>NC_057861.1:330211952-330904452 GCF_019393635.1 Dromiciops gliroides | reverse complement strand
CACTGACTTTTGAGTGCTCAGAATGGCACTGGCTGGATTCTCTGCTCTCTTACTTAGGTTTGTGAAATGCTGCAGAGCTTTTCATATATACAGTGTCCTCTCCTGGTGACCTATTTCACTCCCACTGTTCCTTATTTCTCTGTCCTAGCACCAGTAGGTCAGGACATGTTTCCTCAGGCAGGTTAGCACTTTGCAGCATTGGTACTTCTGGGTTTCTGCTCCAGCAAGAGCTTCTAAAAGGCTTCTAAAAGTCAAAAACCAACTTGGCTGATGAGGCCTGTGGAAACTTCCACAGCCTAGAGCCAGTCCTCTATGGCACTGGAAAGAGGGACAGGGAACTAAGGTACAGGAGTGAGTTTTGATATAAGCCTGTGTTGCCCATGTGTTTGCTAATGTCACCTTAGGATCAATGAGTATTGGTTCTTGCATTTGAGGGGATTTTGAAAAAAATAAATTAAATTCTGGGAATCCTAGACCATGGAAAAAATGAAGTTGCTTTATCTTTGGTTCATAAATTCTGTTTTGTAGAGATTTGAAAGAATGTGGATATTGGAAAAAAATATCTAGTCTGGTATCTTGTTGCTCACCCTTACTTTAGATCTTTTTTTTTTTTATATTTTATTTTTTATTTTTTTTTTACATATAAGGTATTTTATTTTTTCCATTACATGTAAAGATAGTTCTCAACTTTTGTTTATACAAGCTTTACAATTTCAGATTTTTCTCACTCCCTCCCCTCCCTCCCCCCTCCCCTAGACAGCAGGTAATCTGATATAGGTTATATCTATATATCTATATACATATACATATACATATACATCTATCTATCTATCTATCTATCTATCTATCTATCTATCTATCTATCTATCTATCTATCTATCTATCTATCTATCTATCCACACACATATATATCCATAATAACATTAATCCTATTTCTGCATTAATCCTGTTATAAGAGAAAAAAATCAGGGCAGTAATGCAAAACCTCAAAATAGAAAAAAAACAACAACAGCACCCAAAACAAAAGAAATAGTATGGTTCAATAAGCATCTATACTCCACAGTTCTTTTGTTTTTTTTTTTGGATTTGGAGATCCTCTTCTATCATGAGTTCCCTGGAACTCTTCTGTACCATTGCATTGGTGAGAAGAATATAGTCCATCACAGTAGGTCAACACTCAATGTTGATGATACTGTGTACAATGTTCTTCTGGTTCTGCTCATCTCACTCATCATCAGCTCACGTAAGACTCTCCAGGTTTCTCTGAACTCCTCCTGCTCATCATTTCTTAAAGCACAATAGTATTCCATTGTATTCATATACCACAACTTGTCCAGCCATTCTCCAATTGATGGGCACCCCCTCAACTTCCAATTCCTTGCTACCACGTAAAGAGCAGCTATAAATATTTTTGTACACCTCACATTAGATCTTAAAGATAGAAGGGACTCTCTGAAATAGAGTTTAAGAGGCAGTTGCTCCAAGATTATTATTCTTTCAGTTTTTGTGTACCAAGGGCTTGTCAGTGGGGGCAGCTAGGTGGCCCAGTGGATAAAGCGCTGGTCTTGGATTCAGTAGAACCTGACTTCAAATCCAGCCTCAGACATTTGACACTTACTAGCTGTGTGACCCTAGGCAAGTCACTTAACCCTCATTGCCCTGCAAAACAAAAAAAACAAACAAAAAACAAACAAACAAACCAAGGGCTTGTCAGTGATTTTCATCATCTTCCTTGAATTACAATAATTGTTTCATGCAGTTAACCAATTCATATTTACTGTCTACTGATTCTCAAATCTATTTATGCCTCTACAATTTGAAAAAAAAATGAAGTGTGAGGTTTGCCTTCATGGAACTTATTGTCTAATTGGGGATATGAAACTAACATGAAACAGAGAACAGCTTAAAATGACAATTGTATTTTAGTCATAATAGTGCAAGTAAAGAAAAGCTAAGTGAGGGTTGTGATAGAGGAGGCTTCATGAAGGAGGTGGGCTCAAAGGGGCTGTTTAGGGAAATGAAAGAGAGATATTCATAGGTGAATGACTTTAGAAGCAGACATAAGTATGTTCAATGTGGAGGGCTTGAAAAGAGAGTTGCTATTGAATAGTGAGATTCATAATAATAAATGTACTTATTTATATAGACTTATGTTTTCCAAAATGCTTTCTTCCCAGCAAGATAACATGAGCATCAATATTCTTGTTTTATAGATGAGTTATTTAAACTGAGATTAAATTATTTTTGCAAATCCACACAGCTACCTCTTTCTCCAAGTCTACTGTGTTTAAAATTATACTTTCTTGTGACCCTACTAAAATATATATATTTTTAAAAAATAGATTGAATATAATATAATCATCATGAATCCAATCCTGCAAGGAACCTAAGGTTCACAAGAGTAAGTGGCTTGTCTAAAGTGACCCTAGTCCTAAGTGGTATGAAAGTCTCTCACAGAAGTCCCCACCTCAGATAATATGGAAATGACTCCATTACATAGTTGTGCTCTGGAATTTTAAATGTGCCCTATAACTGATTATGTAATTTAATCTGGGCTAAATGTCTTGGACCCATCAAGGGTGGCCAGATGTTCTATTTTAGATGCAGAAGCAGGTAAACTCATCTAGTTTAGACTTGAGTGAGATCTCTCTATGTCACTACCTGGGTTGCAGATAACAAAAAGAATTCTGTCTCCTGGGCTGTCATTCACATTATTTCACTGGATCCAAATGAATTTTAATACCTCATACACAAGCACTCACTCTAACTTGAACAAAAAATCCTTAATAATAAACATAACAACAAACAACCTTCTAATACTCTCTCAGTATTTACTTATTGGGATGACTTTAATCTCTTTTTCTTAAAAATAAAGCAGAGTTCATGCTCCCATCAAAAGAGAGGTCCCATTTGACACAAAACCATTACAAAGTATTGCTACTGCACTTTGTATAAAGAGACAGATAGCAAAATGTCAACTGTTTGATTATACAAAACTTGCCCTGGCTGTGTGGACCACTTTTGTTTAATATTAGATAAAGGTACATACCATGCAGCGAGCGGCATGGTAGGCTATTTTCAAAAGCAGCGATGAGACAATGCTATTTCCTGTGATCTGACAAATCTTATGATAACCAGGGCTTTCTGAATAAACTTTGCTTAAAAAATTGCATGGTCCACTTAAAAAATCTAATTCCAAAAGCAGTTCTGTAGTTATCCTACCCAGCTCCAAGGCAAACAGTGTGATTGGAAGCACATTCATAATTCAACATGGTTAAATGCCAAGGGCCGGAGAGAGAGAGAGCACCCTGTTCACCAGCACGAAGTCAGATGACTTTCATGGTTGATTCAGCTCCTCCCGGCAAGCTGGGTAATTGGAGAAGCCAAGGGAAGTGACCCCAGTCTCTGTGTCCTGCTGATGTCAACATGCATTCCCATCAGTCTGACAAGTGGCCAGTGTGGAGAGTTCTTCTGAAACAGAGCAAGAAAGAAGACTCTCAACTTCTTTCTCTCATGTATTCACTTTTTCATTCACTGAACCTTTATTGAGTACCTACTATGTTCAAGACATGCATGACTAAGGTGTTAAGCCCTGTGTGAGATATAAAGATGAAGTTAGGCCTCTTGCTCTCAGGAAGACATCTAATAGGAAAGCTAAAGCTTATATGTGTATATGTATGTATATATGTACATATGCACATGCATATATGCATGTATGTATTTATGTATGTATGCATATTGGCCACATAATGAGAAGATGGAACTCATTAGAAAAGATCTTGATGTTGGGAAAAATTGAAGGCAAAAGGAAAAGGGGTTGGCAAAGAATGAAATGGATAAATAGTGTCATGGAAATAATGAACATGAACTTGGACAGACTGAGAGATAGTGGAAGCTAGAAGGGCCTACAGTGCTGTGGTCCATGGAGTCATGCAGAGTCATACATGAATGAGTAATTAAATGACTGAATAATAACATACATTTATATACAAATATGTGTGTATATATGCATGCACAGATATACACCCATACACAGATGAATTGTAAGGACAGCCAAGTGCCACAGTAGATAGAATGCCAGACCTGGAGTCAGGAAAATAGATAGCCAGGCCTGGAGGCTGGCCTCATACACTAACAGTAAGACCTTGGGTAAGTCATTTAACCTTATTTGCCTCAGTTTCCTCAGCAATAAAATGAAGGAAGGTTTTGGGTTTAATAGTCTGTTAAAGTCCTTTTTAGTCCTCAATAAACTATTATTCCTACGATATGGCATGTATTCTTAAAAAGACTAGTTCAGGGTTTGGGTATAGCTGCAACTATAAAACCATTTTTTTTTTCTTTGAACTTGAAAAATATGGGCACCAAAAACCTGTACTTAATTAGCATTGTGCTCCAATTTATCAATAAGTTCAGGATACCACATTTCCGAAGTTTGCCAGAGTCGTCTTCATCTTGGTCACTCTATTACTTAGTGTATTATATCCATGGGACTATCTACATGATAAAGGAACAGCTGGAGAGCTGGCTGTCTATCCTTCAGGCCACTGTTGGCTCCAACTCTTAAAGCCTCAGCAGATTATTGGGCTTGGATACAAGTGTAGTAGGTTGCACTAATTAATCAATTTTATTTTAGTTTCCATGCTCGGAAGTTGGGGTTTTGTCATTTAGCATGCAAATTTATGCAAATGAAAATTCAAATACATGCAAACTGATATGCAAATATGTGTCCCTGGATTTGCTAGGGGGAAAAAAATCTGGTAGCCCTACTGTAAGTTCCTAAAAGGCAGTTGGAAGAAGGGAGACAGAACTTAAACCTCTCTCCTAGCTTGATCTGCCTTTCATTTGCTAATATATGCAAGTTGAAAATGAAAATAAAAACATGTTTTACTTGGGTTGTTCCCTGTGTTGTAAAATAGAAAGCTGAAAATCTGTAACAATAATGGGAACAAAATCTGTGAGGCTCCTCCTAGAGATAAGAATTTCAAAGTTGTGCTTGTTCCAAAATTCTACTAGTCTTCAGGCATCAGATCTCACAAGAGGAAGTTTTCTAGCTTGAACTAGATCCATTTGGATCTCTAACCCAATTTAAAGTATCCTGGCAAATGAACTTAGGTCCCCAGATGCAAATATTCATTTCCTAAGCTTTAGTTTGTAGATAGAGGGCTTAGCAGCAGCAGGCAGAAGGGAAGTTTGTAGGAGGAAAGTCAAATATGGCAAATTACAATTGATTTAGTTAAAATTCAAATGAAACAAATATTTATTGAGTGCCTACTATGTGTGAGCACTGTTTATTGACTAAAATGCTCATCATTTACACATGAGCTGAATTTAAAGAGTTGAATGATCCTTTTAAAAGTATAAGGCAGAGCAGCTCACTAAAGCAGAATGCAAAATTGCCTTTTAAATTTAAATATACTTGGAGGAAGGGGAGTCAAATGCAATACTTATGGAATATGTCTGATAGTATTAAATTATCTGGAGCATGTAGAGCCCTCCGCAAAAGTATAAAATAGTGGAAGCAGGTTGTACTAGGGAAGAAGCATAGATGAGGGGTTCAAATGAATTAAGTTCTGCTTCTGACAAGATAATTTTATGTGACATTGGGACAGTCATTCATCCTCCCGGAGTCTCAGTTTACTCATCTGAAAAAAGAGCATAATAATATCTGTCCTGACTCACAAGATTTTATGAGGACCAAATGAGTCAATGTTTGACATCTCTTGGGAAATTACAAAACAAACAAATAAACAAAAAACTAAAGACATGTTAAGTATTATTAGAGTAAAGTTTATGAAATACATTTTTCCTTCTCTCCTCTCTTGAAACTTTTCCACCACTATCTTAACTACCCAATGCCCATGTTACTTTCGAGCTTCTTCACAGGAAAAAAAAAAAAACCCATGCTTCATATTTATCTCTACCTCCATTACTCATTTAAAAAACAAAAACAAAATAAAAATAAGGATTGGCCTGAAAATGATAATAAGTTTGGTTTTGGATGTGTTAAGTGTGAGATACCTTTAGGACATCCAGTTCACTTTGTTATACTAAAGTTCAGGATAGAAACTCAAGGTGGGTATTTAGATTTGGAACTCATCTTTATGATGATGCTAATTGAACCCACAGCAGCAGATGAGTTCACCTCATGGGTTTTCTTATGCCTTCATGCCCATGGCTTCTTTTCCTTCAAGTTAAAAATCCTCAACTCCCTTCCACAGGTTCTTCAAATAATTCACCTATGGCATGATTTTCAATTCCTTTACATTTCTGGTCATCAGATTTTATATAGGTCTTTCTTAAAATGTGATGAAATGACCATGCAGGTGTCTTTTAAGTAAGTCAGGGAATATCGGACCATTTACCTTCCTCATTCTGAACCCTATGATTATTTATGCTGCATTCAAATGTCATCATCTGGCCCCTGCTTTTACAATAGGAGCAAAGAGTATCAGAAACTTTTTAGACACAGATTTTTGCCTCTCCTCCTGTGAGTGATCCCACCCATCACTATCATCTGTAAATTTGATTAGCCTGTCATTTATGCCTCTATCCAAGTAATTTATAAAAATGTTGAAGAACTCTCAGAGGTCAGCTAGTCCAACCATAACTCAAAACATGATTCACACGTACAACAACTCTGACAAGCAGTCATCCAGGTCCAGAGAATTCACTACTGCCTGAGGCATCCCTTTCCAGCTTGGCTGGACCATGACTGTTAGCATTTCTGTTTGTTTGTTTTCCTTATGCTCAGTTGAAATTTGCCTCTACAACACACTGGTCTTACTTTTGCCCTCCAGGCCAAGCAGAAAAAGCCTAATCCCTCTTCCACATGACAGCATGCATGCCAGCTGATGTCCATAACAGGGCAGAACAATTAGCTAAACTATTAATTATCCTTCTGTTTATCAATCAACTCCAAAGGGCAAATGTTAGTTGGAGTAACCCAGGCTTCAATCCTTAATCACAGATGCTTCCATCAAAACAAAACAAAACAAACAAAAACCCTTAAGTTTACCTCCCCGGTATGTGAAATTCAAATATTGCTTTGTCCATTGATAGTCACTGGTGGCCTATTAGCTAGGTGCAGCTTTATTAGTTAGATAAACACTTGCTTCCTTGGACAGTAAACAGAGAATTCACATATTTGGACATTATTCTTCCCTGATGTAGACAGAGCTGAACTATTCCTCTCTTTCTACTAGAGCAGAAGTATCAAGCATGGAGCCTACAAGACTTCCATCATGGCCTGAACCAGATTAAAATGTAATTGGGAAATATTTAACAAAATAAATAAAAACACAATAAAAATAGATAACATTACATTTTAAAACTAACTCAATATGATGTCTGCCTGGATCCTTATGAAAGGATTAGTGGACCAGTTTCTATTTGAATTTGACACCCCTGCTCCAGAAGCTTCCTTCCCACTTCCATTTCTCTATCTCTGTTCTCTCACCTGAACTTCAGGCCTGTGTGTTCACTTTCCAGTTGAATATTTATATTTGTATGCAATATGCAATACTTTTTTTGGGGAGGCGGGGCAATGAAGGGTTAAATGACTTGCTCAGGGTCACACAGCTAGTAAATGTCAAGGATCTGAATCTGGATTTGAACTCAGTTCCTCCTGAATCCAGGGCTGGTGTTTTATCCACTGTGCCACCTAGCTGCCCTCTAAGGGTTTTTTGTAAGGATCAAATGAAACCTGTAAAGCAATGTATAAAGTGTAGCTTTATTCAGATAGTTACCAAGTCCCCTGAAATTTTCTTCTGAAGCTTCTTACATATATACCCTTTCCTTTGCATTCTCCCTGCCAAAAGTCTTCTTCTTGTTGCTGTTGTATGTCTAACACTTCATGACTCCATTGGGGTTTTCTTGGCCAAGATACTGCAGTGATTTGTCACTTCCTTCTCCAGCTCATTTTATAGATGAGAAACTGAGGTAAACAGGGTTAAGTGACTTGCCCAGAGTCACACAGCTGCAAAATCACACAGCTGGTAAGCATCTAAGGCTGGTTTTGAACTCAGGTCTTCCTGACTCCAAGCCAGGCATTCTATTCACTGTGTCAAATACCTGCCCCTTACAATCTCTTCCCTCATGTCTGTATGCCACTATTCTCTCCCAATCCATAGTTCATACCACTGACAGTTTTGTTGTCATACAGCACCAATCTGGACATGCCCATTTCCTACATAAAAAAAATAGTGACATACAATGCAATAAAAGAATAAAGTTCAAATTCTTCAGACTCATAGTCAAAGATCTTCATAATCTGGCCCCAGTCTATCTAACCCAGCTTTATCTTCCACTGACTACCTATACTGAAGTTAAGTGTGATCTTTTAATTTTCCTCTTCAAATGATGTATTTACAGTGTATTTACAGCATTTCCTACCACTCATAATTAGAACCTCTCCCATTCTCTCTGTCCTGCCATGCCACATCACACTCAATCTACTTATCTTATCTGACCTACCTCTCCCTTCCCTTCTCTTCCCTTCCCTTCCCTTCCCTTCCCTTCCCTTCCCTTCCCTTCCCTTCCCTTCCCTTCCCTTCCCTTCCCTTCCCTTCCCTTCCCTTCCCTTCCCTTCCCTTCCCTTCCCTTCCCTTCCCTCCCCTTCCCTTCCCTTCCCTTCCCTCCCCTCCCCTCCCCTCCCCTCCCCTCCCCTCCCCTCCCCTCCCCTCCCCTTCCCTTCTTCTTTTTTTTCTTTTTTCTTCACTGGTTGTACTTTTCTTCTTCTTTTTTTTCTTTTTTCTTCACTGGTTGTACTTTCACTCATTATCCTACTCACCTGACATGGTGGGAGAGTTGGAATACTTCTTTCCTTCCATTGAAACTTCTGGTCTTTCCTTCATCACCATCACTCAGTGACCCCTACTCCTTCGAGGTTCCCTCAGTTCATATCTACCACCCAATCAGAATTCTGTCTAAACCTGTTCTTTGTCTACACAGTGATATCTAATCCCTTGACCCTTTGGTTCTTTCTCAGGACATCACTCCTACACTAGCTACTTTCTCTTGAACCCATGCAACTCCGTACTGTGCTCTTCTTTTGAGTCCCTTTAAATCATATTGCCAACCTTCCCTTGCTAAGCCTCACCCTTGCTACATCTACTGCCTTTGCTCCTATGTACCAGTTACATAATGAAAATGAAAAAAATCACAAATTGCACCGATTGGGTCCACTACAAATTTATGTTTCATAACCTCAAATGGGCTCTCACTACTGCAAAGCACTTTTTTTTACCTCCCTAATCTACTCCCTAACCTATTCACTGAAGGAGCTTTTAATCATTTTCATGTCTCTTCAAGCCTCTCATAGGTCCTGTCATCTTCTCAGATGAGAAATTCACTTTGTATCTTATTGAAAAAATTGAGATCATTCACCAAGGTCTCTCTCTCTGTCTTCATCCTTTTTTCTCATCTCACATCATCCAAATGCCTTCTGCCACCATTTTCACCTTCACTCGTGTCTGGCATGAATATGTAGCCCTTATCTTTGTGAAGGCAAACCCACATATCTGCACAAGTAACCCTATCCCATCCCATGTTCTCCAAGAGACTGCCTTCTCTATTATCCCTGTTCTCTCACTTACCTTCTGTCACTCTCTTTCTACTGGCTATTTTCTTACTGCCTATCAACATGCCCAATTAATTCCCCCATTCTCAAAAAAAAAATTCACTTGATTTATCTATCTCCACAATCATTCCATGTATCTCTTGCCATTTGTGTCATAATAAGGCTATCTACAATTGGTACCTCTATTTTCTTTTCCTCTACATATGTATGTATATGTATATATGTAGAAATACTGTATATATAGAATATATATGCTTTTAAAATATACTATATATGTGTGTATGTATATATGTAAACATGTATATGCTATGTTTACATATCCAAATGCCCTTTTCTGTGTGTGTGTGTGCGCGCGCGCGTGCGTGCACATGCGCGATATTTACATTGTTGTTTGCATTTTATCTCCCCCACTAGATTGTGAGTTTTTTGAAGTCAGGAATAGGCTTTTACTTTTTTTTTTTTTTTTGCATCCCCAGAACTTAGCACAGTGCCTGACACATAGGAAGTACTTAATGTTTACTGACTCACTAATTGAGTCATCTTTTAAGAAAACATAAAACAGGGAGACATATTCATCAAACACACTGGCCACCAACATGGAAGATTTCAACTCAGAAAGAATCCAAATATAAGGATTCTGTAATAGATAATGAAGTTTTCTGGATGTTTTTGTTTGCAGATAAAATTGTAATAATTGTACCAGCCAGAGAATATTTGAGAACTTCCTGGATTAGTGCCAGAATCATTTAATTTTGTTTCTCATAATCTACAGAAGAAATATCTAGTGCATGAAAATGTCTGTTGTCCAGATTATGAAATACAATTTGAGGGACTGCCCAAAAGTATGGCCCATATATAAATCTTTCTTGGAAAGGTAATGCAAATAAACTCTAAGCTTTGCCCTGAATTGACCAAGAGAAAATGATCAGTCTGGATTTTAAATAATTCTTTTTCGTTAACCTTCCATTTATTTATTTATTTATTCATTTGTCTATCTATCTACCTATCTATCTACCTATCTGTCTATCTGTCTGTCTGTCTGCCTATCATCTATTTATCTTTGCAGAGCAAAGATGGTTAAGTGACTTGCCCAAGGTCACACAGCTAGTAAGTGTCAAGTGTTTGAGACCCGATTTGAACTCAGGTCCTCCTGAATCCAGGGCTGGTGCTTTATCCACTGCGCCACCTAGCTGCCCCAACCCCAACCTTTTTTTTTTTTTTTTGAGCAGGGCAATGAGGGTTAAAAGACCTGCCCAGGGTCACACAGCTAATGAGTGTCAAGTGTCTGAGACTGGATTCGAACTCAGCTCCTCCGGAATCCAAGGCCAGTGCTTTATCCACTGCACTACCTAGCTGCCCCTTTAACCTTTTATTTTTAAAAAGGAGGGTTTTTTTCCCTCTATCCTACACTCCCTTCTGAAAAAAATGTAACAAATAGCATAGTCAAGCTAAACAAATCCTTACATTGTCCATGTCTAGAAATGTTTGTCTCATTTTGAATCCTAAGGCTATCACTTTCAGAATCATGGATGGTTATTGCATTTATCTTTTTTTAAAGTTATTTTTACCTTGTTGTTAGTGTATCAATTATTCTCTCAGTTCTGCTCATTTTACTCTGTTTATGTCTTTCCAGATTTCTCTGAAATGATTCCTTTTGTTATTTCTTACTGTGCAGTACCATTCCACATATTCATATACTATAATTTGTTCACACATTCCTCTGTTGATTGCAAGCTTCTAGTTTCTAGTTATTCATAATCACAAAAAGAGCTACTATAAATATTTTGTACACATGACTCCTTATAGGCTTTCTTTGATCTTTTCAATATATAGGCCTAGTATTTGCAACACTACATCAAAGGCAGACTTTGGGGGCATAATTATTAATTTCTTTTGACAATAAATGGATAAACTTACAGTTCTACCAACAGTAAATTAATATGTCTGTACTCTTGAAGGTTCTCTAATGTCATTTTTATTTCATATCATCTTTTATAATCACATGGGTATGAGATAGAATCTCAGAATTGCTTTGTCATTTCTTTTTTTTCCCCCACTTAATAGTATTTTATTTTTCCCCAACTATGTGTAA
Source organism: Dromiciops gliroides (assembly GCF_019393635.1). Lineage (NCBI taxonomy): Eukaryota > Metazoa > Chordata > Mammalia > Microbiotheria > Microbiotheriidae > Dromiciops > Dromiciops gliroides. Next base: position 330,892,783 of record NC_057861.1, on the reverse strand, counting down.
AGATAGTTTTCACCATTCATTTCTGTAAGATGTTGAGTTTCAGATTTTTCTCCTTCCCTTTTTTCCCTTACCTTCCCCAAGATAACAAGCAATCTGATATAGATTACATAGTAATATAATGTTAATCATATTTCCACATTAGTCATGTTGTAAAAAGAAAAATCAGAACAAAAGGGAAAAAACACAAGAAAGAAAACAACAAAAAACAAAACAAAACAAAGTGAAAATAGTATGCCTTCATCTGCAAGCATACTCCATAGTTCTTTCTCTGGATGTGGATAGCATTTTTCTTAATGAGTCTTTTGTAATTATCTTGGATCATTGTATTGCTGAGAAGAGCTAAGTCTATCATAGTTGATCATCACACAATGTTGCTGTTACTGTGTACAGTGTTCTCTTGGTTCTGCTCACTTCACTCATCATCAGTCCATGTAAGTCTTTCCAGTTTTTTTCTGAAATAGGCCTGCTCATTATTTCTTATAGCACAATAGTATTCTATTACAATCATATACCACGACTTGTTTTGCCATTCCCTAATTGATGGACATCCCCTCAATTTCCAATTCTTTGACACTACAAAAAGTGCTGCTATAAATATTTTTGTACATGTGCGTGCTTTTTCCTTTTTATGACCTCTTTGTGATATAGATAAAATAGTAGTATTGTGGAGTAAAAGGGTATGTGCAGCTTTATAGCCCTTTGGGCATAGTTCTAAATTGTTCTTCAGAATGGTTGGGTCAGTTCACAACTCCACCGACAATGCATGAGTGTTACAATTTTCCCACATTTTCTCCCACATTTGTCATTTTCTTTCTTTCTTTCGGTCATATTACCAATCAGGTGTGAGATGGTATCTTGGAGTTGTTTTAATTTGCATTTCTCTAATCAATAGTGATTAAGAACATTTTTATATGCCTATAGATAGCTTTAATTTCTTTATCTGAAAACTTCCTGTTTATATCCTTTGACCATTTCTCAATTGGGGAATGACTTGTATTCATATAAATTTGATTCAGTTCTCTAAATACTTGCGAAATGAGGCCTTTATCAGAAACATTGACTGTATTTTTTTTCCTCTACCTTACTGCTTTCCTTCTAATCTTGGTTGCATTACTTTTGTTTGTATAAAACCTTTTAATTTAATGTAATCAAAATAATCTGTTTTGAATTTCATAATGTTTTTTGTCTTTTGTTTGGTCATAAATTCTTCCCTTCTCCATAGATTTGACAGGAAAATTATCCCTTCCTCTCCTAATTTGCCTATAGTATCACCCTTTATGTCTAAGTCATGTATCCCTTTTGACCTTATTTTGGTATACAATGTGAGATGTTGGTTTATGCCTAGTTTCTGCTATACTTTTTTCTAGTTTTCCCAGCAGTTTTTGTTAGATAGTGAGTTCTTATACCAGAAGCTGGAGCCTTTTGGTTTATCACAGTAGATTACTATAGTCATTTACTACTGTCTTGTGTGCCTGAAGTATTCCACTGATTCACCACTCTATTTCTTAGCCAGTACCAAATAGTTTTGATGATTGCCACTTTATAATATAATTTTAGATCTGATATGGCTTGGCTACTTTCTTTTGTATTTTTTTCATTAATTCCCTTGATATTCTTGACCTTTTGTTCTTCCATGTGAATTTTGTTTCTATTTTATTTTTTGCTATTCTATTTCTTTCTATTTTATTTTTTCTAGCTCTATAAAATAATTTTTGGTAGTTTGATTGGTGCTGAATAAGTAAATTAATTTAGGTACTAGTCATTTTTAAAAATAGACATATTCAAAACTGTCTCTCTCCTGTGATCATCTCTATCCCTTATTTAGACATGATCTCTACTGCTCTTCATAAATTAAAACATAATTCTTCTTTGCTTCTCCAATTTAAAATGTGACTTTATATAAAAATATTTATTCATTTGGAGCTGATCTTAATAAACATTATGAAGTATTGTTCTAAAATTAATTTCTGCTGGTAGAGAATGCTAAATACTCTCCCCATCTTCTTCTAACCCAGCTAAAATCCCATCTTGTATAAGAAGTCTTTTCCAGTCAATTTTTATTCTAGTATCCCCTATATCTTTACTTTTTATCCTATTTATTCTGTATATAGCTTATTCATACATATTTCTTTGAATGTTGTCCCCTTCTTATTGGATTGTGAGCTCCTTGAGGACAGGAATTGCTTTTTGCATTTCATTGTATCCCCAGAGTTTGACATTTAATAAATGCTTATCAACTGACTGTCATAAATTTCTCTTCCGCACAGATTCTGTGCTCCATCTCTTTTATGATGTTAGAGAACAACTTTGGAAAGCATATCTCTCTTCTCTATTTCTTGCTTGATAAACAACATCAGAATATTGTATAATGAGATTATCTCTGTTGTAATATTCCTTACAAGGACCTGCAGGTATTAAAATTGTTCAACCTAAAATAAAAGAGGCTGAGTTAGGGCTCTATGCCAATAGCACTTTATTAATGGGCCCATGTTCCCCTCTGATGAAGTCTATGTCAGATTTTCCTCATGATCTGAGATGCCTCCTTTTTCCAAGACCTTATTTTCATAGGGTCTGATAACCCAACTATGCAAAAGAGGCAGGGTGAAGTACAGAATCTCATTGATTGATAGATCTTGCTTTTGAGGGTCAAAAATTATATATCAACATGTGGGTCACAAATTGGGCAAAGCGTGGGGTATGTTCACTGACTAAGTGATTATACTCACTAATGTTGGACAAGAGTTCTGCAGGTACAAAGATAATTTTGGAAATTTTCCATGTGATTGAGTCACCTCTGCCACACTGGGCTTGGTTATCATGACAAGGGAAAACAAGGGTGGAGGGCTTCTAGCTAGCATCACAAGAATAAGTAAGTGAACTTACAACCTGCAGTTCACATCTCTGGGGCCTAAAACACAGGACTTATAATCCCTATCCCTATGGAATCATATGAAAATGATTAATATTGATTGTAATAGAGTAGGGGTCCAAATGAATTATTCTTCCCTGATTGATTTTGACATATGCAGGAGAGTACTTTTTGAATGAGAGTCTCTACTCTGCAAAGTCAAATGCTCAACAGAAAATAAGCACAGTAGGACACTGAACATTCTATTTCTTATGGTCAATTACATAACAATAAAGGTATAATTTGCTAAGGAATATCTCTTGTGAAAACTGGCTTGTTCCCTTCTAATATCTCTTCAAAGATGCCCTGGATTTTGTGTGTTGCTTATATGATTTTGTCCATATGGAAACGTAATATCTTTCAGTGCTTATAAGTATTATATTGGCTAACTTTTTTTGGTAGTAATAAGATCTAGATTTTACCACCATCTCTTTTTGGTGGTTATCTTTCCTTCCTCAAGTACTTTGGCATGGAATCCCTCAATGACCTGAAAATTGTCTCACCTTTAACACCAACCTGCCCTAGAGTGACATAAACTAAAGCAGTTGCTAATCCAATCTTTGTTTTTTTCAATAGCTTTTCCAAATTCTCAAGAATCAAGTTAAGGGTTATTATGTTAAAGATAAAATGTCTTTGAAGTGAAAAGACTGTGTAATATTTTTTTTTTTTTACAGATCTTTTCCATCTTCATCTGTTTATTGTCTTCCTTCCAATTTCATCCTTAAATGCCCTTGGGGTGAGCTCACTTAGCTAGGTCTCTCACCAAGTTTTCTTTAAATTCATTTTTTTTCTAGTGTTTCTCAGTATTTTATGAGGCAAAATTGCTCATAATCTTCCATTATCTTGCTCTGTAAGATTTTATGAATGAGTTTATATTCTAAACCAATCTTGCCTATGGCTACTACATCTCTCCATTTAGCAAGCAGATCAAGTATTTTGCTGACTAAATCAGTTTTTAGGCTCTTTTGTCCTTCTCATTATAACAATAGGTAACATTATAGGAAGTTTTTATAATTGGAGATAATACCTTTCTTTCATATCTTTCTGTTTCATGTATCAATAGTTTGCTTAAATCGCTCAGTTTAGAATTGTTTTAATTATATATTATATCTATCATCTCTCTCTCTCCCCATTAATATCTACTTTCTGTTGCTTTTATACACTTTAGGCCAGGCAGATTATTTTTTAAATTAATTCTTTATTCTAATTGTGCATTAATTTTAATTTTTTATTCCAGCAATCAAAGTTAAAGGATAAATATAGCAAATCAAATTTCTATTCTAGGTGACCACTTCTAAAATGCTTGAATACAGGGCATGTCTGCTGTCATGTAATCTTCCATATATCATCTGATTTATGAAATTAGAAAATATTCTTATTCTGGAATTACTTGTCTCAGCAAAATTCTTAACATCCTCAGATTATTAGCATCAAAAGTGGTCCCTGAGACTGCTATTCTTAGATCCATGGTAAGTGCCTCCAGTGGAATCAGTAATTGATAGGAACATGGCTATAGTGATTTTGCCTATATACTTCCTCTCCCCAATCATGCTCTTCAACGTTGTTTCTGTTATAATTTATCCAAGATCATTGCCATTGCCTCTGTAGTGATTAGTTCTTTTGGTAAGTATATATGAGTTTCTCGTATTCTCATTCACATTCTCTTTCTATGAGAGATTCTGCTTTTGTACCATTGGTGATTAAATAAATATATTTACTAGGAAAACATTCCTGATCTTGCATTTTCAGAAGAGACCAGAAATGGTGAAGAAAAAAAGTAGAAAACAATATTAGGTAAAGAGACATGAAGGTCAGAAAATATTGTGAGATGGAATAGGGTAAAGTCAGTAATGTATTATCTACCATATTTTCATGTTTTTGGCTTCATGGAGGAATTATTGAAGGATTTAAAGACTTGTTTTGAAACAATATTTATTTCACAAAATCACAGAATTAGAATTAAGAACTGCAAGGCACCTCAGCAGCCATCTGAATTGAGTCTCTATTCATACATAACCCTCTCTATTCATACATAACCAATAACTAGTCAGCCTCTAGTTGAGTGTGAAATGAGGGGGAAGACATTGTCTCCCGAGGCAGCCTATTCCACTTTAGCATAGCTCTAATTATTAAGGAATTTCCTTTTATATCAAGCCCAAATTCTTCTCTTTGAAACTTACACTGGTTTTACTCTCTGGGGCCAAACAATGTATCACTTCCTTATTTCATCTGATAGCCCTTCAAGTTGAAGATAACTATTATGTCCACCTAGAGACATCTTTTCTCTACTTTAAATATTCTTATTTGCTGTAACTGATCCTTGTGAGGCATAAACTTCAGGTCCTTCCTTATACTGGTTGTCCCCTTCTGGACACTGTCTAGCTGCAGATTCCTTGCTAAATAATAGGTTCAAGAATCCTTCAAGTAGGGAGAGAATAATGATGTCAGTAAAAAAAATCATATAATCATAGAATGTTAAAGGGGCAAAGCAATTTTTAGGCTACTTTACAGGTGTGAAAAACCTTCTGACCATTTTCATACATTCAAAGCCAAAGGAAAATTCCCTTCTCCACTTTTATCCTATCCGAACAAACTGTGCTATAAGGTTGTTGTACATTACCTTGAAATGAGCAACCCCCAAAATAGATAAAGCCTATTATATATAATAAAGTGCATCAGCTCTACTAACAGGCAGAATAATCAGTCACCTGCTATGTAGTTTGATTTGTTATTAAGTACAAAGCCCTAGTTGCCATAAACCATCATGTCATGATACAGTGGTATAACCCACAAAGGTAAGGTCCTCTAGCCTATGCCCATTAGCACATTGGAATGGATTTATTGATAGATAATTGACATCTTATAAATCAGATACCTTGACTTCTGAAGGAATTAGTTATTGGGCAGATTGATATTATTGTGTTGTTTTGCAGCATTGGGTGGTAGGAGTAGGGAGTGAGGGGACAGCAGCCCTGTACTCTGGGCAGTTACTAGGTACCAAACCAGGAAGGTCAATTTCTAATGGATGTGAGGTTGAGGAGAGAGTCACCTTTGTTATAGAATTCTATAGTAGGCAGAACAAGCTAGTTATATGGTACCACTAATGTAGAGAAAATCAGGAATTGAGGCATATGGATAGGAGTCCAATCAAAGAACAAGTCTACCCAACTGGGGAGAAAACACACCTTCTCAGATGTTGACACCCTGGATCAACCCTTAAACCTCCATCCCCCTTGTTAAAATGCTGACTCTAATTCTCTAAAATGAGGAGACTAAGTTCAGTGATCTTTGAATGTCCTTTCCAGTTGTAATGATGATTTCTATGATAACTTCTTGACTGTGACTGTACTACTGACTCTTAGACTGAGACTAAATCATATAATGGGGCATTGGTTAAGAGAGTTAAAAAATGCACATCATTCTCTCAATTGTTCTAAGCAATACTACTCAATTTATAGGTATTTATTAAGCACCTACTACATGCAGGATACCGTACTAGATGAGGCAATGTGGAGATACCAAATTATGTAAAACAGGGACCCTGAAACTTATATTTGAGTATGTAAGGGGGCATAAGAAATGTCCATATAAAAAGGCAGAGGAAAAAACAACAACAACATAATCCATGATAAGTGACAAATGGGTGATTTAAAAAAAAGTAAGACTTTAGGGGAAGAAAAGATCAGGTTACTGGGGAAGAAAGGGTAAAAGGAAAAATTTGAGCTGATCCTGGAAGGATCTCTAGGAAATAGCTGGTTTGACTATTTTGTTTGCTGAACAGTCTGACTGTTTTATTATTCAGCAGACAACATCGTAGTTCAACTTTCTACAAATATCTCCAAAGTCCCAATTCTCCCATTGCTATGAATTCTCGAAAGACCAGCTCTTCTTTGAGATGTCTTGGCTCCCATCAGCATTGCCTTGTGTTACAATCTGTCCTTTCTCAAGTCATTTAGAGTGAGGAAGCTCCTTGGGGCAAGAACTCTGTTGGTATTCAGCACAGCTCAGACTAGACTCTGCAGGGCTGGGTACATTTGTGGCACTTCACAGAGAAGAGAAAATAAGGATCAGGTCACCTTAGCTAATTCATCTAATTGTTTCCATTAATAATTAATTTTAATTTTGTTTAATTAAAGTTATAAAGTGGGCTGAGCTGAAGAAGCAATTGGATTGGCTTAAACTAAAATCAGCTCTCCAATGCAGATATCTGAGGTATTCTGTTATCTCCTAACAATTCAAATCCCCAAATGTGCTGTCCCTTACTAAATTTGTGCACAAATTTTGGCAAGATGGTAGGAACTTCAATGTAAAAAGTGAAAAAAATTAAATGATAGCCAATGAGATATGAAAAGATAAAAAGAAATCTCTCTTTCCATACATAAATTCATGTATTTATTGATATTTTTCAAATTCCTAATTCTAAGGTGGGTCAGATCAAAGTCAAATCATAGATGATTAAAACATTTCATATGGATTATCTCTTAAATGGGACATACACACACCACACCATATACATATATATTAATATACAATATAAGAAACTACTTTTTCCTGCATAATGGTTAACTACAGTTCTTCTAAGATAAATGCTGATAGCCTATTATGTCACTAAAGTTTTAATAATAATAATAACATACTGTAGTAGTAGTAGTAGAAGAAGGAGGAGGAGGAGGAAAAGAAGAAGAAAAAGAAGGAGAAGAAGAGGAAGAGGAGGAGGAGGATGAAGGAGAATGAAAAAGAGTTACATCATAGAATTTAGCACTGAAAGGTATTATAAAGATTATCTAAACCAGTGAATCAAACTCAAATAGAAATGGAATACTAAACCTACCTAATGAGCCCTGAAGGTGACATACTGAGTTAGAAAACTACATATTAACATTACCTATGTTCTATTGCATTTTAATTATTTTGTTCAATATTTCCTAATTAAATTTTCATCTGGTTCATGCTGAAATAGGGAGTGTTGAAGTGTTGTAGGCCTCAGTCTATAGACCTGAAATTGACACTTATGATCTAATCTAACTCCTTAATTTTTAGAGGAAATCATTAATGTCCAGAGAAATTAAGTAAACTCTCCAAGGTCATACAGATGGGAAGTCAGCAAGTAGATTTTAAAATAACTAAGCATTTGAAAATATTTTCACCGCAAATTTTGTTTTGTTATATTCTCCTAAGAGCTTACTTATTTGTTTGGAGAATTGTCATTTCAGTAGAACCTGAGAAAAGTTAAGTGAAATTGACTCTAGCAATGACATGTGAGAAATAATTATTAGTAATCGATATCTTGGGGGACCCAGTGATCTTCCCTTCTTTCTCACCTCCTTTCTCCTGCAACTCAAAAACAAGTTCTCCTTGTGAGATTCCATCAAAACTCATCTAGTTTAAACCCAACCCAAACCCAAGATTACAAAGAATCTTGGTTGTAAATAGATCCTTTTGTCTACATTGCTGAAGGACTGATGGGATTAAACTACACCTAAAGGGAAACTATTTTGCCCTGATTCCTTGCATAAGGGCAGGTCTTACATTCCTTTCTCTGATGTCAACCCTGGACATCATTTTAATATAACCCCCTTCTAATCATGTCAAACAATTAGATTTCAATGATGTTAACCAATTCAATTTTATTGCTGTATGGTGGACTTCCTACAGGGGGAATGGTATATGAACTCTGACCCCACTGACATGAGGGATCTTTGGTCTGAGAGGATGGTCATAGACTTCCTTTCATTAATAACCCACTGGTTTTATTAATAAAATGTTTAAATTACACAGAAACAATGTTTCTCATATTTTTAATTGTCATAGAAACAGGTAATTAGTGGCTGAACCAGGATGCATGCTATCAACTCCTTGTCCAGTATGTTTCCCTGCTACACTAGGATTGTGTGTTGTGTGAATGCAAGCATCCCTTGTATTAGTGGCTTTACCCCTGTGGATATTCTCTGGGTCACTGTCTTAATATAACTATAAAAATAATAAATTACCTCATGGATTCCCTGAAAGTGGATAGGGGACGTCCAATCCATGTGAGTTCATTTCAGCTGGTGTCTCCTAGGTGGGCTTCATCTGCCATGTTTGCAATTAACACCTGATTCTATGACATGAAGCAAGAATATTCTTTCCCAGTGCCTATCTGCCCCTCTATACTTCTACATACTTAAACCGTAGATTTGGACATCAAAAAGACTTCAGAAAGCCTACAGTACAACCATATCACTTTATAGATGAGGAAATTCAGGCCTAGGGAGGTTTGAGTGACTTGGCCAAGAACACAAACATAGTAAGCAACAGAGGGTGGATTTGTGCTCAAGTTATTTTAATCAAGATTTTTTTTTACCATTTTATGCCCATGTATTTTTCACCAACCAGTCCCCTTTTCCCTTACAAAAATACAATATTCTCACTTCTATATAATGGTAGCGGGATCTCTACCATTTTCCAGAGATGCATATTTGTAAATTTGTAGGACTTTCATAGAATGAAATAGTTTCTGGAAGTAGTTAGGTGCCTCAGTGGATAACATACTGAGCCTAGTCAGAAAAACCTGAGTTCAAATTTGGCCTTATACTTACTATCTATACAACCCTAAGAAGTCATTTAACTTTTCTCAGCCTTAGTTTTATCCATTAAAAATTGGAGTTAATAATAGTATCAAACTCCCAAGGTTCTTATGAGGATCAAATGATGCAACATTTGTAAAAAGCACTTATCCCAGTGCCTGACACATAGTAGGTGCTTAAAAATACGTGTTCCCTCCTCTTTTGCTTATCTAATAGATAATTTCATAATATGCAACAGCAGATATAAGGATTGTCAATATACACAGCATCTATGTGATTATAGTCTCATCTTGCTTCTTAAGAAAACAGCTGGAGGTGGAGGGGGCAGAAGTTTGCAAGGGGCTAAATTTCTCTTTTGATTTGAAATTCAGTGATTTTCAATCTCTGGCCTTTAAGAGAAGCCAAATAATAATAATAAAACAATAGTGCCATAACATCTGTTTGTCAGAGTGTCCAAACTTTGGACAGCAAAGCCCTTTTCAAAAGCTTGCAAGCTCTCTGCTGATTTCCCGGTAGACTTGATCTTAATCACAAGCCTGATTTGGCACAGTAGGTTCTGGATAAAGAGCAAATCTGAAGCAAAGTATGAAAAGAAGTAACAAACAGTCAAAGACATCTGTAAAACTCCACCTTTGGTTTCCTTTGGATTCATTGAAATATTTTAAGTCTTTTGTTTTGGAATCTGAGTTTTGCTCTTTGATCCTATTTCCTAATGGTGAGCTTTGGGACCATATCCTACCAAACAATCAATCAATTTATGAATATGTATCAAGAGAAAGAAGAGTAGCTTGGAGACTGCCCTTAGAGACAAGAAGATGTAGATTCTAATTCTGCCTCTGAATACTTGCTTCATGACCAAGGTAAGCAACTTAATGGGAAACTAGGTGGCACAGGGGATAGAGAGCTGGCCTTGGAGTCAAGAGGACATGAGTTCAAGTCCCTTTTCAGACATTTACTAGCTCTATGATTCTGGACAAGTCACTTAACTCAATTTGCCTCAGTTCCTCATTTGTAAAAATGACCTGGAGAAGAAAATGTATCCAGTATCTTCCCAGAAAATGCTAAATGGGGTCACAGAGACTCAGACATGACTGAAACAACAACAAAAATGACAACAAAGTCACAACCTTTCAGTGGCCCAGGCATCTCTGTAAATAACAGTTCTTAATTTTTTTGGTCTCAGGACTAATTTACACATTTCAAAATTACTGAAGAGTCCAAATGTTATACATACACACATACACACACACACATATACACATATATACACATACATATGTTTGCATGTGTATATGTGTGTATTTATATGTATAGATACAAATATATGTATATGTACATAGCATACATATGCACAAATATACACATGTATGTATTGTATAACTATATGTATATGAATATACATATATGATAAAGCTGATAAAAATGTTAAGGTATTACTTCATTAAAATAACAATAATAAATTTATTGCATATTAGTATAAAATATTGTTTTCAAGAAAAATAACTATATTCTCCAAAATGTTGCAGAGTGACATCACTTTCCATATTTGTGCATATCACTTTAATGTTTGGCTTAATAGAAGTCAATTAGATTCTCATAACTACTTCTGAAATTAGTCTTTTTCAATGTTTTTTTTTGGTAGGAGTATATGAGGAAAGTGTGACCTCTTGCGGATACAAAGTTGGAAAAGGGAAGAGTATTTTAATGGTCAAATAATGTCTTAATATAACTATAAAAATAATAAATTACCTCATGGATTCCCTGAAAGGGGATAGGGGATGTCCAAGGGTCTATTGACTACACACTTTGAGAAGCTCTGCCCTAAAGCTACAAAGGAAAGATAAGTTGATAAACTTTATCTTTGTTCCGCACACTGAGAAAATAACAGGTCCAGATTCAAACATATATTTGTATGTATGTGTGTATGTGGATATTTATATACACAATACATATATACACATGTATACATACTTGTATATGATCTTTCTATATATGTGTGTGTATATTATGTGTTTATATATAATATATATTATTAAAAGTCACACAATTCATTCATATATATGAATATATACACACGTGTGTGTTTATGCATATGTGTATATATATGCATTATGCAACTTTTTTGTCCTCATGTTTTTCTGGTCATTGTGGTATAGCCAAAGACCATAGCACATAGTCTTCATTGCCAAGGAGCTACCTCTAACTAGAGCAAGGCATTCTAGCTTAGGTTTTGAAATCAGAAGACTTGGAATTGAATTTTGCCTTTGACACCCTGTGAAATTCATAAAACTGCCCTGGGTGCATTTCCTTATTTATAAAATGAGGAGGATGGAGTATATGGTGTCTGAATTGCCTTCTGCTTCTAGATCTATGCTCCTATGTTTTGAGCAAGTCAAATGGAGCCCAACTCAGGTATAAATTGTGTTGGGCTAACTTCATGCTATAGAATTTCAGAGAACATAGAGATCAGTTTGGACTGGAGTATCCAGGCAAGACTTCACGAAGAAATGGCATTTGAGGCTTACTTTGAAGGATGAAGGAAGAGGAGTTTAGAGCAGTGAAGGAGAGATGTGACATTAGCAAACGGCAGAAGATATCTGGATTTATCATTGGGTAATGAAAGATGTTACATCATCAAACAGAAACAGGTGATGGTTGTAGTCCAGGGAGGGGGAGATGTGATATTAATATAAGTAAAGAAATAGGGAGGAATGGTCATCAGGAGGAAAGGTATAGTTATGAAAGTTTGGAAAAGCACAATCCCAATTCAAAGGAATGTTGACCTTATTGATGACTTTGCTTGATTTAGGGATCTTTTGTTGTTTTGTCTTGTACATTTGCAAGAAAAATATTGAATGGACTTGGTTAAAGTTGTGAGTAAAAAAGTATTTAACATCATTCTGTTGAAGTGCAGTAAGTTTGTAGGATCATAGATTTAGAATTAAAAGGGATCTACACAATCATTGAACTTACCCATTTTGCAAAAGAAACTGAAGGAGAGTTTAAATGACTTGCTCAGGGTCACACCAGGAATAGCTAACTGTAGTGGGACTTGGATATACTTCCTCATGATTCCAAGTCTAGAACTCTACCTACCTTCCCATATTGCCTCTATAATTCTTTTCAGCAAATGTTTAGTAAACACCTAATATACACATGAAACCGTGGAAGAAGGCTAATAAGAATATGTGATGAACTAAAGGCGTTCCAATGTGTCAAATGACGTTCATTTTTTTTTTTTTTGCGGGGCAATGTGGGTTAAGGGACTTGCCCAGGGTCACACAGCTAGTAAGTGTCAAGTGTCTGAGGCCAGATTTGAACTCAGGATCTCCTGAATCCAGGGCCAGTGCTTTATCCACTGCACCACCTAGCCGCCCCCTTTCATTTTTCCTGTATAAAAAGGAAGTGTAAATATTTAGGAGGTCACAAGGATAGAGCGTTCAGCCATCATCTCTAGTCTTTCACCTGAGCTCTATCTGGTCCTATTTATCCAACTGACTTTTGGATATCCTGAATTGCATTTCTACAGGCATATAAAAATAACATGTCCAAAATAGAACTCATTATCTCACCCCCCCCAAAAAAAAAACCCCCCCAAAAAAAGTAAACAAAACAAAACCTTTCCTTCTTTCCAATTTTATTATTGCTGTCTAGGCTTCCATCATACTCCCAGTAACCTGGGCTTAAAAATCCAGTGTCATCCTCAAATCCTAAATCTCATTCCATGTCAAATCTGATCACGTCCACATTCACAATATATGTAATTATGCAACCTTCTTTCTACTCACAGAACCACCAACCACCTTAGTTTAGGCACATATCACCAACCTCTTGCAGACTATTGCAATAGTCTTTCAATTTGTCTCCTTGACTCACGTCTCTCTCCACCTCAATTCTTGCTCCACTCAGCAAGCCAAAGTGATTTTCCTAAAACCTGCATCTGATAATGATACCTCCTTTCTCAATAAATTCCAATGGTTCCCTATTATCTCCAGGATCAAATAAATAAACCCTCCATCTTGCCTTTATAGTCCTTTACAACCTTGCCTTTCCTACTTTTACAGTCTTCTTATGATTTATTCCCCTTTACCTACTCTATGATCTAGCTATATTGGCACACATGCCGTTCCTCACATACTCCATTCGGTCTCCTGACTAAGCATTTGCAGAGGCAAATCTGCATATTTGGAAAGCTTTCCACCCTCATCTTCAACTTCTAGCTTCCCAGCCTTTCTGCATTATTTAGATCAAATTTCACTTCCTGCAGGAAATTTTTCTTGATTCCTCCCTTCTCTCTAAGTTCACCTTCTCATTGTCCTGTACATAACTTGCTTGAATAGTTATTTTCATGTTGTTTCTCTCTCCTGTTAGATTTTGAGATCTGTGAGGGCAGAAGCCATTTCTTTGGCCTTTATTGTATCCTCAGTGTTTGATAAAATGCCTGAGTAAGCACTTAATAAATGTGTGTTGACTGAATGACTAATTGAATAAAATATTGTCCTTGAATGAGTGAATGAGTATTTGTTAAAATATGTGTATGTATACATATATATAAATGTATACACATATATACACACATACACATATGCACATACATATACATATGCACACACAAACATATAAGGTATATGTGTTTATGTATATGTGTGTGTGTATATACACATACATATGCATACATATACCCTAATAGAACCAGAATGTCCTAACATCTAAATACTCTCTTGAGCATGACCTTGGAGGGGGGCTGTGCCACTTTAAGAGAGCCTCTTGTGTATTATCCTGAAGCAGCCACATAGAGTGATAGTATGAAACAATGGTAAACAGATAGAATTTGGAATCAAAATTATTGGAATGAAGTTACAACTTTGCCTTCTATTGATTATGTAGTCTGGCCAAGATACATAGCCTATAGGATCTTTAGTTCCCTTATTTGAAAATGGGATAATAATACTTTTTTTTCAAAAAGGTGTTAGAAGAAAAGTCCTTTGTGAATTATAATGTACTGTCCAAATTGTTGCTGTACAAATCATTACTTTTGGGAACAAAAGATATGAAGTGTGATGCAGTACCTTCCTTTGCATCTAGGAGGACATAATTGAAGTTATCTCCTGCTTTGCTCTGTTTTTCAGTCTCTCCCTTTCCATAAAGAAGCATTAACTCCATTCAGGACCATTCAATTCTATCTAGAAAAGACAGTGATGGCTTAAGATCTTTCAATACATGGTTATCTGAAAAATGAACAATCCATGCTGGGTTAATTAGAGTACAGTGTTTTCCATTGTCATATATGGAATGAGGGAGCACGGGTTCTTAACCAGAGGCCCATGATACTTAATTGTTTTATTATATCAATATAATTGGTTTCTTTTGTAATCCTATGTATTTCATTTGATGTATTTATGAACATTAGTCTGAGAAGGGTCCTATAGGTTACTTGTTATTGTTGTCTAATCGTTTTCAATTCTGTCTAACTCTGTGTGACTGATTTTTGCATTTTTCTTGGCAAAGATAGTCAACTGGTTAGCCATTTTCTTATACACCTCATTTTATAGACAAAGAAAAGAAGGAAAATAGGGTTAAGTGACATACTCAGTATCACAAAGCTAGTACGTATCTGAGGCTAGATTTAAACAGGTCTTTCTGACTCCAGGCTTAGCACTCTAACCATTGTGCAACCTGGCTGCCCACTCTACATCAGTTATTAAGTAACATTATTATAGGTTACATCAGCTTGCAAAAGAGGTCCATGACACAAAAAGGTTAAAAATCCCTACCCTACAGAGTTTCTCTGAGCTTTTAGTGGCCCCAAAAGATTAATGTAACTGCAAAACACTTTTAATACCTCAAATGAAGATTAGATGCCAGATTGAATTATTAGTTGCTGGGATAATGCCCAATCTCCAACTAGAAGTGTTAAACCACTATACCTGGAATTCCTCTATTGCTTACTTCTTTGAGTTTTAAGTAACATTTAAGTAAGTAACATTTTTGTTAAAATGTAAGTGTTTTTTGAGAATGGCCATAATTATTGGTTAGTAACAGGCTAGCATGTATTAGTTAATAAACTTAATTAAGCAGTCATCTAGGAGACACCTAAGGAAATATGCTTTTATCTTTTGATTAGAGTTGGAAGAATAGAAAGTCACTGGTAGATGGTATTCTGCTAGAAGGGACATCATAGTGAGGAGGATCTAGGCAACTAGGGTTTAATATGACTTTGTGGGTACCTTGGATATGGTACATGGGTACAGATGACTTTAAGAGGAGCTGAAAGGGAGATGGAGTGGGATTTCTACTTTACAAAGGAATTCTGGTAATATCATCAAATCTTTGACCATGCCTTTACTTTGACCAGTTTTGCATCTGATGGTATGTGTGTGTGTGTGTGTGTGTCTGTGTGTGTGTGTGTGTGTGTGTGTGTGTGTGTGTGTGTGTGTGTGTGTGAGTGTTGGTGGGACAGGGAGAATGGATTTTAAGCTGGGATTATTATTAGGAAATGTTGTTGATAGCTAGACTTTTCCTTTTTGTCTTATTTCTGATTGCCCTCTTTGCTCTGAGTTTTTTATTTCCTCTTGCTCCTTTGCTGCTAATTCTCTTGTAAACACTTGTAGATACTTCAAATTCCCTTCACCATCAATGCCTTTCCATACATTGATTAGCCAATGTATACATACTTAACTCTTTTAATCTCCCTCATAAGTAAATTCCTCTAGCCTCTTAATCACACACACTGCTCTTCTCTGAATCCCCTCCAATTTGTTGACATCTTTCTGGCACAGATGTGCCCATAGCCATATGCCTTTGGCACTCACTCCTTTTGGCTATGCACCAGAAAATGGAACTTGCCCGACTTCAGATAAGAGAGTAAGACATATTTATTTGATTTAGCTGTTGATTATGTTCACTTATTGGGATGATGGTTGATCATTGGCAATAGGATGGTCTACTCATTGTGATTTAGGGCATAGGGGTGGCGGGGGAGGTACTTGTTAAGGGAGGTACTTGTCAAGAGTACATATTGCTCACAGTCTTCCTAGGAACTGTTTTGGTTCTAGAACACAAGATGTCAAGTACTTGAGGAAATAAAAAACTTTTAGATATGTTTCCTTTGAGTTTGTTTATTTTCATTTCTCTAGTCTGTATTTCAATGAATAATTTCATATCCCCATATTCCCAGAATTTCTGAGATTACTTTTACATTTTATTTAGGGTGAAGAGACATAGTTCCTTACATTTATATGAGGAAAAGGATTTGGATACACAAGGATTTCTTCCTCTCTCTCTCTCTCTCTCTCTCTCTCTCTCTCTATATATATATATATATATTTATGTCTGTTTAAAACATCTCCCTTCACACTGTAACTCCATTCTATGGAATGTATGTGTCAATCAGTGAGGCAAGATGCTACAATGTGAAGGCAAAACTTAAAGATCTATAATCATAACTTTAGAACTAGAAGAAAGAACAGAGGTCACCTAGTATACCCCCCACAATTTAAAGTTGAGTAAGCTGGTGCACAGAGGAGTTAAATGTTTTGTCCAAGTCATAAAGCAAGTAAGTGTTTAAGGAAGATTTTGAATCCAAGACTTCCTTATTCCAGATCCATCACTCTATCCACTTCATCATGATGATTTTTTGAGGGACCTGAGATGAAATCTTGCCCCTGTCACTTATTATTCGTGTGATAATGGACAAGTTATTTAAGCTTTCTGATCCTCAGTTTTCTCATATGTAAAAAAAAAAAAAAAAGTAGATTGAACCAGATGACCTCTAAGTCTTCTAATAGCTCTAGATCTCTGATACTATTATTCAATTTGGAGAACCAGGAAATAAATTAATGCATTTTTTTATGGAGCATCATTTGCCTAGCACTCCAACAGTACTGAGCATATAGTTGGCCCTGAGGACAGCTAACATCTTTCACTTTTTAAATTGCATATGGACCCCCAACATCTCATGAATCTATGTGTACATCAATCCATAGGCAAATGGGCAAGACTTTTTCAAATATAGGTGGAAAATACTTTAATAAAATAGAAATCCATTTGTTCAACAGAATAAAATACCACCTTTAAGACTTTCCTCCATCACAGGACCCGTTGTGTACATGTCAACATCACAAAAGCTACCTTGCTGTAACATATATTTTAGTCCAACAGTATTTTGATTATTAATCAAAATTGTTAATGATTAGTAAAACATTGATTGAGGAAATTCATACTTCCCAAAGCTGTTTACCACTGTCATGAATGAAGTCTGGTGCAGAGACTAAGTCAAAGAGGGAATCCCTTTGGATGATGAGATACTACACCTTATCAGAACCTTGTTTGTTTGGCAGATAGAAATTTACTGCTGACATCAAACCTCACATATAATACATATCCAGCTAAAAGACTATGATAATCACAAAATATTTTGTTCTAACTGTCCACATGGTAAAATACAACACCAAAGCAAAAGCATGAGGGTGAAGAATGACTATTTTTCAATTTATTCCATATACTTGTATGGATAACATATGAGGATATGAAAAAGAGAAAGGTCCATTGCCTCTTCCCTTTGACACAAGAGTAAAAAGACCTGGGTTCAAATCCAACCTCTAATGCTTACTACCCATGTGACTTTTGGAAACTCACTTAATCTCTCAGGCCATAGGTTTCACATTGATAAAATGAGGGGCTTAGGTTAGATGACTTCTTATATACCTTCCAGATGTAAATCAATTACGCGATCATCCTAATGCATTTTAATAAAGTTTCTGTGTCATTCAAAATAAGCAATAACTTCTTCACTGAATGTCTCCCTATTCCCCAACCCTCTCACTCACCCCACTTCTCCCCGTGCTGTCTTTGCCTATCTTTTACTAACTGCAAGAGCAATAATAAGATATTATTAACCAAACTAAATAAGGAGAAAGAGGTTTTTGGCAAGAAGACAAATACCAAGAAAATCTGCTGACAGAACTGAAACTGGGTCCCCCAAAACAGCCCACCACAATTTGTTTAGCTAGATCTCTACGAGGATTCTTCTGGTTCTACACTGCTTTCTCTCTGTGTTTTTCCTGAATTTAAATTCTATTGACCTGAGTATAAATTTGTAGGCTGTAGTTCTTTCCCATGACATGATGGACCTGGTATATCATTATCTGTATCTGGTATAGACACTCCAAATGTAAAAGAGTGAGAGTGTCATGGGGCAATTTGTCTTTAAGAGACTATACCATTTTTGAATTACTCAAAACTCCTCTTTGAAACAAAGATCTCTTTAAAAAACAATATTCTTTTAGATATTGTATGATTGTTAGTCATGGGATCATAATAACTCTGAAGTACAGAAATATGTCATTACTCAAAGGAAAATGTTCAATCCCATATTTGGTGTGGAAAGACTTCAATATGTTCAAAAATAAGTAATGAGAAATGGCATAATGAAACCATCAGAAAAATGCATGACTATGCACTATACTTGGCACAAAACAGACATTTCGTAAATCATTATTATTTTTTAAAAAAGAAGTATGGGTTGTCATGTTGCAAGAGCAAGGGAAAATTCATGAACATGCAGTCAGGAGGATGCAAGGATGATCTTTGTGTTTGAGGTGGAACTCTAGTGGTGAATGTGTTCAATAACATGCAGGAGAATTACAAAGGATAGGCAGGCATGGTTTGGTTGTTATCTGTACTATTTGGAAGGAGTACACCAATCCATCAGGTTCTGGATACTTTGGAATACCAAACTATTGGAAAACACTGAATTCATAGTAGCTTTTTTTTTTCACTTAGATTTTTTTTTTCCTATTAACAGTAGCTAAAAATACAACCAGGATTTAGAAGTCCATGAACTTCGTTCATATTATAAAAAGGTCATTATATTGACAAAAATTTGAAACCACTGGCTAAAATGACTGTTACTACTCTATGATGACAAACCCCACATATTGTAAAGTATATCCAACTAATGGTGGGTCAGTAGTGTCTTTATGTTAAAATGATAGCATATCATCTATGACCTTAGAGAATGCCAATAATGTCAGCATAAATAAGAAGTTTAAAATGGGGTAAGACATGTTGTATCTGACAGTGACAGTAGGAATCCATGTTGTCTTTCCCCCTTTTGGACATATCTTCTTTAATATTCAGTGGCCTTGTTCTTTGTCCTAAACCTTACCAACCACAGTGAGTGAAAATGGGAGTTGCTGTTTATTTCCTATGCTAAAATCTCTTAAGGATGGGCTTCAAATTGTTGATCTAGTATTCCTCTGTTAGAACACAATGGAGAAATAATAAGGCTATATTGAAATACAATATGATGTCAAAAAATAGAAGAGATTAGAAGAATACAATTAGCTGACACTGATTCTACCGTCTTTACTAGTCAGTACTGTTTAAAAATAATTACAAATACTTAAATTCTTTTCCATGATAACACACACACACACACACACACACACACAGAGTAACATAGGGTTACTTGTTATATTCATTAGGATCTTATCCCAATTCAATGATTTGCATGTAGTGAATGTTTTCCCCCAAATATCCCCTTACCTGATTTTGAATCAATAGTTGCATTGTGACACTTTTACATTATTTCCCAAGTGTCTACATCCTCCCTCTTTGGTTTTCTAGTTAAAAACCAATCTAAAAGGCATTTTAATAACTATCATTTTAAGATTCTTGTAATAAAATTAATAATTTAAATTTGTTGGCATCAAATGCTAGAAATCCTTAGGGCACTTTAATGAAAATATGAAATGATACCGATACTGCATTATGGGCTGATTACTACCCCAGAGCAAGATTGGGCAAACTCTCCAAACTGCTGCAAAAAGAATGATTCCAAATTAAAAGTAAGCACAAAATTCACATGGAAAAAGTCTTTTACTTTACTCTGGAGTATAATAAATGTCAGATCTCTAGCTAGAGATGATAGAGTCCAAGGGAATCAAAAACCTTCTGCTGACTAAAGTCCTTATCTAAGAAATTACACAGAATTTAAATCTGGAACAACCTTGAAATTGTCTGGTATAATTGTCTTTTTACAGATGAGAAAACTGAGGCTCAGAGATGTGAATGGACTTTGCCAAGGTCCCATATCAAATTAGTGGCAGTTTGGTCTTAGAAGCTTGTTCTGGTTATGACCACATGTAAGGGAGTCAGATTTATTCTGTGCATCTCCAGAAAATGCACTTTTTGATTTATAAGCTTCATGTCTTTCAGCAAGTAATTTACCCACTCACCTTAGTTCCTCATGTGTAAAATGTACATAAGAAGACATTTACTACTTATCACCAAGGATTATTACAAGAATTACATTAAAAAATAGATGTGAAAGTGCTTTGTAACTATAGAATATAATGTAAATGTAAGCTATTATCATTATCTTAATAACATAAATTAATGATCATTAAGATGCAGGGCAAGAATGTTCATGGAGTCAGGGGGACCCAGGTTCAAGTTACATCCTTGATATACAAATACTCATTTGTACAAAAACATTTATAGCAGCTCTTTTTGTAGTGGCAAAGAATTGGAAATTGAGGGGATGCCCATCAATTGGGGAACGGCTGAACAAGTTGTGGTATATGATTGTAATGAATTACTATTGTGCTATAAGAAATGACCAACAGGATGATTTAAAAAAAAAACTGGATAAAGTTACACAAAATGATGCAAAGCAAAGTGAGCAGACCCAAAAGAACATTGTACACAGTAACAGCAATGATCAACTGGGAATAACTTAGCTATTCTCAGCAATAGAATGATCCAAGACAATTCCAAAGGATTCATTATGGAAAATGCTATCAACTTCCAGAGAAAGAACTGATAGTGTGCAAATCAATGTGGACTATTTCTCACTTTCTCTTTTCATGATTCTTTTTCCCTTTGGTGCTGTCTTCTTTTGCAACGTGACTGATATTTATGTTTATTTATATATTTTATGTATTTATGTTTTGAATGATTTCACAGGTATAACCTATATCAAATTGCTTACCATCTCAGGGAAGGAAAAAGAAAATCTGGAACTTCAAATTAAAAAAAAAAGAATGTTAAAAATTGTCTTTATATGTAATTGGAGGAAAATAAAATATTAAAAACAACAACAACAACAACTCCCGACTTACTGCAGTGGTCTCTCAGTTTTTCATCTTCTGCTGCTTCAGATAGTCATATCAGATCTCCCAGTTTCTTGTCCTGTTAAAGAAATTCCTCCTTCCTAAGCTTCACACAAGCCTGGTATCAATAAGTAATCCTGAGAACTTTTCTACCACATCTGAGTCTGATTAGGAATGTTCCCTTCCATCATCTAGCACTGCTTATCTATTCTTCACCAAGCCCATGTTTTAGGATACCTGAATACCAACTTTAAGCATGTTTGTTCCTGTCTGTTTCCCCCTCCCACTTGTCCAGTGTGAGTTTCTAGCATCTATGAGGTTGAAAGTCTGTGTTGTCATGTGTGTGGGTATGTGTATTTTTTTTTACCTGTTTGCTGTGCCACATAATAATAAAATTCTTTTTGTATCAGCTTCTCAACGTCCAATTTCCTATAAATTTCCAAGTCCAGGTTTTTGTTTTAACCTGAGCCATCAGGCCAAATAAAGCATTGAGGAAACTCTCTAAGATTATATGTGTCAATAGTTGTGATTTATCTGTATCAGTGGAGGCAATTTCCATGTTAGGAATTCACAGTATTGATAAAATTGCTGTCTTCTCTCTCTTAATACACACACACACACACACACACACACACACACACACACACACACACACACACACACACTCACAAAGCAGTGTGACCTATTGGATAAAAGGCTGGCCTCTGAATCAGGAAGTTCTGTGTTCAAGTTCTGTTTCTGATAATGTGTATGATCCTGTTATCTCCTAATGCCCCTGGGAACTCTCTAAAACTTTAATTTGAAGAGAAAATACTAATGTTTCCGTAGAGGAAGTTCCTTTCTAGGAGCTTCCTACAACAATGAAATCACAGGTCCAATAGATAAACAAACTAATAATTAATAAAAAGAATGGAATTCGTATACACACATACATACATATATATATGTGTAGTTATATATAGTTTATATATATATATGTGTGTGTATACATGCATATATGTGTATATATGTCTGTGTGTATATATATGTATATATATGGTTCTTTATTAGGTAAAATATTTAAATTTGAAGCAAAAAACTTTTGACTTCATGGGTCACACAGCCTGGATGTATCAGAAGCAGGATATTAATTTAGCTTCAAGGCCCATTCTCTATTCACTATGCCATATTGCCTTTTTATTTTGTTCTGATTCATTGATCCATTGATCCATCGATCCATCGATCCATCTAACTATCTATCTATCTATCTATGTATCTATCTTACCTACATATATTTTTATGTCTAATCCAAATCCTCTTGAGAATTATAATTGGCTGCTGTCTGAATATAACTTGTTCAAAATAAATTGTGTGCAATGCTTAATTAGTTAATAGCAGACTATTAGCTAAGTTGTTCTGACAAGTCTGAAGAAACTGTCACTTTCATAAAGTATTTCAGTAAAAGACTTTAGTGGAAATTATTTTCTGGAAGCATTTGCTTTCCTTATGCAGAGTAGAAAGTTTTGAAAAATATAAACAAAATATTTTCAATTGACATTGAAAAAAATTGAATTGAAGCTTTGAACATTTCACTCATGTAAATAACATGTATACTTATCTAGACTGCAAGGCAGCTTGTAAAGCACACCCAAAGAACCACCATGATCTTCATTTGATGTAAACTGCAATCTATTTTTCTTGCCTTATCTCACAATATCATATTTAGAGGCAGCATAGCATAGTAGAAAGAAGCATTTTTCTTGGAATCAGAAAAAAAGTGTGCTCAAGTCCCACCTTTAACACATATTGGCTGTGTGACCCTTGGCAAGTCACTTAATAGCTCAATTCCCTAGCCAACTGTCTAGGACAATGAATTATGGAGATAGTATCAATTTACATTGTTAGTAGGAGTTTCTTCTCCATATATACTAGGAGTTCTATATACCATAAAAATCACATTTTCAATGGGATAGTCCCCAATATGTCTTTTTCTTTTCTACTTCTGTATCTTAGCTTATGCTGTTCTTAATGCCCTGAATACCCACTTTTCCAAACTCTTTGAACTGACTCTGTAGCAAACCTTTAAGACTCAAGTTAAATGATAACCCATCTATGAATCTTATCCTGATTCTTTAAATCTATAATGATCTCTCTATCATTGGTTCTCATAACTCTTTGTTTATACATATCACTCATTCATTCATTTGAATGTGTCATGGATGAATACAAGAGTGCAGATTCATCCAACATTGTAAATGGAATTTTCAGTTTTGATCCATTCATTATTGAATTCCACATAGTTTTTGCCCCCCTGATTGGTCATTTAAAGTCTTATTGGGTAAAGCATTGTAACGATTGGAATAACGCCACCTGCTGGATACTTACTGTAGAGGAGTTCTGCCCATGAAGGGAAGGTCTTTGAGGGCAAGACCAGGAGTCAGGAAGTGACGCGGGCTAGTGGGAGGAGGAAGGAAGAGACTGGCGCTCAGTCTCGCGCTCTTTTCCTCTGGACTCTGGTGGAGAAGGGAGCTAGAAATGTGCTCTCCCTTTAATAGATAGAAATCTAGGCCTTTTTCTCTCTCTTTACCAAATTCTTATTCTCCTTAATAAATGCTTAAAAGTCTAACTCTTGCTAAAGCTTATAATTTATTGGCGACCACTCATTAGATATTTTAGACAGTTTAGCTAGAATTTTAGCCCTTAACAGATGGCTGACCACGAAGAGGAAAGCTAACCCTCAGTCTTCTTCTGATCTACTGGTTGGGTAAGAAATTTCCCCTCCCTCTCCCTTTAACTGCTAAGTACTGGTGTACTGGCTGTGTTTTCCCTTTAAATTTTTTCGAATGGACCTTTTAAACTCCCTAATTATCCTATTTTTGATTTTAGTCTGTTTAACCAGACAAATGGGAGATAAGATCATGTTAATGCTTTGTTTTTGTGGATTTTCTATTTTTCTTTTTATTTTTGTTAAAAGAGCCAGCAACTTACTCACACAAGGAAATATCTCTCCCTCTCCCAACCATGCTTTTTCAGAGAAACCTGAAGAGATTCCTGCAGCTTTTCCCAGTTCTAACACTAATTGTTGCTTTAATTTTGCATGCCTGGAGGCAATGACCCACCCTCTAGAAGCTTTTAATCCCCTAGCACCTGGAGGCAAAGTGGGGGAAGAGGAATCCAGGCCTGAGTTCAAAATCAAGTCTGATTCAAATTGCTCTGGTCCCTCCCCTCCTCTCCAGACCCCACCCTCTACTCCTCCCATGGCCAAGCCCATTGCTTCCCCTGCCTGGGAAGTCCAGAGATCTGATGCGCATGCTCAACTTTCTCTAACTACATTTGCAGCTTCAGGCTCAGCCCTTCCCCAGCCTGGCTGTGCTTCTGAGACAACCTTAGAAAACCCTTTAAATTCCAGATATACTAGTTTTGTTCATAATTTTGCTAACCTGCTTTTGTCTTTAATTAGTAATCTTATAAAGCATTTGTATGGTGAAAAGACTGACAGACAATATAGAGGGGTTAAAGAAGAAAAACTTAAGCTGAATGAGAATGACAATCATCAGCATAGTCCAAGACTCCGCTTCTTTTGCCATGGGAGGGTATATATTTTACAGAAATGTAGAAGTAAACAGCAAGGTATTGATATGAGTATTGGGGATTTTAGATATCGGAATCAAAAGTGTTCTGAATTCACTCAGATTATTAATGTCAGTTCAGAGGTTACATAGGATTTCTATGCTATTACATATACATTTTGAAATTAATGGTATGGGTTTATTTTCATAGAGATTTTCATGCTTTTGAGATTGTGTCATACTTAGTTTTTAAAACAAGGAGAATATTTGTAAAAGCTTTTTATAGTCATGTGATCAAGTTTATATTTTATAATACTCTTATTAATATTAAATTCATATTCATTTAGATTTCCCTAGTTTGAATTTCATTGTCTTTTATTATTCCACGTGTATTTTCTTCTATTCATTCATCTATCTAATTTTGAAAGATGGTTTTAATTTCATAATACAATGTTAATTCTAGGAGTATTGTGCTCCCATATTCTGA
Organism: Dromiciops gliroides; assembly: GCF_019393635.1. NCBI lineage: Eukaryota > Metazoa > Chordata > Mammalia > Microbiotheria > Microbiotheriidae > Dromiciops > Dromiciops gliroides. The sequence goes on along the minus strand of NC_057861.1, from coordinate 330,867,158 downwards.
GTTGTTTGTTTTTGTTATTTTTTCTCAACTGATTATTTGATCAAACTCTTTAAAGCATTTCCCTGGCAAATTGGTTGCCATGGCAAGTGTAATTGATTCTAGAAGTATTATTTTTGATAAGCATATTCCAAAAAAAAAAAAAAAGAGGGGAACATTTGTAAAAGTTTTCTTTTTTCAAAAAAAAAGTTTTCTTTGAGATTCTGTTGTGCTTTAACTTATATTTAAATATGTTCTGATTTTTTCGCAAAAGTGATTGTATACTAAGTAAAAAAAAAGGGGGTATTATTTGAAATTGTTGCATAAATATATATTGTGTCAAGTCAAGATGTATTCACATTTTTTGCAATCATTTATTATCCTCAATTTTTAAATCCATATGAGACTTGGATTATGGGAACTTATCATTTAAGACACTAATTGCCTTTATTCTGAGTTATCAGATGCCAGTTGGCTAAGATGCCATCCAATCACAAGAGGAATACATGCAAGAGCAGACACTGAACTGTCACATGAGGGGAGACATGCATGAAGTCAAGGTATGGCCGAGGGAACGGCTTTTGACTAATGTTAAGGTTGGATTCTCTTGGTTTAATATTTTATTTTATTTTTCCCCACAATATTGTACAGATGGCTGGAAGTATTCATCCCACCCATCTCACTTCTACACCTGGCTTCTATGCTCCCTCCTATATGCCTGATGCCATGGACATCTCAATCCCATGCATCTGATTAAGTCTGACTCAGTTTCCTCCAATATGTTCGGTGGCATGGACATATATTCCATCCACCTATTTTAAGCTTGGCATACTGCATGGACAGTACATATTGCTCAAGTGTGGGAATGCTCATATCCCATCATTTCTCTGTTCTTTTATGGTAACCCCCATAATTATCTCAGGTGTCATGATAAATAACAGTGTTGAATTTGGCCTTGACACCTATTACCAATTATATTAGATTTTTAAATTTCTCATAATGGCATGAGGATAATTAGGCAGATGATGCAAAAAGTGATGAAACAAAGATAAAAATTATTTTAAAAAATTAATATCACAGCAATTGTCTTCTCAATTACCCTCCATAAGGGGGGACTATAGTAATATTATAATTTTAAAGAATGTTTCAATTTTTGTTTTATTATATGTTTCATGTGTAACAACTAAGATTCTGAATTCCCTTAGACATGTTTTTAAGAACTTTCATTGTTTGATTTGATTATTGACAAAGCTATTTTAAAGTTGTGTTAAGCTCAATTTTGTAGGAAGTTTTCTGGCTGATTACCAGCATCTACACCTCAACCCCTGAAAAGACTTCCATTCCACGACTACACCTAGAGGACATCTGAGAAAAGACTTTCAGAGACTTTAAATGAACATTTTTGATTTGTTGTTTTTGTTGTTTTTTTTCTCTTTCTGTTATAATATACACCATCTGTAACATGTATTCTCTGCAGAGGCCCTCCCTTTGCAAGACTAATGTCAAAGCGTCGGTTCATGAGGACAAAAAAAAAATCGCCCCTCTGGACAAAACTTTCCTCTCTTCCTTTTCTATATTGTTGTTCATATATTATTAGTTAGCAATAGTTATCATATTGTTTTTACTGTTCCGTCAAGGAAACATTTTGTTTCTTGAGGAACAACAGGGGGGACTGTAACGATTGGAATAACGCCACCTGCTGGATACTTACTGTAGAGGAGTTCTGCCCATGAAGGGAAGGTCTTTGAGGGCAAGACCAGGAGTCAGGAAGTGACGCGGGCTAGTGGGAGGAGGAAGGAAGAGACTGGCGCTCAGTCTCGCGCTCTTTTCCTCTGGACTCTGGTGGAGAAGGGAGCTAGAAATGTGCTCTCCCTTTAATAGATAGAAATCTAGGCCTTTTTCTCTCTCTTTACCAAATTCTTATTCTCCTTAATAAATGCTTAAAAGTCTAACTCTTGCTAAAGCTTATAATTTATTGGCGACCACTCATTAGATATTTTAGACAGTTTAGCTAGAATTTTAGCCCTTAACAGCATGCAAATCATTTATCTCTTATCCATTAGCCTTGTTACATAACATATCCATCGGACCTTCATTGAACACATTCTCACAGAATCATGGAATTCCAGAAGTGAAAATTACGTCAAAAAACAATTGCTCCAATCTGTACCTGACAAAAGTACTTGTCTAAACTTGCCTGATGAGCACTTTTTCTTGTTGAACACTAGTGAGCACTAACCTGATATCTTTTGAGGCAGTCCATCACACTTAGCCATTACTCTAGTAAGATTTCCCCTCCATTCAACCTAAATCTGAACTTTACACCACAGTTCCTTAGTTCTGCCATTTGATGTCAAGAAGAATAAATATCTTTTTCTTTCATTTCATAGGTCTTCAAATACTGAATGACAGTTATCCTGTTCCCCCCAAGTCTTCTTTTTTCCAGAGTAAATATTCCCAATTTCTTCAATCAACTCTCATTTGACAGTTATTTTGAACCCTCTTACCATCTTGGTTACCCCAATTTGTATTTTCCCTAGTTTATCACTACTCTTTCTAAAATATGTTTTTCAGAAATAAAGCAACAGTGTAGACCTAGTCTGTCTAGATCAGGGTGTTAATATCATTTATCTGTATTGGGCACTGTTTTTTTCTTAACATAGCCCAAGATTGAATTGGATTTTTTTGTTAGGCATATATCATTAACTCACAGTGAGTTAGAGGTGCACTAAAAATCTCAAATAATTTTTGACTTATTATCTAATAATTGCAATTCCTGTTATCTATTTAGTACTTAAAAGATATCAAAACACCTTACATGAATGATATCACATAATTTTCACAACAGACTGGTAAAATTGTACAGATATTCACATTTTATAGAGAAGGAAATTGAGGCCAAGGCAGAAAAAAGAGCTCACCAATGGTCAGACACAGGATTCACACAAAGGTGTCTTTGGATTTCAACTCCAATTTTCTTTCCACTACTACATATTGTTTCTATCTAAATTACCTCCCCAATATTGTACTTAAGAAGTTAATGCTTTTGAACTCATGTGAAAGACTCTACATTTATCACTATTAAATGTCTTCTTATTAGATTTTATCCAGTGTTCAAGCCCAGTGGTATCAAATTCAAGTAGAAATGTGAACCACTAAATAATACATAAAGATCCCTGTGGCAGCATATTGATTTATAAAACTACTTATGAATATTATCTGTTTCATTGTATTTTTATTTATTTTGTTAAATATTTTCCAATTACATTTTAATCTGGTTCAGAACACACCAGGGAGTGATAGAGGTTACAATGTGCCACATGCCTATTGAAATCTTTCTTTCCTTTCTTTTTATTCCCCTCACCTCCTAGCCCTGCAATCTAGTAGTTTGTCTATGCTTCTTTTTTTCCTTTCAACATCTGCAAATTTGATAAGCTGTCATCTATTCCCTTTTTTGAGACAATGACAAAAATGTTAAATATGTTTAACAAACATAGATCCCTAAATATCTTCATTAGGGAAATTTTTTTCCAGGGTAGATTAGATCACTCTTTCAATGATTACTCTTTCAGTCCAGCTATTCACACCTTCTAAATTCGTATTTCTGTTTGATTGTTTAGTCCACATATTTTTATCTTTCATTGGGCTGGGACCTGTTATTGGCCAATAGATGAGAGCAAGCGTTATATGGATTGAAGGAGTGGTCCTTAGAAGAAATCTAGCATGTAAATCCTAAGATATTTGTAGGGTTTTAGCAAACAAATTTATATTCCTTTGGGCAGAATGCCTACAGGTAAGGTATGATTCCCTATATGGAAAGAATGAGAGAGAAAGGGAAGGGGAGAGGAGGGTTTGGGAGGGAAGGGTTTGAGAGGGGAGGGAAAGGAAAAAAAGAAAGGAAGGAGCCGCATTTCCCAAGTGGAACAAGCCAATTGGGTCCCCAGCAGGGCTGCTGTTACTTACAGTATGTTGTAACATACTTCCTTCTAGAAGAGCACCTTGACATAGGTGGGGGTGATGGCATGACTTGCAGTGAACTGGATTTATTGTTTGGCCTCTTGATGGCTGAGTGGGTGTAAATATCAATTGTTTCTATTTTGGCCAGAAACCCTGAGGGTCTCCCCCTGCCATCCTCTCTCTCTCTCTCTCTCTCTCTCTCTCTCTCTCTCTCCCCCCCCCCCCCACTAGGTAAAGGAGGCCTTTCTTTGCCTGATCTCTTATTTACCCTTAGTCTCTGAGTGGGCATTTCCTCAGGCAAACTGTAATCTATGAAAGGCTTTATCTTAAAAGGCTAAGTTCTCCCATGGCATCAGGGGCCACAAAGGGTCACAAAGTGTCCAATAGGATCTATAAATAATTGAATAACAATATGAATATTCATATAATCAACAAAGTGACACACCCACCTTGCACTGATACCTAGCTATTTACATATTATCTCTTCCATTTGACATTACAATGTAAGATCCTTAGAAGCGTTTTGTTGTTGATTTTTTGTAATTTACATGTATCTGCTGCACTTAACAGTGTCTGGAATATAGTGAATGTGTACTAATGAGGTGCTTGTAGATTGACTGACTGACAGAATTCTGACTTATTCTAGTCTAGAGGGAGCCATCTGCAATATGGATGTTATGGCTGATTCCTGTCTTGACTGATATATCTCTGGTTGCTGTGCTCTGACCCAGTTTCCAGTCTCTCATCCCTCATCATAGGCCTCGTGAGTTTGTTCTTGTCCAAAGGCTATACCTTGTTATGTCAATTTCATTAAGGAAAAATGGCATTACAGGATCATAATGTGGCTCTTTCTATAGGGTTGACTATTGATTCCTCTTCTCCAGAAATCTTGCATGGGCACATGCTATAGTCTCTTTCTATAACAAACAAAGCTTGGTCGGCTTGCTGAACTTTGGTCATTTAATAGATGGCACTGGCCCAAGGAGCAAGGTTAAAAACTCCTCAGTTGTGCCATGGAAATGATAGCCCCCATTACCCTAGCATGAAGTTGCTGAAACTCTTGGTACTTACTGGGAAAGTTCTAATATAAAAACAAGACAGATTCCCTGCATTTTATGGGGATAGCATCGATCCTTGAGTTATCTCTTCCTTTTGTCCACTATATATCTCAAAATAATGTAAATTAGTGTATTGGATGGCAGGATCATGGCTAACCATAGATGCAGAGCTAGAAGGAAACTTAGAAGTTATTTAGTTCAAACTTCTGTGAGGAAGCCAAGACCCAGTGACAATGTTTTCTGGTTAACCAGGTTTCCTTTATCATCATCATTATCATATAATCTGGATTAATAACAAAAACGTGTTCTAATATGTTTCAAAAATATGCATATAACCTCTTTACTAATGTGATTAGAGAGGCAAAGAGTAAAATATTGTAGCTGGTTTTTAAAAAATAAAGTAGCTCTTACAATATTGGACACTGACTAATGTGTTAAAAAGAGGGGAGGGAGATACTGCAAATAATAACATGCAGTGACAAAGGCTTTGTAGCCTTAAGCATCTGTAGGAGATGTGGAAGTATACATTTCGGTGGATCAAAAGGCAGAAAAACTACCTAAATTTGGAAGAAATTGGAATTCTTTGTTTGAAGTTTCATGAGAAGAAGATCCATCTAATTGAACATCTTCTAGCATGTGAAAGGAAGTCTACGACATTTGGAAAGAAACAAAATGAGGGGAAAATATCTGTCCTCTATCCTTTAAGCTGCTATGTCATTGGTGTGCAGGATCATAGATTAAGTTGGGACAGGCAGATAGATGACAGTGTTTGGAGGTGTGGGAAGCTGCCACAGGGGCTGCATGCTGCCCCACTCTAATTCCTGGGAAGTCTATTGGGAGTGAGAGCTGAGGTGGATGCCATGAAAACTCCCAAGCAAGTTGGTGTCTGAAACTTGGAAATTAAAAATAAATAAATGGGAAGGAGGGGAGGACATAAGACTGATTACTGCCGCATAAGCATTTTATCATAGGCAAAAGAGAAGACAGACCAGATAGGCCTCTTACTGTGACAGAGATTAAGGGGCGAAAGTTTAAAAGCACAGAAGTTTAACTGCCATGCTTATTTATAGCCTTGTACATACAAAGACACCGCTATTGCGAGGCAGTGGCATTATTTTTTATGGGTGTCAGTTTTGAACAGTCCACGCACAGTAAAAGTAAAATAAAGCAAACAGCATGTGTGAAGGAACAAATTTAAATAGCAGAAGCTGTAGTATACATTTAATTTCTAGAATATGTTTTCCTGATTCATAACGTGAGCTTAGAAACACAAGGAGGGGTCAAGAAAGTGATGTAGCCAAGCTTTTAATAGCATATCAATTCTCCATGGACTTAAATCTCTCTCATACTAGGCAAAGTGAACTTAACTGCAGCTGTGGCTACACATGCAAATTAGAATGGACAATCTCAAGAAACAAATTTTATTTAATAATTAAATATCTTACTAAGACCAAAACGCCAGGAATCCTCTGTTTAGTACAGTCAATATCGGTAAACAATCTGAAGATTGAGACACTTTGGAAAGAGACATTAAATAACAGTGAGAGTTAACTCTGCTGGCAGTCCAGTATAGCATCTGTGGCAGTCAAGGGAGGGCATGCCTCTACATTTCAATCAATCAATCAATTAATAAGCACTTATGAAGTTCCTGCTCTATGCTAGTCACTATGCTAAGTATTAGGCACACAAAAATAGAGCAAGAAATAGACAGACTGTCAGGCAGAGACAGAGACACAGAGAGACATAAAAAGACAGACACAGTAAAAGAAAAACAGAGACAGAGAGACAATTCTTTTTTGAGGGGGAGGGGAGCAATGCGGGTTAAGTGACTTGCCCAGGGTCACACAGCTAGTAAGTGTCAAGTTTCTGGGTCCTCTTCAATTCAGGGCCAGTGCTTTATCCACTGCACCAACTACCTGCCCCCAGAGAGATAATTCTTAAATAATTTGTGGTTCTATATAACTATCTAGCTGTTCTGTGTGCCAAATGATTTTGACCTTTGAAGGAAAGATTGTCCTTTTAGAGATAAAAGCCATACAAAGATAAGAAACTAAATAACTGATAGATTGCTCCTTAAGAAGGGAAATCAGCTAAGACATTTTCTCTAGTTTGATGATTGGATATATGAAGGTTCTAACTTCAGAGCTGAAATTTGAACCATTGGGTTCTCAGCTAAGAGAGAGATGGTTAAACTGTCTCCTCTCTTAGAAGGGAGAGGCATTACATTAGCTCAGGACTCCAACTAAAGTTAAAAACTGGAGCAACAAGCAAGCATTTATTAAGCACTCACTGCATACAAGATCCTATGCTATGGGGGAGACAACATATATATGTATATGTATATGTCACAAAATATCTTTGTACTAAGAAGATGTATAAAGGGTATCCTGGAGGAAATCTTAGAGGAATGCACTAGCAGTAAGGGAGATTGAAGAAAACAGAAGAAAATGAAGCAAAAGAAAACTATGTGTAAAAGGTTGTATTTTAACTAGGACTTGAAGAAAGCAAGTAGAAATAGAAAAAAAAAGTTTTTTTGTGCCTAGTAGAGCCACATATATTAGTAACCAATGGGACAGTGGGTAACCACTCAGCAGAGACAGGATATCTAGTAAGAGACCACAGAAGACCAAGAGTAAACCATCAAAGGGGCGGCTAGGTGGCACAGTGGATAAAGCACCGGCCCTGGATTCAGGAGTACCTGGGTTCAAATCTGGCCTCAGACACTTGACAGTTACTACCTGTGTGACCCTGGGCAAGTCACTTAACCCCCATTGACCCAAAAGAAAAAAAAAAGAGTAAGCCATCAAACCTAGAAGAGCAGTGTGGTGATAAAGACATTAGTGCCCCTGGGGCATTAGACATAGAAGTGATCCTCCACATAGGTAACTTGCCCATGCATGTTCCTTAAGTAGGTATCTTTTGGCATGTACACCCTGGCCACATATGTTGCTCTAAATGTATTAGATGGGCTCACTCTTCTAATCATATACATACTTATGGCCATGTTAATGGGGGAAATATTTGATTGTAATTTTTCTTACTGTGCTATTTCTATTTCATTAAGTACAATTTTGTATTTTTCCTGCCTGACTAGTAAAAGTAAGCCCATCAATAGGGGGTTGTAAATAAGTTTTTTGAGTATAAGTAGAACTACAGAATACCCTAAATCTAGGCTAACATTTTTGGTAGCCCCACTTGAAAAAGTCCCTTACCACTACAGTCCATTTTCTATTTTGCCGTCAGAGTGATTTTCCTTTAAATGTAGGTCCAACCATGTCATCCTCATACTCATGACTCAAGTGGCTCTCTGTTGCTTCTAAGATCAACCAGTCAGTTAAGAAACATTTTGTCATTGTTCAGTTATTTCAGTCATTTCTAATTCTTAGTGATACCAGTTGTGTGTTTTCTTGGCAAAGACAATGGAAGGGTTTGCTATTTCCTTCTCCAGCTCATTTTACAGATGAGAAAACTGAGGCAAATGGCATTAAAGGACTTGCCCAGGGTCAGACAGCTGGTAAGTATCTGAGGCTAGATTTGAACTCGAGTCTTCCTGACTACGGGGCTGCTGCTTCACCTGGTTGCCCCTCAAGAAACATTTATTAAGTGCCTTTTATGTGCCAGGCACTTTACTAAGTACAAAAAGAAGCTAAAGACAGTCCCTCATCAAATATAAAATCTTCAGTTTGGTATTCAAAACCCTTCATATACTGCCCCTTTCCCTTCTTTCCAATCTTATTAAACATTCTAACTCCCTGTACTTTATAATCCAATGACAGTAGCCTCTTTGCTGTGCTGCTAACAAGAAACTCTACATCTCAACTCTTGGCTTTTCACTGGTTGTCCCCAATGCCTGTAATTCTCTTTTCTCCTCATGTCCATTTCCTATTTTTTCTGGGTTACTTCAAGTTCCAGATAAAATATGACCTTCTACAAGAAGCCTTTCATGATCCTCCTTCAATCTGGTTCCTCCCCTCCATCGATTATCCTCAATTATCCTTTACACTCTTTTTTCATACTTGTTTGTATCTTGTTTTCATCAGTAGGTAATGAGATCTTCAAGAGCAGGATCTGCCTTTTGCCTTTCTTTATATCCCTACCACTTAGCACAGAGTGCTTGGCACATATTAGGCACTGAATAAATGTTTATTGGTTAAGTACTATAGGCTCTACACTCACAACTAAATAGTCTTCTTTGGGTCCTAGAGATTAGGCACAAACTCAGCTGTGCAATTTATGTAGGCAGAACCTGGAGAAATTGGAATACAATTTTAATTACTGCTTTCCTTACCAATTGTTGTGAGTGCTTTGTATAGGCTCTGGTATAGCAAAAATTATTACCACAGATGGACATTGGTGCCAATAAATACTCCTACTTCCCTAAAACTATATAAAAGGAACATGACCCAAGACTAAACAGTAGAAGGGCAGCTAGGTGGCACAGTGGATAAAGCACCAGCCCTGTATTCAGGAGGACCTGAGTTCAAATCCGGCCTTAGACACTTGACACTTACTAGCTGTGTGCCTGACCCTGGGCAAGTCACTTAACTCTTATTGCCCACCAAAAACAAAATTTTTTTTTTAATTTTAAAAAGATTAAACAGTACAGATTTTTTTGCAACTGTTATTCCTTATAACCTCAGCTGAGCTTTCTTAGTCCACTTGCTCTCACTGTGAAAACCATACTATTTCTCACCATCATGTCAAGGCCTGATTGATACAAGATACACCAGCTTCCTTCATAGTTTGTGGATTCCCTTAAGGTCCTGGAAGAAGAGGTTGTGCCATTAGACCCAATTCACTTGGGCTATTTGGGGCAACCAGCTGTCATGGTAGGCAGACCCAGAGGGAAGCTCCTGAGCACAATGCAAGTGCTATCTCTACTCTTTTTTTTTTTTTTTAAGATGAGGAAAGCTGATGTCTTTCTACCATATTGTAATCCTATTGAGAAGCCTGAGGTATACATACCCAGTATTGTAACCACCCTACCTAGGGATGTGAGTTAGAGGAAATGTGGGGAAACACCCCAACACGCTCTATTTCTCTCTGTGATTTTAATTGTCATTGAAAATGAGTAACAGAAGGTCAGGAGGCAGTCTGGGGTAGTTGCATTCTCTCACCCCCCAGCATCAGTGATCAAAAGCTGGTAGGTAGAAGATGGTATCATAATATAGCCTGTCTCTGCTATTCTTCAGATTGGCTACCTGATTCTGGAGCATCTGGTGTAATCCTGCAGTACCAGTGAGCTATATTATATACTGAGCAGTTTGGGGCAGGGTCAAGGAACCAGAAGACTACTAGTGCCCATTTTTATCTTCAATTTCCATTCCTACACAGCCTTAATTTGCGAGGTGACTTGATTCCATAATGATTCATTATATGGGATGCCAAATCTCAGTGCTAAAGTTTTTGTATATACTGAATGTGAAGAGGGCTCCTTGTGTCTATGTATCTTTGGATATTGGAAGTAAGGCATGAATAGTATCCATCCCAGTCATATCATAAAGATATGTATCCTTCAATGAAACCCAAGTCCAGAATATGCTTATTCAGTGTTTGCCTGAGAGTACTGGCTGAGGCTTTCTCTCTTTTTATAAAGAGGGAACAGGGAAAGAAGGCAATCCTTGACATGTGTATTATTATGTCATCACCCCATGGAAGCTTTGCCAGAAAATTAAAACACTCTGGTGCTAAGAAGCCAGGAGTGAGCATGGATGTTGCCATGCACAGTGGGGTGGAGACTTCCCTTGAATGCTCTCATCCCTGCCAGGAATAACTCAGCTGAGTGGAAGCTGGTGGCACAGGATTTTCTACAGGTCTATTTAGAGATGCTAGAGTCAGAAGGAGGCTGGTGTATGGATATTGGTAGATGTGGATGCTCACTATTCTTCAAGATCCAGAGTGTTTAATTGACATGTGCAGATATTTGGAAAGAGAAGAGTGAATGTTAGGGAAGAGACAAAGAAGTTGGGATAATCAGCACCATTATAGTGCCCAGAGCACTGATCTCAGGTATGAATCATTCTTAGTGTTGTCATCATTTCCTGTCTATGGAGGTGATAGAAGGTGCTGATAGACCATCACCTAAATATGAATACCCCCATCCAAAGCTCTCTTCTGTTTTTCTCTGTTATGTTCATTCTTTAAGTCACATTTTAGGAATAACATTTAAAAGCTGGAGGATATCTATCCATATTTAGATAACCAAAATATTCACTGTCTTGAAACCGTAGATAGTATGTAAGTATCTTTGAAAGAATTGGGTATATTTGTAGTGATTATGGTTGCGTGGAGTGTGGTAGATAAGTATTGATATCTGTCTTCAAATATTTGAAGGAGTTTATTTTACTTGGCCTAAAGGGCAGAACTACTTAGCTTTGGGACATGGTCCCTGGGTTGAGACATTCTGAATGGTGTGTGAATAAGAAAACGGGCAAATGTAAAGTCATCTAAAAACTGAAATCAGCCCACTCTAGAGAACAGTATGATTTACATACAATCTGGACATCTTTTTGATTCCTACCTCTTACCTTCTCTAAATTTCTACTTCTTAGAAATAGTAATCAAATCAATATTGTCATATGTGTCTCCTCACCATTCCTGTGGCTTCTTAAGATAAAACTCCCTTGTCATCATGTGGAGCTATCTCTTTGCTACTGTGATACAGACTTCTTGAAGGCAAGAATTGTGTCATTTTTATTTTTGCATTTTTTTGCAACTAGTTCAGTACCTGACCCAGTGAAGACAATACATTTTAATGAATTCAACTAGAAGGAATATTTCAAAGTTGCAGAGAAACCCATTTAGTTTTGATGTAAATGGGAATAATAAAACACAAAAATCAACTTCCTAACAATTATATTTCTCCCAAAATGGAATGGAAAGTGCAACGATTTCCCAGATACTGATTCTGTAATCATTCTTGCCCCCTCCCCAGGATATTGTTACAGGGTGATTCTGCTTTAAAAAAAATCCTCAAAGTGAAATGCCACAGATTTACAAATTATATTAGCAGGGACAAGTCAGAATAAATTATTTCAGAGGGAGGTACCCTTCCAAAACAGAGTTTCTTTGATTTTCTGAGTAAACTTGGATTCTGCTGTTGGCTCTTAGCTAGAAGACTTTGAGAAAATCACATCAACTCTTGGGTATCAGTTTTCCAGTTTGTCAAATTCTGAGGATGAATTAGATGGCCTCAAGCATTTCTTTCAATTCGAAAATTTGATGATTAAACAGTCCATTTTCTATATCTCAAAAAGCCTAGCTTATTCTACTTGGATACTCTTCTTCTTTATACACATTGTGCTAAATCAACCTGCCTAGCCTATTGTTAGCTCCATCTTCCTTTTACCTGCAAACCTTGGTGTTCTTTTAAATTCCATTCTTAGCTCTGATTTTGTTGACAGGAAAGAAGATGGAAGACAGAACACTGTACTTATAGAGCAACTTTGATTTTAAAAAAAATTGGGAGGGGGGAGTAGTTCACCCTCCCCACCCCCACTAGTATGTCACCACAGCCCCTATGAGAGCTGAGGAGAGCAGACTTCTATCTCCATGACCTAAAGGCATTAGCTGAATTATCATGGATCAGACATCCGCAAAATATAAAATGAGGTTTCATTTGACATAGACATTTACATCAAACATATTCAGAATAATTATTTTCACTGGAGCATTGATAGATCAACCAATGGCAATTTAATGAGAATATTGTCTGTCCTTGTAAGTGATATTTCCCCTCAGCTGCAAAGGTGGTAGTGGAGCGCACTGTATCACTCAGTCTTGTCAGAGTAGATGTTCTGTCACTGATTAAAGAGCTGGATGTCCTCTTTAGTCACAAAAACATTTCATGGGATAACCTTGTTTCTGTCTTAATGGATTCGAGCAATGTAATGAGAGGTACCAAAGTGGACGTGGAGAAACCCTCTGAGAGGCTGAGCGTGTCACTTCTCACTTATTCTCTAATGGCTGTCCCTTCCAGGCTAGCCAAAGCCCCTCAAAACAGAGTTAGAGGAGTAATTTAAAATGCACATCCCTTCTTTCAAACACGAAGGACAAGAAACACAGGCATCAAGAATTTTTTTTTCCATTTTTTCTTTACCCAAAACAAAACACACAGATACCTTGGTTGCAACAGAGATGAGTACCTGGGTCAGATATTAAAGACAATGGTACTATCTCCATAAAGATAAATTGTTAGAATGTGTCATGCTTCCCTCAATTTTTTCCTTCTATCATTTTATTAGCTCTTTTTGCACCCACATTTAGTTTGGCCTATGCAAACTCAAGGAGGGGACATGCCATGCTTCCCCCTGGACCCAAACTTAAACTGTTTCTTGAATCTTGCCAGTGTCAGAGCTAAGGGAACTATCTGGCCTCTTTTATATTTGGGGAAGCTGAGGCTCAGATATGTTAAATGCTTTACACAAGTTGTTGATGGCAGATTTGGGACTAGGATTCCCATCTTTCCAATTTCACCCTGCTATTTAAGAACCTACTTCTCCAATTCTCCACCAAAATGTATCAGGTCCAAGGCTAATTGGGGATGCATGGCAGAAAGATGATTTTGATATTTCAGGGATACAGTGAGCAGGAGGATGAGGGAAAGAAGGAAGATGAAGAGGGAAAGGAGGACTGGATTACTGACAGTGCAGTTTCTGTCTGCATCTGCTGCCAATTTGAAGGAGCAACTAATTCACAAACTCTATGGTAAGCACATTGAACTGTTCTAGGATTTTTCTCATGCTTCATGAAAACAGAGATCATAACTGGGAAACCAACTGTAAAATTAAAAGAACTAGATGTTGCCAATAAAGACCATCATTTCAGGAAAATAAATTTGTTTCTTGGAAGCTGTACTTGCATGTATGCTTGAGGTGCCCACAAGAAAACTAATTCAACCGAGGAGGAAATTGATCTTGCTTCACTGGTTTATATGAACAGAGTAAAATACACACCAACAGGTTATAGCACTTAATAACTCTTTGTTTCCCTAATAATGAATCAATAGTAAGATCACCTTGAATGACTATATTTTGAAGTCAAAAGTACAAAATGGCGAGCTTTCTTTCCACATTAATGACCTGGTTAATAATGATAATAAATAAATAAAAATAAATAATTTACATCTATATAACACTTTATAATTTATACCTATATAACACTTTAACACTTTGGAAAGTGCTTTACCTATTGATCTGCTTTGAGTGTGTCAATAACCTAAAGATATAGATGCTATCATTATCCAAATTTTGTAGCTGAAGAAACTAGGACCCAGAGATTTGAAATGACTTGCCTAGAGTAACATATCTACTGTCTGAGACAAGATTCAGACCTAAATTTTAATGACTCTAGTTCTAGTGCTTTCGTTACCAGCTCATTCTACCTATGTATCATTAAATGTAATCTTTAGGATCAGCAGAATTGTGACATTACTATACTTTTAATATCACCCAGTTCAACTAGATTTTGCAATTTTGACTCCCCTCCTTTTCCATAAAATCATAATTAAATTGTGATGCATATTTCAGTATACTCTGTGGTTGCCCCAGTATGGAGAGGTTAGAATTTCAAGACAAATATCTAACAGGTAGGAGGGGCTTATATAGTAAGTTTTCAGTCTAAAAGATCATTCCAATGATTATATCTTTTTTTTTTTTCAGGGCAATGAGGTTTAAGTAAGTGTCAAGTATCTGAGGCTGGATTTGAACTCAGGTCTTTCAGAATCCAGGGCCAGTGTTTTATCCACCGCACTATCTAGCTGCCCCCCAATGATTATATCTAGAAAATATGCATGTACATTTTGTATATGTGTGCATGTGCATGTATGTGCTTTTGAAGGAGCTAAGGGTTGCCTAAAAACAATTTCTTTCAATTCCTGATTTCTAAAATTTCATGCGTGGAAAGGCATCCTTAGAACAAAAAAGATCTGAATTTAAGGTCTGATTTTATTTACATATTCTCTGTGTAACCATACATAAATCACACCACCTCTTAATGTCCAGAAAATTATTTATGTTCAATCACCCATTTGTATCCTTGGAAGAAAATCCCTTAACCTAATGAAATCATAGTTCTGAAACACACAAAAGCAGCACTTGATTTTACTATAATTAATTTTTCAATAGCAAGACTTTTAATACTATATATGTTTTTTATTACTTTATGGTATTTAGAAGGGACAGCTAGATGTCTCAGTAAATAGACAGCTGGGCCTGGAGTCAGGAAAACCTGGGTTGAAATCCAGCCTCAGACACTTACTAGCTGTGTGACCCTGAGAAACTCACTTAACCCTGTTGGCCTCAATTTCTTCATTTGAAAAGTGACCTGGAGAGAGAAATAACAAGTATCTTTCCCAGGAAAATCCCAAATGGGGTCACTAAGAGTCAGAAATAACTAAAAACATTTAAACAACAACTTAAAGGATCTTCATATTACAATCAAAACAATCCAATTAAAAAGGCAGATATCATCATGAGGTCACTTTTTTTTTTCAGTGAGTTTTCCCCAAATCTTCTGAAAATTTAGGGGGAGGGGTGTCAAAATTCATGCTTCCTAAAAATGATAAAAGTGAAACTCAAATTTTCTTAATTACCTACATGAAGATTTTCTATGGAGTCATCCATGGGAGGGTGGTCAGAAGGTAGCAAGAGACAAATCATAAATCCACTTATTGTATGTATCATCTCCCTTTCCTTTGAGACTTTTGTTATGTCATATTTGTGTGTGTGTGTGTGTGTGTGTGACTGAAAGAAGAAGATTAGCATACTGCTAATTTTTTAGTTCTGGAAATCTAAATAGCTGTATATTTCAGATATTTTGTAAAAATTGTTAAAAAAATAAAAATGGTTTTCTGGCATGAATCAATCTTAGTCTATTGAAAGAACGTGTAGATCTTCATGTCCTCAGACATTTTCAACCATTGAAGTAAGTTAGACTTCAAAGGGATGAATTAACTAATTCATTGGAAAGGTAGTCTGGGTAATAAAAATGACACCAGTTATTAGTAAACATTGACTCTAGTTCTTGGTTCTTTTGCTTACTTGTCTGACAATAAGTTCCTTAACATGGTATAAAACTTGAGTTTTCATTTATAAAATAGGTTTAATAATAGCTATTCAATTATTATGCATTTATTACTGGGCATGTGAATCCAAAAAAGGGAAGGGGAGACAACTACTTCACTGAAGAAGCTTAAATGTTCCTTGAATTTGTAGAAGAGAAAAGATTCTGAATGAGCCATATAAAGAAGATAGCAGACAATAGATCTGATTTACATACTAGATCTTTCAGGATGAAATAAACAAGTGACTGGAAGACTAAATTTGGTGAGGTCAACAAATGTTTTGGTCATTCAGAGAGAGGAACAGAAAATTTGATGTCCTTTTTTTCCCTTTGTAACTAAATTCTTATCGTGTTGAGGGAAAGCAGAGTTGGAGAAATGAATTGAGTGAAAGAGAGAAAAGAGAGACAAAGAGAAAGACAGAGACAGAGGCAGAGAAACAGAGGAGAGAAATGATAATGATGAAAGTGATAGGGGGCAGCTAGGTGGTGCAGTGGCTAAAGCACAGGCCTTAGATTCTGGAGGAACTGAATTCAACGTCAGCCTCAGACACTTGACACTTACTACTGTAATGATTGGAATGATGCCACCTGCTGGAGACTTACTGTAGTAAAGCTCTGCCATGAGGAGAAGGCATCTGAGGGCAAGACATCCGGCTCTTCGGCGTCAGGAAGTCACGTTTGCTTGTGGGATGAAGAGGGGGAGAGGCTGGCACTCTCATGCTCTTTTGTCAGGACTCTGGTTGACAGTGGAGCGAGAAATGCTCTCTCACTTTAATAGATAGATGAATTTAGGCCTTTCTCTCTCTCTTTCCCAAATTCTTATTCTCCTTAATAAATGTTTAAAAGTCTAACACTTGCTAAAGCTTATAATTTATTGGCGACCACTCATTAGATATTTTAGACAGTATAGCTAGAATTTTAGCCCCTTACACTAGCTTTGTGACCCTGGGCAAGTCACTTAACCCTCATTGCCCCACCAAAAAACAAATAACCCCCCCCAAACAAACAAACAAAAAGAAAATGATAAAGAATAAGATGATGATGACCTAATACAAAGGACTGTTATGAAGGCCAAATGAAATAGCACTTTGAAAACTGTTAAAAATTTATCATAAATGATAGGCATTTATATGGTTATAATTTTTTCTCAGACTGACCAGGGATTGTAGGAATGGAAGATGAAGATAACAACTGAGATAATAGCTCACATTCCTTACCCGACAAGTTCCATGTCATCTCCAAGCCAGAATGAAATGGCTCATATCTTGCTCTCTAGATTGCCAAGTCCTTCGCATTTGAGATATCCCATGACAGCTTCCTACAGTTGGAAGAACAGCAGCAAAGTAATTTTTCGGTCTTGGCTTTGCAAGTGGAGGGAGTCACACCAGCTCGTAAGACTTGCTCTCCATGTATAAGCACTGATTCACTTTCATTTTAATGGGGAAAAGAAATCACTAGCTAAATTACATTTAGGCAGCTTAGTGGATGATGATTTGGTCAAGCGGTTCCTTTTAATCTCCAAAGGACATTGTGTTTTCAAACAGGATGGATGAACCAGTTAACTTGACTTGCTCCCATAATATTTTCCCCTTCAACTTGAGACACTTAAAAAGCTGGATAAAAATCAATACACACATATTTACTGAGTACCTACTATGTGTACAACATTGCACTTGCCTTACATATAATGGAAAATAAAAGGAGAAGACATGGTTTCTGCCATCTTGGTATAAAATGCACAAAAATCAGTGTGGCATAGAAGAAAAGCAATGGAATTGGTATGAAAAGATGGGTTCAAGTATCAGCTATGTGAGCTTAGGCAAGGTTTTATTTTTATATTTATTTATTTATTTAATTTTTTAAAAAATATTTTTAAATATTTATTTTTATAAAGATTGGTAATCTGTCACTTTCTCTGTTCTCCTATTGAATAAATATAAAAATTAAACCTTCATCACAAACATGTATAGTCCAATAAAGTTTTTTTTTTAATTCCCCCATTTTCCATGTTTAAGGATATGTCTTTCACCATACTATTTCTTTTGTTTTTGGTGCTGATGTTTTTCTATTTTGAGGTTTTTCATCATTGCTCTGATTTTTCTCTTATAACATTACTAATGCAGAAATATGTTTAATGTTATTATATATACATAACCTATATCAGATTACCTGCTGTCTAGGGGAGGGGGAGGGAGGGGAGGGAGGGAGAAAAATCTGAAATTTGAAAGCTTGTATAAACAAAAGTTGAGAACTATCTTTAAATGTAATGGAAAAAAATAAAATACTTTATTAATTAAAAAAAAAGAATATGTCTTTCTTCTTAATTTAGAGGTTATTACCTCCCTGTCAGAAGCTGAATGGTTTGTTTCAATGTCAGTTTTATAGACTCTAATTTATCATTATAATAAAGTCTTTAAAAGTTATTTTTCTCTTTGATGTTATTTAAAATTTTCAAGTTCTGCTTACTTCACTCTGCATCAGATCAGAGGTCTTCACAGTTTCCTCTAAAATAGTCCATCTTATTTATTACAACATATCAATGTTCTACCATATGTTTAGCAGATCCTCATTAGGAAACTACCTTCTTTTTTAAAAACTATCTTATTATTTTCCAGTTACATATAAGGATAGTTTTCAACATTTATTTTCAAAGGATTTTTAGTTCCAATTTTTTTTTCTTCCACCCTTCCTTCCCTCCCTCCTTCCCAAGATGGAAAGCAGTCTGATGTAGGTTGTATATGTACAATCACATTAAACATATTTCTACATTAGTCATCTTGTGAAAGAAGAATCAGAACACAAGGGAAAACCTCAAAAAAGAAGGAAAAAAACAGTCACAAAGTAGAAACAGTATGGTTCAATCTGAATTCATAATTCACAGTTCTTTTTTTTCTGGATGTTGAGAACATTTTCTAGCATGAGGAGTTCTTTGATACTGTGTTGGATCATTGAACTGCTGAGAAGAGCCAAGTCTATCCCCATTGTTTATCACACAATGTTGCTTTACTGTGTACAATGTTCTCCTGGATCTGCTCCTTTCAGTCAGCATCAGTTCATGTAAGTCCTTCCAGGTTTCTCTGAACCCCTCCTGCTCATCATTTCTTATGGCACAATCATATTCCATTACATTCATATACCACAACTTGCTTAGCCATTCCTCTATTGATGGGCATTCCCTCAATTTACAATTCTTTGCCACCACAAAGAGAGCTGCTATAAATATTTTTGTACATGTAGGCCCTTTTAACTTTTCTATGGTTTCTTTGGGATATGGACCTAGCAGTGCTACCATTGGATCAAAGGGTATGAACAGTCCCATAGCCCTTTGGGCATAGGAAACTATATTCTTACTTTCCATTTTTGGCAATTATATAAAGATCTGCTACATATATTTTAAAGTATGCATTCCTCTTAACTTTTTCTTTGGTATTTTTTTTTTTGGGTGTAGATTAAGGAATAGGATAGTAAGGGTAAAGGGTATGGCATGTTCGGGAATTTTTTGACATAGTTCCCTATTGTTTTCCAGAATGGATTGACCAACCCACAGCTTTACCAACAATGTACGAATCTTTAGACAAGTGATATCACTTCTTATTCCACAGCTCTAAAACAGGAATCATGATAATGCCCATCCTTAATTTCTCAAACTGCAAAGTATAAATAATGAAATCTTTTTTCTTAAAGTGATACATGAGCACTGAATGACATGATTAAAACATAACTAAAAGTGAAATATGAATGCAAAGGGTTTTTTCGTTTTGTTTTTTTTTTTGCAGGGCAATGAGAGTTAAGTGACTTGTCCAGGGTCACACAGCTAGTAAGTGTCAAGTGTCTGAGGCCAGATGTGAACTCAGGTACTCCTGAATCCAGGGCTGGTGCTCTATTCACTGCACCACCTAACTGCCCCTTGAATGCAAAGTTTTTGAATGCAATGTGCCTATTGAAGACTCTATTACATTAAATCCCTCTCCCACTGAGGACAGAAGGTTTTTTTGCCTTTTCAAGTCAGATTATAAACTACCTAAAGTCATAAATCAAGTTTTAGATTTCTGTGCCTATCCAAGTTAACAAACACAAGGCTGATACACATGGTAGATACTCAATATATATCTGTTACATTAATTATATAATTTTGATGCAGGATTTTGCCCTGTTTTGTATATCACTATTATAATTATCATACTAACAAAAACACCTATTAAACAGTAAATTATACATAGCACAGGGCTTTGTGCTATATATAGAAGACTACACAAACACAATCCCTGCTCCTATCTAACTACAATTTGAATACCTATATATGACATGTACCCACTCAACCAACAAGGATAAGGTAAACACTTGCTTCAAGTAGAGAACTATAAAATAGGTAGTAAGAATGCAAAAACATATCAAGCATGATGATTCCTTCTAAGTGGCTTACAATTTATGAAAACAATATGTATAGACATAAAATTATAATGAATGATGCCTGATTATATACTAAATATACTATTATATATATATATATATATATACACACACATATATATATATACTAACTATAATATAATATATAACTAAATATACTATTATATACTAAATATAAAATAAATTAAAGGTGATGATAAGGGTGATGATGAAAATAGTAATTCACATTTAAACAGTTACATAAGATTGCCAGTCATGGAGTGATATTACTTTGTCTGAATAATTAAGGTTAAAGGTCAGTCAAAGGGATGATAGAGTCTTATAATGAATGAATGGATGAATGAATAAAATATTTATCAAACACTATGTGGGATACACTGTGCTAAGTGGTAGAATGCATATAGAAAAATAAAATAATACTTGGTCTTGAGAAATTCACAATCTGTAGTTGTACAAATTGGGGAAGAAGGATGAAATTTATTGACATGCATAGATTTTACAACTTTTTACATTTTAAAAGTTTTAATATGCAACATGTTATGCTACAATTCTTTTTCATTATTTGACATAGAAGCAACAATATTTTGATATATACTCTAATTCTTAATTTTGAAATCACATATCTCATTAAATATTAAGTCTACCTTTGATGAAGTCAAATTAATTTAATCTAGTTTAGTTATCCTATAAGTTATGTGTCTTTTGAATAACATTTAAATTGTTGTAATTCACAGAAGCATTTCAATCTCCATTTCTTAGATGAATTCATTACATTTTCTTTTTTCTTTTCTTTTTTTTTTTTTGTGGGGCAATGAAGGTTAAGTGATTTCCCAGAGTCACAAAGCTAGTAAGTGTCAAGTCTCTGAGGCTGGATTTTATCTCAGGTCCTCCTGAACCCAGGTCAGGTGCTTTTTCCACTGTGCCACCTAGCTGCCCCCTAAATCCATTAAATTTTCATTATATGTGGCATGGTAAAATTTCCGTTGACATGTTCTATATCCATTTATGAATTTTTGTAATTCTGAAAGATTTTTTTGGACAGATATTTTATAGTCCAGTGATAAAATTACCTAGATCCTACAGTTTCACCAGTACTTTATTTTGCCAAATTTTACTGTGCAATTTAGTAAAAAAGTAAATTTCATAAATAAAGGTTCCTATTTGCAATCTTCAGGACACTTGCCTCTCATTGTCTTGCCCATGAAAAGCTTCTTTCCCCACTTTCATACCAATGGTAAATATAGTTCTTTAACAAAAATAAACAAAACTGGTCTTATCACAGTTCTTTCAACTTTAAGAAACCTTTATTGTTATGTAGTACAATTAATAATAAGTCTAGTTATCATATCCATCTTAAAGTATTTGTTTTCTGAGGATGAATTAGTCTTTTTCTTAGCAATAGCTGATCAATTTTTGTTGATGTTTTTCAATTTTACCTGAAATTTCTTTCATTTTTTTTTTTTTTTTTGGTGAGGCAATTGGGGATAAGCTACTGTGCCCAGGGTCACACAGCTAGTAAGTGTCAAGTGTCTGAGGTCAGATTTGAACTCAGGTCCTCCTGACTCTAGGCCTGGTGCTCCATCCACTGTGCCACCCAGCTGCCCCCTTTCAGTTTTAATGTGCTTTATCTTTATTGTGTGCTTGAATGAGCCCGGAAACATCTGACTTTCTATGTCAATAGCTGTGTTAATATTCATTAAAGTGTGACCTTTAAGAATTAAAACTTTTTAGACCTTTCCTTGGATATAATGTCCATTTTCAGAAAGGATGAAGAATTGAAAACAAAACAAAAGTGGGCAATGAAATAGCTGGATATGGCAGAAAACACAAAACTAACCTTAAGGTCAACTAATTGAAGGTGGGGAAACTAGCACAAAACAGATTAGAAATTATTAAATCAACCTAATATCACTAGAAGCAACCCAATAATGCATGACCATTGGTGCCTCAGAATGAAACCATATCAAATTTATATCCTATCTCAATTATTTTATGTATCACTTTAATTAGGGGAAAGTTTGGCTTTGCAGTGGATGGAAAAGGTCAGTGGTTCTAAAAGTATAGCTCAGTAGTAGATGGCAATGTCCAGAAGTTCTTAGTGTTTGTTGTTGGGTCAAATGCTGATGTCTAGTAGTCTTTTAGCTTTAGTTTCAGGATAGGTCATGTAGTCTCCCATCTTATCACAAAAAGGACCAGAAGGTCTTATTGTGGTGGGAGTAGGTGGAAGTACCTTAAGTGACTGTGATCAGTCCAATATGAATTACAATTGAGTAATTGTGTAGAAGATGTTGAAAGGATACCTTCAAGTAAATGAATAATTTTTTTAAAATGAGTATTCATATATAGAGAAAAAAGGACAAATAATGGGCAGCCTGTATGTCATATTGGTATCTCCAATAAGAATATTTAGTTTAACAGAAGTTTCATATTAGTCAAATAAAGAATCATTAATCCAGAACCTAAGGACAGTTGTTAATGACTATATGTTGAATAAGCTAAATGACCTGAGTCTTTTCTGTTTCCCTATCAGTGAAATTAAGGGTTTGGAGTATATGATAATTGAAAGAGGTTACTTCCAAGGAGTTAGAGCCAATATGGTGGCATACAGTCAGCAAGCCAGCTGAACTTGTACAACCTTCCTCTCTGAACAAATTAAAAATAACTCCATAGATCAAGTTTTGAAGCAACAGAGACAACAGAAGAATAGAGCACATTTTTTCCCAGCCTAAGACAACTTACGAGGTCATCAGGAGAGATCTGTGACACTGGGCTGAGTATTAGCCCAGAGCACATCGCCCATAGTTGCAACACTAGCAATAGACGTTATAGGTAACTGGAATAGCTGCTACAGCATATTTGGGAGCTATTAAGATATTAAGGGGGAAGACAAATGGTCAGAAATATTATAGGGGAACCTTTTCTTGCAATGGGTGTGGCTGGTGCTGATTTACAATTGTATTGCCGACATACAGTTCTGAGTCACAGTTTTAGAGTAGAGAGAAGCACTTCTGTTCAGTCACAAGAGAACAGTGGCCCTGGTCACAGTTGTAGGACTAATAGGAGTGCTAGCATTTGTATCTTTAGGGAAGTAGGGGCCCATCCTGGGTAAAGATAAGAATGTAGTCCATGGAAACACTGTCCACACCTGTCCCAGACCACACATCCTGGGAGCACTGAAAACTCGCAGACCTCAAGAACTAGCTGAGAAAATAGCAGCATAAAACAAAACCCTGAAACTCAGGACAGTACCTTCTCACCCCAAGGTGAGCAAAGTCTAAATTTAACATAAAGTTCAAGTAAAAAATAATAGGCTGAAAAATAAGCAGACAACAAAGCAGAAACTTGGCCATAAAAAAACTACTATGGTGGCAGGGAAAACCAAGAAATAAACTCAGAAGAAAACAATGCCAAAGTAGCTATAAGCAAAGCATCAAAGAAAACTGATAATTGGACCCAAGTCAAATAAGAATTCCTGGAAGACTTAAAGAAAAACTTAAGAGTGGTGGAGAAAAATTTGAAAAGAAATGAGAATAATGGAAGAAAATAATGAAAATAGAATTAACAGCTTGGCAAAAGAGGCATACAAATGAATATTGAAGAAAAAAAGCAGAATTGGCCTAATGGAAAAAGTCACAAAAATTCACTGAATAAAATAATTACTTAAAAATTAGAATTAAGAAAGTAGAAGCTAATGACTTCATGAGATATCAAGGAACAATAAAACAAAGTCTATAAAAGAAAAAATAGAAGAATTTGTAAATAACCTAATTTTTAAAAAATGACCTAGACAATTTACTGAGGAGAGATAATTTAACAATTATTGGAGAGCCAGAAGGCCATGATCACTACCGTCAACAACAACTATTGTCTCACATAAAAGAGGCATTCAAGACAGAGCTTTTATTTTTATTTTTTTGGTGAAGCAAGTGGGATTAAGTGACTTACCCAGGGTCATACAGCTAGTAAGTGTTAAGTATCTGAGGTCAGATTTGAACTCAGGTCCTTCTGACTCCAGGGCCATTGCTCTATCCACTGTGCCACCTAGCTTCCCCTAGACAGAGCTTTTATAATCTAGGGGAAAAAGGGAGCTGGGATTCTGACAATTCTTGAACTTCACTCTCATTGGAATTAGTTCAAAAGTGAGGACTATTTACATACCCTCAGTTTAGTATAGGAATCTATTTTGCCTAATAATGAAATAGCAGAGGGGATTAAGAGATATGGAGATGATAAAAGAGAGGGCAGATTAAAGGCAAAATAGACTTTTGAGGAGACAGAATAAGCAAGAGAAACAGACAGACAGAGAGACAGAGGAGGGGGAAGAGACAGAGACAGAGACAGAGACACAGAGACACAGAGACACAGAGAGAAGGATAAACAGAAGAAAATAGGATGGAAGGAAATATACAGTAATCATAACTGTGAAAGTGGGTGGCATAAGCTAACCCATAAAATGGAAACATACTACAGAATGGATTAGAAACCAGAATTCAACAATCTGTTTTTTACAAGAGCCACACTTGCAACAGAAATGCACACAGAGTTAAAAAAGGACAGAAGTAGAATCCTTTGGCTGAAGGAAAACAAAAGGCAGGGGTAGCAATCATGATCTCTGATGAAGCAAAAGCAAAAAGAAACCTAATTAAAAGTGAAAATCGAGGAAACTACATTTAGCTAAAAGATACCAAAGATAATGAAGCAATATATATATATATATATATATATATATATATATATATATATATATATATATAAATTACAGCAGGGTTCTCTGATAAATGGCTCATTTCTCAAATATATAGGTAACTGAATCAATTTACCTAATTGTTAAATGGTCAAATGATATGAATAGGAACTTTTCAGAAGAATGAATCAAAGCTATCTACTCACATGAAAAATTCTCTACATCACTACTGATTAGAGAAATGCAAATTAAAACAACTCTAAGGTGCCACCTCACATCTACCAGAAATGACAAATGCTGGAGGGGTTGAGGCAAAATAGGTACACTAATAATAATGGATTTAAGAACATGGAACTGAGTTTATGAAACATTTCGGAGAACAATTTGGATCTATATTTAAAGGGCTATAAAACTGTGAATACTATTTGATCTAGTGATACTACTACTAAGTCTTTGTGCCAAAGAGATTAGAGAAAAAGGAAAAGGACCTATATATACAAAAAAATAGATATCTATAGAGCTTCTTTTTTTTGTTGTGGGAAAAAAATTTGAAATTGAGGGGAAACTTAGGGGGATGGCATATGATTGTGATGGAGTACTACTGTAGTATAAGAAATGACAAAGGAGGGGGTTAGGGGAAAAACATAACAAAACATGGTAAGACCTATACAAACTGATGCAAAGTGGGAACCAAAAGGTCATTGTGCATGATAACATCAATATTGTAATGAAGATCAGCTGTAAAAGCTTGGCTACTCTTATCAATGAAAAAATCTAAGACA
This sequence comes from Dromiciops gliroides, assembly GCF_019393635.1. NCBI lineage: Eukaryota > Metazoa > Chordata > Mammalia > Microbiotheria > Microbiotheriidae > Dromiciops > Dromiciops gliroides. The sequence goes on along the minus strand of NC_057861.1, from coordinate 330,841,230 downwards.
ATTCCACAGGACTCATGATGAAAAAATGCTATCCCCCACCAGAAAGAGAACTGATGAGTACAAATGAAGTATATTTTCTTGCTTTGTCTATTTATTTATTTTGTAATATGAGTAGTATTAAAATGTTTTCCATGATTTCACATGTATAATGTATATTATATTCTTGCTTCTCAGTGAATGTGGGAGGGGTGAGAGGGAAGGAGATAATTTTGATCTCAAAATTTAAAAAGAAAATATATTAAATGAATAAATAATACATTTATTAAAAAATAAAATGTTACTTCCAGTTCTAAAATCCTCTTTCTGTGATGCTAACACAACCAGCCAGTTCAGTTTGGCAAACACATTAGTAAAATTAAATGTAAAATGAACCACAGCTCTCTTATAACAATAGTAATAATAGCTATCGTTTGCATATAACTTATTACATGGTGGGTGCTGTGTTAAGTACTTTACAATTATTATCTTATTTATTTCTCACAATAATCATAAGAGGTGTTGATTTCTTTTACAGATGAGGATACTGAGGCAAACAAAGGTTAAATAACTGGCTGACAGTTACACAGCTAATAAATAGATGATTGAGGCTGGATTCAGACTTAAGTCTTCCTGACTCCAGGTCTCTGATCTATTCACTGTGCCACCTAACAGCCACAAATGCTAAGAAAGAATAGTCAAAGTTTGACTATAGCATTCTGGATATAGGACTTATTAGACCATAATGAGAATGGAAAAGAAGCTCATGTACGTAAGAACCTTTTGGAGGGTCTGAGGAAGTTTAGAAAAAACTAGTTTCTGCTCAAGATTATAGGCAAAGAATGACAAATCTGGCTCTGAGGACTGATTAAATTTCTATTACTCCAGGGCTAAGTATTACTCAAGTGCCAATTGTAAGGAGATCTGGAATCTCAAATCTATCCTGTGCAATAGCATTTCTATGGAATCCTCTAAAGAGAAAGTGACATTGGTAGAATAATTTTGAAGAATATTTTATTTAGCTACAATTCTGCTGTCATTTTCTATATGTTTGGTATTTTTCCCCTCTCTTGATTAACAGAGACATTCTCATAAATAAAGGATCGTGGTTTCTTGGAATTGTCTGTCTTTCTCTCTTATTTCCCCTGTGAAGTCATAATCCCCTATTTATGACATCATAGTCTTTCTATTACAATCAAGAGTGATGGGTTATTCTGAGGACTTAGTCCTCTGAGGTTGGAAAAGTTAGAGGAACAGAGGGGATCTCAAGGAATAAAATTCCATTTAGCACATGAATCGCCTCTTATTTTATTCTTTTTAATTGTTTGAAAGAGAGGGATACAAAAGGGATCAGGAAGTAGTACTTATGAATGGAGGGAATTCAATGACTGGAACTAATTAATCATGGCATTTCCCTGTTACCCTTCTTTATCCCACCTTCCTGGTCAACTTCTTAGGACAAATGAATAAAGGATTTGTTAAATGATTACTAACTTTAAAGCACTTGGCTAAACCCTCCTAGTGCAAATAGAAAAGTAAGACAGTTTTTACTTCTATGAAGCTCTCAATCTCATGGGGGCAGATAACACATTCAGAAGGTTTCAGCTACAAATCAGATGAATGGCAACATCGTCTATAGGATACCACAGCAAAGCAAATGTTATTTCTTCTATGGTGTCATATTCACCGATAAAATCACACCAGTCTCTGAGGTTAAACAATGTGATAGTGCCAAGGACTTTGGTGGCAAGAACTTTTTTTTTCTGGGTCTTCAGTAACTGCAGCTTTAATACCTAGGGGATCATTTTCTAGGCTATACCTCCACAGGTATTGTTTCCAGGATGATACCTGATGGCACTGGATTGGAAGTATTACTATCCCAAAGGCTATTGGTTTCTGGTTTGGGGCAGTATTCATCAGAGTCTGAGGGAAGATGGTGGACAAGGTGTTGCTGGTGGTTTGACTTGCCAGGCACATGCTGAAAAAATAATTAGATTGAGAAGGGATAATTGTTCTGCCCTGTAGATGCTGACAACATTCCTTGGGGAGACCTCCAATGATTGATCACATGGGCAGTAGCAAGGCAGAAAAGGAAGCTTGCACGGACACCTGTTTGGGTTGCTTCATATAGGAGCTCCCTGTGTTTACTGGTAGGTTGGATTAAAGGCCTATCTACAGAAATTTTATGTTTCCTATGTTCATTTTCCAAAATAGGTGCATGACTAAATCTCTGCTCTTTTTTGGAGACTAGATGAGCTCTCAGGGATGTTGTTGTTGGTTTTTGAATCAGGCATGTGTTGGACCAGATAATCTTTGAGGTGCCTTCCAAGATATGGAGTGAAGAACAGGAAAATCACTGGATTTAGAATTGGTTATTCAGTAAGCATTTATCGCTCAATTACAATTTGTTGGATTGTCAAAGGATAGGGTGTCAAATCTTTGCCTTTAATTACTTAGCTCCTCTGATATTTAATGGGTCTTCTGACTCCAAATGTATGTACTTTCTACTGTCCCATAATTCCTACATGATTAAAATAAGAAGCTGCACCCTATGACCTCTATTGTCCCTTGAATCTCTAGATCTAGCATACTATGATACAACTCTGAGGGGTCATATCTCTCTTATACTTTGTGGTGTTCCACCATGAGATAGTATAAAGTAGTAGCTCTTATGATAAATTAGTTGTATGACTATGTATAAGTCATTTCCTCTCTCTGATCCTTCCTCGTTGGCACATTTGTCAAATGGAGATTAAAAATATCATCATAGTTAATCCATCAGGTTGCTTTGAGGCTCAAATGGGATAATTTATATAAATACTGTGCAAACTTTAGAGTACAATATAAATACTAATTATTAATAAGCTCAGACATAATATCTCTATAGTTACATGGGAGGGATGCCTTTCACTTCTTTGTGATCAAGAGGATAATTAACTCTTCTCATATACATAAAAGGAAGAAATAAATGGACTTTTCCTTATATGGGATAAGACTGACAGTATTATGAATTGGGCTAAGTGAGGAGAAAGCTATTGAAACTCCAGGTGATTGCTATTGGCATTCATAGTGAGTCCATTTGAGAAAGAAAAAAAAATCTCTTTTTTCTGTCTTATATTTGTAGAACCCTGAGAAGGGCAGAGTTATGGCTGACTCTGTATGAAAACATATGGAGTCATCACCATCCTCACTCATCAGCCCAAGGCTTCCAAATGAACTGCTTGGAACATGCATTCAGAGGAGTAAAAGAATGGAATCAGCACATTAGTCAGCCACCATGCCACTTCCAGTTTATTTGCTTTGCCTTCTTACTTCCTTAACCCAACCTTTTCTCTCTTCCTCCCTTGATTTTTAGGGTTATTGAAATATCTGCTTAAAAGTCCGTGGCAGTCAGGGAGAAAGAACTGGGATAAAGTGGTCTAAGTGAATTATTGCTACCTTGAGGTAAAGAAAGTCATACTCTAGGATGCCCTGAGGAAAACAAATGCTCCAGTCAAAAAGCCTGATACAGATGGCCTAGATTAAGCAAGACAGAGGCAGGAGAGAGCTAGGTAAATAAATGAAAGATGAGAGAGACAGAGAAAGAGAGACAGAGAGAGACAGAGACAGAGAGAGAGACAGAGACAGAGAGAGAGACAGAGACAGAGAGAACATATAAAGGTAGAAAATAGATGACAGAGAGATAGGCAGCTAGGTGGTGCAATAGATAGTTCACCAGGCATGGAGTCCTGAGTTTAAATCCAGCCTCAGACACTTACTCCCTGGATATGACCCAAGGAAAGTCATTTAAGCCTGTTTGCCTTAATTCCTCATCTGTAAAATGACTTGGAGAAAGAATTGGCAAACCACTCCACTATCTTTACCAAGAAAACCCCAAATTGGGTTACAGAGTCAGACATGACTGAGAAAAGACTGTACAATAGAGAGATAGATAGAAAGATAAGCAGAGATTGGATCAAACTTAAACTACTTAGTCTGATATATAAGGCAATTCTTTAAGATTTGTTCTCTTTGACTATTCATCATTATCATTCATTATTGTCCAATGAGACCCCTCTGCTCTCTCCTGCCAGCTCGATGTCCATAAAATTAACATGTTGAGCACTGAACTTGGAGTGAAAAGACAGGTGAATAGGAAAATTCTATTTCTGGACTTATTACCTATGTGGCAATGGGTAAGTCACTTAACCTTTCTGAGCTTCAATTTCTTCAGCTGTGAAATAGGAATAATGAAATGTGTCATATCCTTTTTCTGAGTTGTATCAGGAAAGAAGAAAGAGAGGGCTGGAGAAGGAATAAGGTAGGGAGAGAGAAAGGGGAAGGAAGAAAGGAAGGAAGGAAAGAATGGAAGGAAAGAGAAAAGGTATGGGAGAAAGGAAGAAGGGAAAGAGGGAGGAAGAGAAGGAGGAAGAGAGGGAAGAAGGAAAAAAGGGAAGTAAGGAGAGATGAAAAAGAAAAGGGAAGGAGGAAGGAAGGGAAGATGGAAGAATAAAGGAAGAAAAAAGGAAAGATGAGAGGAAGTTAGGAAGGTTTGAAAGAACCAAGGAAGGACAAGAGGAAAGAGAAAGGAAAGGAGGCAGCGAAAATGGGAGGGAAGAGAAAACAGGAGGGAGAGAAGCATAGAAGAAGGGAGACAATTAGGAAAGAGAGAGGGAAATATGAAGGAAGGAGGAAAGGAAAGGAGAAAGGAAGGAAGTGTAGAAGGAAGGAAGGAAGGAAGGACAGAAGGAAGGAACAATATTTGTCAAGCTCTTGGTATCTACCAATCACTATGCTAAGTGCTGATAATATAAATACAAATCTCAAGTCCTATATTTAAGGAACTTCTTCTAATGTGGGTCAACCCATAAAGAGAAGTGGTGAACAGGGAGGGTTATTTTTGCTTATAATGTTATAGGAATAGTGAGTAGAAGCACAGGGGAGTAGACTGACATACTATATTTCTTTGTGACTCCACTCACCATCCCTAAACAATGGTACAATTGGTTTTTCTTTTAGTGTTAGAATTAGAAAGTGCTGAGGGTGAAAAGGTAAGAGCATAGATGTTAAGGATTTGGTGAGCTAATGGCCAGAGAGTGATGTGAAGTCTGACTGGAGCTTGCTTAGATATAGTAGGTCATCTGAAGTATTCATCAATGGCAGAGGGAGGGTCAAAATGAAATATTTTATGTAATTACATTTTGCAAAAGTTGAAGACAATGTATGTGTTAGCTATTCTTAGAGATAGAGGGGACCTTACAGATGATTTAGTTCAATTCTTTAATTTTCTAGGCCAAAAGAAATACTGCAATCCAGAGAGGCTGTGGTTTTGCCTAGGTCACAGAACTAGTGTAGAAGAATCAAGAGTAGAGCTCCCTTTGCCTGATTCCCAGCCAGAATGCATGTCAGTGCACACTGTGACTCCCCAACTCAACTTGTTTGATCCTACTTCTGTGCTTTTATTTATGCTCTTCTCCCTTCCTAAAATGACCCTCCTCATCCAACTCCATCAATCTCTTCAAGGACCTACTCAAGACATACTTCCTCCAAGAAGTCTTTGATGACAATCCTTGTTCGATGCTGATCACTATCTCTTCTGCCTTGCACTCCATGGCACTTGTTTACAAGTCAATACTATATTATCTGTAACTTCCTTATATTTGCCAACTGCTTCTTACATGTCAATTTCACCAACTAGATTATAAGGCCTTCAGGTATAGACAGCATCTTTTCTTTTGTATTTCCAAATAGTGAACACGGAATTCATACTAGATGGATGAAAGATAGATAGGATTTCTTATTCTGTCACCTAACTAAATTCCTCCTTTTTATAAATTCTAAAATCATCATTTTTAATTTTTTTGAGGTGAAATGAAGTTTAAGTGACTTGCCCAAGGTCACACAGCTAGTAAGAGTCAAGTGTCTGAGGCCAGATTTGAACTCAGGTCCTCCTGAATCCAGGGCTGGTGCTTTATCCACTGCACCACTTAACTGACCCCTAAAATCACCATTTTTGAGTGTCTACTGTGTACAATAAATTTTGCCAGGCACTGTATTGAATAAATAAATGAATTAGCATGGTCTCTCCCTCTAAGGGACTCACAATATATTGGAACTAGCAGAACATGAACAAATCATCACAACACAAGTGGGATTCCCTCAGAGAAAGGTTATCAACATATTATAGAGATTCAAGGAAAGCTGAGATACAATTCTACTTCCTAATGTTTCATCGCTATTAAATGGCATTTGACTTCAATTACACTGGTCTCTGTCATGTTCATTTGCAGCTTTTTTAAGTCATTCTACATGTGTAAACCCTGTAAAATCCTAAACTTGGTGGCTATGGAAAGAAGAAAGAGAATGACAGAATTAGGAAAGCTAGCCTATTGAGGTTTGGTGAGAGCATCACTTTGGCTTTGGAATAGATTCTTCATTTTCTGAGAACTCTTTGTTAAGCATATCTAGAAGAGAACCTTCTCTAATGTATCAGTAAGTCTTAGATTGAATGGAGACAGGCCTGGAATTCCACAGACTGGTTACATATAACAAGTGGAGCTGGTCTTTAGTATCAATCCCTATTCCTTTAAACTTTTTTTGGAAGGGGGTATATGGTGTGTTCATGGAGGACTAGCACCTCTGTTATGAATGCTTGCTGAGTTCTTTTCAGGGCTACTCATTCCCCTTTAGTGTCCACCTATCACCCAACTCTCTCACCTGTGACTCCAAGAAACTGTAGCATGCATAGCAGCCACACCTGGGTAAAACTGTCTTGTCAGGCAGGATAAACAAGTTGAGAGTAACTTACAGGCCTCAAAGCAATCAGTGAGTTAGGGAGATATCTACTCCAAGTATATGAAGACTTCCCCTGGTAGAATATGCATATGAGAAAAATTCCAATATTCCAATAACCACAAAAAGAGGTTGAAGCAGATGTGCTGGCATGCTTAGAGCTTGCTCAGACATCCAAGGCATCAAGGTCACCCATTGCATCCTAGGCCACTGCCAGTTATCTGGACTTTTGTCTTCTCATTGGACTTCAATGACTGGAAGAAAGAGTGAAGCTGATGATTTTGTGCAACTCTGCCTTAGTTAAATCCAATTCATGCACAAGTCCAGATATCATCCATCATCCTCTATTTTACCCCAACATCATGATATTTGAAAACAAAGGATGAACAACAACTAGATTTTTTGCTTCTCTTATGACCTCTTTACCCCAGGTACCTAACTCTCTATTTCTTATAAGTCTTTGTCTTTTGCAGAGCTATAGTCATTTTTCCTTACACCATCAATTAGTTACCAATAATGGTATTAGCCTTGGGAATTTTTCTACCTTGTTTTTTCCTCTTCTTACTGGCTACAAGTACTATATACGATTTCTTGAGGATTTTATGCTTAATTGGCTGTTACAAGTAGGAAGCATTAGAAACACAAATGTCTACTAAAGTATTAATTGCTGATAACAATTTATATTCAACCTGCTATGGGTTCATTTTGCTAGGATATTTTATTTGTTTTTTTGTTTGTTTGTTTGTTTGTTTTTAGGCAATGGGGGTTAAGTGACTTGCCCACGGTCACACAGCTAGTAAGTGTCAAGTGTCTGAGGCCGGATTTGAACTCAGGTACTCCTGAATCCAGGGCCGGTGCTTTAACCACTGTGCCATCTAGCTGAAAAGTGATGGGTGAGATATTATTTATCTTCCTCAAGTCACACCCCAGATGTGTCCCTGAAGTGGCCACCTCCCCTGCCTACAAGTAAGTCTAGTCATGCTTGACATTAATGAACCTAATTCTGACATTTTTCTAGTAGAAAAAAAGTATATCGTAAGTTATATATCTTTCATCTTGTTGATACAATTTCTTCATAGACAGAGGGAGTCAACACATCTATATGTATGCACAAACACAAATTTCTTCTTCAAGATAAGTCTCCAATATTTTAATTTAGTAGAAAGATTTAAAATGCTAACTGCTTTATTTTGGAAAATTTTTAGGTTAAAAATGCCAATAGGTGAATGTCTTTTCAAGGGGAATCTGGCTCAAATGTGGTACCAAGAATTTGGAAAAAAGAAACATGTAGAAAAGAGATTAAAAGGGTGATATCTTTTCAGAAATCCTATCATTTGGGGTGTTTTGAGAAAATTAGTTCCATATAGAAACCATAAAAGAATGCATTAGATTTGGAAAGAAGATAATATTCAACTCCAGCTCTATTATTTACTGTCAGCAGAGGCAAATCAGCTAGCCTCTCCAAACTTTAGTGTCTTCATATTTAATAGGAGGAGTTTGAACAGATGTTTTCTAAGGTTTTTATTTTCCACTCAAAATCCTGAGATTTATATAAATACATAAAATTTCTGAAGGAGCAGTATCCACCATATACTTGAGTTAAAATAACTGGTGATTGGACAGCTAGGGTAAGGGCTGAGGAGTAGAAAAGCTTCTAGGAGAGGTTAGGTCTTAAAAATCATCAGAGACTAAAGGAAAGGGGGCTATTTTGGGGGTTCCTTTTGAGAACAGTGTGCTCACTCTCAGATTCTTTGCTTTTTTGGGAAAAAAATAACAGAATATTCTTTCAACTATTAATAATAGTAGCTCCTGCCTCCTAGGGTTGTTATGAAGATAAAAGGAGATTATTATACTTGTAAAGTTCTTTTTAAATCATTAATATGTAAATTTCTTTATTTTTAATTTTTGTAGTATTGAACTTTTATTTTTTCCAATTATAATTAAGATAATTTTCAACATTCATTTTTGTAAGATTTTGAGTTCCAATTTTTTCCCTCTCTCCCTTCCCTTCCCTCCCCCCTCCCCAAGACAGAAATCAATCTGATATAGGTTATATATGTATAATCATGTTAAACAAATTTCCACATTAGTCATGTTATCAAAGAAAAATCAATATAAAAGGGAAAAACCTCAAGAAAGAAAAAAATTGAAAAAAAAAGCGAAAATAGTATGCTTTGATTTGCATTCAGACACAATAGTTGTGTTTCTGGATGTGGACAGCATTTTCCATCATGAGTCTTTTGTAATTGTCTTGGATCATTTTGTATTTCTAAGAAGAGCTGTCTATCATAGATGATCATCACACAATGTTGCTGTTGTTGTGTACAATGTTCTCCTGGTTCTGCTCACTTCACTCAGCATCATTTCATGTAAATCTTTCCAGGTTTTTCTGAAATCTGCCTGCTCATTTCTTATAACACAATAGTATTCCATCATATTCATATACCACAACTTGCTCAACCATTCCCCATTTGATGGGCATTCTCTCAATTTCTAATTCTTTGCCACCACAAAAGATCTGCCATATATATTTTTGTACATGTGAGTACTTTCCCCTTTTTTGTTATCCCTTTGGGATCTAGACCTAATAGTGGTATTGCTGGGTCAAAGGGTATGAGCAGTTATATAACCCTTTGGGCTTGGCTCCAAATTGCTCTCCAGAATGGTTAGATTGGTTCAAAAATCCATCAACCATGCATTAGTGTTCCATTATTCCCACATCTTCTTCAACATTTGTCATTTTTCTTTTTTTGTCATATTAGCCAATCCAATAGGTATGGCATGGTACCTCAGAATTGTTTTAATTTACATTTTTCTAATCAATAGTGACTGAGAACATTTTTTCATAGTATTATAGATAGCTTTAATTTTTTCACCTGAAAATTGTCTGTTCATATTCTTTTGCCATTTCTCAATTGAGGAATGACTTGTATTGTTATAAGTTTTATTCAATTCTCTATATATTTGAGAGATGAGGCCTTCATCAGAAACACTGATTATAAAAATTGTTCCTCCCCCTTCTGCTTTCATTCTAATCTTAGTTGCATCAGTTTTGTTTGTGCAAAAACTTTAAAAATTATTGTAATCAAATTGATTCATTTTGTATTTCATAATATTATCTATCTCTTGTTCGGTCATAAAATCTTTCCCTCTCCATAGATGACAGGTAAACTATTCCTTCCTCTCCCAATTTGTCTACAGTATCACCCTTTTTGTCTAAATGATGTACCCATTTGGACCTTATTTTTGATATATAACATATTGGTCTACAACTAGTCTCTGCTATACTATTTTCCAGTTTTCCCAGCAGTTTTTGTCAGAGTAAGCTTTTATTCCAGAAGCTGGAGTCTAAGTTTATCAAACAGTAGATTACTATAGTCATTTACTACTGTGTCTTGTGTGCTTAACCTATTCTATGTATCCCCCCACACTGTTCCTTAGCTAGTACCAAATAGTTTTGATGGCTGCCACTTTATAATATAGTTTTAGATATGGTATGGGTAGGCTACCTTCCTTTGCATTTTTCATTAATTCCCTTGATATTCCTGACTTTTTGTTCTTCCTGATGAATTTTGTTATTATTTTTTTCTAGCTCTATAAAATAATTTTTGTGTACTTTGATTGGAATGGCACTGAATAAGTAAGTTAATTTAGGTACAATTGTCATTTTTGTTATATTACCTTGACCTACCCATGAGCAAATGAAATGTTTCCAGTTGTTTAGATCTGATTTTATTTGTGTGAAAAGTGTTTTGTAATTGTGTTCATATAGTTCCTTGGAAGGGAAACTCCCAAGTATCTTATATTGTCTATAGTTATTTCAAATGAAATTTCTCTTTATATCTCTTGCTATTGGGCTTAGTTGGTCATATGTTGAAATACCGATGATGTGTGTGGATTTATTTTATATCGTACAACTTTGCTAAAGTTGTCAATTGATTCAAATAGCCTTTTAGTGGATTCTCTAAAATTCTCTAAGTATGCTATCATATCATTTGTAAAGAGCAATAGTTTTGTTTCTTTCTTGTTTATTCTAATCCCTTCAATTTCTCTTTTCTTATTGCTAAAGTTAACATTTCTACTACAATATTCAGTAATAATGGTGATAATGGACATCCTTGTTTCACCCCTGATCTTATTAGGAATGCTTCTAACTTATCCCCATTACATATAATGCTTGCTCATAGTTTTAGATATTGCTTATCATTTTAAGGAAAGCTTAATTTATTCCTATGGTCTCCAGTGTTTTAAATAGGAATAGGTTCTGTATTTTGTCAAAAGCTTTTTCTACATCATTTGAGATAATCATGTGATTTTGGTTAGTTTTGTTATTGATTTCATTGATTATGTTGATAGTTTTCCAAATATTGAACCAGCCATGCATTCTTGGTATAAATCCAACCAGGTCGTAGTGTATTGTCCTGGTGATAAATTGCTGTAATATTTTTACTGAAATTTTATTTAGTATTTTTGCAGCAGCATTCATTATGGAAATTGGTCTATAATTTTCCTTATCTGTTTTTACTCTATCTTGTTGAGGTTTCAGTACCATTTTTGAGTCATAAAAGGAATTTGGTAGAATTAATTCTTCATCTATTTTTTGAAATAGTTTATATAGTCCTGGAATTAGTTGTTCTTTCAATATTTGGTAGAATTAACTTGTGAATCCATCTGGTCCTAGACATTTTTCCTTAGGGAGCTCACTGATGTTCAATTTCTTTTTCTAAAATGGGGTTATTCAAACATTTTTTTCCTCTTTTGTTAATCTGGGTAATTTATATTTTTGTAAATATTCATCTATTTCATTTAGATTGTCAAATTTATTGATATACAGATGGGCAAAATAGCTCCTAATTGTTGCTTTAATTTCCTCTTCGTTGCTGGTGAATTTACGCTTTTCATTTTTGATACTGGTAATTTAGTTTACTTCCTTTTTTATATCAAATTACACAAAGGTTTATTTTTTTTTATAAAACCAGCTTTTAGTTTTATTTATTGATTCAATAGTTTTTTTTTTACTTTCAATTTTATTAATCTCTGATTTTCTTTTTTTCTTTTCTTTCTTTTTCTTTGATTTTTAAAATTCCTAATTTGGTATTTAATTGAAGATTTTTAATTCATTCTTTTCCTAGATTTTTTAATTGAATGCCCAGTTTATTCATGTCCTTTTTCTCTATTTTATTTATGTAACCATTGAGAGATTAAAAAAAAATCTCCCTAAGAATTGGTTTGGCTTCATCTCATATGTTTCAGTATATTGTACCATTATTCTCATTTTCTTTAATAAACTTATTGTTTCTATGACCTATTGTTTGACCTACTCATTCTTTAGCATAAGATTATTTCATTTCCAATTACTTTTAGTCTTTCTGTGACCCTTTATTTTAATTTTTTATATTATCTGTTAAGGATTTATTTACTATTTCTGCCTTTCTGCATATGACTGTAAGATTTTTATGCCTTAATATATGGTCAATTTTTGTGTAGGTGATATGTGCTGAGAAAAAACAAAGTATATTCCTTTATGTCCCCATTCAGTTTTCTCCAGAGGTCTATCATATCTAAATTTTCTAAAATTATATTTATCTCCTTTACTTCTTTCTTATTTATTTTGTGATTACATTTATCTAGTTCTGAGAGGGGGAGGTTGACATACCCCACTAGTATAGTTTTGCTGTCTATTTCCTCCTACAACTCACTTTATTTCTCTTCTAAGTATTTGGATGTTATACCACTTGATGCATATATGTTTAGTATTTATATTAATCCATTGTCTATGGTACTTTTAAACAAGATATAGTTTCCTTCCTTATCTCTCTCTCTCCCTCTCTCTTTTGTGAGGCAATTGGGGTTAAGTGACTTGCCTAGGGTCACACAGCTAGTAAGTGTCAAGTGTCTGAGGCTGGATTTGAACTCAGGTACTCCTTACTTCAGAGCCAGTGCTCTATTCACTATGCCACCTAGCAGCCCCTCTTCCTTATCTCTTAATTAGATCTATTTTTCTATGGAAAGGGAGAAAATGTATGACCAAACAAGAGATAGAGAATATTATGAAATACAAAATGGATCAATTTTAATTACATTGAGTTAAAAAGTTTTTGCACAAACAAAACCAATGCAGCCAATATTAGAAAGAAAACAGAGAGCTGGGGAAAAGTCTTATAGTCAATGTTTTTGATATAGGTCTCATTTCTAAAATATATAGAGAATTGAATCAAACTTATAAGAATACAAGTCATTCCCCAATTGAGAAATGGTAAAAGGATATGAACAGACACTTTTTAGGTGAAGAAATTTAAAGCTATCTACCATCATATAAAAATGCTCTGGATAACTATTGATTAGAGAAATGAAAATTCAAACAACTCTGAAGCACCACCTCATACCTAACGTGATAAAAAAGGAAAAGGAAAAATATTTGAGAAAAAATGGGAAAATTGGAATACTAATACATTGATGGTGGAGTTGTAAAGTGATCCAACCATTCTGGAGATCAGTTTGGAACTATACCCAAAGTGTTATACAACTGCACATACTCTTTGTCCCAGAAATACCACTACTAGGTCTAGATCCCAAAGAGATAACAAAAACGGGAAAAGGACCCACATGTACAAAAATATTTACAGCAGCTCTTTTGTGGTGGCAAAGAATTAGAAATTGAGAAAATTCCCATCAAATGGGGAATAGTTGAGCAAGTTGTGGTATATGAATGTCATGGAATATTATTGTGTTATAAGAAATGAGCAGGCAGATTTCAGAAAACACTTGGAAAGACTTACATGAACTGATACTGAGTGAAGTGTACAGAACCAGGAGAACATTGTACACAACAACAGCAACATTGTGTGATGATCAACTTTGAAAGACTTAGCTCTCCTCAGCAATACAATGATTCAAGGCAATTCCAAAAGACTAAAAATGGAAAATGTTCTCCATATCCAGAAAAAGAACTGTGGAATCTGAATGCAGATTAAAATGTGCTATTTTCACTGTATTTCTTTTTTTTTTTCTTTCCTGTGTTTTTCCCTTTTGTTTTGATTCTTTTATAACATGACTTAGACAAAAAATATGTGCAACCTGATTGTATGAACATACATACATACACACATGAATATCACGTATATATGATTGATTACCATTGGGGCAGCATGGTGGGAAAGGAGGGAGAAAAATTTGCAACTTAAAATCTTCCAAAAATTAATGTTGAGGGGAAGCTAGGGGGCACAGTGGATAGAGCACTGTCCCTGGATTTATGAGGACCTGAGTTCAAATCCGGCCTCAGACACTTGACACTTACTAGCTGTGTGACTCTGGGCAAGTCACTTAACCGCAATTGCCTCACCAAAATAAATAAATAAATAATGTTGAAAACAACCTTTACACTTAATTTGAAGATAAAATAAAATACTCCCAAGAAAAAATAATTAGATATATTTTTGCTTTTGCTTTGTCTGAAATCAGGATTACTAACCCTGCTTTTTTTTTTTTCTCCTGCTGAAGCATAATATATTCTGCTCTAGGATTTTACCATAATTCTGTTTGTATCTTTCTGCTTCAAATGTGTTTCTTGCAAACCACATAGTGTAGGACTCTGGTTTTTAATCCATTCTGCTACCTGTTTCCATTTTATGGGAAAGTTCATCCCATCCTCATTCACAGTTATGATTAAGGTATATATCCCACTATCCTATTTTTTCCTTTGTTTATACATTTTCTCTCCTTTTGTCCTGTCCCTTCTCGCCAGTGTTTTGCTTCTGACCTCCATCTCCCTCAACCTAAACTCCCATCTATCAGCCCCGCTCCATCCCTTTCCTTTCCCCTTTCCCTTCCTGCTTCTGCCTTCCATTCTATGAGTGGTCACCTCCTTCCCCCCATTCCCCTTGTACTTCCCTATAGGGTAAAATAAATTTCTTTACCCAAATAAAAGCAAGTATGTTATTCCCTCTTTAAGCCAATTCCCATAAGAGTAAGGTTCAAACAATGCTCATAGCCTCCCTTCTTTTCTTCTAATATAATAGGTCTTTTGTGTCAATTCATGTGATATAATTTAACCCATTCTGCCTCCCCTTTTCTCTTCTCCCAATACAATTTTTTTTCACTTTTATTTTTTTATATTATCACATCAATGTCAACTCATACCTACACCCTCTGTCTATGTATATTCCTTCTATCTACCCTAAGAGAAATATAGTTCTCAAGCATTACTAGTATTATTTTCCCATGTAGGGATATAAACAGTTTAGCCTTATTCAATAACATTTTCTTTTTTCTCCCTGTTTACCTTTTTGTTATTCTTTTGAGTCTTATACTTGAAAATTGAATTTTCTGTTCAATTCTATTTTTTTTATTTGGACAATTTGAAAATCTCCCATTTTATTGAATGTCCACTGCTTCCCCTGGGTGTCCCTCTTTTCTTTTCTCTCTATAATTTCTCTTTTGGTGACCTCAGAGAACCATGGTATTTCATTGTATTTCATGGTATTTCAATTTCATTGAATGTCCACTGCTTTGCTGGGTAGTTGATTCCTGGTTGTAATCCGCATTCCTTTGTCTTCTGGAATACCATATTCCAAGCCCTCTTATCCTTTAATGTTTAAGCTTCTAGGTCCTGTGTAATGCTGACTGTGGCTCCATTGTATTTAAATTATTTCATTCTGGTTGATTGAAGTATTTTCTCCTTCATCTGATAATTCTGGAATTTGGCTACAATATTTCTTGGAGTTTTCATATTGGGATCTCTTTCTTGAGGTGATCAATGAATTCTTTCCATGACTATTTTATCCTTTGGTTCTAGGATATCAGGGCAATATTTCTGGATGATTTCCTAAAATATGCTGTCTGGCTTCTCCTGCATAACTCTCATTTCTTTTCCCATTTTTTCTACCTCTCAGATTTTTGAAATTCCTTTTGAACTCTTCCAAGAAGGCTTTTTGGTCTTCAGACCAATTTATCTTTTCTGTTTGAGGCTTCACAAGTAGTCATTTTGACAGTGTTGTCCTCTTCTGAGTTTGTGTTTTGGTCTTCCCTCTTGACAGAGTAGCTTTCTATGGTGAAGGTTCTTTTCTCTTTCTTACTTGTACTTTAGCCTATTTTAGGACTTTACAAGTATAAGGGCTAAAATTCTAGCTATACTGTCTAAAATATCTAATGAGTGGTCGCCAATAAATTATAAGCTTTAGCAAGAGTTAGACTTTTAAGCATTTATTAAGGAGAATAAGAATTTGGTGAAGAGAAAGAGAAAAGCCTAGATTCATCTATCTATTAAACGGAGAGTGCATTCCTAGCTCCACTCTCTGCCTGAGTCCACACGAAAGAGAGTGAGCCAGGACGCCAGTCTCCCCCTTCATCCTCCCACAAGCAAACGTCACTTCCTGACGACAAAGAAAAGACATATAGTCCTGCCCTCAGAGGCCTTCTCCTCATGTTGGAGCTTTCCTACATTAAGTGTCCAGCAGGTGGCGTCATTCCAATCATTACACAAGTTGAGTTCTGCTCCTTGGATACAGAAGGCTTCTTGTGCTTGGGGTCAGGGGTCAGGGGTTTGATCACTGGATTTCTGCTCTGAGGCCTCAGGGGCTCATGGCTTGCTTATTCCCTGGGGTGACATGGCCTAGTTGTGCCTGTTGTGTATGAGATACCCCACCTGACAGTTTATCTTATGTGTTGGGGCTTGTGTCCTCACAACTTCCTGCTGTGCCATTAGCCTTCTAAGCCAGGATCAAGAGGCCTCGGCTGCTGATTTGTGCTAAGACCCTCCCACTGGTTTGATCAGATACCCTCTGTACTGCATTGCACTCCCCTTTTACCCAAGGAAGACGGACCTTTCCTGAAGTCCTTCTTTGATTTTTTTTCTGGCCTGGTACATTAATGAATATTCTGGACATCGTTTTCTTACATTTTAATAATGTGTAATGTGTCCCCTAATATTATTATGGAAATTAGAATATAGAAATAAACTAGAGAATAGTATAGTTAGATGCAATCATAACTTTTTAGGTTGTAAATGAACACTACTTATATGAGTAGGAAGAGGGTACCTATGTGAAGGTTGTTGTGGAGATAGAAATGAGAAGATCTGACAACTGATTAGATACGTGGGATGAGTAAGATATTTTTTGAAGATGACATGGAGGTCATAAACCTGAATGATTAGGGGTAGGAGGAAAAGGCATTGTCCATAACAATGCTAGTCAACTTAGGAGAGGAATTGGTATGAGGGAAATATGAATTTTATTTTGAAAATGTTGAGTTTGAGTTGCCCATGTGATATTCAGTTTAAAACATCCAATAGGGCATTGGTGGTATAGGACTGAAGCTCAAGGAAGAAACATGGTTATCCAAGTCATGGAAATACCATTGTGAAATATTTTTGATGACTAGTCTTAATTTAGGGGGACTAATTTGATTGGGGTACTAATTCTGGGACTTTTGACTGTTTGGCTCTCTGACTGCTATTAATTTAATATGGGCCGTTTATAAAGTTCCACTCCCAAATTGATAAGCCAAATATTAAGAAGCCTCTTAACCAAATAATCAAAGCAGAGTTTATTTATGAGATACTATTGAAAATTAAGAATACAGGGAAATAAAATGTACAACCTGACTGCATTGCGGTGTGTCTCTTTCCACTGTGTCTCTTTCCCACCTGCTGTGCTTCAAACTTTTTTAATACAATAAGGGCCTTAGCTGCCTCCTGCCTCAGGGCATGTTACACTTCCCCTTGTTTGTAATAAGGCCTGTAACCTTTTTAATACAATAAGGGCCTTAGCTGCGCCTTGCCTCAGGGCACTCAGGTCCTTTATTTTAACTCCAAGCCCCTTTCACTTTGTAAATCCCCCTGCTTCTAACTTTCCTCTCCTTCCAGCCACCGCTGAACCCCTGTGTTTCTCTTTCACTGACCTTCTGTCTGTCTGCTCCGTCAGTCTGCCCTTCGGCCTCTCTTTTCCTTGCTCCTAGTCCTTCTCATCTTCTCCTACGTCCTTGTAGCCCCGTCTCTAGTCAGCCGCACTCCAACCTTTCTAATCTCCTCAGCCGCCACTTGACCTCTTCTCTACCTCGTCTCATCTGTCTGAACCGCTCCATCCTTGTCCGCCCCCACCCCCCCTGCTGTCTAACTCCCAGGTCTATATATACCTTTCTTATCTCCACTCAAATCTCGGGGCTTCCTGCGCCCCCACAGACCAAGCTAATCCACTAGCCAGGGCTGCGGCGGGGGGGGGGGGGGGGGGGGGGGGGGGGGGGGGGGGGGGGGGGGGGGGGGGGGGGGCTGCACTCCAGCTTCACTTGCCTCAGCACAGGCTACGCCAGAGCCCAGCATCTCTCAGATACCTCCGCTCGGGTCGTAGGGAACTGGGGGCTTTTTCCCCCCAGCTGTCTGACCTGGTGTCTTGTACAGCCCACGGGGCTTTTTGGCTCAGCTGAAGCTGACGAGGAGGGGAACCAGCACCTCCCACACAGAAGAGACCCTGAGGGCCTAAGGCTTTCTGATCTCAGCCTAAAGGTAGGGTCCCCAAATCAAAATAAATTTCCACATCATGATGATGAGGTCACCAACAGAGAAATTATAGAGAGAAAAGAAAAGAGGGACAGAGCCTTAGGGGACACCCACCATTAGTAAGTATGAAATGGGTGAAGATCCAGCAAAGGAGACCATGATAGAGTGGTCAAAATGAAGGGAGAGAACTGGGAAAGTGATCAGTGTCCCCCAAAATACACAGAGGGCAGAGTATGTGGGAAGAGAATGTAGTAAATATTTCATGGCTCCAAGGGTTGTTGTCTAGGAGACATAACCCCACAAATGATACTAGGACAATATTTAAGAATATTCTTTGACTAAATCTCCATGCAGAGTTTTAGCTAGACATTTGTATACCTACACATATACACATAAAGAAAGGAAAAAAAGGAAAAATAAACCTTACTTCTATCTACGCTATTATTAACTGCTATAAAGTGTGATAAGCCTAAAATTTGAAATGTTAATCATTGAAAATGTAGCCTAATTTGAGTCTGTTTGACACTTTGGGTACAGTTTGTAAGAGTGACCAATATTGGTTTGCTGGTTAGGTTATAGACCAACTTTTACATACTGTTCACTGATTGTAAAAGGTTTTGTTTTGTTTTTTTTTAATTGGAATATAAATGCTGTTATCAAGCTCCTTCCATTATCCCCTCCTATTAATGATCTGGTTTAGGGTCATTCAAAACCTGGATTTATTTTTCAATTAAGCTAAGCAGAGGAATGTAAGAACTTGCACTTTGTAGATGATCAAATGCTAACTCGTGGATGTGAAAACTGACCATGACTTAGTTATCCATAAGAAGCAAATCAATCATCACCAGAAAGCAGTGGCTATATTATCAGGCAGTCTTTGCAGGCTTTGAGAGGTGTATTTTGCCACAATCTATTAGGAATACTTGTTGCAAGAAGCTTTATCTACCAATATCATTCTTCTGTCTCAGGTGGGGAATGTATTAGTGTGTATGGTTGGGGTCATTATCTTTATAATGACTGTTTTGTGCTATCTCAACAAAATTTCAAGCAAAAGAAGTTTTGTACTGGTGATTTCATTGTATCTTGCCTTCCCCTTGACTCTACCTTCCAATTTCCATGTCCATTCACAAATAAACATACCCTGAAATTTCCTCTTACACTCTATCCTATTGATTTTCTATCTACCTTTAATGCCTAACTCAAATGCAGTCTTCTCCATGAAAACTTCTGGTATTCCCCTCAGTTAGTAATATTGTTATTCCTCAGCTCTTTTACAAGATTATAGCAAATAGTGTATGCACTTCTCATGTGATATTGTGTAAAATAGCTAGCTGTATTTATGTCACAGTCCCCTCTGTGATTTGAAGATCCTCTAGGGCAAGATTTTCATTTCTCATTTTTTTATCTAACACCTAGTATAGGGCTTTGGATATAGCAGAGACACTCAATAAATGTATTGCATTGTGTTGCATTCTATAGTATTGCATCACATTCATATTTCCCTAGTTTCTCCCTCCAACCTTAGAAGGTCTTCTCTACTTGTTTAAATCTTACCCTTCATTTAAGGGTCTCAACTTAAAACTCATCTTCTCCCTGTGACCTTCCTTTGTCTCTTCCATTGCTCTCCATTGTGACTATTGTTTGCATTTAGAATCTGGATCATATAAAATTCTGTCCCATTCTTCAATTGTTCCTGAGTTACATACATATACTTTAATCTTACTACAAGCTCCATGAAGGAAGGAAAAAAGCCTTTGTCTTCTCTTGTATCCCTCACAGATCCTAACTTGTAGTCAAGTATATGTCATAGGACCTTTATTAAGATCATTTTATGTCACACTTCAGAAGATTTGTGATTTCATCTAGGCAGTTCTTCTCTTTACTGAAGCTTTCTAAAAATTAGACCTAGAACTAACCAGAAGGGGTGACTTTGGGAGGCAGTGTAGTCCCTTCCCTTGAACATCTTGAAGTAGAGGCTAGATGACTACCTGTTAGATATATTATGGTGGAGATTCCTTTGAGGGGTGTGGATTAGAGTAGACAGCCACTGAGGTTGTAACTCTAAAATTCAGTGATTTCAGGGCTTATTTACGAAGAGACTCGAGGAGTCCTTAAAGTCTTCTTGGAGAATGTGATACGCGATGCCGTCACCTACACAGAGCATGCCAAGAGGAAGACCGTCACTGCTATGGATGTCGTGTATGCGCTGAAACGCCAGGGCCGCACGCTCTACGGCTTTGGTGGTTAAGCCTGCTCTCCATGCAATACTCCCATTTTGCCAGTTAAAAAACCCAAGCCTGGGCCAGATGGTAAACCTGTTTATCGTTTTGTGCAAGATCTTAGAGCGATTAATAATTATGTTATTCCTAGACATTCCATAGTTCCAAACCCGACTACGATAATTTCATCGATTCCCTATGAATCTACATGTTTCACAGTGGTAGACCTTTGCTCTGCCTTTTTCTCCATACCAGTACATGAGGACTTCCAATATTTATTTGCTTTTACCTGGAAAAATAGACAGTGGACCTGGACTAGACTCCCACAGGGATTTGTAGACAGTCCCACATTATTTTCCCAAATTTTACAGCAGGATCTGGCCTCTATTACCTTTAAAGCCTCCACACTAGTACAATATGTTGATGACTTACTTTTGGCCTCTCCTAATGCTGAAATTTGTCAGGAAGATAGCCGTCACTTACTGCTGGAGCTGCACAAGAGAGGACACAAGGTTTCCAAGACAAAGGTACAATGGTGTTTGCCCCAGGTAGAATATTTAGGATTTATTTTGGCTGCTGGAACTCGCTCTGTCTCTTCTAAGCGAGTCCAGGCCATTCAACAACTCTCTGCCCCCACTACTAAGAGGCAGTTGAGAGCCATTCTGGGAGCAGCTGGGTACTGTAGACAATGGATACCCTCTTTTGGTGAAATTACTAAACCCCTCATAGCTCTTACAAAAAGTTCTGTTCCAGACATTTTACAGTTGGATCCCCAGCATCTCTCAGCCATAAAAGAATTAAAACGGGCCTTGTTATCAGCACCTGCCCTAGGACTACCAGATTATAGTAAGCCTTTCACTCTCTTTGTGCATGAACAAAGGGGGGTGGCTTCTGGAGTCCTGACTCAGTCACTGGGGCCTAACCAACGTCCTATAGCCTACTATTCAATTCAGCTGGACCCTGTAGCGGCTGGAGCGCCACCTTGCCTTAGAGCAGTGGCGGCCACAGCGCTTTTGGTAGAAAAAGCCTCTGATTTGGTCCTAGGTAACCCTCTAACTGTGCAATGCCCTCACGAAGTGGAGGCTCTCTTACTACGTCACAGGACACAAGCCTTTTCAGATCAAAGGCTGGCTAAGTATGAAATAACCCTGTTAGGTAATGAGAATATCACTTTAAAACGCTGCACAGTTCTTAATCCAGCAACACTACTCCCTAACTTACCATTCTCGGGGGAACCGTTACATGACTGTGCTTCTTTAGTTGATATGGCTGAAAAACCCCGTGATGATCTTTTTGATACACCTTTAGAAAATCCTGATCTTGTCCTCTATACAGATGGTTCCTCATTTATGAGAGAGGGAACCCGTTTTACTGGAGCTGCTGTAGTTTCTGATTATGACACCCTCTGGGCAGCTTCTCTGCCTTGCCATTTTAGTGCACAGGCTGCTGAACTTGTGGCTCTTACACAGGCCTGTAATATAGCTAAAGATAAGAGTGCCACCATTTTTACTGACTCGAAATATGGCTTTGGCATATGCCACTTTATTGGTATGATTTGGCGTCAACGAGGCTTTCTAACATCCTCGGGCAAGGCTATTGCCAATGGGGACCTTATCAAGGACCTCTTAGATGCCCTAAAACTGCCTTCTTCCCTAGCCATTGTACATTGCCCTGCCCACACAGGGAATAGTGATCCTGTTTCAAAGGGAAATGCACGAGCCGATTCTGCAGCCAAGCTTGCTGCATTAGAAGCTCCTGAACATGTATTTAACCTTTCACCTTCTGAGGATATTCCTTCCAACCTAACCTATGACGATTCTGAAGGAGAAAAGTGGAAAAAGAAATTTAAGGCGAAACAGATCAATGGCATCTGGGTGTCTCCGGAAGGTAAGCCATTTCTTCCCCGGAAATTCTACCACCAGGTATGTCTCTCTGTTCACAGAAAAGGCCATTTTGGTACACAAGGCATTGTAGACTCTATTAAGAGAACCTGGATAGCACCAGGTGTGACTAATACAGCATCTCGAATCTGCTCAGGCTGCTCCACATGTCAGTCTTATAATCAGTATGCTTTTAAGGCCAAAGCTTATGGAGGGCGTCCTCTAGCATATACACCTTTTGAGCACTTACAAATTGATTATATTACTATGCCAAAAGCAGGACATTATAAATTTTGCCTTGTTATAGTTGATCAGCTCACTCGGTGGGTGGAGGCCTTTCCCAGCCCCCGAGCCACAGCTGCCTTTGTTGCCAAAATTCTTCTTAAAGAGATAGTACCTCGTTTTGGCCCACCAGCCCGCATCGATTCTGACAAAGGCACACATTTCACTGATTCGATTTTATCCCAAATCTACTCTTTCTTGGGAGTGACTCCAAAATTCCACACGCCCTACCATCCACAAAGTTCAGGCCAAGTCGAACGTATGAATAAAGAGCTTAAGAGTATGATTGGCAAATTATGTACTGAAACCCATTTGAAATGGCCTGATGTTCTACCATTGGCATTATTCTATCTACGAAGTAGACCAAGAGGAGAACTTCATATATCTCCTTATGAAATGCTTTTTGGTCACCCTCCTATCCAAGCTAAAACTTTTTCCCCAGTTTATACATCACTGGTGGGAGGTGATACTTCTGTTGCTTCCTATATACAGGAATTACAGACCAGGCTACGTGAACTCCATGAGGCAGGAGCTGTGGTCCAGGCAGGACCATTAGACTTTTCATTGCATAACTTCAACCCAGGAGATAAAATATATGTAAAGAATTTTCAGAGAACCAGTTGAAACAATGTGGCATACCCCAAATTCTGACTGCTTAAATACTTTAACCTTAACAAGCTTTTTCTTCTGCAGGTAAACTGTTTTTTTTGTTTGTTTGTTTTTTGAACCATGAGTTTAATGAGTCTGTTTATGGTATTATGTTTAAAACCTATTGCTTGATTTATCAATGGACATATTGAATATTGACTCATTTCTTTTTGATGAAATTGTTTATCACTTTAAGTATCTGTTACTGTCATACTAGATAGAGAATTCATGTATAAGATAATGTGTTTACTTGCTAAAAGATTATGTAATAATGTCTAATATTATCAGTCATTTACATTCATATATCATTTACATGTCATTGTGACTATGTACATTGTGGGTATGGTTTGGAATTATTGTATATATAACAAGTACATCATCAGTTATGCAGCATAACATGCATTTTTACCATCATACTGTCTTTGGTGAAATTAATATGAGATTTATGAATTATGGAAACTTATCATCTCAGAGACTAACTGCTCTTACAATGAGTTTGATATAGGCCCTGTAGAGAATATATGTACAACAGGAGGAGAGACAGGTACATGTAAGTCTATGGTTTGCTTATGATGGCAACTATATAGACCACAATTGCTGGACACAGTCCAGTTTCTTCCTCTCACCCTTCTAAAAGTTTTCTTTTTCTTTCACTAAGTCTGATGGCATAGTCAGAATCCATCCACCTATGGCCTACTGGATGTCTCGAAACCATGAGATGTGGTATGATAACCTTTCCATAACATTTTCAGATGACATAAACATGTTACTAAATTTGGCTTTGATCTAGACACATGGTGGTAAGAAGTGTTATAGATTGCATAACTACCTCAACTCTCTATTATATAAAGGAGGGAATGTAATGGAATGTACTAAATTTGATCATTGACAATGCTATGCTAAGGTTTAGTAAAAAATCCAGCAATTCAGTTAAGGAAGAAGAATCCAGCTTTCCAGACCAGAATCCAGCTTCCTCCTGATGACATCTTACCACTCCAAGAAGACAAGAGAACTGAGAAAAGACTTCCAAAGACTTAATTATTTTTTACTGTTTCATCAAGGAACACCTGTTCCTAGAAGAAACAAAGGGGGGAATGTGATAAAATAATGGGATTTAGCAGATATTCAAAGACCCACCTGGAGATTAATCAAGACTGATTAAATCAAGTGAGAGTGATTGACTGCTGATTAAGCCTACTTCAAGTTAATTGGATTGTATCAAGTTAATTGGATTGTGATCATACCTGGTTATCCCTTAAGAAGGTGTAATTCTCAGAAACTAGACTGTGAACTCAACTTGAGAACACCTTCAAAGACAATGGATTTGGATGATGCCAACCAATAACCTTGAAGCAGTGTGTAAGGACCGCCTCTGTTCCAGATCTATAAATAAGCTTCCAAAAACAGCTTGGGGGGAGTAGGAGTAGCTTTCTTTTTGCCTGCTTGGCGGGACTCCTGACGGCGCGGCACAGACTCTCTCTCTCCAAAGGTGGTCTTTTTCGGATTGGTGAGTTTTTATAATGAATATAGACTAAGCTTAGACTTAAGACGATTTGTATTGTGTTTCTACTTTTCTATCCTTCTAACCAACATCACCTTGTGACTATCATAAATATAAATAAAAAGGTCTATCTAGAAAATTAAAACCTGCTTCCATTTACTAGTTTGGGAGATAAATTAAGGGAAAGGTTAAGTAGGGGAGATTTATGATCTAATATCCAATTTTAAATCTCACACTATTCTACCTTCAGGTGAGTGAAAAAAAATATTCCCCTGGTCTGAGTCTTTGCTTAAGATGAATCTGTAATTATCCAGGAACTCTGTTTCCCCATTTATAGTGTTTTCCTGAATATGATCTATGTCAAAGTCCCTGGGATTTGGATCTATTGATACTGAACTCAGATCCTGAACTAACTCCTGCCTAGCACAGTGCCTAGAACAGAACAGATGCTTAATAAATGCTTATTGATTGATGGAATGATCAATTGCCCCTGTGGATCTCCAGCTCCAACATTGGAATGGTTTAAAGGTTTTTCTCAATATTTGGAGCAGGGAATTGTGCTGCGATCACCCCCCTTTCCCTGTCCTGTAACTCTCCCTATCTAAGGCACTGACTTTCTCTCAAACTATTAACCTCTCAGTATTCTGTAGCACAAGCCTGTTACCTTTTACCCTCCAACACCACCTCATAAAGCCCTTCACAATCTGGCTCCTCTTTTCCTTTCTCTCTTACTACACATTATTCCTCTCCATGTACTCTATAAACCAGTCTGCCTGTTGGTCCTCAAACAAGAAATTTCTTTGCTGATCGCTCTGTATTTGTGCAGACTGAGTTCCATGCATAAATTTTCTCTTTACTTACCTTTACCTCTTAGATTCTCTAGGTTTCTTCAAAATTTCGTTCACTCCCTCCTCCATGAAGATTTCCTAATTTCCTCAGTGGCTAGTTCCTATGGCTCCCTGCCACAACCCTTTCTGAGAGGAATCATGGTATAATGGATAGAGATTGGCCTTAGTCCCATGAATCCTGAGTTCAAGTCCTAACTCTAATGAATACTGGCTATGTGAACCTGGATAGTTAATGAAGGTCAGCAGGTAGCACTATTAGTACTAGAAGGCACAGAGACTAAGCTGAACTTCATTAACTATTTCATTTTTCTCCTTGTTTTCCTAGCACATAGCACAGTGCCTGGCACATTGTAAGCATTTAATAAAAGATTGTTTCTTGATTACATATTTGGTCAGACTATATTTCAGTTTGCGGGTATAGAAAATCAACTAAATAATCTATGTAAATTCAAAAGCATTGGTTTTTCTTTTTTTTCTTCCATGTGGTGTGTGTGTGTGTGTGTGTGTGTGTGTGTGTGTGTGTGAGTGTGTGTGGTGTGTGATTGAATACAAACGGCCATCTCTTTAGAAGAGCAAACTTGTGAAGGTACCCACTGTGAAGGTAGCACATAACATAATATCAGAATTGTTTTATTCATCTAAAGTAATGAAAGATGTAAGTTAAGACAAACATCCATCTGCTGAGTGCATCCATGGGAAAAATTGTAGAACATAGACGTGTTCTATCTATTGTCTTCTGTGCTTCTCTGGCCTCAAGCTGCTCACTGCAAATTAGATTTTGCCTTAACATGCCATCATTGGATGGGTGACTTGGGATCTAAAGAATTGAGCTGTTAAAAGTTCTTTTTTTTTTTAAAAAGGATTATTAATGTGGTATGAAAATGTTGATTATATTTGTGTAGTGAATTAACCTACTTTAAATGGTGAATTAAAATTGAAAAGCAAATTGATATTGGAAGAGAACAATAACAAATCATGCTACCCCAGAAGTCTCTCTTTCACATCTGGCAGATAATGCATCACTTTGAACCCCACCATCTGCCCTTCTACTCTTGCAAACTTATTTCATAATAAAGTTCAATAGAGTAAGTCCCACGCTCAGGTTTAACATAGTTTCCTTTCTGCCCTTTGTGTGACAGGGAGAAACCAATCCTTATCTGACTCAAGGATGCTGACTTTGGTTATGGCGGACAATGTTTATATTAGGCAGGGTGTTCTTATTAGTTGGCTGAGAATTTAGTAACATGATCAAGGGAGGCACAAGGTGGGGAAGAAGAGGCAGTAGGGGGAATAAGAATCACAAGGAAAGAAGGATTTCCTTTTAGGGTTTATATCTGTATTGAGAGGAAAGTTGGTGTCAAAAGTTTGTCTCATTTTTGAGGTTTTATGATCTCATCTTCATTTATACACCCACACCCTTACACAAGGAGTCTTTCCCAAGATATTCTTATGCTCCCTCTCATTTTCCCCACAAATGTCATACATATTCCTAAATTTCAATGCTTGCCCATGAGGTTTTCTTTGCTTGTAATACATGTTACCATTTAATTGTCTATTTTTCTAGGTCATAATCAGTTTTTAAGGTCCAGTTCAAATGAAGTTTCTCTGTGAAACCTTGTGAAACTATCCCAATAAACAGAACTTGATCTCTTCTTTTTTCCAAAATGATAACATTTAATATCTCTATTACTCATTTGGCCTATAACATATAATCCATTTTATTATCATCTTATTTGTATTGGATCTAAGTTTGGGCTCTACCACTAAAATGCAAGCTCTATGAGGGTAAGATACTTTATGCTTCCCAGTATCATCACAATCCTCAGCACAGAACTAGAGATACAGAACAAATCAGTAAGTACAGGTTGGTATGAATGAATATCATGGAGAAGGAATTCTACGTATTTATCCAATCCTACTTCTCTCAGTTGGTCTCACACTTTTTTTTTTAAATTGGTGAGGCAGTTGGGGTTAAGTGACTTACCCAGGGTCACAGAGCTAGTAAGTGTTAAGTGTCTGAGGCCGGATCTGAACTCAGGTCCTCCTGAATCCAGGGCTGCTGCTCTATCAACTGTGCCATCTAGCTGCCCCTAGGTCTCACATTTTTTAAAGAATCCTTACAGGGGCAGCTAGGTGACGCAGTGGATAGAGCACCGGCCCTGGAGTCAGGAGGACCTGAGTTCAAATCCGGCCTCAGACACTTAACACTTACTAGCTCTGTGACCCTGGGCAAGTCACTTAACTCCAATTGCCTCACAAAACAAAACAACAACAACAAAGAATCCTTACTGTATCCAAATAGAAAGAAAAACCCAGACCGTAAACCTCCCCCCCCAAAAAAAATCAGTCCTACACGATTAACTATCTTAAAAGTATGCCTGATTTATCCTTATCTTTCACCCTGATTGTGAGGCAGGTCCATTCCTGGAGCAACAGGCAGCATGGAAGAACTGGATTAAAACAATTGGCCAAAGAGAAAGTTTCAAACTTGGGCTTCCAGTACAGGCAAAAACCAGACCAGGTAAACAGCTCAGGATTTGAGAAAATAGTAGGGCTACCTACTGTCAAATATCACCCCTGCTGCCAGAAGTCTCCCACAAATTTGAGTACATATCTTGAAGAGTTTCTATATTCTCGGGAATGCTCCAGGAAACCTGGGAATAATGGTACCTTTAGCCATTAACATTTGGGTAGCAGCTAGATTAGAAGAGAGTCTAGAAATAAGAGAGGAGATTATTGAGATGAGTGAGAGGAATATTAAAAGGGAAACTGAGGGTGATATATTTAGAATTAGAAGGGATCTTAGAGTTCACTGAGTATAACCCTCTCCCAACCTAATTTTCCATATGCAGAAGCTGGTGTTCAGAGTTGTTACTCTAACGCGGTCAAGTTTATATAGCCGGTAAGTAGGAGGGAGTCAAAGGTTCTTTTCTTCCACTATATTTTTTGTACACAAGGTCGACATACCTGACCATGGGTAAGTAAAGTTAATGTTTCCACAGGGAAGCTTCTGAACATACATATTCATCATTGTGAGCTGAGGTGTTGAGGAGAGGGAGATCATCAAATGAAAAACAACCAAATAAATAAGAGTCGACCAAATAAAAAGTCATAAATATTTTCTGATTTTCTCATCTACTCTGCACTATCCCTTCTGTTGCCTTGAAAAATTGAATTATGATTCCTCGAAATCACAGCCTTATTGTATTCCTCCATGGCCTTGCCCTAATGGATGATGGATTGTTAAACAGGGCCTGCCACAGACAATAACCCTTTCTGGCCACAGTTTATGTTTATCCTGCTATATGCAATTAGGAACAAGCTTTGGTCTCCCAATCTAGCTTCCTGGCATTGATCTGTTCAAATTTATAGCAGAAAGTATCACTTTTCCTCCTAAAGATTTCAAATTCTCTCTTCCGCCCCCTTCATCTACCTGTACTGCAGCAAAAGCAAAGGAAAACAAAGACAATGTCTTGCATTTTGTTCAAAAATCTGGTGTCATGTTTTTCTGCAACTCTTAAAATGCCATCTTTCTTGATTCTGTGGGTGGGGGGTATGTGCCTAGTTCTCTCCCACCACATTTGATTCTCTCCATTCCTTTCAATTGCTTGCTTAATTGGTTCCTTGGTCCACATGGTTTCAAAACAGGCTGGAAGACCTAGAAGGCTGCTTTCAAAGAGATCTGCCTTCACCTACTTCCAGGTTCTACCCATACAGTTTTCACACGATACTTCCAGGTTAATATGGCTAAAGCACTTCTTTCATTCCACCACTGACCCTAAATAAGAACTTTTGATGTCTCCCTCTTTCTTACAGGAAAAATTTAAACTCCCTGGAATGACATTAAACATTATATTTCCAATCTATTTTTAAAATTATTATTTTTTAATGTCTTCTATTTTTGTTTCATTGCTAATGTATCCATTCCCCCTAGCAAGTCTTCTCTTTTTAATAGGAATTAAACAGTAAAAGTAAAATGGTCCCTATCTGCCAATAAGTACAATATTGAATAATCACCATAGCCAACATTGGCAACGATATATGTTTGCTATTCTTTTATGATCTAATTTTG
Organism: Dromiciops gliroides; assembly: GCF_019393635.1. Taxonomy (NCBI): domain Eukaryota; kingdom Metazoa; phylum Chordata; class Mammalia; order Microbiotheria; family Microbiotheriidae; genus Dromiciops; species Dromiciops gliroides. The sequence continues at coordinate 330,811,539 of NC_057861.1, read as the reverse complement.
GTGTGTGTATGTGTATATATACATATAAATATATTTATTATTTATTACATATTATGATATATTATTTATTATTATATAAATATATTTATATAAATACAATTCCTTTTTTAGATTGTCCTTTCTGCACACATTATTATAGATATTATGTGCTGCATTATTGTTTGCTTTATTCATGTACCCTAAGAATCATGGACCTTTTCAACTGACTGACAGTTAAATCTATTATGCTTTGTCTCCCTCTAGTAAAATGTAAGCTCCTGGAAAGAAGGGTTTGTCTCCTTCACTCTATTTGTATCCTCTAATGTTAGCACAGTGCTTTATGCAAGAAAAATTCAATAAATCCTAATTTATTGCTTCATTCATTCATTTGTTCATTCATTTGCTCATACTCTATGTAGTTTTCTTAGCCCAGGTTACTTTATCCTATATCAATTTATGTCTCCCTAGGCTTCTCTGAATTTTTTTTCTATATGTCATTTCTTGTGGCACAATAATCTTCTGTTGTATTCATTCACCATAATTTGTTAGCCATTCCCAAAGTGATAGGTACCTACTTCATTTCCAATTCATCACTCCCACAAAAAGTGTTGTAATTAATATTTTGGTACATGTAAGATTTTTCTTTCTGCCTTTGACCTCTCTGAAGTTAAAACCTAGTAGGTGCACACACACACACACACACACACACACACACACACACACACACACTTCAGTTGTTTCCATAGCAATGCTAGAGCACCCTCTTTGCCCAACAGTTTGAGTTCCGTGTATCTCCTTGAAGGGCTATTTCCTTTATATGTGGAAGATTTTCACTTGTCATGGGTCCATTTATATATTTACTTATGGGGAAGAGGGGCTAACCAGAAACCAGCCACACCTACCACTACTTCCCAATTTTACTAGTGAGCAAAGGCTTGATAATACTTCCAACATTTTCTCTGTTCCCATTCTTAAAAGTTGTGCACAAGGAAATGAGGAGTACATCACATAGGTACTTAATAAGTATTAGTCACCAATTGTGATAATATTGATGCCAATAAGCTCACAAAGGGCAAAACCAATATCTAACCTAGCCAACACTCTTTTATAGGCAGATATTTTCAAATGATGCTGCTAAAAGTATCAAAGTATTAATGAAACCTTCCACATTTCAAAAAGAGTATGTTAAAATCCCCCATTCCCCCCTTAATAAAAGTCCTTTACATTTCTTTAAATAGCTCTGTATATTAATAAAACTTATAGCACTCCTAGCTTCATCATTTTGAAGAAAATTCAATGCCATTTTAGCTTATGATCTTTTTCCTTGTCTTTTGTTAAAAAATTGGATATCATCATTACTATCTTTCTTTTTAAAAGACCCTGGGAATGATATCTGTCTTATACAGGGCGAAATTAAGGTAATGCATACCCATTGATAGCTGCAAGCTCATATCCACTTGTGCTTAAAATGTTTCTAACCAAGCATCAGCAGAATGGTCTGAATATGCAATATGAAGAGGCCAAATTGGCTAAGAATATAATTGGACTCAACATCACATTGTAATTAAACCTGTGGAAGGCTTGAGCATGCCACCTCTCTGCCTCCCAGATGCAAGGAGAAACATAGGCTTTACCGACCATGGGAAAATGGACTGATTAATTACACGGTGATGTGATATTATTCCTGCCAGGATAGTCCCTCTGAAATGTCAGAAGGATTAGAAGTGCCACATCTTCCTCCTAGACTCTAATCTTAAAGGGCCCTAGGATGAAAACACAGCAATTACGTTCATAGACTGTGTCAATTTTACAATAGAAAAAAGAGTGTTCCCAACAGCAAATAATTATAGCACTGCTTAATGATTGATTTAACATAGAAAACCCATCTAATTCCTTTTGTCATTACAATCTACAGTACTAACAATCTAACAATGCTGCCTTCGTGGTTAGACATTACATTAGCATTAAGAATAATGCTAATACAACATGCAGTTTAACTTGTTATATTGTGAGTCACTATTGCTTCCCTATACACACAGTACGTTATAAGCACTATTAGCATAGCATTTATTCCTAGTGATACCTAAGAGCCAAGAATTAGGTTTTTTTACCAACTGCAAGAAAGCAAAAGAATGGAGATGCCCAAAAAAGTCTCTTGCATGTGTGAATAAACATGATTTCTGAACTATTACCCACAATTCAAGGAAAGGCAATTACTGTGAGATGGGAAAAACACTGGAATGGGAATAAAGAAGTCTTAAGTTATACAAATAGCTGGGCCACTAGTGACCTTGGAAAAGTCTAACTAGGTGACATGGGGAAAGTCACATAGTTCTCTTAATCCTAATTTCCTGCCCTGTATAATGAAGAGATGGGAGTAGATGGTCACTGAGGTCCTCTTTATTTCCATAAGACTATGGTGTTTTATGAACCTTAGGTAAAAGCAATTAGGTAGAATTGTGAGCATTTGCAGCACTAAGAGAGGTAAATGCAAGTTTTTTAAAATATTTCACAATAGTACATAGTTATAGCACTGGGAACATAAAATCCTGAAAAATCATCAAGGCCATGACAGAAGGCATAATTAATTTGCTATCTCCTATTTGGCAGTGACACCACCTTCCCTACATCTTTCTACCATATCGAAAATATTGTATGGATGGTACTTCCATGGGCTTGTGCAATGAGAGTAATCTTGAGAATGGAGGAATGGCTAATCCACAAATTGCCCTAAAAGGACCAAGATTTAGGGTTACATCCTGACTCGACTCTGCAGATACATAATCTCCAATTTGCTGGTAGCTGGTAGCTCATGCATATGAGAAACTGAATGCATCAATGACAGTTACAATTTGAGTAGAAATATAGTTGCTCTATTCATGTAAAAATCCAGCATTTTAAAAGTGTATCAATGAAGATCAATTTCTCAAAAGATACAAAAAATGAAAAGAAGAGAAAAGAAATGAAAAGAAGAAAAGAAAAGAAAAAGTCCTGGTTCTTGTCCTTAATAAACCTTGTTTTTTATTCCTTCCTTCCTTCCTTCCTTCCTTCCTTCCTTCCTTCCTTCCTTCCTTCCTTCCTTCCTTCCTTCCTTCCTTCCTTCCTCCCTCCCTCTTTTCTCTCTTCCTCTATCTCTTTCCCTCTTTCATGTATGTGCATATGTAGTGAAGGTTGGAGTTGAGTTACACATTTATACCTATGATATAAAGTAGAACTGCAGGCAGAAACAAAAGAAAGGAAGGAAATCCAAGAAAGGATACAAGTTGAACTTCTGTAGACCTCTAATTTATATAATGCAAATTTGCAGTGGTAAGGGAGTAGAGGGACATGGGAAATGGAGGAACAGAGGGAGGGAGGTAGGGAGGTGGCTGCACTTCCCTGGAGGGCAGCAGTCAGTTGTCATGTGGTCAAAGGTCATGTTGGGGCAAGGACACAGAGGCTAGAGCAGGAGGAAGAGCTGGGGGTGGGGGTGATGGGCAGACCCATGGGAGCCAGATTTAGACACAGATAGGAGAGTGACAATGTGCTGCTGGGGACGATGGACAGATGAGCCTGGACAGAAGGAAGATTGACTTTCGGTTCTCTTGCAGCCTCTGTCCTTCTGCTTCACTGGGAGGGCTCCTTTGTTTTGGGCCTGGGGTTAGGATTCGAGGTAGGGATTGCAGAGCAGAGGGGCGGAGCAAGAGAGAATGCAGTGCAGTTTGGCAAAGTTAATATCAGTGGGGGTTTTGGGAATGTGGCTTTCTTTCAGAATTCTTTACATAAGTCAGATTTGCATACTGTGAATTTATGTAAAGCGAGAACCATCTGTATATTTTCTTATTGAAAAATGTAGTATTTAAGACTTACAGTATTGATTGGGTCTCAAAAGGGAAGAATGGTGGGGCAGAAGAACAGACTAAAAATGATTCAAACAAACAGAAAGGAAAGAAAATTTTGAATGGATACAAAGGATGAAAAGTAGTCTAAGCTAGGCTGTATTATAGAGATTGGAGGGACTTGATTTAGGATTTTATCCAATAATAAAAAACAACAGTAAGAAAAAAACAAACATCAAACAACTACTGTATACAGCATTGTGCTGGTTTAGAAGCTTGAGGGAGATAGAGTGGTTTCCTGTCTTCAAGATACTCACAGTCTAGTAAATGACATAAGAAACCCTTGAAAATCACTCTAGTTCATGATAATGGCTGAAAACCACACTATTGACTCAGGAAATACATTGTTATTATATGTTGGGTCTGAGAGATAAGATGAATACTGAGTAAATGAGGTTTCTAGGACTTTGAACAATGATTAGGAACTTGACAAGGGAATGGGGGAGAGTGGGTATCAAGCAATTAACATCATTGTGATCAAAGAGATAGAAGTGTGTTCAGTGAAAGTATGAGGCACAGAGATTTTGGCAGGAGTATGCAGTGTGTAGATAACCCTGGAAAGTTACGATGATAAATTTTAGAGGGTTTTGAATGCCACTCAGGGGAGTATGAAAATTACTTAGTAGGCTATAGGCCTATGCTACTAGACTTTTCCATTATCTCCAGTATGTCTATTTCCCCATAATCTCTAATAGTTGTACTTTTCTGTTTTTTGACATCAATCTAATTTGATAGAACTTTAGAGTTGCCTTGAATTTCATTTCTTTAATTATTAGCACTTTAGAGTATTTCAAAAAAGATATGGTTGCTGATAGCTTGGATTTTTCCCCTTTATTTCCAGTGGTTCCCTATTACTTCCAGGATAAAATAGAGAAACCTTTGACATTTTAAGCTCCTCACATTCTGGCCCCTTCTTTGCCTTTCTAAGCATTGTTCTTGACGATTCCCTCCACATAGTCTATGGTGTATGTGCATAGACCTATTTTCTGTTCCTCACACGTGATACTTCATCTTCCCTTTCTGTGAATTTGCACTAGCTATCACCCTTGCTTGGAATATTCTTCCCTACTTTCCCTTTCCTTCTTGGAGCTCCTCACTTTCTTTGAGACTCTTCTGCAGAAGGTATATGCTGGCTCCATCAGCTATTACGGGTTTCCTATTGAAAGGTAACTTGAATACTGCTTTGTATGTTTCTTCCATATGCTTACATAGGTAAATGTCTCTACCATTAAATTCTAAGCTCCTTGAGGGGAAAAAAAAATGTTTCCCTATTATCTTCCCATTTATCTATTTGGTTTTGGTTAAATGATTGGAATTGAGTAGGAATGATACTTCCCACAGAATTCTTTCATTTGTTTTAATTTCAATTTGGAGATCAAATAAACTATGTTATATGTTTTTAGGGGGAGTATAACTCTGTTGCAGAGACATAACTAGGGGAGAGGAATAGGGGTTTAATCTCAGGGTACCCAATTTAGAAAGCTCTGGAGATACTTGTCCTTCCACAATACAGAAACAATAGAGTTTACCATCTAATTAGCAGGAACAATTTGTTAAAATAGGAAGTTAACAAATGTCAGTCTGGACTAATATCCTTTCCTGTCTTTCCCACCTTAATCCATACCAAATGATGGTGTGAACCAAGTTTCTGGGGGCTCCAATTTTAAAGTTTACTGCAGGGAAAAAAATAGTAACCATAGTCCCCTTGTGTGAGGTTTCTCTCCCATGTTCTCTTTAAGGACCTAGTCACACCATATCCTTACTTTTTCTTGGTCCTCCAAACTTTCATGAGAAAGATGATCAATAAGAATGATAGATGGGATTTTTTCCCCCATGTTCTTGATTATTCTTCTAGAATACATGTAAGGTATGTACAACTTTCAGGACAATAGAGCTAGAATTATTGTTGTATGTAAATTCTTCTCAAAGCCTTAAAATTCCACATGTCACATTACTTAGACATAGCATCCACTACGGACTGGTTGAGTGTAAAGGTGGGAAATCATTAGAGTTTATGTCCCAGCATGCCTAGAAAGCTCAGTCTTTTTTCTTGGAGGTGCCACTACTTCCTGTTTAACACATCGACCTGCCTATTTGGCTTTTGACAGCACTATTGAATTTTTGCTGAATTTTATGCTTCAGGAAGGACATAAAGTAGCAGGGTTTCCCCTGGGTTTCCCAGCTTCCATTCTCCCTCCCCTCTACTCAAATTTGATGTAAACTTTCATAACAATTTGTGGATGTTATGAAAATGTTTCTCTATGTCTCTATCTCTCTTTGTCTCTGTCACCCACCATCTTTCTGTCTCTTTCTACCTTTGTCTCTCTGTCTTTGCCTCTCTGTCCCTGTTTCTCTCTGGCTCTCTGTCTCCCTCTATCTCTTTGTCTCTGTCTTTGTCTGTCTCTGTTTCTCTCTCCTCTCTCTCTCTCTGTTTCTGTGTGTGTGTGTGTGTGTGTGTGTGTGTGTGTGTGTGTGTGTGTCTGTCTGCAGTAAGTCTGTGGTCAAACATTTAAATAAAAAAAAAAAACAAGTATTAACTATGACAAGCATCAGACAATTAGCAGTATAAGAGACAGTATTGCTGAACTGGAATCTCAGTATTTAGCTCAATTCATTCTTAGACAAAAATCTATGCTCACTTCCTGCCAGTAACTGTGCTCAGCTAACTTAAAGGTAAATTTTTGTTCTTTTATTTTACCAGAGCGGCAATATGTAAAGGCATTGAAAATGGGCCTTGGAGCCAGGAAGATCTGGGTTCAAGTCCCATCTCTGGTACATACTCACTATGCGATCCTGATGGTGGCACTTATCCTCTTGAGGATCCAGGCAACTTGTTAAGACTATAAGTCTCATAGCAGGTACTGATCTGCATTGGTTGGGGGTCTTTCCCTCCTGGAAGTTCGCTATACCCATGAAATCATAGGTCTTTTGAAAAAAAAAAACAACTGAAAACCCATCATGTTTTCTAATTGCCTTTTTCTTTATGTTTTCTCTAATCTTTTGTCCCCGTTAATTCCTATTGGATTTTCATGCATGATATTAACCAAAGTTTTACATTTTCACCTCTTAAGTCACTCCCATCACCAGCCCTGTCATTGTCTCCAGTCTGACTGATTATACATTCTGTGAGCATGATGGATCTTTGCCAGATTTTATTCCTATCCCCATGATCAAATCTTCCTTGGGGTTGGGAGGAAAGGAAAGTGAAGCCTGCATATTGATAAATACATCCTTAAAGTATGGAAGGAACATGCCTGGGAAATGGTTATAAGAATAATTGGGGGCTGTGTCTCTCTGTAAGTCTTGTGTATTTTTTATCAGTAGGCAACAAGGGTTATAACAACATTTTTCTAAGGGCTTTATTCAGCCCCTTGTTAGCCACATTAAATAGTTCATAAATAAATCAGGTCAGAGAAGATTGGAAAATGATGACTACCGAAATACAAGAAATACAAGGATAATTTTTACGTTTTTCTAAAACTAAGTCAACACCAACAGTTATTCTCCTCTTAATCATGTCTCAGTTGTTCTTAGAAAGGTACTAGTGCAGGGTAATAAAGTTTTCATGAATTAAAGCTCTTCTAGCATAGGTTTTTCTAAAAGGCATGGCTAGAATATTGCTCTTAGTAAAATGGTTTTTAGCTGAAGCTGTTCATTGCACATTCTCATCTCTGTTTCTTCAGATTCCTTTGATGTTAATCTGTCGTAAACTTCAGGTTCTCCATGTCTTCATGCTCTCTTCAAGCTGCCCAATTCTCTTTACTACAGATCTCTATTCAGGCCTGTCTTCCTCCCCAGGATCTCTGTCCCTATCTCACAAAGAGCCCTCACAAAAACCAACCAAACAAAAACCCCTCCCTTTCCTCCAGTGAAACTTTGGAACAGCTCTAATTGTTAGGACATTTTTCCTTACATCAAGCCTAACTCTGACTCTCTACAACTTCAATCCATTGCTCCCTTCTTCCTTCTGGGATCAAATACAACAAAGCTAATCCATTACTCTTCCGTATGACAGCTCTTCAGGTACTTTAAGACAGTGACTGTGTCTAGCCCCCTCCCCCCCCCCTAGTCTTCTCTTCTCCAGGCTAAGAAGTCTCTAGACTCTTATAAATATACAGACAGTGCCTCCTGTCATTCACACTAGGTTAACTGCATGTTAGGAGACAAGGAATCTAATTAAGCTTGTTCACATTAAGGAGTGAATGACTCATAGCCCAGCTTAACCTTCCCAGGGACATTTATATTTTAGAAGATGAGCTTTTTAACACAAAATGGATCTCTGATGGAATTTTAGGTTGAATTAAGTGAAGAATGTCAGAGAGGATGAAGGGGGGGATGTTATTTCTGGCACTCCTTAAATCATACTATGTAGATGTGAATCTAGATTGCTTATTCATATGACTGACCCTGCTGCTGGGTGGGAAATAAGGCTTTTTGATATCACAGGCATTTCTGAAGTCTATGTGCAGATACCAGGATTGGTTCCCAGAGAAATGTGTGTCTTGGTTTAGTGAACTGTCAACTTATTCATTCATAAGGATCATGGTTTGAACTTTCATGTTGGACTCTCAGAACGCTTGGGGTGTTAACAGACAATTAGTTAAAAACTGAATAATTCTGACATTGTTCCCAACATCTGGATGTTTAGCAAAGAGTAGCCCAAGCATGTGGTTGACTATAATGTAATTGTAATTAGAGCTCTATCTAAGGTAAGCAAACCATTGCTTTGTTTAGGGAAAACCAACATTTAGGTGATACTCCAACTGTGTTCCAACATGTGTTGTTTTTCTAGCTACATGCCAAATGGGATGACCACTCCTTGTTTACTTGCCTGATCGTGAGCTGAAACTATCAAGAATCCTGTTCCTATCTCCAAGAGGATAGATACCTTGTCTAATTTCCATGTTGGCTTGAGTGTATCAAAGCAGGGTGGAATGTGTAGGTCATTACATCAAAACTGAAGAATTGTACTGCAGGGGTCAGCCAAGGTGATAGTGTTCCTGAATTTTAGTTGCAGGCTAGTAGTTCATTAAACAGAAATAGATGACAACACTGTTCTTTCAATCATTCTTTAGTATTTTCTATGACTTTCAGAGCACTTATAGAGATATTGAAACGTATCTGTGATTTCATAGATTTAGGCGTTCTCATCATTGGTGAGGCTCATGACCCTGACATTCTGTGTCACTTGACTTCTCACAAGTTTGTCAGAGGAGTCCAGCCAACATGCTGGGGATGTTTCTTTCTCCTGCCATCTTGTGAATACAAATAGGGCACATAATTTTTGAGCAATCCCTCATTCTTCCCATATAAACTACCCATTATTTTCTTCTTATCATGAATTTCCTTGATTAAATAGTTTATACCTTCTTTTCAAAGTTTCTCTTTAGACATATGATGAAGCCCATACCCATCTATGATGAGCTACTCCATTGCCTTTTGGTGACATTAATTTTTTAATGCTTCAGGGGATTTCATTTCTGTGTCTTGGCACTATATAACAATACTGGAAAATGCTATTAAAAAGATGAACCTGTCTTTCCATGGCAAAATTGGGGTCCTTTAAAGAGCTTTGAAATTTCCCGAAGGTAATACAACTTTCTCTGGACCCTTCTGTCCAGAAGTCTGTGTAGTATCTATTTAATACTCACAGACACTCACATACACATGCATACACACAGAACCAATGACATACATGCTCTATGAGTTATCCATCCAAATGCATTTTATAATCTAAGTAATAACAAATTTTCATCCATTTAGTCTTTCTTGTGTGGACGGTCAGGCCAAATCCAGAGAGAATCAATCCCTCTTCAGCTTGAAATCTGTATTCAGTTTCTTCTATACGATGATGGACATCTTTGGTATGCACACATCTCCTTGACTAATACCTCATCTCATAGTTATGAATAGAGAGAGTCATTGAACAGTATTATTTCTATTGCAATACTTTTCCTTTTTTTAGAGTATTTTTTTTTTTTTGTGGGGCAATGAGGGTTAAGTGTCTTGCCCAGGATCGAGTAAGTGTCAAGTGTCTGAAGTCAGCAGATTTGAACTCAGGTCCTTCTGAATACAGGACTGGTGCTTTATCCACTGTGCCACCTAGATGCCCCCTACTGCAATACTTTTCAAGACATCTTAAAAAACGGTGATATTTAAATGAGAGTGGCTTCTTGCTTCATTGCATCAAATGCTCCTTCAAAATCAACAAAAATAAGTTATGTATTTTAATCATTTGAAAAACATTGAAGTAATTATTCATTGTTGAACTAGAATTAGAAAGCCTTGTTTCTTAATAATGCCCTCATCAAGGATGAATTTCATTTGTGTACTGATGACTCTCATGTAAGTTTTCTATAAATTTTAGAATAGGAATATAGGTCAGAAGTTGATGTTTTCTTGGTTACCTTTTTTAGATATTGATATGATAATAATTTTTTTTCTTTACACTATTGACATCTTATTTTCCTTCAGGAACCCTGCATTTTAAACCCACAAGACTCTCCATATAAGCACATCAATCATTATGATACTATAACCCAAGTGATGTAGACCTATTGTCCTTGATGGTGAATATTACTTGCTCTAGTAAATTGCAGATCTTTTCCTTCTTTTTGTTTTTCTTGTTGCTACCCTTCTGTTTTTATTATTAAATGCACTTGAGATTACTATGCTTAGTTTAGTATCTTGCCAAGCTTTCTTTAAATCAGTTTTTACTATCCATTGCTTCTCCAAAAAAGTAATACTACTGATAATAATCAACCATCTTATTTGAAAGCTTTAAAAAAAGTTTATATTATTTATAGTAGCACTAAACAGTGTTATTTTGGTTATCATCTGTCTACACTTAGCAAGTAAGTCAAACACTTGTTGATAAAAGTACTTTATAAACTCTTTTGGTTTCCTTGTTGTGGAACTAAATTTGTCATTTAAACTTCTTTAAAATTGTGACATTTGGTGTTTATGCCCTTTCTGATATGAATTTCCAACATTTAACTATAATAATTTCTTGATTAAATAGTTTAGTGTTGTTTTATTTCAATAGTATGCCATATTTTTCACATTATTATTTCCTTTAAATTTTGTTTTACCAATTCTGATTAGTTGTATATTGGCATATTTGTCAAAGAAAAGATCAGAGCTCTTATCATAATAATTTCATTGTCCTGTCTAATAACTTTATTGGATACTGCTACTAGGAAACGTAACATCTAGGTAATTGACAAATGATAAATATGCTCAATCAGATCATAGATTTATTTAAAGATGAATGTGACTTAAATATAACTCCCTCATTTTTTAAATGGGAAAACTAAGGTAAAGAAGTCAAACAGGTAGCAAATGGTAGGCCTAGCATTGTACCAAGGTCCTTTGAATATAAATCCCAACCTCTTTCTACTAGTCCATGCTTCCCCTTAAATCTCTAGGTTTGGGTTTTTTGTTGTTGTTGTTGTTGTTGCTGTTTTTTGTTTGTTTTGTTTTGTTTTATCCTGAGGACTGTTGGCATGGTATTTTACTATGTAGTTTGTAGTTTCTTAGGTATTTTCTGGAATGAGGATTCTCACATAGAGAAATTTTCACACTTGGGACAGGCCAAGGGTATCAAACTTGTATTTACATAATAGCCCCTAGCCAATTTTGTAATGGGAAAAATAATACTACTGGGGATATTTAATGTTTACTGAATCTGTTAAAATGCTTTTATTAAGTCAACCTCTCTGTGGGCCTCAGTTTCCTCATCTATAATGTGAAAAAATAAAAATATGAGAGACATAGTTTCTAGTTAATGTAATCATTTTATTAATATGCCAGGAGGATATTAATAAAGGAGGTCTTTTGGCTATCTCTTTCAGACTGAAGATTATTCATGGTGGTCAGATCTCAGGTTCATATATGCTTCCAACTATAGGAGGTCCATCACACATCATTCAAATCTAATTGGTAAACATGATTGGAGGTGGATTAAATTAAAATGAAGTTCAGGGATGACATCAGGGAAAGAATGTAAGACTCACCCCTAATCTGATTAGGACAAAGTAGTTTTCATTTAGGGGTGGTTTAATCTCATCAGTAACATCCTTGGGCTATCTAGACAAAAGAACCCATTCCTACCCAAGATTCTTTTGTGAGTTTGGGTCTGGTATGACTCAAATGAATCTTAGAAGAAAAACTTAGACCTTGAATGGGAGAGGGAGAAAGGACTAAGGAAGAAGGGGAAATATCTTGGGCCCCCAAGATATAGATTATCAATAATTATTTCTCACTATAAAATGATCTCTTAAGATCAATACAATACTGTGGCTTAAATCACCTAACCCTCTTTTTGCTTTATTGTACCGGAGTATGTATGTGTATATACACACTTGTAATGATTGGAATGACACCAGCTGCTGGAGACTTACTGTAGGAAAGCTCCACCATGAGGAGAAGGCCTCTGAGGGCAAGACCATGCTTTTCTTTGGTGTCAGGAAGTGACATTTGCTTGTGGGAGGAAGAGGGGGCGAGGTTGGCACTCTTGCTCTCTTTCCTCAGGACTCAGGTGAGAAGGGAGCTAGAAATGCACTCTCCCTTTAATAGATAGATGAATCTAGGACTTTCTTTTCACCAAATTCTTATTCTCCTTAATAAATGCTTAAAAGTGTAACTCTTGCTAAAGCTTATAATTTATTTGCACCACTCAGATATTTTAGACAGACTAGCTAGAATTTTAGTCCCTTACATGATGACTGACCATGAAGAGGAAAGCTGAACCTCACTCTTCTGATTTTCCGGGTGGGTAAGAAATTTCTCCTACCCTGTCCCTTTAAACTGCTACATACCAGCTGTTTTCTCTTTAAATTTCAAATGGGCTTTTTCAACTCCCTAAGTATCCTATTTCTGATTTTAGTTTGTTTAACCAGACAAATGGGAGATAAGATCATGTTAGTGCTTTGTTTTTGTGGATTTTCTATTTTTATTTTTGTTAGAAGAGCCAGCAAAGTGCTCACACAAGGGAATATAAATATCCACCCCCCTCTCCCAACCATACCTTTTCAGAGAGACCTCTGACTCCTGCAGCTTTTCCAAATTCTAACACTAATTGTTGTTCTAATTTTCATGCCTGGAGGCAACGACCTAGCCTCTAGAAGCCTTTAATCCCCTAGAATCTGGGAAAGGGGAACCCAGGCTTGAGTTTGAAATCAAGCCTGATTCAAATTGCCTTAGTCCCTTCCTTCCTCTCAGGACCCCACCCCCTCCCCCTCCTCTGTCACCACCTCCTACTACTCCCTTGGCCAAGCCCCTTTATCCTTGTGCCAGGGAAGTCCAGAGATCTAAGCATGTGCAGCCTGCACTTGCAGCTTCTACTCAGTTACCAGAGTAGTCAGGCTCAGCCCTTCCCCATCCTGGCTGTGATTCTGACTCAAACTGCTGTGGTTCTCCCAAACCAACTTTAAAAAACCCTTTAAATTCCAGATATGCTCGTTTTGTTCGTAATTTTGTTAACCTACTTTTGTCTTTGATTAGTACTCTTATAAAGCATTTGTATTATGAAAGGACCAACAGACAATATAGAGGGGTTAAAGAAGACAAACATAAGCTGAATAAAAATGACAATCATTATATTTCAAGACATATTTTATAGAAATGTAGAAGTAAGCAGCAAGGTATTGATATGAATATTGGGGATTTTAGATATCAGAATCAAAATTCTAAATTCACTCAGAGAAATAATGTCAGTTCAGAGGTCACATAGAATTTCTATGCTATCACATCTATATTTTGAAATTAATGGTATGGGTTTATTTTAATAGAGATTTTCATGTTTTTGAGATTGTGTGTTATACTTAGCTTTAAAAACAAAGAATATTTGTAAAAGCTTTTTATAGTCATGTGATCAAGTTTATATTTTGTAATACTCTTAGTAATATTAAGTTCATATTAATTTAGATTTCCCTAGTTTGGATTTCGTTGTCTTTTATTCTTCCATGTGTATTTTCTTCTATCCATTCATCTATCTAATTTTGAAACAATGCAAGATGGTTTTGATTTCATAATACAATGTTAATTCTGGGAGTATCGTGCTCCCATATTCTGAGTTGTTTGTTTTTGTTATTTTTCCCTAGCAAATTGGTTGTTATGGCAAGAGTAAATTGATTCTAGAAGTATTATTTTTGATAAGCATATTCCCCCCCCCAAAAAAAAAACAAAACAAAGAGGGGAACATTTGTAAAAAGGTTTCTTTTTCAAAAGAAAAAGTTTTCTTTAAGATTGTGTTGTGTTTTAACTTCTAAATATGTACTGATTTTTCACAAAAGTAAGTGTATACTTAGTAAAAAATGATATTATTTGATAGTAATATTGTTTTAAGAGAATGTTGTGATTTTTGTTTCATTATATGTTTCATGTGTAACAACTAAGATTCTGAATTCCCTTAGACATGTTTTTAAGAACTCTCATTGTTTGATTTGATTATTGACAAAGCTATTTAAAAGTTATGTTAAGCTGAATTTTGTAGGAAATTTTCCTGTCTGATTACCAGCATCCATACATCAACCCCTGAAAAGGCTTCCATTCCATGACTACACCCAGAGGACTTCCCAAGAACCATATGAGAAAAGACTTTCAAAGACTTTAAATGAACAGCTTTGTTTTGTTGATTTTTATTCCTTTCTGTTGTTATGTACACCATTTGTAATATGTATTCTCTGCAGAGGCCCTCCCTTTTCAGGCTAGTGTCAAAGCGTTGATTCAAGAGGGACTGCCCCTCTGGACAAAACTTTCCTCTCTCCTTTTTCTATATTGGTAATAACATATTGTTTATTAGCATAGGGTATTATATTCTGTTATTTTTGACTGTTTCATCAAGGAAACACCCTGTGTTTCTTTTTTTTTTTTTTTTTAGTAAGGCAATTGGGGTTAAGTGACTTGCCCAGGGTCACACAGCTAGTAAGTGTTAAGTGTCTGAGGCCAGATTTGAACTCAGGTACTCCTGACTCCAGGGCTGGTGCTCTATCCACTGTGCCACCTAGCGGCCTCTACCCCGTGTTTCTTGAAGAAACAAAGGGGGGACTGTAATGATTGGAATGATGCTACCTGCTGGAGACTTACTGTAGGAAAGCTCCACCATGAGGAGAAGGCCTCTGAGGGCAAGGTCAATGCAGCTTTTCTTTGATGTCAGGAAGTCACGTTTGATGGTGGGAAGAAGAGGGGGCGAGGCTGTCTCTCTCACTCTCTTTCCTCAGGACTTGGGTGGAGAAGGGAGCTAGAAATGCACTCTCCCTTTAATAGATAGATGAATCTAGACCTTTCTATTTATTTTCACAAAATTCTTATTCTCCTTAATACATGCTTAAAAGTCTAACTCTTGCTAAAGCTTATAATTTATTGGTGACTACTCATTAGATATCTTAGACAGACTAGCTAGAATTTTAGCCCCTTACACACTCATATCTACCTATGTATACACATAGATATGTATACATATATACATATAAGTGTGAATGTAAATATAGAAAATATGTGTTTGTATGTGTGGTTTACATATTTTTTGATGGTCAGGATTTGGTCTTATTTAACTTTTTGTTTCCCTCTATGCCTACTGCCTTGTCTTCTACATAAGGAGCTTAACAGATAATTTAACTACTTGAAAATAGGTAACTTTAACTACTAATTTTTTTAAATGAGAAAAGTTTGACAATTCAACCTATGGCTTCATTCAGAAACCCTATCTCCTTTGTTCTAGGAGGGTTTTCAAAAGCAAGGCTTCACCTCACTCAGAACTATTTTTCTGAGATTTTGAAACAAAATGTGTGTAGTGGCATGTTACTTAGGCTGAGTGATATTTCCCAGATTATAACAATTCTCATTATTAGTCAGTTTCCTGCTCCTTCTAACACTTTTGATTCTTAACAGGATAAGACCTTCTTCACATGAAAATAGATTATTATTGGTTTGGGGAGCATTTGAAAGTACCTTTCTTAGCATGCCTCAGGGAATCACTTTGTAGTTTGGTGGTGTTCAAAGCTAGGCTAAGACTGTTAGTTCCAAGAAACTTCCCTCCTCCAAATATCTCAATCAGTTTAGAAGTAAGTGGTTGACTTTGTTTTTGTAATAAACCTTCCTAAACTCAGAAACATAAGTTAAACCTTCAGTGAATGAAGAAGTAGTTCATTATAAGGTTAGAATCAGGAATTCAAGGTCAGAAGATTAGACTGTTGGGAGGCTCCAATAATGATGCTGGGCTAGATGCTATTTGGGAATAGAGTTCCCCAATACTCCCACCACCTCAGTTAAGTTCACATTTCACATACTATTGTAAATGAGAGGCCAGAATGAAATCATATCAAGGATTATTTTTTTTATTAGGTTTAAAAAGTCATCTTCTAAGCTGACCTTTGTGGATTCTAAGTTTAAAATCTAAGCCCAAAATATCTGGCAACTAGCAAAGGTGCCTTTTTGTCAAATGGGTTTTCTTGCTGCCACAGAGAAGCAAAGGCTTAAAACATCTCATTAAAATTGCTCAAGGCTTTAGGGGCCTCAAATGACTCTCGCCAAATATCATTTTGAGGAGTTAAGTGTAAGTGAATCTGAACTGTATAGACTACATCACCCTTAACAGAGATGGGAGTTTACAAAAGAGCTCTGGGCAAAGTGTGTTCAGGGATTTTTTGGAGCCTAGGACACTTGAAAAATTGTTCAAGATGCTCCAAGAGCTGGAAAACCATCTGGGTGTTTGCAGCAGAGCTAAACACTCCTTTGTTTAGAGGGTCTACAATGAAAATGCCTGTTGATTATGTTCTGCTATTTTTCCACATCTATCCAATGACTCAGATACTTCATTTCATGAGGGCTTAATCTCAGACCAATTGACTTCTTGGGTTTCCAGTTGAAGCTATAATTGCTACTTATTTCACCTCTATGTCTAGGCAGTAAAAGAAATCATCTCACTTTGACATAGGAGAGATAGCTGAGAGAAAGGCCAACATTTAGACTATTTCTGAGCCAACAATGAAAAGAGATAGCAAAAACAGATCATCAATTAGAAGCAGTATGAAATCCATTCTTCTTAAAAGCCATTTTATTTATAGCAGCTCTTTTTTTTGTGGTGGCTAAGGATTGGAAATCAAAGGAATGCCCATCCATTGGGGAATGGCTAAACAAGCTGTGGTATATGATGATGATGATGGAATATTATTGTGTCATAAGAAATGATAAACAGGATGATTTCAGAAAGACCTAGCAAGACTTGTATGAACTGCTGTATATAGAAGTGGGAAAAAGCAAGAGAACACTGTACGAAGAGACAGCAATAATGAAGAACTGTGAATGACTTAACTATTCTCAGCAATACAGTGATCCAAGACAATCTCAAAGGTCTAATGATGAAGCATACTATCCACCTCCAAAGAAAGAACTGATATCGATTGAACATAGACTGAAGTCTGATATTTTTCACTTTCATTTTTTACTTTTATTCAAATTTTCCAAAACAAAAGGACCAATATGGTAATGTTTTACATAATTGCACATGTATAACCCACATCTGATTGCTTACAATCTCAGGGAGGAATGAAGAGAAAGAGGGAAGAAGGGATAGAATTTGGAATTCAAAACTATAATAAAAACGTTTATTATTTAAAAAAATAAAAGGTCAATTCAAGTCAATGGGACACTTTTCTCACCATTCTTCCATCAAATATATGCATACTTGAGTTGACAGTTTGGGGGGATTGATGTGTTGATTGGATATAGATGGAACCTCACAACATTCTGCATCATGTGAAGGTAGCATAATTCAGGATCACTTCATGCCAGTTTTGTTTTTGGCACAATTTATAGAATGAATTTTCCAAGAAAGTAACCAGCTTCGAGTACTGAGAAGATGATGTCAGGAAGACTAGGTGAATAATAATAAAAAATAGTCAGCCACTACATCTGTACTGAAAGAAATATAGATATCATCCTCTTAAATTTCTATACTTTTAAAAACAATCGAAATTCTTTACATATGATTGTCATGTCTTCCACTCCTGCTCAAAACTCTCTCTTGAAGGGCGTCATCAACTGTTTGCTAGACCTCTTCACTTGATATAGTCATCTCAAATGCACAATGTCCAAAAACTTTTCCAAAACTTCAATGAGATGCTTTTTACTATGGTATGTCATATTTACTACATAGGCATACCAATATTGGCATTTTATTTCCACAACACATTTTGCATACAATGACTTCTTTACACACACACACACACACCAAAATAAAACAAAATAAAAACCCAAAACAAACAAAGAAACAAACAAAAACCTCCATCCTAGTTCAGGCTTTTAGTACCTCTCATTCAGACAGTTGCAAGTGCCTTCTAATTGATCTACATGCTTCAATCCTCTTCCCATTGTAATCCATCAATCATACAACTACCAAAGTGATTTTCCTTAAGTGTAAATATGACCATATTACTCCTCTACTGAATTAACTGCAGTGGCCCCCTATTACTTCAAGGATCAAATATAGACTCTCCTGTTTATGATTTTTCAACTTCACAACATCCACCTTCACTTCTCTCTTGCCTCCTTAAATATTATTCCTGTTTATGCACTTATTGGTCTGTTTGTCCCTCCCAGAGGGACAACACAGAGGAGTTTATGTTTTTTTTCCTAGTGCTAAAAGAAGCCACCAGAGTTATCTGAATAAGGACTCAAATGCCCACATCTAAGCTTAAGGAAAGTCGCTTTGGCAGGATTGTGAAGGATGGACTGAAGTGGTAAGGGACTTGAGGCAGGGTAACTAATTAGAATGCTGTTCCAGTAATTTGGGATAGAAGAAATGAGGGCTTGAATTTAGGTAATGGCCATGTTGGTAAAGAGAATGGGTCAAATGTCAGAGATATTGTGAAGATAGAAGAAAAAACAGCAGGATTTGATAACTGATTGGATATGTGAGTTTGGGAGAGTGAGGAGTGGAAATTGTATAGAGATTATTAACCTAGGGCATTAGAAATATGGTACTATCTTCTACCATAGGCAGCTTTGGAAGAGGGTAAGGTTTTGGGGGAAAGATAATGAGTTCAGTTTTGGACATGCTAAGGTTAAGATGTCTCTTTTCATCCATTTTAAAATGTGCAATTGGTGATGTGGGACTGAAGGGGAGAAAACAGGCTGGATCTCTATGCAGAATATATTCATACACACATAAACATGCATGTGAGTATATTTAGCTATGTTTTTGTATCTGAGTTGTTTAGTCATCTGCATAGTGATGAAGATGATAGTTAAACTCATGTGAGCCAATGAGGTTACCAAAACAGAGGTCAGAAGGAGAAGAAAAGAGGATCAAGGACAGAACTTTGGGGAATACCCACAGTTAAAAATAGATAATAATAATAACAACAACACTACCACCACTACTACTATTACTACTACTACTACTACTAATAATAATAATGGTGTTATTTTATGTTTATAAAGCATTTTACATCTATCATTTTATTTGTTCCTCATAAAAACCTGGTGGGGAAGATGCTATTATTACCAACACTTTACAGACAAGGATCCTGAGTCTGAGAGACTTTAAAGGGCTTGCTCAGAGTTAAGTAACTAATAAGTGTCACAATTTCAACTCAGATTTTCTTGGTTCCAACTGCAGCACTATGCCACCTAGTTGTCCTTTGCTAGAAATGTGTTATGGATAACAAGCCAGCAAAAAAGACTGAGGAGTGGGGTTCTGACAGGTAAAAGGTGAATCTGAAAGGAGTTCATGAAAAGCCCAAGGAGAAGAAAGAAGACCTAGGGCAAGCTGTTGCCCTGAAAATAATAGGTGTCAAGTAAATGTTGATAAAGTATGGTTTCTTATACTCCTCAGGGCTCGGGGATACCACCACTTGTGTAGAATTTTTCTCAGGAAATGGATTTTCTTTGAACATATTTCAGTTCCACTGATGACACCAAGAATGCCTAGTAACTAGGATCATGCATGCATGTGAAATTGTTTTGTAATTCTGTAAAACATAAAGTATTTTTAAGTAAAATAATTTTCTTCTTTTTTACCCTACACACACATTGAACTGGTAGTCTTGAGGGCATCTGAGAAAATTTCTCAGCCTACCATTTCTGGTCCCAGTTGTGCTGGTTGTCCAGATTTTAAAGGCATATATTTTTGTTTTTGTTTTTGTTTTTTTTGTTTTGTTTTGTTCTGTGGGGCAATGGGGGTTAAGTGACTTGCCCAGGGTCACACAGCTAGTAAGTGTCAAGTGTCTGAGGCCAGATTTGAACTCAAGTACTCCTGAATCCAGTGCCAGTGCTTTATCCACTGCTCCACCTAGCCCCCCCAAAGGCATATTTTTAGTCACAAAGTGAATAGGGAAGGATTGTGGATGGATTACAAGAAATCCTTCTTTGATTTTATAGAAAAGCTCATAGAATAACAGGAATTCTGGCTAGAAATTAACTAAGCAATCATATAGTCTGACCCCCTGCTTTTACATCAAGGAAACTGAAGACTAGAGAACTAACCTGATTTATTCAAACCACACAAGTAGTAATAGAACTAGAGTTTGAACCCAATTCATTTGGCTCCAAGTTCATCATTTGTCCGATGCTGTGTTCCATGTTTTATTGATGTTGGCTAAAAAGTGCTGACCATGTATAGAGGACTTTTGGAAGTCAGAAAAAAACATATCATCGGACAGTATTAGTTCTTTAAACAAGCAGAAGAAGAAATCTGGTAACTTCTTATGCTGCATAAATGGAGAGAGAGAGGAAGAGAGAGGGAGGGAGAGAGAGAGAGAGAGAGAGAGAGAGAGAGAGAGAGAGAGAGAGAGAGAGAGAGAGAGAGAAGGAGGGAGAGGGGGGAGGGAAGGAGGGAGGGAGGAAGGGAGAGAGAGAGAGAGGGAAGGAGGGAGAAAGGGAAAGAGAGAGAGAGAGAATGAGTTTAATCTGAAGCCCCCAGGAATAGGCAGATTTCCTGGATATTATTGTTTGAAGTGCTGATCAATCAGAGGAATTAATACAGTTTAGGTATGGAAGATTACCTAAAATCAATGGTTCCTGAGGCTATTTCAAGCATCCATGCTATGGGCCAAAGTTAGAAGAAACTGAGATCCTATCTATGCTCTTTCTGACCCTTGCCTGGGATCTTCTGCATCTGGGAAATGTTCAGCTTTCAATAACTTTGCATCCATCTTCTGGATTTGATCATGTTTTTGGCAACAACAGCTAAAATCATGTACTTAATGGATAATTATTATGTTATGTTTGTAAAAACGGATCTTGTCCCCTTAGAAAGATGAAAAACAACTTTTAATTGCATTCTGCTCCAGTAAAAACTGCAGATTTTTTTTAAAGCACTTGCTATAGCTTTATTTTTATTTGTCTGACTAGTGAAAAATGATGTTTTTTTGCTGGTTGCAGGAATATCTTGTGCAGAGCAATAATGATCAATCCCTGATGAATTGTGTAGCAGCTCCAGGCCACCACTGGCAGATACTAAGAACCTAATTTTTTTCATAACTTTGTTTAAATAAAGTACAGGGGATTTTTTGTTTGTTTGTTTTTCATGGAAATGACTCCAATAAGTCTAGGGGAAACATGAGACAGATCCTTGGTATTAGTTCATCTAATCCATATCTCTTCAGATTGAATGTCAGGATGAAAGGCATTGTGATCTAGGAGAAGGATTGCTGAGCTTGTAGAGAGAAGAACAGCTTTGAAGTAATGCAGGGTCCACCTGCTGGCCGTGTGACCTTAACCGGTCACTGAACTCTTCTCAGCATCAATTTTCTCAGCTATAATATGGAGATAATAACGCATATAGTACTTGTTGCTCTGACAAGTAGTTGTTCTGACAAAAATAGTTAAAGAATAGAAGATAAATAGCAACAAGGGACAGTGGGAAAAAATACTGACCCTGAATCTGAGAACCTAGGTTCAAATGATGACTGAAACTTATTAGATATATGATCTTGAGCAAACTAACAAATGGTATGGGCCTGTTTCCTTGTTTTCAAAATGAGGAGGCCAGACTAGATAACTCTGAAAGTCTCAAGGTCAGGATCTATGATCTGGCAAAAAGTAATTTATAAGAAATAAAATGTTACATAAATATTAGGTCTAATAGCTTCCTTTCCCAAGAATTGTTGTGAGGCTTAAAGACATTTACTACATGAATTTGCGTGTCATCCTTGGGCAAGGGCCATGCTAATGTTCTCTGTATTGTTCTAATTTTAGTATATGTGCAGCCAAAGCAAGCACCTTAAAGATATTTAGTATGTAAAATTACTCTGTATTGAAAAAACCCAGTATAAATATAAGCCATTATTAGTATCGGGGTCTGGGGTTCTATTTTCAGAGGATGGTGGATTGAGACCTAACAGAAGTTTTAGATATTATTTCAAAAGTTCCTTGAGAGTAGAAATTGTTTCTTTTTTTGTTTTTTCTATTCCCGGTACCTAGTTCTTGATCTAGTCCAAATCCTTCATTTTACAGATGAGGAAATTAAGGTCTGGGGATTTGAAACCATTTCCTATGACTTCAGAGTCACTGTCTTGTTTTGTTTTTCACTGTGTCTGGATCATATGCTTATTGGCCTCTATTTCTCAGTCTGCACATCTGCAGATAGTTTTACTTGCCTGTTGCAGAGACTGACCTGAGATTTAGTCCCACAATGCTTCCCAATGTGTTGCAGGTCTCTTACATAGAGTTCTTGAGTTGGAAGTGAAATTAGGAAGTAGAATGTTAGCACAGAGATTATTAGAACATAACATGCTCAGAACAAGAAGAGATCAACTAACAGCTAACTCCCTTCATTTCCCAGTTACGTCCCAGAGATGGGAGAGGATTTTTTCCCCCAAAGTCATGGTCAAGTTAACGGCAGAATTAAGACTAGGAACCTAAGTTTCTGAATCTGAGTCCATTTCTTTTTCCCCTGAAGCACACTATTGCATCTCAGGTGGCAAGACAGCCTTCAAGTACAAATCTTTCCTTCTTTCCCTTATTCTTCTGGGAACCTGTTCTTTATTCTTTCCAAGTCCATTTCTCTTTAGTGGCACTCTTGATTACATTTGGGGGACTTTTCTGGGCAGAACAAATCTGAACATAATGCAGTCCTGGGGCCTTGGTCATAGATCACAGCTTATGGCTTCTCCCCTGGGAAGAATACAATCCTTGGATTGGTTCTAAGTGTGTGTCACCATGATATACATTGTTTTCTGTATCAGTATATCATGGAATGGAAAGGGTGTCTCCCATGGACTGAGAGCATCCATTCTCCTTTCCTGACACTTCTCCTTTTCTGAAACAAGACATCGTTGTACAAATTATATTTTTGTCTCACTTGCCCACTAATGTTTGTCTGCAGAACAGATACTGGAAGGAAGGTTTCTTTTTGATATTTTATGAAAATGAACTAAAGGAAAGTCAAATGGCAAAGTCAAAGGTTTTTGTTGTATGATTTGCACATACCTTCTCCATCTCATTTCTTCAGCAGTGGTTCTCTTAAGAGTTCAGTAGAGGTTCTTTCCTATATATTTCTTCAGTCCAGTCATCAACTAGACTATCCTTCATAGAATCTTTGAGTTGGAAGAAAATTTAAAAGTCTTCCAAAATCACCTGTTTACCAAAGCAGAAATTCCCTTTACAATACCTCTAAAGGATGCACATCCCTTCTCTGATATACAATTTTCAGTGATGAGGAACTACCATCATATAGCAGACATGTTTTAGTAGTTAGCCTGAACCAGCTTTTAGTTTCCTTTTTTTACAGTGCTCAGTGACTGGAAAGCATGTGACAAATGTATTTGTAGTTAGGACTGCATTTACATTGAAAAAACAACAATATAGATTTATACACAAGAATGAAGAGCTAAGTCAATAAGCATTTATTAAGCACCTACTCTGTTCCAGGTAGGCAGCTAGGTGGTACAGTAGATACAATACTGGGCCTGGAATCAGGAAGACTCAGCTTCATGAGTTCCAATCTGGCCTCAGACACTTATTAGCTGTATGACCCTAGGCAAGTCACTTAACCATGTTTGCTTCAGTTTCCTCATCTGTAAAATAATCTGGAGAAGGAAAGGGCAAACCACTCTAGTGTCATTGCCAAGAAAATCCCAAATGGGGTCATAAAGAGTCAGACATTACGGAAAATTACACACACACACACACACACACACACACACACACACACACACACACACACACATATACACACACACATGTTCCAGGCACTGAGTTGGCTAAGCTTTATAGCCTTTTAATTACATCTTTGGTGCTAAATCTTCTGGCTCTTTCTATATTTACACCATGATCTGTTTACTTTGCCTATTAATCTCAAAATCTTTTTCTTATTCCTTGTGTTGTGTTTTTGGTTTCCAATCCTTTCTGATGCTACTTTCCTGGATTCCTCCTCTATCACTGATAATATAATCCAGAATTATTTACACAACATACTTAACTTGAACAAGAAACTCTTACCAGGACCCAAGGTCAAGGTGTTAATCCTCTCATCCACCCTTGGGATTTTCATATTCTCTGCCACACCCAATACAGGGTGTAACCTATAATGGGTATTCATTCATTAAAGAACTATTGATTCATTGGTTGATTACATTTTTCAGAGCCAGAATTTCTATGCCATTATTTTTCATTCTAGGTTAAAATCACAGGATTCCTTGCTCATCCCAATTCCCAGGGCAGCATGGAGAAGCAGCTATGTTTCAGTGGACTTATTGGCTCTGCCTGTATTTAGGATTGTGTCTCATCTCCTACTGACTTTATCTACCTGCAAACAATCCAAATAACAAACATCCTACATAAAGTTAAGCTACTACCTATAGTAAAAAGCCAACTGTTTCTCCCTGGAAAGGCTCAGGGGAGCAAACTAACAATTACTAATGTTATAAACTCACCCAAACAATCCTTCAACTACTTTATTTCTTTTGCAAGAAAAAAAAAAAAAAAGATGGCTCCTCTCAATATGCTGATGCTGAAAAGAGCACTGACGTTTGTTTTCCGAGTGATGTTTGACTGTGAGAGCTCAATAATTAGAAATATTTAATGCGGGCAAACATCAGCAAGTTAAAATTGTTTTCTGCTTAAATCTTGGCATTTGCCAGAATGGAAATGATATGTTAGACATGTTGCACTCTTTCTCAGTATGATAGCAACTAAAGTGGCTTAAAATTGGATTCATTTATAAAGCTGGACACTATTAATATCATTCCCTGCATGATGGTAATTCATTTTACTCTGCTTTGTCTCAGCAGCAGTAGGGGCTCCATTCCTTATATTCAGATTGCAGTCCTAATTAAGTATTCATTATAGAATACATATTTTTTCATTTAAGACAGAATATCAAACATTTATGTGCTGTATTACACTTGTTTACCATTGGGTCAATGTATTAGGAGGCTGCACACCCAGTTGTTACATGCCTTCAACTGGCAAAAGGAAGTACCTGATGTGGTTTAGCCGGAACCCAAACCTGTGTTATCTTCCCAATTGGTTATTGTCTCCCTAAGAAGGCACAAAGGGAGGGGGCTCCCAAACCATAAACAGTCTCTTCATTCCCTCTTCAAGTGAAGAGAAGGTGCCCTGTGCCCTGTAAAACAGAAACAACATCAGTAACACTGGATGCGTTGGAATGCTGTGGTTTTGCAAACTTTTACTATTGGCAGTTGAAGGGGGGTAAACACTAAGGAAAGAGGGAGCAACACAGAGAGGTATAATGGAATAAAATTAAACCAAAGAAAATGGAGTTAGAACATCAGGAGGAATTGCCATCTGGTGAGATCTGTTAAACTGTGGAAGCATGTTGAAAGGAAAGTGTTTTGCAAGAAACGAATCTGAAAGCCTATTAGTTGAATCCTTTCAAACTTGACTTAATTGGCAATGGAATATGGATGTAATAATAACAAGACAACACTGCATTTATGTGGCACCTTCACTCAAAGAGATTAAAGGTCCCTGAAGAATTTATTTTACTTAAAATCTCACTATCCTGACTAGTGCTGGAGCTCTCCTCCATGTGCACCCCCCACACCCAAAGGCAAGCAAAGCTGAATAATTTCCACATGGGGGGAGGGGATTGTAATGAGCAAAGGCATGGTTGATAAGGAAGTGAAAAGCTCTTTCTCAGGGTGGTGTGGGGGTGGGTAGATAGTAAATGCCCCCAAAGGATAACTGTACATTGTAAGCTCCTGGAAGTCAGAGTGGCTTTCTTTTTATAAATTATAAGCCTAGCTCTTAGCACCATATGTGGCTCATAGTAGGTGCTTAATAGGTATTTGTTGGATTAGAAAAGTATTTTATTGTGAGGGCCTCGAATGAATATCAGGCTAAGAATGTTTGCTCTTGTCTTGTTTCTACCCATGTGGAGTGATTTTGGTGACCTACACCTTTGCTGCACTGTTCCTCCTCCCATGTTAAGCTCCTTCCTGATATCCTCTATGTCCTTTGTATTACTATTATAAAAATCTACAGTTCTGTAAAAACTGCATGTTAATTTCCTTGTAATAAACGTAGCTTTCACATAAGTCTCATGATGCTGTGATTGCCTGTTGACAGAAGCTGAGACATTATCTTACGTGTAGGAAATTACAGAACCAGAAAATGTCAGGGGTGAAATAGACTTCAGAGACCATATAGTTCAAAATATATGTGACAAGAAATCTCCTTTATAACATGCCTGAAAATTAGTCATATTCAGCCTTCATTAGGAGGAGTGATAAAGAAGTGATAATGGATCATGTTTCCAACTTTTTTGGAAAATAGTGAAGGCCTAGAGGTGAAGAATAGGGCAAGATTTTTCATATACGGTCAAATTATACATATATTTTTCCCCAGGGGAGGGCTTTTATGTTGCAAAAAATGTCTGAAACTTATGGGAGTAGTAAATGGTTATGATAATGATACCAAAAAAAATGAAAAGAAAGGGGAAAAATCTATGAAACATTTTGAAAATCATACCAAAGAATGAAGGAGAAGGTTCAAAATATACCTGCTAGGAAAATAAATGACTTTTTAAAACTGCCAGCCATTTGAGGTGGGATTGGAACTCAGATCTTTTCCTGACTTCAAATCCAGCAATCTATCCACTAAATCACTAAGTTTCCTATAATGATAGAGATTTATGGTATCATTCACACAAACACACACACATATACATATATACATATTTTCATTTTTATATTTATCAAGTTCATAATTGTTAAAAAAATAATTTTCATGGCTTCTGATGAGGGGCACAAACTATTGCTTCCTGAAGCCATCAGGACTACTTTTAGATAGTTCTAGTCTAATTCTTTGGAATTTTTTCTTTAAATCAAAATTAAATTTACTTCTCTACAACTTCCATCCATAGCATTTAGTCTTGCCTTCTAGGGTCAAGTGTAATATTTCTCATCACTTTTCTTTTCCTGCTTCTTATCTTCTCTTTTGTTTTTTATGATGTATAAATGTATATATAATACATATGTAATTTAATTTTTTATAAATTTATAAAATCCCTCAAAATAGTTCATTTTTATAACATTGATGTTTTTAGTATATATTGTTCTAGTTCTGCTTACTTTGCTCTCTCTCATTTCATGTCTTTCTATGACTTTTTAAAAAATTTAAACTTTTATTTTTAGCTCTGACTTTTCTAATCACATTTCCACATGCAGTTTTTCAAAGACTTGACTACAGCAGTGTCTCCCCTAAGTCTTTTTCCCCGCTCTGGGATAAATAGTTCTAGCTCCTTCAACTGTTTTTCATATGACATATTCTTGATTTCCCTCAGCCTCCTGGTTGGCCTTCCTTTACTGAGCTCCACCTTGCAAACAACCTTCCTAAAATTTTGGGCCTAGAACTAAACACTGTATTCCAAATGAGGTCTGACCAGAATAAAATAGAGTTGTCTGCCACCTTCCATATTTTGCCCACCATGTCTCTCTGAAAGATAGCATAGCTTTTTAATGGGAAGATTTTTAAATAGCAGGGTAACATAACAATAACGCTGTTATAAGAATATTCATTTGGTGGTGGTGTGCATTAATTGGAAGAGACATAGATTAAAGTGGTGAGATCATAAGTGCTTAATGGAGATAGTCCAGGCTGGAGGTGATAGGGACCTGAATTAGGACATTGACAGTGGAAATGAAAGAGAAAGTACATATATAAGAGATTGTTAAAAGAAATTTGACAAGACAACTAGTTCTGAGTGCTTGAGACCTGAAACAATCAAAGTTGGCTCTAATGTTCTGAGCATGGCTTACAGGGAGGATTTCACATTTAACAAAACCAAAGGGAAGAGGAGGATCATTTAGAGAGGAAAATGGATGTGTTCTATGTATTGTGAAATATCAACAAGAAATGAGACAATGAGCCTAATGAAAATCAAAGGACATACCTAAAACATATTTTAAATACTCTATTTTTCTAATCCTTTTGTGTCTCATTTTTCTTTTGGATTTCATGGGAAAATAAGATCAGTGATTAGGCCTGCATGAAGCTAAACTATATATTTCCAAAACACAACTGAATTACCCAGCCCCGCTCTCTACATAGGTAAAAGTATTCAAACAACGGAAAAAACCACACCCTATATCAAGGTGTAAATCCCAGTGAGTAAAAATTAATTTCTTGTCCATTCCATGGATGACTTAAAGTTTCTTAACAAGGTGCAGGTACCAGGGATGGGATTAGAAAATGAGTTTTGTCTTGGGTAGGAAATTGAACTTGCTGATTTCCTTACAAAGTTCAAATTTTATAATCTGCATGTTCAAATTTTGTAAAGTAAACAGCATCCTGAATGGTTGGCAGTGGAATGTAGGGTGTATATGTCTAAAATGGTAGTCTGCAGCAGCTTAGTGAAATCTAACTTTCTGTGTCCCCTACCTAAACGACTCTTTTATGAATCATTTTTAAAGACTGATAGTTTTCTCCATTGGCTCCATTCTTTGTTACAAATCTCAGCTAATTTTCCTGCTTTGTGACTTTATGAAATGTCAGAAGAACAACAATGGACTGAAAATGAATCCAGGGGTCAAAGAAGAAAAGGCCCATTTAGATAAACTGTAGACTCTAAGTCATCTCTTCATTATAATTCAAGAGCAAGAGGTTGGTACTTTCTGAACCCCTTGTGAGTGATTCACCCATGCAAAAATGTCTATGTAAGACATCACACCAACAGCCAAGAAAGCCTCTCTTATACCATTAAACTATTGTGTCTCATTTTTCACCTTCAGAGGTCTTTACATAGATCAGCTAAATTCATACTGCCAGGGCTGCTGGGAAGATGGCGGCTTTACAAATTCTGCCTTTGACAAATTTCTCCCTGGAGAGACATTAAGAATGTTGATGGTAGAAATGCATCTTGCCAAGATCAAAACCCACTCAGGGCATGGAGGCTGACAGTTAGAAGTGGAAGGTGCCCTTTTGGGCTAAGGATATACGTATGTCCCAACTGAAGTGAGCAAATATTTATCAAGTGTCTCTTATGCTTAGAATATTTTTTTATATCCCTTATTCCGATGTAGGCTCATTGTTGGTAGGGTTTATTACATTTTTAACATTTATATCCCCAGTGCCTAATAAATGTTTGATGATTGGTTGATTGAAACTGATTGGGAGAGATAAAGTTTAGATAAAACATAATGTCTGCCTTCATGGAGTTTACAGTATATTAGGGAGATGTGATATATTCATAAACAACAACTATATGTGCACATATAATACATACACTGTATAGTTATATATTATATATATACATATATACACATGTATGTATATATATGTGTGTGTATATAAAGATATAAAGGTATGTGTGTATATAAATATATAAATATATCTGTCTATAATATCTATATTGATCTCCCTAAATATCTATCTTTCAATATACATATATGTACCACCTTTGTGGTAAACATAGGAAGAGTTTAACAAAAGTCACACAGGATGGGCTGAAATCTGCATTGATGGAGGGTAGGCCCAAATTCTATTACAAACTCTTTTGAGTATTTGAGTTTTACAACTGCACTTGAATTTCACAAGCCTCTTTTTATGTTAGGGATTTAGACTTAGAAAATACTTTGATGTGGTGCTCAACCTCTGATCCAGGCAGAAGGCTTTACTTAAACAAACATATGATCAACCTGGAAAATGGAGTCATGAACAGAAATACAATTCATGGATTTTTTTTTTTAATCTAATTACTTTTTGCCTGCTGTGGATATTATTAGTCTGTGGTAGGTATTTGGTTAGGTATCTCCTTTAAAGGGGGAAAAAAATCTGGTGAACATGTCTGTTTTGTTTTTTCATGGCAACAAGTTATAGTCAAATGAAGCTTAAGTAAGTCTCTCATCTCATTAAAAGTAACAAATAAAGACAAAACCTTTTTGATTTTGGATATGTTTTTGTGGACTATCATAGCCTTAATTTAGAAAATGTATGTAAACTTGGAATTGGGGGGAATTAAGCACTAAAGAACCTTTGGGAATTTTTAAAGGTCAAAGGCTTTGCCAAAGACACTGCAGTGGGATTTTAGTTGGGAAACTAGGACCTCTGGAGTTAACAGCTTCTTCTCAGACCCTTGGAGCATATCTTTCTACAGAGTAGAGAAGAAATTGGCTACCAGAACCAGCAAAGTATATTTTTCTCTTGGTCGGTTCCTTTAAATAGAGGAAATAGATGACTTTTCCAGGGTTAGAATCCAGAATGAGCTAGAAAATATCCTACTTATGCAAACCCGTGAGAAAAAAGGATATGCTTTGAATATGACTGAATAAGAATGAGGGCACACAAACTCGGCAAAGGGAAGACATGTTACAGTGCTTAGCAGTAATGGTCACAGTCTCAATTTCTGACAAACGGGTATAGAATATAATCACAATGTGAGCTCCATAATTAAGGCAAAGGAAGCCGTGACACTTTTATTGTATATTTCAACTGCTGAATAAGTTCCTTTCTTTAAAACTCTCCTAGAAATTATTCATTGCACAGGCAGGAATAAACCAGAGACTGAAACTCCTAATTGCACCTAGTCCCCTTCTAAGAACAACTCCAGGAGAGGGTGTCATGTGTTAAATAGAGGAAGTCAAAATTCAAAGTAGGATACAAGCTCAAGTTCTGAGTTTTCTTCTGCCCTTTGGTCAACCAATACAATCTTCATGAGCCTACCCGATAGGACTGGATATTAAAATGTGGATTCTCTGTAGATTCTCCAGGTTCATTATGCAGAGTGAAGGTTAAGACCTCAAAAATGGGATAGTTTAAATGGAACCTCCCATTAAAAATATTTATGAGCTCAGAGGATAAAAAACAAACAAACAAAAAATAAAAAGCTAGCCACAGGCTAGATTGTAGATGACTTTTACATATCATTTGACTTCTTTTAGGCTTTACTATAAAAAACTTGGATGCTTTCCATGCTTCCCCTTGTCCCCTCTTTAGCCTACTTCCCCCATACTTACATACTCACTGATTCATAGAATATAAGAATTATAAGAAATTTTGGAGGTCAACTAGTTCAACCCATACCTGGCCAAGAATTGCCTTGATGACACTGATTACAAGTGTCCTATAGTTTCTACTTATAAACTTTCAGGGAAGGGATAGAAAAGAAAAAGATAATAGTACACAGTCAAAGAAAAATCTGTGTCCCTCCACTAGACACTTATCTCCAAGTTGACATCTTCCTATTTTTATCTGTTTTCTCCTTTGGTCAGTGAACTGGTTCTAAATCTACTTCACTATACCAGTGTAACCTAAACCTATGTGTCTCCCTTGCATTCACAAGGAAAACAGGAAAATTTTTCCCAAATATCTCACTAAGATCTGAGTTTAATTTTTCTACACATTCTAACAGTTCATGAACTCTAAATGCTGTTGTTTTCTAGAATTTTGCCAGCAACAGAATTCAAATGCAGTGGCCTGATAGTTTAAAGACTTTCACCTTTTTTGTTTGTTTGTTTGTTTGAAAATCGGAACAATGTGTTTTCTTCCCCAGTCCAGCAGCTCCTCTTTTGTCTTTCCCTAATCTGACAAATACCACTGTTAGCAGCACAGCAATCACATCTGCCAGTTGTTTTTCATAACTTAATATAAAGTTTGTCTGGGCTTGGTGACTCACTGAATACCCCATACTTATCTTTAGTTTCAAATGTTAGTCATTTTTATTTTATTCTTCTTCATCTACAATGGTTATTTGTTGGAAGAAAAAAGGAGTAAAATAAGAATAAGGTATTTATATATTTTCTATCCTCTTCATTGTTGTTCCATCCACAGTAAGAAGAGGTACAATCCCCTTTTTTAAATCCTACTATTATATTGAACGCACCTCTCTTCTTGATATAATTAACCCAAAATTTTTTCTTAAATTTCAGCACTACATCTCTGCCTGTCTGATGAAGTTGGATACCCCATAGCTATTTCAACCATAACATGTCCAAAATATAATTCATTGTTCCCCAAATCCTATCCTTCCTCCAAGTTTTGTTGTTTCTATCCAGAGTATTACCATTCTCGTTGTTACCCAGGCTCATACCTTCATTGTCATCTTTAATTTTTTCCTCCTCTCCCATAACTAGTTCACAAGTTTTGTTCATTCTACCTGCCCATTTTTATTTTTTGTCTGTCCCCCACTCTTTATTTAGATAAGTACCACTATAGTTCAAGACTTTTCCATTCACATTGGCTATCATAATAGACTCCTGATTTCAATGCTTCTTATTTCTCCCTTCTCTAATAAGTCTTCCATAGTTACACGTGTAATACATGTGTATGCCCATATCACCCTCCTCCTCAAAGATCTTCATGGGTTCTATATTGATTAAATAAACATTTTTTTCTCTCTCAGAATGACATTTATAACTGTTCAAAATATGGATTCAATTTACTTTTCTAGACTTACCACAGAATATTCCTGTTCATGTACTCTGTGTTACAACCAAATTGGACTCTTAACTATACCCAATTTAACTTTCTCTCTCCTGTCTTTGTGCATTTACATGTAGCCTCTTCCAGTATCTGGAGAAATTTACTAACCACCTCTGTGTCTCAAAATTCTTATCTTCCTTCATTGCTTACATCATGTGGTATATTATGTAAATTTACCCAATCCCTATCTTTCTGTGCTCCTAGTCATTAAATATACACTTCTTTCTCAAGTGACCTGGAATATATATACTGCACCTTCCTACCCCCACCACTAGTAGACTATCAGCTCCTTGAAGGCAAGGAGTATTCTCTTTGTCTTTTTAACTCTAGCACCAAGCATAGAATAAATGCTTAAAAATCATTTGTTGAACTGAATTTATTAATGAATTATTTCCTTCTACATTTCAGTAAGATGCCCTTGGTAAGGAGATGACAAAGTGACATTGTGGAGTTTGGTGGGGTGGTAAATAAACACTCCTTCATTCTTGGCTGTTCACGAGCTGCCATGCTCTGCATGGTGTGGCATTCCATAAATCCTTCATCTTCCACATCTTCCTTTGGCCTCTCAAGAGTATTTCAGTACTCTGCAACTTGTTGGTGAAATTCATCAGAAAAAGGAAGTGAATAAATAATGTTAGTAGGTCTTATGAATAGAATCTCCAGAACATGCTTATGATCGATATTTCTCCAGACAAAAGATTAGCCCATCTGAGCTATAACAGCATAATGGACGTTTAGGTTCATGTCTATCCCCAACACACATGCTGTTCCTTTCTATTTGCCTTCATTGAGATTCCCATCTAGGATGCCCTACCCTGTACTGTCAACTCACATCTATCACTTCTTTAATGACTTGCTTAAGACCTACTTCCTCCATTTCATCTTTCCTGGTTAAATCAAACTCAGTCATCTTTCTTTTTCCCTGAATCCCTTTACACTTAATTGCATATAATCTATATCATGCCATTAAACTCCTTATCATATACTCCTCATCATATTCTATATTGGATCTTTTTACTTATTTCACGTATGTAGTGTTCTTTTTCCTCCCCAAGTGAAATGTAAATGACTCTAGCTCCCATTCATGTAGAGCACAAGGCCAGTTAAGCTCTAGAATAATAGGCACCATGATGTAGATGAAACAGTAGGAGAAGCCAGAAAATTGGCCCTGAGCTATACCACTTAGGGCTTTGAGACAAGCCAGCTAATACTTCAGTTCAGTGGGTCTTTTAACAACTCATGCTGGATTTGCTGATCCCTCTCCTTATGTCTTTGGAAAAGTCACTTTCCTGTTCTGTGCCTCAGTTCCTTTATTTGTCATATGAAAGGATAGGAAAACGTCATTTCAGTGGGCCCATACAGTTCTCAATTCAGGAATTTCTTATTCTACTATTGTTACCTAAACTTAGCTAAACCATGTGATTAGATCTGGGATCCAGCCAGGATCTCACCCCTAAAAAGGGAAGCGAACTTTAGCTGAATATAAGCTCTAAACAATGCCAAACCTATGTTTCCTGAAAATGTTATGATACAAAGTTAAGGCAAGATCAAGCTGAGAATAGTTTTGCAAATGAAATGTTCATGGAAAGTTTTATCATGTGTTTACACATAACAGACCCCCATTTCCATCATCCTGGAACTTTTCTGACATCCTTTCCAGATGGATCTCTAAGTTCTGGGGTAGAGTGGTCTCTGATTTTTGCTTCATCCATATCAGCTCTATTCTGCCCTTGTCCCCTTAAGAAAATTCCAGATCAAAGATAAATCTGCCACATGAACTGATTTGCTGCACAGCAAGATAATTCTTTTAAGTAGTTTCTATTATAGGAAAATTAATTTCAAGGCACTTCATACAGTTCTAGTAAAATCCTTCCGCTCAGCGGGGGGCCATGAGCAACATTAACTGCACAGCGCTCACTGTGCACGCCTCGTTTTAACTTGGTGCAGTGAAGAATTTTTCAAAGTTAGGCTGTTTTTTTAATATGTTTTTTTTTTCCTCCTGCTTGCATGAACACTGAAAAGAGAAAACTATTCTTTGCAGTATTTTCTATAAAACCCTGAATCTCCTTGCCACCTCCTATAGGAGAATCAAAATGATTCTCCAAGGGTAATCTTTGAGGTTTCTGAGGATTCAATCCCCTAACTTCCATAGTGGTAGGGAAGCCCATTGTGTTATTTAAGGGTTACCAGGTAATGAAGCATGTGCCCATCTACTAACACATGCTTAAGAGTGCCAGTGGTTTGCAAGAAAAAAGGATACAATGAGACTTCACTTAAGCACAGTTTCATAGGAACATAACTCAAAAACTGGAAGTGACCTCAGAGGCCATTGACAAATAGAGAAACTGAGCCTCCAAGAGGTGAAATGATTAATCCAAATTCACAAAGGAAATGAAGGTGTCAGAGGCCAGATTTGGAACCGGATTCTCTACTTCAAATCTGTGCTCTTACGCCTCTATTATTATGGCTATTTTGTTGAACAAAAGTAACTATCTAGAACACAACAAGGAATTGGGAAGGTAGCAAAAGAGGTTGTTTAGCAGTGGGGGGGGAAGGACAAAGTCCCTGCACTATTTTCACACACTTGACTCACAGGAAAATTTCTTAAGCCTTCATTCACTCAGACCTCATTTACTCTTATTTTGCATATCATTCTAAAAAGGTCAGTCATCTGGTTTCTCAGCTGTATAGCTAATCAGAAACTGTCAATTAGAAAAATGGGGCAGGGGATACTGCTAGAGGCAAACAATTTGAGGAGAAGTGAGCATAAATAGGATGGAAAAAAATCAATAAATACCGACAGAATACCTCAAAAACCATAGAGACTTGTGAGCATTTGGGGTAGGGACAAATGGCCTTGGTCATGACTCTTATTCCCTAATGGCCGCACTTTTTTACGACCTTAAATAATGATGTTTGTCCATAACCAAAAGCATAAGACACAAAAGAAAAGGTTAAATGATACCTCGGGCCCACAAGGCTGTATTTGCCTCCATGGTGGCAGAGCAATAATTGTTCCAGGGGGAGGTATCACCTCTGATGAGTGGGCCCTGGAGAGCCAAGAAAGGTTTAAAATACAGTCAGCATCTGGTGCACTATGTTAATCCTTACAAAATTAATAAAGTATGCTTCTACTGCCGCTAAATTAGCAGGACTATTTGCTTAATAAAATATGTGTTGCTGTCTGGGTTTTATGAGCCAAGTCATAAATGGCAGTCTTCACCCTGGTGTTAGAGAGTATTAGACAACCTTTCTATGTTCCCATTCCAAGGGTGATCATGACATGGGGATGCTCTCAAGGCTTTTCAAATGAAGTTTAACAGAATCACAGGGTAAAGTTGTCTGCTTCAACAGAAGTGGTCACCTGTCCTGTGTTTAGGTTGACTGACCTCAGATAGACATGCTGCTTTCCCCTAATTAGCAGGGTGAATTTTGCCATCTCACTTAAACCCTCCCAGACCCTGTTTTTTCCTCTCTGGAAGAACAAGGGTCTTGAGCAATATGGAACTTCCAGAAAGCTATAGATATTTTTTGGGGGGAGGGGGCAATGAGGGGTAACTTGCCCAGGGTCACAGAGCTAGTAAGTTTCAAGTGTCTGAGGCCAGATTTGAACTCAAGTCTTCCTGAATCCAGGGCCAGTGCTTTATCCACTGTGCCACCTAGCTGCCCCAAGAAAGCTATAGATTAAAAAAGGAAAGAGCCCCAGATTTGACATCAGAGAATTTAGGTTAGAATCCCATCTTTTGTACTACCTGTGACGTTGGTCAGATTATTTCCCCCCTCTAGGAATCATGGGTTAAATGAAGGAATTGGACCAGATGGCTTTAAGGTTCCTTTTAGCCCTAAATTTGTGATCCTATGATTTCCCAACTCTAGAATACTTTATTTGTATGATTCTGAAGGAGGTCAAATAGAGGGATATTTTGTTGTTGCTGTTGTTTAGTTATTTCTGACTCTCTGCAACCCGATTTTGGGGTTTTCTTGGCAAAGATACTGGAGTAGTTTCTATTTCCTTCTCCAGCTCATTTTGCAGTTGAAGAACTGAAGCAAACAGAATTAAATGACTTGCCCAGAGTCACACCGTTAGTAAGTGTTTGGACTCATGAAACGAGTCTTCCTAATTCCAAGCAAAGTGCTCTATCCACTACACCACCTAGCTGCTCCTTAAGAGGAGGGATAATATATGAACAAAATGGGGATTAGGGGAGTATGGGATTAATCTTCTCTGATCTCTCTGATAAACTGTTCTCTACCAAGTAATTGAGTCAGAGAAGAAGAAAAGTCGCCTCCTGTTTGCTGATTTGATTTCTGATTGTGTTTTTTCATTGGTCCTACCACCTGCAAATGTAGCTACTCTGGAGCCAGTGTTATTTGATGAATGAAGATGATTTGATATTCTTCTCAGGTTGTCAAGGAATAGGAAATACTTTTAAGTGTTTTCCCCCTCATAGGAAGAAACAAAATAAAATAAAATAAAATAAAAGAGGCTTTTAAAGGATTAGCTGACACAAATGGCAGCTTTTGTGCTGAGGTCAGGTAGATGCTACTCAACTCTCCAAATCAGAACACTGAAGACTGCAGGAAGGGTGGGGGAGGTGAGAGGGAAGTGCTTCAACTGAAAACACCAAATAGAGGCAACTTTTAAAAGGGAGATGGAAATGGATCAATCATCTCCAAAATAAAAAATGCCATTTAGTGGTTGTATCTCATAGAACCTCCCATGTTATTGATTGGTGTCTTTCTCCCTTTTGAGAATGAGGAAGAAGGAGGGGTGAATTAATATCTTTCTTGGTGGCCTGATTAGAAATTATCATATTCAGTACAGCAGCCCAGGTTTTTTTGGTGAGGCAATTGGGGTTAAGTGACTTGCCCAGGGTAACACAGCTCGTAAGTGTTAAGTGTCTGAACCTGGATTTGAACTCAGGCCCTCCTGAATCCAGGGCCAGTGCTCTATCTACTGTGCCACTTAGCTA
Organism: Dromiciops gliroides; assembly: GCF_019393635.1. Lineage (NCBI taxonomy): Eukaryota > Metazoa > Chordata > Mammalia > Microbiotheria > Microbiotheriidae > Dromiciops > Dromiciops gliroides. The sequence continues at coordinate 330,773,822 of NC_057861.1, read as the reverse complement.
CCCCTAGCAGACCAGTTTTGATGTCCTGTGGGAAAACTTATTTTAAACAAGATTTTGTGATATAATGAAAAGAGCTCTGGACCAGGAGAAGAATGATCTGGGTTTGAAACATGGCTCTGCCACTCACTAGCTATATGATCTTGAGGAAATCTCACTTATCTTTTCTTTAAATTAGTCAATTTGACTCAATTCACTTTAAGCTCTAAATCTTTAATTATATGACTTCACAGAATCTCAGTGTTTCATCCATAAAATGAAGGATAACACACTGGAAATATATTACTCACAGGCATAATGCTAATAATCCCATCCATCTGTATATATGCTCTGGCTCCATGGAGATATGTAGGTGCATTGAAAGCCCCCTTCATTCCCATATCCAGAAGTCAAAAGCAGAGTTGATGGGGGCAGCTAGGTGGCACAGTGGATAGAGCACCGGCCCTAGAGTCAGGAGGACCTGAGTTTAAATCCGGACTCAGACACTTGACACTTACTAGCTGTGTGACCTTGGGCAAGTCACTTAACCCTCATTGCCCAACCAAAAAGAAAAAAAAAAAGTAGAGCTGACATTGGATATGTCTCAAAAGAGAAACATGTCCTAAAAAAGGGATGGAACATTTCCAGAGTTCCTATATCCTACTGAGGGTGGAGGGTATACTTGATCATATGACCATATTCATTCAATCCACCAGTCATGAGCTGCTGCACATATCTTTATCCAAAAGGTCCCAAGACATACCCCACAAAAAGCAGCCAATGCATATGTCCATTCCCATGAATCCAGAGTGCTTTTCCAAACCCACCAGATTATAACTATTGTAAAAAATTATGGTTAAGAAAGCATTTTGAAAACATAAAGTATAGTAGAAATAATATCATCTTAGTACCAGTTAAGCAGATACACAAGGACAGAACTGTATAATAGTTACAAGCCTTTCCCAGAATAAAAGAATGGTTTAATTCTTTCTGCCTTATAGGCAGGGTCTCTTTTCTGTGCCCTTTCTCACTGCAATGAGGTACCCCTTTCCCAACACCACAGGTGTCCAGTACATTAATATTTTCTTGCTCCCTACAAGTCTTCCCAGGAAAAGCTCTAACACGTCATTTCTAACACAGTATGAATGCAAATCACTATTGTAGATGTGTGGAGGGTGCATTTTAAGGTTTGTTTTTTTTTTTTAATTTTGAAAGGAAAGGTTTTTTTACAGGGATTCTAAGTATCATTGTATGGAAAAGAAAATAATTGGAATAAAAGGGAGGCCTTCTCAACACACCTAAAATCAAGCCACCAAGGCCACCATATGGTATGAGGCTAATAATATGACTGGACCCTAGTGCTTCCAATTATACTCAATGATGTGTCCAACATCTCTATGTGAATAAAAACTGAAAACTTCAATCTCAACCTGGCTTTTACCCCTTATCTTGACTTTGCCATTATATGGAATCAATGTGAAGATTTTGGGGTGAAATATGGATTTTTCTTCTAGTTCGTTGGCATAGTGTAGATATAGTTGGGGACCACACTTATGTGACCCATCTATTCTTTTAAGATCATGCTGATGCTAACTCAAATGCTGCTGAGCTCCATTTTTTTTCATTTCCCATTGAACTAGAACATGGAAGGTAGTTATAATAGTAATAATATAATCCACAACCAGGCGAGAGACATATGTTCCTTGGCATCCCCTCTTCCTTTCAACACTCAGAAATTCAAGGGAGAGTTAATACTTGATATTTCTCTAAAGAGAAAGAGCATCTAAAAGAAGAATGCAATATGATCCTTTAAGCCCCCAAAGAAGAATTAATCTTTAGTAATATATATAGTATAGGGTTTTTTTGGGGAGGGGGAGTTGGGGAAATGGGGATTAAGTGACTTGCCCAGCATCACACAGCTAGTAAGTATCAAGCGTTTGAGGTCTGATTTGAACTCAGGTACTCCTGAATCCAGGGCCAGTGCTTTATCCACTGTGCCACCTAGCTGCCCCTTCAGTAATATTCTCTAAAGGTTTTAGTAGTAGAGTGTCAGGCATCAGCAAAAGTTTACCTGGGAAATCATTTTGAGCAGAAGGACATTCTTCTTACTTCTGAGACTACCACATCTACTATTTCTGCCCATTCTGTTTAAACTCTACTCCTTTATCCAGGTACTCATTGCCCTCATGCAGTCTCTTAACTGTTCAGGGTTCTCCATAAGTCTTTTTTTTCTTTAGCACATATGCTAAGGAACCATCTAACAACACTTCTTCCTCCTTCATAAAGTGATTCTCTCATTAAAAAAAAAAACAAAAAAAACAAAAAAAGGGGCAGCTAGATGGCGCAGTGGAGAGAGCACCGGCCCTGGAGTCAGGAGTACCTGAGTTCAAATCTGGCCTCAGACACTTAACACTTACTAGCTGTGTGACCCTGGGCAAGTCACTTCACCCCAATTGCCTCACTAAAAAAAAAAAAAAAAAGTGATTCTCAACTAGAATTCAGCCTACTCAAATTAAGGTGGCAGTGAAAATAATAGTGATAATGATAATTATGATGACGATAACAACAATGATGATGATAATGATGTTGATTATGCCCAGTTTTGTAGTGCAGTCCTATAATACCTGTTACTGAAAAAAGCTGAGTCTTGCGGATCACTTGATTTGGGGAGTTATGAGATTGCCTACACTAATTCTGGAGACAATTTGTTAAACACCATCACCCAAAAGGCCACCAGATTACCTAATGGGTGTGAAGTGAACTAGGTCAGAAAAGCAGAGCATATTGAAGTTTCCCTGCCAATCAGTTGAGAATGAACTATCAGTAGCCATTGTACTTCCAGTTTAGGCAAGACAGGAAAATCCAGTCTCAACAACAACAACAACCACAAAATCACAGATTGATGATGGGTTGATAGATAGATAGATAGATAGATAGATAGATAGATAGATAGATAGATAGATAGATAGATATAAAGAACGAATAACCATTTATTAATCATTGGATCAGACATTGTGGTAAGCTCCAGGGATACAAGTACAGTTCAATGGCCCCAGTTCTCAAAGAATTTACATTCTAATAGTAGAAGACAGAAAAAAGAGTATGTAAGAGAAATAGGATCATGAAGGAGGGTGTCCTATCAGATAGAATGAGTGATTTGGAAATGAAGTGACCCTGGCAGGGACTCAACAAGAAATGGTAATTTTCCCATACTCCCCTACCCCCATCCCCAACCCCATCCAAGGGATATACCAATTAAGAGAGAACAGGTCCAAGGTACTATTCAGGGCTAGGTGGTGAAATAACCCAGAAAGAGTCTTAGGTGAGAAATAAACTTAATATTCTTAATATTCTCCCTCTCTCTTAATATAAAGGGATCATAAGTAGGATAGTCCATAGAAATGAAGTTCCAATAATATGTTTTCACATATCTACTATCGTACTGTCTAGGTGATCTTCTTTGGCTAGGATTTTTTCCCATTGTCACTTGAATCATTCCATACAAATGATCATTTATCATTAGTCTTTAGAAAGGATGAGCCATTCACCCATGAGTTTCTCTCAGTAGTCACAAAATCATAGGCTATCTCTAAATTGGGAAAACCAAAGTCTTAGAGCACATTTTTTTTTTTTTTGCTGTTAACCTAAAAGATTTGTGGTAGACTGAAAAACTACAATTTGTTTTTCCAAGAGAAGCTAATTACTTAAGGCCAAGGTGGTCTTGAAAGTCTAAACCCAGAGTAGGATTAGAGTTTTCACACTAATGGAGGGATTGTCATCCCATCCCAGCCCTTTAGCCTGGCTTATTCCTTAGTCTGATATTGAATCAACATCATCTACAAAGTCCTTGAATGCCAATTTTAGTGGTTTTCCCAAGCAACTTCCTCTGGAGAAAGGCTTATTCATTTACTGTTTTGTACAGTTGATCAAAAACAGCCCCTTTCTGTGATTTTTTTTTCCATAAAAATCTTTGTTACCATGTGCCAAACTATATTCTGCATCAGGTTTGAACACATATACTTACATGTGTATGTACCCCTAGACACAGTTACTGTAATAACAAATATCACCTCTTTTCCCTTTCCTGGCAAAGATGCATGAAAAGGCTAAAAAATTCATCATTTTATAATGTGAAATTGGTCAAGGAAAGAATAAATGGGTTAGAAATATTTTCTCAGTGAAAGATTGGCATTTTTCTGCTTCAAAAACCAAAACTAAAGGGGAAAAATAACCTTTAATTTTCCCTTTCATCCCATTACCAACATTAGCACAATCATCAGACTCATTAAGGTAACATGGTGCTGATCAGGAAAGGGACCATTACAAATCCTTCCTTCTATGTCACAAAATGTTATAGATGTTTAGTGGGTTTTTTTGTTTGTTTGTTTGTTTGTTTTTTTTTTTTAGTGAGGCAATTGGGGTTAAGTGACTTGCCCAGGGTCACATAGCTAGTAAGTGTTAAGTGTCTGAGGTCAGATTTGAACTCAGGTACTCCTGACTCCAGGGCTGGTGCTCTATTCACTTCCCCACCTAGCTGCCCCAATGTTTAATGTTTTGTGGTTATTACTGGAACATCAATTTAGATCCATGATTTTATTTATTGGGTATTCACTCCCTTGAAACAAATTGCAACCCTTCTGTATCTTTTCATCTTGGGCAGAGTGTGTCCTTATTTTTCTATAAGTTCACCATTAATAATCTACCCAATGTGATCTTTTAATATCTCAGGGACATCATTGCCCTGGACTGAATGTTTATGAGTTAACTTATGCTTACTATATGACCATTCTACTTCCTCATCTGTTCTGGACATCAATTGTCTTCAATAATATCTTTTTACACCATTTCTTTTGGTAAGGCCATCATTGGTATCAAGCCATAGCATACTTATTATATCCACCACCATTCATTTTGGGTAATTTTCCATTTTTATTCTTTATAGATATTGGTGTACCATGATTTACAAATATATAACTTCTCTAGGAAAATGCTGCTTTTAAAGAGATGGGCTTTTGTGACAGTAAACATTATAGGATAATTGGAAATGCTATACAATTTCGGATTTTCTTCATTTCCTGGACTATGAGCTAAAGCTGTAAGGCATGGGCCATTCAGATATACAACATACATAGCCTAGGTAATATTGAGTTTTCATCCACTTTTTTTTCTCAGTGTGGATGGTTGAGTGACCTGTTTTGCATCACTGTGGGTTGAGAAGGGTTTTGTTTTGCTATAGGGCTTGAATAAATTAATGAAATATTATCAGTTAGTAGCAGCATTTAATGAACTCCATTAAGCAGGAATCCTTTTCTTTGGACTTTATTACATTAATCACAGGCAAAGGTTGTAGGAGAGCATTTATTTCCCTGCTCGATGACTTGCTGAATATCTCTGTAAAGCAAGGTACAAAATATATTTCATGGAGAGGCTCAGAAATTCCAGAGTTAAAAAAAAAGCTTCCTTCATTCTTAGTTGCTAGTTCACCCCATAGCTTTTGTTACTATATCAGTGTTGACTCACAGATGTTTGATGTGTGAGGAAAAAATGATAAAAACTGGAATATTTGGGGGCAGCTAGGTGGTGCAGTGGATAGAGCACCAGCCCTGGATCCAGGAAGACCTGAGTTCAAATCCGGCCTCAAAAACAAGACAAGCTGTGTGACCCTGGGCAAGTCATTTAACCCTCATTGCCCTGCCCAAAAAAAATTGGAATATTGTAATAGACTACTGGCTTTGATTTCATATAGACGAGAGAAGCTCTCAAAATAAGGCCCCAATCCCCAACTCTCAAAGATACATCATTTTCATAATGAGGTAAAACATTTAAATAATATTACAGATTTAACAAATAGAAATACACCTTGGGAAGTGTCAGTGACAGCAATAAAATCAGTGGGGTGATCTCAAAATCTGTATCTTTAGTTCAGATTTTAGTATTAAATTTGTCCTATATTTATTAAGTGCTTAATGGACATATAGCCTTGTATGTCTTTTATGTACCTTAGACTAAACATGTCTAAAACAAAGTTAATGGATATACGGATTTATAGACTTACCAGTTCTCTGACCTCTTTTTACTTTGCAGCTATGCCTGAGGGAGAACTCACTTGAGCTGCACCTCCAGAGTTAGAAATGGGAAGAGACACTACCCTGTCTGTAGTACTTACCTGTAAGCACATGGCATCTTCTGTCTCTATTTGTTCTATTTTGACCTTCAGCTTTGGTGAAGAACATTCATTGGGGGTACACCCTTACATTAACTATGGAACCTGGGGCATTCATTTTTCTTCTTTGGGCTTATGTTTTCTTTTTTGTGTAAAATATGAATCAGACCAGGTGACTTCTTGATGACACTTACATCTCTAAGCCCCAGTTTCCCCAAGTGTAGGATGGGGATAATACAGGGTTGCTGTGAGCAAAGTGCTTTGTAAAGCTTAAAATGGTTGGGATGAGTTATTAAATTCATGAGAGCACTGTTTTTATAGAAAGGATCCCTGGGCCTCACTCTTGATAGGGTTTAAAAGTGGAAAAGAGGACAGAAATGGTGCAGGAGTATAGGCACCAAGGTCAGTCTTCACTGTCAGAAGTTTTTTGTTTGTTTGGTTTTTTACAAGTCCTGGATCCTTTCTTGATCTTGGTTGACTGCTGTTCTAATCTGTCCTTATTGACTGTTGTCTCTGAGCGTAAGATTTGGAACAACATCACTGAAAAATCTCCCATTCCCCTGGGCAGTCATCAGACACCTTCCTAAGCCTATTCATTGCTATTGCTATTTTGGATTACTGCAGCATCTTTCCTCTGGGGAAATGGGGGCTCCTCTGGCTCAGAACGAGCCAACACAATCCTCAGAATCCCCTGTCATCCAGAGGGATGGGAGAATAAATTATATAGAGGGAAATTTTCTAATTTCCCTTCTTTTTTTTCATCTTCTGTTGACTCACCTCCTCTTACTCAATATCCCCCAGACCCTCATATATGTCCCTGAAAACACTTTCCAATAGGGATACTGTTAAAGAGAAGGTAGAAGTATGATAATACTGAGGACTGACCATCTCAAAAATCCTCTAGTTCAGAAAGGTCACCTTTAGCAGGGTACAAACAGTTCTGGACTGGGAGTCAGAAGATCTGGTTTCAAATCTCACTTCCAATGTGATCTTGAGTACAGCACTTAACCTCTTTGGGTCTCAGTTTCCTCAGGTTCCTCATCCTCTTCACTGAATATGTAATGATGTAGGAAATACTTAGGTAAGGTTTTTGCCAACTTAAAGTAGTATCTTTATCAGGGGAATCTTTTAAAAGCATATCCTGGAAAAGGGGGTTCCTAACTCAAAGAATTATAGAATCTAGGATCAGAAGAGGCACTTTCAGTATTCTGGCCCAATCTCCATCAGATACAAGGATCCCCCCACCCCACCATCTCATGTTGCCCCTTGCATATGGTAGGCCAGTCTTAGTTTCAGTTCCAGTGATGGGTGGTCCTCTCCCCAGGGAGGAAAACCATTTCTTTTGGCATAACTCTAATTGTTGGAATATTCTTCATTTTGTTGAGCCAAGATTTCCCCCCTGTAATTTCTACCCTCCCAGAAAGATTCTGCCATTGGAACAACACAAAATAAACCTGTTTTCTCTTCTGAAGAATGACACTTTACATATTTGAACCATTTAGATTCAAGTACTAATTGAATGAATTTCTTCCATGAAGATAATAGGGTTGTTTCTTCACCTATGCCTTTGTACTGGCAATCCCAGGGACCTAAAATGACCTCTCTCTTTACCTCATGTTTGTAGAATCTTTCTCTTCCTTCAAGACACAGTTTCAATACCATCTTTTACGTAAAGCCTTTCCTGATCTCCCTGCTAAGAAGAGATCAAAGGCTCTCTTTCTATACCTTCTTTATTTTATTCTCTTTATATTTAGTTTGTATATATTCGTGTATGCAATCGTTGCCTATCTCCTCCTCACTCCCCTCCCATGCAAGTTCCTTGACAGTAGAGAATGCCTTATTCTCCTTATTCATATCCCCATCATTTAGCACAATGCCTGGCACATAGTAGACACTTGATGAACATTTGTTGATTAAATATTTGTTGCTGATTGATTCAAAGGCTGGACAAAGGGACTAAGGCCAGTGATGATTGGCTGAAGGAACTGTGTAGCTTGGAGGCAATGGGATTCTTATACATAGTTTCACATATTTGAAGTTATTGTGAAATAGGGTTTAAACTTGTTTTTCTTGGTCCCTCTTTGATAAAACTCAGAACCATGGGAAGAATTTGTAAAAAGCAAAATTTTCCTTGATAGAGAAAAAGGAAATACTTCTTAATGAGATATAGTATAATCTAATGTATAGAGAATGGGTTTAGGATCAGCTTGACCTGTCTTCAGGACTTACATCTAACACATACTGGCTGTGTGACCCTGAGCAAATTAATTACTCTCTCAGTTTACAGAAATTCTCTAAGACCATAAATTGCAGAGAAGATGTCTACCTGCATTGGTAGTTTCCTTTCAGAGAATTCCCTATACTCATAAACTCACAGGCCCCATTTGAAAAAATTAATAAAAACAAAAATAGAAGCAGTCATATGGAGTAGTACATAGAGAAAGGTCTTTATGGTTGAGTCAGAAGGACCTGGGTTCACATTCTACCCCTGACATATAGTGGCTGTGTGACCCTAGAAAAGGCATTTAACCCCTCAGCATTCCCAACCACTCTCTATGACTATATGCTGCCAAAGAATTAGTGATTTTCATTGGCAGAGGGAATTCATTCCATAGATATTCCTTATATTTATAAAATAAAAAAATCTGTATATAAAAGAAAAATTTCCTATAGTTTAATGATATCTGAAGGGGAAAGGACTTACTTGTCAGGAAGGTATGCATTGAATTAGAAGGCCACTGAGCTTCCTTCAAATTCTGAGGTATTGTTATTCTATGAGTCCCAAAGCCCCTTTGAGTGCTTAAATTCCTTCTTTTCCCATCTTCTCTAGACTATACATATGCTATGAATTAATTTCTCATCACTACATTTCAGAGGTTGTTGCACCTGGGGTGGGAAGACCTTAGGATCATGGAATCACAGGATATTAGAACTTAAAGACCTCTTAAGTATCTTCTAGTTCAACTCCTTTCTTTTAGAGTCAAGAAAACTTGTGCTCACAAAGGTGAGCAGTCTTGTCTGAGGTAACACACTTAGATGGAGGCACAGTGTAGATTTGAAAGTACCCAAAAGCATTATTTTTACAACCTGTAATTTGATTTATTTTCTACCTAATCTTTTGTCCTAAAAAATTCTTCAGAATTTTTAGTCTCTTCAGAATCATAGTCTCTTAGAGCAGGGAGGTATAAGGGAACTGGAGATAAGAGAAGTAAAATGACTTGTCCAAGAACATACAGTTCAAAAATATTAGAAATGGGACCTGAATGCAGAGACATTGTACAGGGTTTCCTTTCTAGCACCTGTCAAACAACATCATTTGTGTTATCAGTTGCTTAGCCAATCTGTCATGTCATACCTGGTGAAAAACAAAATACAAAACAACAAAGATACCAACAATGACGACAACAATAAAAACCATGAGCTCAAAATAAGTGATAAAATAATTTAGAATGGTAGGAAAAGAAGCACTGAGGAGAGATCAAGGAAAAGGGAATAGGCAGGAAAAAAAAAAAAGAAGGAATAGCAGTGTTGGCAATTCTTTCCTCTCCTCACTGACTAGTGGAAGAAGTCTCCTTCATTAACTAGGTTCCTGAGGAGTAGTTTGCCTCTAGAGGGATAAGACATCTGACATCTGAGAAGTGGGAAGCTCAGTTCCCAGGCCTCAGCTTCTGAGACATGACTGAGCTGCCCCTTCTGACGGCCTTTGTTTTCTAGAATCCATCCTTGCTCTGTGCATTGGGAACAGAAGACATTTCCTTTAATCATGCCTTATAAAAGCACGAGCTGGTTTATTGGCACATGGATCAGGGATGATTTGGGAGCCTGTCTTGTCTCTGGGAACAAGAAGTCTCCTCTGTCAGCCCCCATGGCATACCTTTTGGTGTCAGATGTATCAGTGACTCTAGAGCTTAGGGGAATTTTCTTCTACTTGTGTCTCAGAGAAATGTACTCAATGATGAAAGAAGAAACTAAGAAAAGATTTTTCCACTAGGTCTTAGGTTTCTGCATAAATGAATGGAACGCTTTTGGAAAATTTTGATTCTAGTTCCAAATTTTCCATTTCTGGTTCATGGTGGGAAAGCCACTCCCTGTCCCCATTAATTCTAATGCATGAAAGACTAAGGGGAAAAAAAGGTAGATAGCTTAGCACAAACTCATTTTTATTCAAAAACATGAATGATTAATAAATCAGTAGATAAAATTCCTGGCGTGGGAACTCTTTTCTATAAGTCTATGATAAAAGGAAGAAGGATCATACTACAGGTGGTGGAAAGGACCTCAGAGGCCATCTAGTTCAACTTCATCATTTTACAGATGATGAAATTAAGGCCAAGAGAGGGTAATTGACTTGTTCAATGTCATGCAGATAAGGTCAAAGGCAAGGATTGAACCCTGGTCCTCTGACCCCAGAGCCAGTCCACTTTCCTGGTAACATGCTACCCCCAATGAATAGATAAGTCTTATGGAGTTATCCAAGGGAATTCAAGGTTAATCACCTTTCCATCAAAGCCTTTCCCTATTTTGAATTTCCCTGTGATTGTGGAGGTCAGTCACCCAGATCTACAACCGAGTATCCCTCTTTTTCTTATTTTCCCTCCCTCTACAACTTCCTATCTCTCAAATGTCCCCTTCTCTCCAGTCATCATGCCATAACATTAGTTTAAGTCCTTTTCACATCCACACTGTTACAGAAATAGACTTCTAATTGCTCTTCCTGCCTCAAGTCTTTGTCTACTCCAATTTATTCTCCATTTAGCTGCTACTATAATTCTTTTACCTTAGAAAATGTGACCCCTTTGCTTGAAGAGCTCCAGTGACTCCCTATTATATCAAGGATCAAATATAACATCATCTGTTTGGCATTTATAGCTCTTCATATCCTGACCCCTTCCTATCTTTGAAGTCTTCATATGCTTTGTTCCCCTCTGTGTGCTCTATGGTCTACATCAGCCCATTTGTTGAAGAGGACACTCCATCTCCTATCTATACCTTTGCACTGTCTGACCTCAGGACTGACCCCATTCATGTCTACCTCTTACTTTCTCTGTCTTTATTCAAGAGTTAGATTAAATTCAACTTTTACAAAAGGCCAGTTCTGTTCACCTAACCCCCCCCCACTCCACTATGCCTTCCTATTTCAGATTACTTCCACATACTCTATACAGATCTTCTATATGCCTGACAATATTTAAATATTGTCTCAGTTATTAAATGTATACTCCTTGAGAGCATGAACTGTGTGTGTATATGTATCTGTGCACTAGCATTTAACACAGTGTCTAGAGCAATGAGTAAAATAACTTGTTTATTGAATGACTTACTCAGGGTCCCATAGATAATAAGCATCAGAGATGTGATATGAATTAAGGTGTTCCAGACTTGAAGCCTAGAACTCTATCACGTATCAGAAGCTATCTCTCTAAATTTACCTTTGATATTACAAACAAACAACTTTACATATTTCCTACAGATGACACTTTAATCATATCCTTTCCAGTTATAAAGGGTGGTGCCTAAATTATTAGAACCATATATAGTAAAATATGTGTATATCAAACATATGCAATTTGCTACAATACATGTACTCATTCATATTCCCTTTGAGTGTTTGTTGTATATGTGTATTCATGAGATGATTAGGTCTGTCGTAGAAACTAAAAGAACTTATAATCTATGACTTTACCCGAGGCTCCAACATGAAGATATTCATTTCTTCTTCCTTGGGAAACTCATTTCCTCTCCTTCCTTCCCCCTCCCCTCCCCCAGTCCATGCAGAGAATTATCCACCAGTGGACCTATTCCCTCACCTGTACACTTGGCAGCTTCTCCTCTCTTATGACTCCGGGACCATCCCAGTCCTCTCATTACTCCCTCTCTTTGTAGGTGATTGTCCTTGAATGTTTGCTTGAACTAGGTTGGGGGAGATGTATAATGAAAGGATCATGCACCAGCCTCTAATATCTGTTTGCCCAATAGCAAATTCAGTCATTTCAGTTCCTTATCCTCTGACTTGCCTTCACACTGTATTTTCCTTCTCTCTACTCTACTGTTAGCAAATCCCCCTCTATCTTTAAGTCTTCATATTTCTTATTCCTCCCATTTTCTGAAATTCAGTGAACTCTAGCTTTCTCCTGAAGACACCACATCTCTTGGCACTTCCTCCAAGTCTAGTTGTTCCTTCTTTCATACTCCATCATCTACAGAGTCAGGAAAAAGAGTTGACATAATCTTCCTTTTGTTATTATCACTCAAGGAGATTCATGCTATTATTTCTCTTTCTAAATAAGTTTGGTTCCTTATCCACAGTCTCTTTTTCCACTACAGCCCTTGCCTTCCTCAAGCTTCTGGCTTTCACTTCCTCAACCTTACTCTATTCGATCTGTCCCAGGTACCAGAATGGGCCTTTGATTGGGCCTTTCCAAAAGTTAACAGCAGAGCAGGGGTCCCAAGGTGAGTTCCAGATTGGAATAAATGAATGAATGAATAAAAAGTATTTATTAAGTGCTTACTATTTGATAAGTACTTTGCTCAGCACTGAGCAAATACAGTTTTCAGAGAAAGAGGTATCAGGGTAAAGATGAGAAAGCAAGGTCTCGGGGAGTTCAGAACCAAGTAGAAGATATTGAACCAGAAATGTTCAAACCAAAGCTGTTAAACCATCTTCCAGGGGTGCTTCAGAAAGAACTTCAGTACTTCACAGGAACTTAGATGAGATGATTTCTAAAGTCTTTTTCAACTTTAATAGGTATAGGAAGGCCTCATTCCACAGGTGAGTAGAGGTGACTGAACCTGCATGGAAAGAAAAGTGTAGGGCTAGCAACTGAAAGTAGATGCTTGCACTGTCAATAATAGACATGGCATATATTTACCATTTAATAAGAAATCATGCAGAATAATTACTTTCATTAAGCCGCCCTTCAAACAGAGCTTGCAAGTGATAAGCATCTCCATGAAGGGGGGGCACAAAGAGTGGGAATGGATTGCCCAGTATATTACTCATGGCTTTGAAGTTGTTTGAAAGAAAACTGAATGAGGCCTGTAGCTGCCAGATTAGATTTAGGGAATACTGGGAAATGTTTGTGATCTGAAGGTTTTCAGTTAAGAGCAGTTCCAAAGAAACAGAGTTTCTGCTAGTCTGAGACTGTAATTGAGTTTCCCTTTTTGGTTAAGGAAAATGTTATCCCACAGCTATCTTGGGAAAGGCCTTATAACAGGAACTTGGAAAGATGGGAGGTGGAAAATGAAGCATAGGTCAGCAGTCAATGCAGGCCAAAGCTACGTAAGAGATAGAGATCCTCAGGCTTCAAGAGAATCAGAGCATCTGAGAACTTGAAGGTAGAAGGGACCAAAGAGATTATGTATGTAGTCCCCTGCTTTGCCAAAGAGGAGGCAAAAGCCCAGAGAATGATTTGCCCAAGGTCCTACATCAGGTAAGTGAAAGAGCTAGGATTTTAATCCCATATTTTCTGGTTATATATTCAGTGCTCTTTCTCTAAGGCATATTGTGACCATGTCCAGAGAGGCCTTTCGGTGAAAGTAGAATGAGCATTAAATGGGATAAAAACTCTCCTCTCCCCTCCCCTACCCTGCCCCCTTTATAAAATTTGATTTTATTGGCATATTGTGGGGAAGTATTTTGGAAAGATCAAAATGCCAGGCAAATTTAAGTAGTGAGTTCCTATTATTCAGATGATATAAAGACCTACCACTCATCCAAGATCATTGTTCCTAAGACAAAAGAACTTATGGAGCTAAATAAATCTATAATTGGAAGGTAGCACACTTATATCTTTACTCAGATGATTCTCTCTCTTACAAGAGGTAGGTCTGGCAAATCATATATTTTCCAAAAGAGAGGTTCCATTAGTCTGAGGTATCGAGATTATACTTACAACTGTGTATAACAAGTGGTATGAACTGAAGAAATCTTAGCATATCCCTTACCCTGTCCCTAAATATTTCCCCTTATAGACTGCCTGAAATTACATTGGATATTCATGCCTTTGAGCTAAGACACTAGCTCCTGTTAAAATACAAATTATCCAATCAAGGAAACATATTTAGCTATTTTAGTCATTGTTAGTCATCTCTACTTCAGCCATAATTAGAATATTGGAAATAACAATAATAAACTTTCCAGCTATCACAGCACAGATCCTTCAGGGTTAGTATGTGGCAAAATGTTATTGGGTAGCATGATTTTTCCTTTTAAAGGTAGTTGCTAACATTAATATAACACTTTTTTTTGCATTTATTATCTCATTTGATTTTCATAACAACCCTGTTATAGGTGCTATTGTATTAAGGAGAAAACTGAGACCCATGTTTTCTTGGAATCCCATATTTAGTAGGCATCTAAGATAGGGACTTAAACTTGGATGTTCCTGACTATCTACTGTGCCACCTAGCTGGCATTTCAGGAAGCCTAGAAATGACAAAACAAATGAACAAACAACTGATTTTCCCTGGATCTCTCCTCATCATCACGTAGTGAAAAATAACAATAATCCCAAAGTCTGAATGTTTGTTTACAAATCTTGCCTTTGATACTTAACAGCTGGGCAACTTTTGTTTAGCAATTAAACTCTCTGTCTTGGTTTCCTCATTTGTAAAACAGATCTAAAAGAATCCTGGAATTTCCCGGTCCCTAGGCTGTGAGGAAAACTCTTTAAATCTTAATTTATTGATGTATTTATTTTGCAGAAAAATGAGGGTTAAGTGACTTGCCCAGGGTCACACAGCTAGTAAGTGTCAAGTATCTGAGGCCGGATTTGAACTCAGGTCCTCCTGAATCCAGGGCTGGTGCTTTATCGACTGTGCCACCTAGTTCCCTGAAAACTCTTTAAATCTTAAAGCATTATACAAATGTGAGCTCTTCTTAACCCCCAGAGGTATTCTCCTGAGATTTTAGGCCACATGTACAATCACGCTTATGTGGTCCATAATAAAGAATTTAAATATTTTACTGGTTTAAAATATCATTTTGTTTGAAAAAGACAGAGAGCTAGATGACATGTGGTAGGGGCACGACACAAGATGGCTACGATTTTATAATGAGTTTGGGGACAGGAATAGATCTGAAAAGTGGAGAGATTGCCCAGTGAAGATGGTACTCACTGGTTTAATTTAGCAGGGATCTCTGAACAGTCCAAGGACAGTATAAGCACCCTGAGACCTTGGGGAGGGATACAATACACAGAGTGCTCTAAAAGATAAAGGGAGAGGTATGGGGAGGGGAATAAAAATGAAACATTTACTTCCCAACTGGACAAAATTCTACCCTGTTTAAAAATAATGAGAAAATTGCTGCTGCCTCTTCCTCTTCTAGGTACCCACCAATAATTTCCTTATTCAGTTGCAACTGTATTGGCTAGTAACACTGATGGCTCAGTCAATATACACACATGCACAACACACAAACATACTCAAAAACAAACAGGACTTTGACTGGATAGTGTTGATTGCAAAGCCTAGCATACCACCTGAAATATAGTAATTTTCTTTCGTGAATGAATGAATTAATGAACGAACAAACAAATGAATGAATGTAGAACACCTATTCTGAGTCTCAAGAGTTATAAGTAAGACAAGAACACCAAAAAGGCAGAGGGAAGCTTTTTTAAAACAAGGCTGAGGCACTGAAAAATTCTGATTTCCGGGATAGCACTAGGCCTCTCATTCTTCATACATTCTTTTACTCCCTAGCAAACTGACTATTCAGAGCTAAACAAGTTTGGTTTACCTTTTTATCTTTTTATTCTAACAACTAAGATAACTAGTTATTTATTTATTTTGGGGGGCAGGGCAATGAGGTTAAGTGACTTGCCCAGGGTCACACAGCTAGTAAGTATCAAGTGTCTGAGGGTGGATTTGAATCAGGTCCTCCTGAATCCAAGGCTGGTGCATTATCCACTGCGCCACCTAGCTGCCCCCATAGTTATTAATTTACAAATACATAGAAATTACCAACTGAAATCTTTGCAAAAAGAAATGTTAATTTCAGATTCCATAGAGGTTTGTACAATTTCTCCTGTAATCTGGTCCCTCTTGTTTGGGAAAGTTTAAGTGTTTAGGGTCTCATAAAAGAGTTCAAAAGAAAAAAAGCACAGTTCTCTCACAATATTTCCAGTTAAACACTATTACTCTTTCTAATGAAACATTCCAAGGTAGGATATTTTTGAGGAGTACATGAAAGAAGTCATTGTTGTCATCACCATCCCCATCACAACCACCACCATCATCATTGTCATTATTATCATAAACAACAGCAGTTATCTCACTCGCTTGTTTTCTTTGGGAGAAGGGATTAGGATTTGTGATCTCATCCATAGAGGTACCTTTCAGAATGGACTCTCTCCCTTGAGGCAGATAGCAGCATATCTATAATTTTGAGTTTTAGAGAATCTATGGGGACACTGAAAGCTTAAGTGACTCGTTTAAGAGCAATTATGTCCACAACTATTATGTTTTAGAGACAGGATTCAAACCTATATCTTCCTGAATCTCAGGTTGACTTTGTATGTACATGTTCTAGTACAGATATCATTAAGCCCATTTTGTGAATGAAGAAACTGAGGTTTACAGAGGTGAAATGACTTGCCTAGGGTCACATTGCTAGTAATTAATTTGAAACCAGGACTCTTAAGTGGTCCAGACATCATTGCCAAAACTGAACAATCATCATTTCTAACGTAAGCATCATCACCGAACCTACGAATTAACCTTAGTTTGATTTTTTTAAAAGTTAGACAAATATTAACTGAAGGTCTAATTTGCACTGTATATACTTCCACTCTTCATTTCAATGCAAACTTCTTAATTATGGAGCATTATACATATTTTCTTATCAGTACTATTACACTGGCATAAAGGGTTAGTTGGTCTCCAACTGTGAGCAGCAAATGTTAGAGCCTAGTTACAAACCAGAATCAAATTTAAACAAGTTCAGCCAATTGTGTAACCACAAATGAACCTCTCACCCAGTTACCTAGGCTGTAAACACAGAGAATAGTTACACATCAGATTCTCAAAGAAGTATGGAGGGGTGCGAGTGGTAGTTAGGGGGGGAAATGAAAGCTAGTTACAAACTTTTCCATGTTTACTGAGCAGTTTCTGATCCAATGCAGATTGTTGTTATTTATGATGATCATTTCAGTTTACACCACAATGCTGAATTGTAATTATATCCTCTGGTATGAATTGCTTACTCACTACTTCCCCCAATTAGTTGAACCTTTGTTTCCTATGTGTTTTTGTTGTTGCTTCAATATTTTGGATAAATAGCTTGCTAGAGAACTGTTCTTCAGCATTTCTGATAGATTTTTTTTCCTCTTCTCTTATAAATTGCTCAATAAAATTTGGGAACATAAAAAGGGCACCAGAGGTGATTAAATATTTGTATTTGTTGGGCTTTTTTTTTTAAGCAATATCTGATTGCTTACTGGTTACATTGAGAAAAATGCTTTTGTGTTTGTGCCCTGGGATGGCCAGGTGAACTCTTAACTATAGAATTTTATAAGGGAAGAATGGAGATATATAAGTGGCAGCATGGGATCACAGAAAGTACCCTGGACTAGGAATTCAGAAGTCTGGTTGACCATCTTCTCTCTTACCTTGTCTAGTTAGATAAGAAATTTGGATACTTGGATACTTGATTCAGAAGTACCTGAGTTCAAATCCAGCCTCAGATACTTGACAGATACTAGCTGTGTGACCCTGGGCAAGTCACTTAACCCCCATTGCCCTGCAAAAAACAAACAAACAAACAAACAAAACCAAAACGGGGAAAGGAATACTTGTATAACCTCCTTCACAGAGTTCTTTTGAGGAAAGATTTTGCAAGCAGTTAAACATTTTGTAAATGTGAATGGTTACTTAATAATATTGGAGAGGAGGGGGCATTTGGATAGCTTCACTGGAGATGCCCATTTTCCCCATAGAGCTAAATTTACACTTTCCTCACCAAACTAGAGAATCTGTTCTTTTTACTCCCCATCATTCTGTCTCATGGAGAATTTGGGTTCCCAGAGGAAGGTTTATATAAAGACCCCAGCCTTTGAAACAATCAAAGATTCATATTCATTACTGCATCCTGTCCATCAGTCAGCAAGTCTTCCCTTTTTAGCCCTACAGAAACACATCATTGAAGGTATAGAAGAAGTATAAGAAGTCGTAGTCCCTGCAATCACAGTCTAGTCAGAGAAAGAAAACCAATTTAGCTCAAGTGTCATTTCCTCTATGAACTCTCCTCTGATGCATTTAGTAAGAATCCCTCTTCCCCAATAGTATGTGTTTGCCCTTCTGTAAATACACTTAGCACACATGATTTAGTAAGATCTATCTCTGTTTTGCACTACATCCACCTAGTTACATCCAAGAAAATTCCAAGATAGTAGGAATTATGGGTCTTATTTAGTTTTGTTTCTTCCCTAGGGCCTAGTACAATAGCCTCTATGCAGTAGGTGTCTAATGTCTGCTGGAGCTGCAACTGTTAAATGCAAGACAATACAGCCAACTCCTCAGTTGTTTTCCAACAATAATTATTCTTGGAGCTTAGAGGAGAAAGATATCATCGTTATGATTAGAATAGCCACAGAGGTTTCTGGAGGAGGTGGGGCCTGAGCTGAACTTTGAAGAATAGGTAGTATTTGGTGGGGAAAGGAAGAGAAGAGAGGAGGAGAATACTCTCTGGGAAGAAGAGGAGAAAGCACTGGCTTAATGATTTAAATCTTAGCTTTCTGCCTAGTAGCAAACAGTTAAATAGGACAGCTAGGTGATGTAGTGAGTAGAGCATCAGGCCTGGAGTCAGGAAGACCTGAGTTACTTAACTGTTTATCTCAGTTTCCTCATCTGTAAAATAAGCTGGAGAAGGAAATGACAAAACTCTCAAGAAAACCCCCAAAAAGGATTGTGAAGAATCAAAACCAACTGAAAACGACTAAGCAACAACAAAATTACTCAAATAGCTAGTCAAATAAAATTAATCACCATTCCTTTCTTTCCCTTTTAATTCTAAAACATCTCTCACACCCTCTATCTACTCACAAGTTCAAATTGCCATCACCCCTTGCCTGGATTATTACAATGGCCTCTCCCCTTTTTGGTACATCATCCACCCAGCTACCAAAATGATATTCCTAAAATCCAAGTGTGACCATTACCTTCCTGGCGCAAGAAGCTTCACTGGATCATTATTGCCTCAAAGAAAAAAAAATATATAAATGTATATGTCTTATTTAAAGCATTTCATGATCTGGCTCAAAGCCTCTTTTATAAATTTATTTAAATTGTTCCATTCTCCACAGTCTACAATATCACCAATCTAATTGGACTACCTTTTGCTGTTCATCAAACTTGACGTTCTCTCTCATGTCCATTTGTATGTACAGTCTGACCCCCAACTTGGAATAAACTCCTTCCTTACCTTCACCTCTGAGAATTCCTGGCTTCCTTCTAAACTAACCCAAAGTCTGACCTCTTACATTCAGCCTTTTCTGGCCACCCTTGTAGCAGTTCTTACTTCCTCGAACCTGTTTATGCTTCTTCTTATTCTTGTTTAGTTATTTTCAGTCAGGCCTGAGTCTTCATGACTCCAAATGGAATTTTATTGGCAAAGGCACTGGAGTAGTTTGCTATTTGCTTTTACAGAATGAGGAAACTTCAGCAAACAGAAGCAAACAGGTCTTTTGTGACTTGCCCAGGTCACACAGCTAGGAAGTATTTGAGGTCAGATTTTAATTCAGGTCTTTCTGGCTACAGACCCAGCATTCTATCCACTCTGCCATTTAGCTGCTGTGCTTTAAATTTAATTTGTGTATATTTTTTATTAACATATACAGGTATATTGTTTGCACTGATAGACTTTAATTGGAATAGGACTAATAGAGCAATATAGAAGGAGTTTCTTTAGGAGCTTCTGCAACATATAGAATACCCTCCTTTAAAAAAAAATGTACTCTCTGGCTCATTACATACCCACTACAGAGTATAAGTGTGGGGAGAATCTCTAAAACAAAGCTTAGGAATGGTTCATGTCTAGATTCTCTCCAAAAATGACTAAAAAGCTTCCCCTCCCCCCTTTTATAGAAAGGTATCTAATGAACAAAGTAGATTAGATATCGGTTGTCTATTTATTTCCTCTACTGCAAAAGAAATACTTAAAACACAAAAGAATCATAAACACGCAATGATAAATACTGAAAACAGAGTATAATAAACCTACCATTCCTATTATACATTTCTGGAAGATTGACACTTAAAATATTAAAATGTGAACCACATAGCAATATTGTTCAATTCAAGTGGTTATATGGATAATTGAGCTCCTTCTAGTAAAAACAAAACAAAATAAAACCTATATTTAATAACTCCAGGATCAAATATATTTTGGAGGGCATTCAAACCTCTTTATAACCTGATCGCTTCCTACCTTTCTCATCTTTTTACATCCTAGACCTCTCCATGTATTCTATAACCCCTGTGACACTCTTTGTTGTTCCTCACACACAACACTTCATCTGCTCATTCCCACTGGCTCTTATCTCTCATGTCTGGAACACCTTGCCTTCTCATCTAAACTTCCTAAGTTTCCTGTCTTAGTTCAAGTCTCAACCAAATTCCTACCTTGTGTAAGAAGCCTTTCTTAATCCTGTGTAATCCTAGTGTTTTGCCCCTGAGATTGCTGCAAATTTATTTTGTATATACTTTGGTTTTTAGTTGTATGCATGTCATCTCTCCTGTTGGATTCTGAGTTCTTTGAAAAAAGAGATTGCTTTTCCCCTCTTTCCTTGTATTCTCAGTGTCCTGTATCTGCAACATAGTAGATATACTTGAAAAATGCTAGTTGACTGATTATTATCCCAATAAAGCTTTGATCTTATTGCTTTTAAGAAAGCAGTAGAAATTTCATCCCCTCCATGTCGTCTCATTTTGGGTAATTCTTGTCTGTGTCTTCAAATAAATTCTCCAAAGAAAATATACTCAATACACTGGAGGTCTACCTCTAAGCATTTAAGTTTTATGACTACTAGGACAATATCGATCCATTCATATCTTTTCCCTTGCTCTTTCTCTGTGAACATACCATGTCCTTTTTTACCAACCACACATTCCCTAGATGATACCTTTGATACTATTTTATATGTTCAAGTCATCAGGGATATGCTATAGCCGACTCATTTCCAGCACGTTCATCTTCATTGCTCTTTGCCTGACATACTATTTCAATTTGGAACTCATCATTTGAATCCATATAGAATCATTAGAATAGCGGTTTTAGCATAGAATGATTGTATGTGTGTGTGTGCATTTGGCACATAATCAGATCACTAAAAGTGATATACAATTTCCAACTGCAATCCAGGCCACTCTCCTATTCAAATTCTGGCAATAAATCATTGGCTACCTACAGTACCTATTCAAAATGAATGTGTTGTTGGACCAATGCAATGGCCTCTTGTCATAACTTAAACCAATAGGTATTTTCCTTCCAATTAGATTTTTCCAGCATAGGTTGTGAGACTAATCTCCTTTGCTTTGGTATGGATTTTATTGTGAAGTCCCAGTAGCATTTCAGGGCCTGATATAATCAGTACAATGTCATCTGCAAATAGAAGATTAGGAAGATGCCACTATGAAGTGAGAATCCCCCCACTATTTGGATCTTAACCAGGGCTATCTTTATTTATGTGAAAAACACCTTTTTCAAGCACAAATCTCCTTAGTTTCTATCTCACTTGATGTTAGTAATCAAAGAATCAAAGAACAGTACATAAAATAAAGTTGATAAGGGAGTAAATGGACTTATTACACTACCTCAGTGGCCACCTACCCTATCTGTTTGTAAGATCAGCTCTGTCCAAGGGGCAAATGATTATTGAGTGGAGGTGCTTCAAGAGAGTCAATGTTGTTTTGTGTTTGTTTCTTTGTTTTCCCCCTTTTATAAAGCTACTTTGGAAGTTCCTTCTTCATGGAGTCATTGCATTTGAAATTTCTAAACCAAGTCACCTACATAGAGTGACTGAAGCGAGAGGTAGGATACAAACACAATCACCATATCCAGAAAACAATGATGCTACTATTTTGTCACCTGAGTTTTATGTGACTCAACCATTAACTTTTTATTGACTCTTCATGACATTCCTGACAATTAATTCAACTTTCTCTTCCTATCAAAGTCCCAAACTGGGACTACCCAACTCTTTCAAATTCTCACCACTACTCATTTTAGCTCCAAATCTCTATAGGTTTCCTCCAGTTTTAGAACAAAACATGGCTACCCTCTTATTCAAAGATAACCCCTATACTTGTACCCTCTATCCCATTCCTGTCTTATACCATCTATCATATCCCCTATTTTTTATGCATCTTCAAATTCTATCTCTCCCCATTCGTACATTTCCTTACTCAATCCACAGATATGTGTAGGCATTAACCCTACAATTTGTTCCCCACCATGCCATTAATTCTCCTTATTGAGAAATCTAATAGATGATTCACTGATAATAACTCCAACTCAACCTACTTCAAACTAATCTTATCATCTTACCCTTCTATTAATGGTACCACCATCTCCTTAGTCATGTTGAGGACATTTGAAGGACTCCTCCTCCTTGGCCTCAAGATCCAAATTGGATTTTGAATCTTTTAAATATTGCTTCCAACATATTTCTCCTATATATCTCCCTTTCTCAATTATCCTTCCTATAACCCTTGTTGAGGCCCTTATTTCTTCCCCCTTAGATAACCGTAAGAACCTCCTAATTGATCTTCCTGCTTTCATCTTGTTCTAGTTCTAGTCTATCCTTCACAAATGTTCCTGATGTTATCTTCCTATTGCTCCACTATGATGATATCACTTGTCTAGTCAAAAACATTGAATGGCCCCTTATTTTCTCACCCCAAACCCTCCTATTATTGCCATTCAAATCTTTCGACAATTTGACTCTGACCTTCTTACACAGCTCTCCTTCATGAGTTCTGTGGTTTTTATCCATGTAGCCCCAAAGCTTGGTGCTGTCTCATTTTCAGAAGGTGCTTTTTCAGTGTTTACTAAAGAAATGAATGAGCTGTAATGGTGGAGATAAAATGAAAAACTATTTATGCGCAAGTTATAAGACCAAAGTTAAAAATACAGATCTCAGGACCTTGAGGGAAGTTTTTTTTTTTTTTTTTTTTTTTTTTTTTTTAGTGAGGCAATTGGGGTTAAGTGACTTGCCTAGGGTCACACAGCTAGTAAGTGTTAAGTGTCTGAGGCCAGATTTGAACTCAGGTACTCCTGACTCCAGGGCCGGTGCTCTATCCACTGTGCCATCTAGCTGCCCCAGAGGGAAGTTTTAAGAAAAAAAAATGCTGGAAAGTGAGTTCAAGCTGGAGAGTCAGGTTTTCTAAGTCAAGATGAGAAGCAATGAAAAGCAGGGTCAGAGGAAGCCCCCGAGTCCAGAGCAGAGACATGAGGCAGGTAACAAACAGGCCAAAATGCTCAGAGGTTTCAAATATCTAACTATACAAGGAATGTTCCCCTTATTCCCTTGACTCTTAGTCTATGATAACTCCTATATATGCAATCCATTCACTTTCTGGTCACTTCTCTGGCTTTAAGTTCCTTTGAGAAAGAAGCCACAAAACAAAATTCACAGATTTATTATTTATGAATTATTTATCATCATCATTATTATTAGCTCTCATAATTCTAGCCATGTTGTTCATATGCTTCCACTTTCTGCTTGAGTCATATAAAACTCAGCTGACAAAACAGTAGCAGGCATACCATAGGGAATTATTGCATGCTGGATATGGTGATTATAGTTTGGTTATACCTCTTATTCTGGTAACTCTGAGCATGTGACTTGGCTTGGAGATTTTAAATGCAAAAGCTCTATGAGGAAAAAAGCCTCCAAAGCAGCTGAATGAAAGAAGGCATCACCACTCAGAAACCATATCCTCTCTGGTAATTTTTGCAACCTTGGCAGTATTGATCTTACAAGTACTTTGGGTAGGTGGCCACTTAGGTCTTATGGTAGGAGAGGTATAGGAAAGGTCTATCTTCCTTCAAACATCTTCCCTTATGGATAATTCAGGTATGATTTTATTTATATTATTGAGTTAAATACTGACTTATTTAAACATTTTCAAATGAAAATTAACCAGAGAATACATTTATTCCATAACAACTCGGAATAAATGATTTCATAATCTTTCTTTGCACTGTCCCAACAGTGAGTGGTAACTCCCTTGGAGGGAAGGAGCACAAAAAAGGTAAGAAGGAAAGGGAGAAAAAGGGGAGATGAAGGAATGTTGATGACCAACTTACTGCCCCATTTCTTCATTTAGTTGCGAGCCAAGTTGGCCCTCTATCGCAGCCTGTTGGTCAACTGTCTTTACCAGCCTACCAACTTCTGTTCTATCCAATATGTCTCTGAGAGTTTATTCATCAGTTTTGCAAGAAACATACATATCTTTGCCTAATATTTGATGCTCAATGTTATTTTCTCTGTTTTTCTATCCAACATAGTCCTCTAGTCAGAGCCACCCTTTTGAGAAAACAATCACTCCCAGAGTTGGTTGGGTCCTTTAGGGTAGCTAAGTGGTATAAAAAAAGTTATAGAGAGTTGACCTTTAATGAACATAGAATATGTCCATAGGTACTTACCTAGGCAGAAAAGGTGAGAGTTTTAATCCATTTTCCCCATTTTCCTCCATTTCTCTTTTGTGATTGCTTTTCTAATTTTTATTTTAAACCTCATTTTCAAAGGTGTATAAATACTGAGAGTCTAGTGCAGAATAGTAGTATCTTTCAGTCTGTAACCCCCTACTTACAAGCCAATCTTCTCCTTTCTCAATGCACCTGGAGGTGGTCCTGTGCCTATGAAATAGAAACCATATACTTATATTCTCTACATTCAATCTCCAGGAGGATTTGAAATTGAGGGCCCCAAACCCTTCTAGAAGTGACTAAGCCTCCTGAAATTGGGCTTTTCTATATTTCACCTGGTCATTCTGGCTATAAGCTCTACAAACAAGAGCCGATATGTAGGGTCTATAGGCAGCACAGAGGATCAGAGTATGGAATGATGGGCTTGGAATCAGCAAGATGTGAGTTTGAATCCTGCCTCAGATACTATTTGACTCTGGCCAAGTCACCTAAAACATCTCTCAGCCTCAATTTATTCATCAGTAAAAGAGCACCTACTTCCCAGGGTTGTTGTAAGGGTCAATGAGATAATATTTGTAAAGCACTTAGCAAATGGTAAAGTGCTATATGAATGCTAGCCATCAGTATTATGCCATTCATTGCTGCCAAGTGAGATTCTGATGAGGGCCTTCAGAAAGCCAACTGGGCTAAGAGGCCAGGATCTTTGTTCTCAGACTAGGGTGTTGGAGGGTAATAATAAATAACAGTTGGATAGGAGTCTCAGGGGTTAATGTGGGAGAAGCTGCTGGCACACACACACACACACACACACACACACACACAATCCGTGTAGAGTGGGAAATTAGTCAGCAGAGGCCTGACAAAGTGCTTCCTACACATGCTGTTCTGTCAGGCTGCATAGCTTCTTCAGCTTCAGAGGTAATTACATGGATTTTCTGTCTTGTACTTGCAAAAACACAGCCCAGCACTCCGTTGCGGCCTGCTCGTAGCTGACGCCTTCGGGGCTCCAGCAGGCAGCAGGCAGCAGGCTGCTGGAGAATGTTTACACGTTTTCTTTTAAGAATTTAAACCCTGAGAAGCTGCCACCTTGGGGAAGGGGAGAGGGTCTTGGGGAGGTTGGTTAAGGGAAGTAAAAGGAGAGGAGAGAGAAGTCTTGGAAAACCATGCAAATCGTTCTTTAGCAAGAAGAGGACAGAGGGGGGTAGTGGAAATGTTTGTCTTCCCAAATCCACCAACTTTGTCTAACGCTGGGAAACCACCAGCTCTCACTCTTTTAATGAGTTTGGGCTTTCCCCCACTTCTTCCTTAATCAGGAAGATTAATTGGATGATAGTCTCCATCTTGCTCTCAAACAGTCAATCAATAGATGAACAATTATTGAGTGTCTATTATGTGCCAGGTGTTGTAGGAGATACAAAGTGGTAAAAGACACTCCTCAGCCAGGAGGAGCTTCATTTGGAAATGGACAGAAAGCTTTCCCGAATTGAAACCTAAAATTTCAAGGAGATATTTGAGAAGCACCAACAAATGACTACTACATGTCGAACTTCCTGCCATTAGATTGTCACATTCAGTCAAGCCAGAGGTCATAGGAAATCAAATCCCAAGGTATTAAATTTAATTCAACACACACTTATTAAGCATTACACATATATGCAAGGCCCTGTCATGGGTACCCAAAGAATAAATTGAAAAATAGTCACTACCCTCAATGTTCTTACAATTCTACTCACATAATTTGAAGACTAACAATAAGGAAATTCTTCCCATGGGTAGTGGTATGTGGAATGATCTTTGAAGGAAGCTCAGAATTCTAAATAGTTTGGGGGTGAGGAGGAAATGGATTCTAGGCTTAGGGGATAGCCTGGGGAAAATCATGGATAGAGAAGATGAAATTCCAGGTTAGAAGAACAATGAGTAGGCTAGGTTGATGGAGACATAGAGATCATAAAAGATAATAATGCTTAATAAATCTGAGTGAGGACTTCAAAAGACAAGATGAGAAGTTTTTTATTTCATCCCAGAGACAATAGAGGGACACTTAAAATTGTTGAGTATGGGAATGAAATTTTCAAACTGGTGCTGTGGGAAGATTATCTAGATAGACATTAAAAAGAATCCAAAAGCCCTGACCTAAAGCTGAGAAAGTCAGAAAGATGCCAGGGAAAACCCATTATGAAGTGGAATGACTGTTCACAAAATCAAAAGCAGTATCATTTTGTTAGCCAATCCCTGCTTGATTGTGTTGACATTGACAGAGGCTCAGGCAGAACACATATAGTATTTTAGAAGTTTACAAAAAGTAGAATTATTTCAGAAGAGATATAAAAAACTCACTCCTTAAAAGACCTATTTGTACAAAAATATTTCTAACAGCAATTTTTGTGGTGGCTAAGAATCAGAAATTAAAGGTAGGTCCATCAATTGGGGAATGCCTGAACAAGCTGTGGTATATGATGGAGATGAAATAGTATTGTACTATAAGAAATGACAAGCAGGATGATTTCAGAAAGGCCTGCATTTGTATGAACTGATGTACAGTGAACTGAGCAGAACCAGGATAAAGTGGTACACAGAGACAACAATATTGTTTGATTCTGTCTCTGCTATTTGTGAAACTGTTTAGTAACTTCCTGATCCAAGGGAATCCCAAAGGACTATTGAGGAAACATACTATCTACCTCTAAAGAAAGAAGTGATATTTACAGAACACAGACTGAAGCACGTTATTTTTCACTTTATTTCATTTTTTTCTTTTATTCAAATTTTCTTACACAAAATGACAAATATGGTAATATTTTACACAATCATACATGTATAACCTATATCTGAATGCTTAGCAACTCAGGGGAGGAGGGGAGGGAGGGAATGAGGGATAAAAATTGGAACCCCAAAGTATAAATAAAAATATTTATTACTTAAAAAAACCAACAAAAAAAAACCTCTCTCATGATACCCATGCTTAGTCTTAACCTCCCTTTTGTAGGATTTTCCTTACTTAGACCTATCTCTATGCTGAGGCCAATCTTCCCCCAAATCATAAGGTGGGAGGTCTTAGGGATATTTTGGAGTATATAGGCTATTGGACTTGAATTGATAAATGAATAATCAACCATTCATTAAGCTTTTTTAGCCTACCAGGGATTGCTTGAGATACTGGAGATTTGAGAGACAGACAGACAGAGACACAGAGAGACACAGAGCAAGAGAGCAAGAGATTGAAATTCAGAAACAGAGAGACAGATAATCCTTACTCTTAAGTCAGAAGACTTGGAGATCAGTCTTAACTCTTCCATGTATTCCATGATAGGCATAGTTAATAACCTCTGAACCAGTTTCTTCATCTTAAAAATGGGAATCGTATAGCTTAAGCTCTCTATATCACAATGTGACTGTGAAGAAAACCCTTTGAAGACTGTAAAGTGGTATAGCTATGAGAGTTATTATTATAGATGAAGTATATTCAAAAAGACAACTTGGGGTGAAGGGAAAAGAACTCTTTCTCCATCTAGGCTTCTAGGAGCTCATTTGTTCAGGACTTATTCCTACAAGAGAACTCTTAAAAAGTTCTGGATTGACACAGTGATTGGAAAGTCTTACAAACATTTCTTGGCTGGGTAGCTCCTTTAATTTGACAAAAGGTGGTTTGCTGCTGTCCACAGAAAGAAGAAACAAGCTGTACATCTTGCTATAGTTGCCTGTGAGTCAGAAATAAGATGAACAAACAGAAAGGCAAGTGGAAATCTCACCGGACAGATCATTCAATAAGTCAGTGACAGAAACAAGGTAAAAGGGTACAAGAGCTTGGGAATCACAATCTTAGAAAAAGGTCATTTGGGGCAGCTAGGCGGCACAGAGGATAAAACACTGGACCTGAATTTAGGAGGACCTGAATTCAAATCCAGCCTCAGGCAATTGACACTAGCTGTGTGACCCTGGGCAAGTCACTTAACCATCATTGTCCTGGAAAACAAACAAACAAACAGAAAAGGTCATTTGATTCCCAGGAAAAGACTCTTCTTTAAGTCTTATTGGAATTATTCATAAGTTTTAGGGCTGAAAGGAACCTTAGAGTGAAAACGCCTCATTTTAAAGGTGAAAAAACTAAAGCCCCAAACCAGGAAGTTACTAAACAGTTTCACAAATAGCAGAGACAGAATCAGCACCTTGGACTTTCTGCTGCAAATCTTTTTTTTTTTTGGGGGGGGGGAGGGATGGGGGTTAAGTGACTTTCCCAGGGTCACACAGCTAGTAAGTGTCAAGTGTCTGAGGCCGGATTTGAACTCAGGTACTCCTGAATCCAGGGCCAGTGCTTTATCCACTGTGCCACCTAGCTGCCCCCCTGCTACAAATCTTTTCATTGCACCATGCTCTCTTTAGTCAGATAAACAGTACTATAGGAAATCAAAAAGGAAGAAAGGGAGGAAACTGGGCCAGTGTGATCTCAAATAAAAAGCAATGCCTTACTACTTGGATATAGGAAGCAGGTGGGAACTTTGTGCCCTCCACTCATGTATATGGATGGAGTTATTAACTACCAATTTTAGGACCCAAGAGTTCCACAAACAACTAGGGAAAACGAACAAACAAGGAAAAATCTTCAACAAGACTTTTTAAACAAATTGATCACAATTTTTGAGGCATTCAGGAGGGAGGGTTAGCAATTGGCAAAGATCTCAGAACAAGAAGATGTCTGAGACAGCTGTGTCAGCTCTGTCTTCTTGCTAACAAAGAGATTTGTAAAGAGACAGAGATGGGTGTGGAAAGGAGTGGATTTAAAACATATCATTAGGTAGCTTCTTCATTTATCTATTATTCTGGCTTTAAATGTGCTAAGTTGCTTGGACATTTCTGAAGTCTAAATGCTCTTAATAATTAACCTCTATATTCCAGTGACCATGCATCTAGCCATGTGAATGTCTCTCTTGTACAGAATTTCCAGAATAGGTTAGACTCCATAGCCACTTTAGAATATTTGCCTTCTGAGGAATAATTAAAGTAAGGGTCAATAAGTGAAATGAGATGAAAACACAAAGATAATATTATGCATAGGTGGAAATGGTGGTGATCTATGTGGCATAATTTTAGGGGTTCTGGGGAGATGCACTTTCCCCAAAATATGTCTTACTCTGCCTGATAGAGTTTCTGAAATACTACCATTGCATGCATTCCTTTGCTCTGAAGGCTTTTGGGGCCTCCCAGAGTTTCTCATTAAAAAATAAATACCCCTGGGAGGGATAACAGAATAAGCCTTTATCAGTTAATAGCTTAGTGGGGATTAGGGAATGGGAACAATTAGGGGGCAACAATTAGATTGTGTATACTGGGAAGTTTTAGTCCTAGATCTGAAACCAACAAAATGACTTTAGACAAGTCATATTACCTTTCTGGGGTTCAGTATCCTCATCTGTAGAATAAGGGATTTTAGTTCAAATATTTTAAGATGCCGTGTTTATTTAAAAGACAACTAAAGCATGGAGTAGTAAAAATGGAAGAGTGAAGGACAATATTGTTGTTGTTTTTGTTATTGAGTTCTCTCAAATCACCACTTCTACAACAATATAAAAAGTTCACTAAACCAAATTCTGAACAGGAAAGTCAAGAAAAAAAAAAGTGATAGTGAATCATTTTTTGCAGCCCCCAGGAAGCTTAGGAAGACAGAAAGAGAGGATTGTGAACAATGGAGTAAGGAATGATCAAAAAGTGAAGCATAGGGGGCAGCTAGGTGGAACAGTGTATAAAGCATCAGCCCTGGATTCAGGAGGACTTGAGTTCAAATCCGGCCTCAGACACTTTACACTTACTAGCTGTGTGACCCTGGGCAAGTCACTTAACCCTCATTGCCCTACAGAAAAAAAAAAAAAAAGAAAAAGAAAGTGAAGCATAATAGAAGAGCAGGAATTGGTGTTATCTGACATTCCTGTCACTCATTACCCAGTACAGGGTCACAGTTCCACAAGCAAGGAGAATTGTCACAGTTGTGAAGAAGTAAGGTCCCTGCCTGGGTAAGAACCAGAGAAAAAACCAGAAGGGTTTTTCCATTCATCACACTACACTGAAAATACCCAAAACTTATAGCCCCACTCCCCCACTAAAATATTAAAGGAGCAAAAAGATAGAATAGACAGAAGCTAAGACCAGAGATCTACCCCACACAGAGAGGTGAGTAAAATACAATAATATATAATTTGTAGTAAAAAATTTGGCTGAAAAAAAAACAGTAAAAAATGAACTTGATTATACAAAAATACCACAGTGACAGGGAAGACAAACTCAGAATAAGACATTGACTGGGAAACACCTATAATCAAAGTCTCAAAACAAACAAAATGCAGACTGGACACAAGCAAAATGAGAATTCCTAAAAAAGCTAAAGAATTTTTTTAAAGGACCAAATTTTTTTTTAAAAATCATATGAAAACAGTAAAGAAAAAAATTAGGAAGGAAAAGAGAGTACTGCCAAAAATTATGAAAAGAAAATTAACAGATTAGTAAAAGAGGAATAAAAATAATTCTGAATAAAATACCTTCCTAAACATCAGAATTGGCCAAATAGTAAAATATACAAAAATTCACTGAAGACAAGAACTCCTTAAAAATTAGAATTGGGGGGCAGCTAGATGGTGCAGTGGATAGAGCACTGGCCCTGGAGTCAGGAGTACCTGAGTTCAAATCCAGCCTCAGACACTTAATACTTAACTAGCTGTGTGACCCTGGGCAAGTCACTTAACCCCAATTGCCTCACTAAAAAAAAAATTATAAAAGAATTGGTAAAATGATAAAAACCTCATGGAATAAAGTACTCTTTAAAATTAGAATTGGTCAAGTAGGAGCTGAAGACTCCATGAGACATCAAGAAAATATAAAACAAAGCTCAAAGACCGAAAAGAGAAGAAAATGTGAACTATCTCAAAGGACAAATAGCTTACTTAAATAACAAAACAAAACAAAACAAACAAACAAAAACAGTTCCAGGAAAGATAACTGAATACCTGAAAGCCATGATTTCTTTTTTAAAGAACTTAGACACCATTTTTCAAGAAATTATCAAGGAAAACTCTCCTGCCTTTATATTTTTGAACTAGAGAGTAAAATAGAAATTGAAAGGCTCCATCAATCTTTTCCTGAAAGAGACACCCTTCCCCCACAAATCAAAACTCCCAGGAATACTATAGTCAAAGTCCAGAGCTCCCAGGTCAAGAAGAAAATACTGGAAGGAGTCAGAAAGAAATATTTCAAGTATTGTACAGCCACAGTCATAATCACACAAGATTTAGCAACTACACCATAAAGAAGAGGCAAGTTAGGAATATGATATTCCAGAAGGCAAAAGACCTGGGATTACAACCAAAAGTAACCTACCCAGCAAAACTAAGTATAATTCTTTGGGAGAAAATGAATATTTAATGGAATAGAAGACTTTTATTTATCCTTTAGTGGGCATGAATGAATGAAAGAAAGAAGAGGGCAGAGCTGAATAGAAAATCTGTCATTTAAACACATGACTCAAGAGAAGCATAGAAACGTAAATTTGAGTGAGAAATCATGAGATAGTTAAGATGAAACTGAATATATTCCTTTATGAAAAGATGACCCATGTAACCCTTAAGAACTTTATCAAGGGAAGTTTGGAAGGAATTTATTTAGACATTCATAGATGTGAATCTATGTTGGCATAATCATAAAAGAGGAATGGAAGGGAAAGAAATAAAAATTCCCTGGGAGAAGGAGGAAGGGGAAAGGGGGAGAGAGAATGGAGTAAATTATATCACATAAATGAGGCACTCAAGGAAAATTTTATGCAATAGAGGGGGAAATGGGGGAGGGGAGTGGACAATCCTAAAACTTTTCTCTGATCTGAACAGAGTCAAAGAGAGAAGTACATACACACACACACACACACACACACACACACACACACAGCACAGAGAGAGAGGTGGGTATAGACATTTATCTTATCCAATAGCAAAGTTAGAGGAGAAAGGACTAGGACAACAGGGGAGGAGGAATAATAGGGAAAATCGATTTAGGGTTTTAGTGTAAAAAGCAAAAGAAAATCTACAGGAGGGTCCAGAGTAAAAAAAAAAAAAAATAGGACAAATATAAGAGAATTAGATGGAGGGAAATGCACACTTAACAATTATAAATGTTATTGCAAGTGACATAAACTCACCCTTAAAAAGGAAGAAGACAATAGAATGGATCAGAAATCAGAGTCCAAAAATATATTGTTTACAAGAAACATATTTAAAACAGAAAATACATGTAAAGTTAAAATAAGGGGATATAGTAGAATCTATTATGCTTCAGCTGAACTAAAAACAAAAGGCAGGGTAAGAAATTATGAGCTCAGACAAAACAAAAGCAAAAATAAATCTAATTAAAATAGATAATTAGTAGTTTGCCAATTCCTTTTCCAGAAAAGGCGTCATAGACATTGGATTCATATCAATACGGAACATATATGCATAAAATTGCATAACATCTATATCCTTAAAGAAAAAGTTAAATGGAAGAATAGATAGTAAATGTATGCCAGTGGAGGACCTCAATTTACCCCTCCTGGATTTAGATAAATCTAATTATAAAATAAATGAGAAAGAAGTTAAGGAGATAAATGGAATTTTTTAAAGTTACATATGATAGACATGTGGAAAAGATTGAATGAGAATAGAAAGGAATATATTTATTTCTGGCTGTGAATAGCACCTTTGAAAACAGAAAATGACTGGGTTTC
Source organism: Dromiciops gliroides (assembly GCF_019393635.1). Classification (NCBI taxonomy): domain Eukaryota; kingdom Metazoa; phylum Chordata; class Mammalia; order Microbiotheria; family Microbiotheriidae; genus Dromiciops; species Dromiciops gliroides. The sequence goes on along the minus strand of NC_057861.1, from coordinate 330,740,294 downwards.
AGGGCATAAAAACCTTGAAAACAAAGGAAGAAAAGCAGAAATATTAAATTTATCTTTTTTCTGACCATAATTTTAGAAATTATAATCAATAAAAAACCTTGAAACCAAGATAAAAATTAATTTTAAACTAAAATACTTAATCCTAAAGAATGAATAGGTCAAAGAAGAAATCATAGAAACAAACAATAATTTCAGGGAAAAAAATGACACAATGAGACAAGCCAAAATTTCTAGAATGCAGCCAAAGCAGTGCTGAGAGAATTTTTTTAAATCTTTAAATGTTTACATGAACAAAAGAGACAAAGAATAGATCAACATATTGGGTATGCAACTAAAAAAACAAATACTAAATAAACAACAATTTTTGGGGGGCAGGGCAATGATTGTTAAGTGACTTGCCTAGAATCACACAGTTAATGTCAAGTGTCTGAGGTCAGATTTGAACTAAAGTCCTCCTGAATCCAGGGCCAGTGCTTTATCCACAGTGCCACCTAGCTTCCCCATAAACAACAATTTAAACCATACACACACATACACACACACAATTAGACACCGAAATGGAAATCCAGAAAGTCAAAGGAGAGATTAATAAAATTCCAAGTTTATAAACACACACAGACACATGCACACACACACATCTCATGTGGTTTTGTGATATACATATATAACATATATACATATATGCCCATATATACATATATGCTCATGTATACATATAACAATTTATAAACAATTTGATTTAAAAAATGAAGAAAATCAAATTACTATTATTAAAAATAAAAAGTATGAATGTACAGCCAATGAAGATGAAATAGATATAATTGCTATTGCTTTGATTGAAGCAAACTACATTTATTACTGAACTATAATGCATATTACCTGTACCATGATTTTGGCAATAATATTTTTTTTTGCATTTTCCCTTTTTTTGAATTGGCCCTTAAGTGTAGGAAACATCACTCATTTAACCCATAAGTATTTTTAATGGCTTACCGTGTGCCAGCCATTGTGGTAAGCACTGGAGATAGAAATTTTAAAAGTGAGACTTTCCCTGCTCTATAGGAGGTTATTTGCAACACATGCCTTTTGGCTTATATCTCTTATCACCAGAGATTAGCACAGTGTCTTCTACACAAGATGATGTGGAAAGTGTTTTTCAATTAAACATGTATAAAGTTGAAAATAATGGCATTGAAGTAGTAACTCAGCCAAACTCTCCCAACATTCCCCTCCAAACAATGTTAAAGTAATGCATCAAATAGAATTCTGGAGCAGCATAGCCAAGAAAAGGTCAGGGTGAGACAATTTTTCCAGTCCAAGACAATTTAGCAGGTCAGAAGGAGAGGTCTACAACACCAAAGTGTTGGCCAGCCAGCAGCACATGAAGCAATAATGTTGGTAGTGGACCTTTGAAGTGGTGACAGCAGCAATAGTTTCAGGAGCTCCTAGACTATAAACAGTATAAGGGTCAGGCAATTGGTCAGAAAGAGATTACCAGGGGACTGTAGGCTGACCCTGGATAGAGGAATGGATGCTGGTTGGCAACTCCATTGTCCATATGCAGTTCTGGGTCACAGTTTCAGGACTGAGAGAAGTACTTGTGGTCAATCACAAGGGAACAAGAGCCCTGGTTGCAGTTCCAGACCAGAGAGGAACACTAGCATTTGTGACTACAGGGGAGCAGAGGATCCAGGCACAGTCCCAGGGCTAGCAGGAAAGGTTTTGGCTATAGGGGAACCCTAGCTGTGGCAACAGTTCTAGTTCTCTTCCTGAATAAAGACCAGGGTACAAACCAGGAAAGCAGTAACAACATCTCTCCCAGCATAACATTACCCTGGAAGCATTGACAACTTGCAGATCCTCAGATCTAGCTCTGATAAAAGTAGTGCAAAAAAAGTCTGAAATTTAGTATGATGCTTCCCTATCCCTAGGTAAGAGAGTCCAATCTTAACATAACATTCAAAGTCAAGAAATAATGTGAAAAAATTAGCAAAAATCAAAAATCTTCTTTGGTGGCAGGAAAGTCAAGACACAAACTCAGAAGAAGATAAACAGCTACAAACAAAACCTCTAAAAATAAAAAAAAATACAAATTAGACACAAGCTCAAAATTTCCTAGAAGAGCTAAAGGAAGAAAAATTGGGAAAAGAAATTAGAGTAATGCAAGAAGATTATGAAAAGAATATTAATAACAGTAAAAGTGGAACAAAATTCTGAAGAAATGAACACCTTTAAAAAGCAATATTGTCATGATGATAAAAGTGGAATATAAATTCACTGAAGAAAATAATTTTGAATATTAGAATTGGGGGCTGGGGGGGGGGCAGCTAGGTGGCGTAATGGATAAAGCACCAGTCCTGGATTCAGGAGGACCTCAGTTCAAATCTGACCTCAGACACTTGATACTTACTAGCTGTGTGACCCTGGGCGAGTCACTTAACCCTCATTGCCCTGCCCCTAAAAAAATAGAGTTTGGCAAGTGGAAGCTAATGTTTACATTCGATATCAAGAACCAGTAAAGCAAAAAAAAAAAAAAAAAGAAAAGAAAAGAATAAAAAAACAGAAGAAAATGTGAAGTATCTCATTTGAAAAACCACTGAATTGGAAAATAGATAAAAGAAGAGGTGATTTTAGGAATCATGATGGAAAATGCTCTCCAAATCTAGAAAAAAACGAACTGTGGAATCTAGATGCAGATTGAAACATGCTATTTCTACTTTTTTGTTTTTCTTTTTTGAGGTTTTTCCCTTTTGTTCTGATTCTTTTTTTCTCAGCATGCCTAATGCAGAAATATGTTTAATGTGATTGTACATATATAACTTATATCAGATTGCTTGCTGAGGGGAGGGAGGGAGGAAGAAAAAATTGGAACTAGAAATTTCATAAAAACAAATGTTGAAAACTATGTCTACATGTAACTGGAAAATAATAAAATACTTTTATGATTTAAAAGAGGGAAGAGATGATTTTAAAATTATTGGACTATGTGAAAGCCAGGGTTAAAAATCATATTTAAAGGATAATATTTCAAGAAATTATAAAGGAAAATTGCTCCCTAAACCTTAGCTCCAGAGGGCAAAAGAGAAACTGAAAGAATCTACCAATCACCTCCTGAAAACACATACTTCAAACGATACCATGTAGACAAGTAATTTTGGTTATACATAGCTGACTCAGTGGGTGGGAGGTTTTAGGGATATTTTGGAGTAGATAGGCTATTGAACTTGAATTGATAAATGAATAACCATTAATTAAGCTTTTTTAACCTACCAGGGATTGTTTGAGATGCTGGACATTTGAGAGACAGACAGAGACACAGAGAGACACGGAAAAGTTCTGAGTGACAGATGTTGAGGGGGAGAATATGCCTGGTACATGGTACCTTCTGTGCAAATGCACAGATATGGGAGGAATGCTTTATGTAACAGCAAATAGGATAGTGCGGCTATAAAATGAGTGGTTTGGACTGCATGTTGTAATTAGAATTACAGATTCACAGTATCTTGAGTTGAAAAGAACTTGGAAATCATATAGTCAGACCCTTTCATTTTACATATGAAGAAACAGGCCTAAAGTGGTGGAATGACTTGCTCAGGATTTCACCTAGGCAAATGCTATGATCTCTTGTGTGCATTATTTGTTTATTCATTTTCTAAGTTAGTATTTCCATCATTGTATAGTCTTCAGGAGGAAAACTGGGCTTCCCTACCCCTTCATTTCCTTGTTTCCCTAGGTAGAAGAATCAGAAAATTCCTTTGCTCCTATTATCAGTGTTTGATTTGGACAGTGAGATGTTTGGGGAAGATCTGCATTTTGATAAAGTTAATTGATACTCTCAAAGACATAGACTTCCCTTTCTTCTTTCTCATTCCTCCTCAAATAAAAATGTTTAAATTTCCTTTCAATTCTGAAATTGCAAAGACCTGGTGAGCCAAATTGGCTGTGCTAAATGTTTTATTTACAAACTTGAAATAAACTTGAAATAAAAGAGAATAAGGGTTTATATATATACACATGTATGTATGTATGTATATATATATACACATATATATATACATATACATATATTTAATTAAAGCTTGTCTAGACATCTTTCATTTCATAGGGAGAACTTACTGGTAGTATCTGTAAGTCATATTTTAAGATAAAGAAAATTTGTCATAACACAGTTTTAAAAGATTTATTTTCACTGGAAAAAAACAGAATTCTCTTTCTATTCTTGTTCCATGTCCTATTACTTCCATTTGTTATTGAAAAATGGAAAAAGATATCTTATATCTAAAGAAACATTGATTCCAGTGCATTTTCAATTCAAATAAACAGTCTTTACTCAACAATAAAATTCATATAAGGAATAGGAGTGACATTTTTTTTCCTTTTTCCCCTTTTTATTTATACATCCACAATCAGACCCACCATAACACTATCTAAACAACTGTGTGCATTAACAAACAAACATAGATCAATAGCTATAATTTGACACACATGCACCGTTTTCTATGAAAACATCAATAGTCTAAAAGCTGAGTGGGCATAGCTGGGGAAAAATATGCTCTGCAGACACAATGTTGGCAGAAGATTAAATAACCAGATGTCAGAGAGGAAAAAAAAATTCAATGAAACTGAATGCATATTGGAAATGTACAGGTATTCTGTTGAGCTAAACTGTTCAGGATTAATAATAAGAAAATTATCTTCTACTTGCAGTCATTCAATTACTTTGTGTGCAAATATTTTGGATTGGATGTCTCCTATTCAAATATATTACTATCTGCCTAAGGAGAGCTGTTTGGAGTCAAGGAAAAGGCAGGATATGAGTTGCACAATGCAGTCAAATCTGAAAACAATATCTTAAGTTGCTATATAGCCTTTCATAAGTGAAACCACAGATGACTCATGTCATTCAAAGCTATAGCCCTGTGATGGAGCAATGAAAAGGGAATATATAACTTAGTAATGGGCCCAGGCAGCTGAGAGCAGCAAAGTTTATGTAGAGCGTTTGATTGAAAATAGATGAAATTCAAGAGTGTGTCAACTCACCCAGTACCTCTGCACACCAAAAAGCAAATAAGCCATTTGCCGTTTTACTAGAGTGTGATTCAGATGCCAAGAGGGCAGTGCAGCAGGGACTGGGATGGCACACCATTTATTATTATTATTTCTAATGCTGTCGTATTGAATAATGCTTTGTAATTGCACTCAGTGGAACACAGATGATTTTCTACTTACCAAACAAATACACACAATGTTTATTTTCATGTATCCCCTATGGAATTCCTTTTCAAGGAATAACTTTTGGTTACCCAGACAGATCAAATAGTAAATAGTAACCACCATACAGGGAAGTGTCTGTTTACATTGAGAATGTTCCTTACTGCACATAGTTTTGATTGTACAGAATGGTATGTTTATACTAAGGGGTGGACTTAGGCGAAGTGATAAATGGAGTAGGAACCCTTCCTCTACCCGTATAGGAATAACTCTTCCCCCACCCCCCCATGCCCCAGAAACTCTCCAGGTATTCATTCATGTTCCAATTCTGCAGGGGTTTCCCTTTAACTTTGTGACTTGGGGAAATTATTTCATCTTTCTATCTCTCAGTTTCCTCATCTCCAAAAAAGAGATCTTGTACAAGTTTCACTCTAGCTTTAATTTTATATTAGTCAATGGATCTACCAACTAAGGATAAACTGACAATTCAGACTCTATACTAACAATTCCAGTTATATTTTAATTTGAATAAGACCACTCTGACATCTGGAAAAACTTAAAAACCCAAAGGAATAAGGTTATAGAAAGAAAAAGGAAGTACATTTGAATAGGGCTAGATAATGAAATGTAAAGGTGAAAGGGGCTTTAGAAGTCATGTATTTAGTTTAATTTCTTATTACAAATGGAAAAACTGAGTCTAGTGGAATAATGGAGAGAGTGATTGACCTAGCATGAAGAACAGGGGACATAGGATTGCAATTCAGACATTTATGAGTTGTGTGACATTTGACAAGTCATTTAACCTGAGTCAACCTCAGTTTCCTCATCTATAAAATGAAGATCATAGCAACTGTTTAGTGGGTCATTGAGAAGATCTGATCTTAATAAATATAAAATGCATTGAAAATGTTCAAGCACATGAAAATATTATTGATGAAATAAGTTGTTCAAAATCATACAACTCTGGGTTAAAGAGTCAGGGTTCAAGCTGAGGTGTTCTCACTCCAAATCTAATGCTAATTCTACCATAGCACGGTTGTTGCTTTAGATGCTCGCAGTGGGACTAGCTACCCTACAAGGTCCATTCCATTCAGTTCTATGATTCTATGTCTCAGTTTGGGAAAGCAAATTTTCTGCTACTACCTTCCTAAAAGTGAAAAATAGAAAGGACCCTAGAAACAATACCTACAGACACCTGAGAATCCAGGTAATGATAATGGTATGTAAAGTACATCTTAACCTAAACCTGGAAGGAAAGAAGCATGGTAACCATTTTGAAGATCATTTCAGGGCTAAAATAATTTTCTAAATTACTTCCTACCCCCACTCAATTTTCCATTTTTGTGACCTGTGATTTAGCAGTCAAAAGCTACTACCTATACAAATACCTAATTTTCAGTTAGCTGTAGAGTTATTTCACAGAATTATAAGATTTAGGGCAAGAAAAGACAAACTCATCTAAGCTTAATACCTTCATTTTGTAGCAGGGGGAATTGAGGCCTAAATTGGTATAATAATTTGCCCCCTCTGTTCTCTCTCTCTCTCTCTCTTTCTCTCTCTGCCTCTGTCTCCCTTTCCCACAGTTACATATACATAATATCAGCATGGAGTCCAAACCTAGCCTTGCTTAATGATTTTTGCAGCAGGATTGACTAAATAGAAGATATAATTCAGTCCTCAATTAAAATGGCTGAAGATACTGGATAATCCATTTGCAGATCCCGTGATTTAAAACATCTCCAGGGGCAGCTAGGTGGCACAGTGGATAGAGCACCGGCCCTGGAGTCAGGAGTACCTGAGTTCAAATCCGGCTTCAGACACTTAACACTTACTAACTGTGTGACCCTGGGCAAGTCACTTAACCCCAATTGTCTCACTAAAAAATAAAAAATAAAAAACAAAAAAACATCTCCAGCATGTAATGTTGACAATGATACAGTTTATTTACTCTGTGTAGATCAACCATGTGGACTACAGAAGATGAAAGTTGTTGAGAACCAAAAGATAATGAATGGATTAATACAAACCCTATTTTGGGACAGACATATTTCTCAGTTTGTATTTCTCTTATACTCTTATCAAGTTCTGCCTTCTAATATGCAAAAATATTTATATGGTTCACCACTTTATTAAAATGTAAATTCTAAGTGTTGGGAACGTGTAGTTTTCCAGCCTTTCATTCTTGATTAACTATTTTTTTTTTATTTTGTGTGACAATGAGGGTTAAGTGACTTGCCCAGGGTCACACAGCTAGTAAATGTCAAGTGTCTGAGGTCAGATTTGAACTCAGGTTCTCCTGAATCCAGGGTCAGTGCTTTATCCATTGCACCATCTAGCTGCCCCTTGATTAACTATTACAGTCCCTTGAAAATAGAGAGAATTCCTAATTGTCTGGTGAACTAAAATTTGTCTTACTTAAAATAGATCAGTAGTTTTATCTTTGTGTTAGAATGGCACCTCTTTATTAAATCAAACAAATCAGATGAAGCTAAAATAATTGTTAAAATTTATGTGGGTTGAATTTCAATATTAACCAAACATTTCCCACACCTTTTCCCTACCTAACCGGTAGAGAGAGTACCATGACATACCCTGGAATCCTGATTTTCTCATAAAGCAGAGAGTGAGCAACACCATTTGATACTGTCATTCAGTGGGATAGGAGGGCTTACCTTTCAAGTGGATAAGCCATGGTGCCATTTTATGGATGCTAAAGAAAAGTCCTAATAAGAACAATTCCCACCTCTGCTTTCTGATGGCTAAATTTCTATTGGCAAATACAAAGCTTTTCCTCATAAAACATAGAGATAAGGCATTAAAAACAAATAGTCCAAGAGGAGGGGACAGTAATTAATTCTCACCAAGGGGTCTCAACAAAGTAGAAAGTCTAGAAGCAAAAGAGGACCTGAAGTGGGGGGAAATGGGAGGAGGATGGAGAAAAGAGGGCAGTGGGTAGCTAAAGATAAACTTTCTTTTAAGATGTTTTTTCAATCAAGCCTGTAGGGCAGAGCCTGAGGCCAGAGTCCCATAGGTTAAATTCAGAATCTAGGAACTAGGACAAGAACCAGCAACTGGAAGACTTCAACCAGGTTGATTGTAGTCCAAAGGCATAGCCAGGGGTCAGAGTAAGGAGTCATAATGTTAACATCACTAAGGTCTAAGACTTAAGGAAGAACACAGAAAGCAGAAGTTGATGCTGGAGAAAAGTCTAGCAAAAATGATTTCAGCATCAGTAAAACCAGAGCAAGCCAAAGACCTAAACAAAGCTCTTCCCCTAGGTCCTGCCCTCTTTAAAGAATGGTAATAGTAAATGAATAGACCATTTGGTAAATGTCAATTTAGGACCCATTTTGCGGTGTTCATAATGTCTATATGATTTATGAGGTCAGGAACCAAAGGAGGGAAAATTCTAAACAGAAGCTGCCCAATGAGTCTTTCACCCAAAAGTGCTGAGTCCCTAGGTATGAATTCAAGCCATTTGGATCTTTCCATGCTGGGGCAGCTAGGTGGTGCATTATATATAAACCAATCCTGGGGTCAGTAGGACCTAAGTTTAAATTCAGCCTCAGACACTTGCTATCAGTGTGTCCCTGGGTAAGTCACTTAAACCCATTGCCTCCCAAAAAAAAAAAAAAAAAAAAAAGGATCTCTCCCTGCCCCTTAAGACACTCCCCTGAAAAGGAGCCATTGGCTCATTATTGTAGAAGCCACAGACTGCGGTAGATAGTGGAATGTAGTGTTCATTTAATATATATACTTACCAAGTGTCTATTAAATGCAAAGCACTCTGCAAGGGGCTTAAGGAGATGCAAAGAACTACAAGCCCCAGGCCAAGTTTTCAATGTCATTACAATCTAGCTGGAGAGACAATATTTAAAAAAAAATTAATAATGAATTGAGATTTAAGTAACACTCCAAAACAAAAATAAAGAGATTTTTAGAAAATACAGATTTAAGGGCTTATTCTGTACCAGTTGCTTATGAATTACTAGGACAACAAAGAAAAGACAAAAGGGACCCTCTTCTTAAAAAGCTTATATCCTCATGTAACAAGCTAATACGTACTAAATGTCATATAATCTATGTACATAGGAAGTGCAATAGGAGTTCAGAGGATAGGGGGTGTATAGTGAAGGAAAAAGTAAATAGAGTTGTCATGAAGTAATGTACCTTATCTGGAGAGTATATTTGTAAAGTGTTTACACGGTGACTAGTGCATAGTAGGCCCTATTATTTAAATAATTATTGCATTCTGGTCTATTCTACTTGATGTACTTTAATGGATGAACATTGTGAGCCAAGGTGACCAAGAAGGAGTGAATAAATAGTGTCCAAGTACAGCAAGGAAGCTAGCAATAATGTAAAGAGCGCTGCTATAGATTAAAAGGACTTGAGTTCAAATTTTACCTCTGACAATTAATAACTGTGTGACCTTGAGAAAGTCACTTAACCTCTCTGAGACTCAGTTTCTTCATCTGTAACATATGGGGCTTGGATTAGATGACCACTGAGATCCCTTCTAGTTTTATATCTATGCTTTTATGACATTATTTATAATCACATGTCCTTTGTGTAGAGATAGTCCAACAGAAGTTGAAGGTTTTGGTAAGGTATACTATATGATGTTGAGTTAACATAGTTCTTATCTGTGGGGACCAATTTTTAATTGGGGAGTGCTAGCTAAGTGGCTCGCCACAATATTGGGGCAAGGAAGGAAATCGGTAGCCTCCCTCGAAACAGAACAAGATTTATTTTAATAAGAACGAACTTAAAAAAAAAAACAACACCACAAACAGGATCAGTAGGATCAAGGGAAAGGAAATAAAAATGGGGAAAGGGAAATTATAATACCTGAAAAATACCACCGCCCAGGAATCAGCTGAAAATACGCAACAGAATGCCTGTGGCTTTCCAGCTTCCACCTAGAATGCCCAATTCTCCTCCCCCAAACCTAGAAACACCTCACACAGTCCCAGCCAATGGGATGGCCGCTCTGACAGTCACATGACTGCCCTCACTAGGCTTCCAATCATTATAATTTTGCCAGACCCATGTAGGCGTCCGAGTGGTGATGACCTGAGTTGCCAGAGCCCTGGCAATGGCTACAACCAGTGGGTGGAGCAAGGCACCTTCTGCGGAGCCCCAGGCTAGTGCCCGCCAAGGCATAAAAACCTCAAATAACAATTAATTCTTTACATATCTCTGACCACAACCCACCCCAAGATGCCTTCTTGTATATTGTACCCACATATATACACACAAAGAGAGCAACCATATTAGTGTTTATGGAATGATTGGAGAAACATCCCTTACTCCTCACTTTCCACTCCATCCAGCATAGAAGGACCTCATTGGACCTGTCAATGACTATTTCTTATCCTAGGTCTCTGGATAAGAACAGCTACTTTTTAGCAAGAAGCTGAACAGAAATCTAAGACCTTGCCCCAGCTAGTGACAGTTTTCTAGTTGTGGAAAGCCACTGTCCTGATCCTTTCAGGGTTCAAACCTTATTGCTGTTGAAACCTCCTCAAGCTTGAGAGCCTAAAGTCTCCCCAGTCATAAACCACGAGGAAGGCACCTAGACAGTGGAACAAATAGAGTGCTGAACTCAGATTGAGGATGATCTTATTTTGAATCCTGTGTCAAACACTTGGTATCTATGTGGCCCAAGGTAAGTCACTTACTCTCTTTCAGTTTCAGTTTCTTCAACTATAAGATTGGACTAATAATGGCACCTACCACAGACGGGTTTTGTTTGCAACAAATGTGAATGTCTTTTGCAGCTTTATAACAATTTTTTTTCTAATGTTAAGATTGTCTAGCTAGTGTTACCCTGTATTGCAATTGTGAAAAAACTTCCTGGAATAGATATGCAAGATTCCCATTTTATATCTGTGTTACCAAGAACCTATTTTTAACTCATTTCACCAAAATTCCATAGTAGATTAGAAAAAAGAATGTATCAAGCATTTGGCAAAGTGATGCATAAATATGACAGTGTTGATGATAATAATGATGTCTAATGGATTGATCTCCACAGGGAGAACCCTTAGTCATTAGAGACTGGGTGGATTACCCATATAATGAAGATTTGGGAAGCCCAGTGCCATTAGTGGAAGAGGTAGGGTTCGAATTCATCCTTGGAACAACTGGATTAGATCAAAGCTTCTTAAACTCTGGGTGGGGACCCCATATGGGGTCAAATAATTGAATGTGAGGGTTGCAAAAAATTTGACAACAGTAAAAAGTTATATATCTATATACCCAGGGTCTATATACCTATATACCCTAACATATATTTATATACTCAGGGTCGTATAAAAATTTCTCTGTAAAAAAGAGGTTGCAAGTGGAAGAAGTTTAAGAAGCCCTGGATTAGATAATGGGGCCCAGGTGGATAGATGGCTGCAATAATACTGGGGCCCATCACCTAATTCCCGAGAGTATTGGTTTAAGTCAGAATGCAGAAAAGTGTTAAAGAATTGCTCTGAAATGCAATAGTCTGGATCTGAGTGATCTGCCTCTCACATTCTAAGTAAGTGGTATCAATGATAGCTTTAACTAGATTTCCCATATCTTCATTCAGTAAACATTTGTGTACAGTTTGCTGTGAAAGACATTGAAGGAGGACAACCATGAACAGAGCAAGTTTTATTTCTGTGATGATTAACTTACACAAACCTCTTGTTGATAATGATGACAATGATGATAGCTTAAAGGTCTGCAAAGTGTTTTAAGTAAGTTATCTCTTTTGATCCTCATAAGAATCCTAGGAAACAGTTGCTATTTTTGTCTTCATTTTACAGATGAGCAAAGGAAGGTTTAGTGTGGTTAAAAAGACTTGTTCAGGATCATAAAGCTATTAACTGTCTGAGGCAGGATACTGAATCAAGTCTTCTTGACTCCAAACCTGCCACTCTAGCCAACGAGCCAGCCACCTAGCTGTCAATCTTTCCTTTGCCCTCACCTAGCCTACTGTAGCATTGTCAAGGGGAACCCTTCCATAGCTTGTAACTTTTGGTCAAACCAACTAGACCCAGGAGGAAATAACAGTCATAATCAACTCATAAGCCTCTTTTACAGTGAGTAAAATCTATTATTTTTTTTGCTTTTTTTTTCTCCTATTTTTTCTTGTTCAGTCTTCTGAGTCTTGATACCTTTTGCCTTGCTTTTGTAGCTAATCCATTTTTTTTTTCAATTTTTCTAGTGAGATCTCTGTCATTTATTGGCAGGAGTCTGTGTGTTTAAGAGGCAGTGGGGAGTCAACTGCAAATAGAATGACACCAACTCTATAAGTTCAAATAATGACAAAGTAATCTTCAAATATAGTTTCTGCAAATCAATCAATACCTAATTAAGCACTCCTCCCAATTGTTATTCATTTGTATAGCACTTATATATTCACAGAATATATTACAATTGTATTATTCTTTATTTTCTGTAGCCAAAAGAAAAATGAAGTGTGATTAACTATAACCACAAAGAGATCCAATGACTTGTCCATACTCACACAGATCAAAAAGGAAGGTTAGTTGTTACTTTCAATTTCTTAAGGACTCTTATTGTGTATGTCTTAATTTTCTTACTTTATAAAGAAAATTTTCTAACACTGTTGAATTTATGTTGTTGCTAATATAATGTGAAATACATGTGTATTTTATTTGTTCCTGTGAACATTTCTGACAATCAAACTATTTATTATAGTAATTACTGTTAATTAATGCTGTTAATATCCTGATAACAATGGTCCACATTCTAGTTTGTCTTTTCTAGCTTTAAAATTAGTAAGAAAAACAAACAAACAAACAAACCCTTTCCCCCCCCAATAGTAAGATTGTCTAACTAGTATTATCCCATATTGTGAGTGTGAAAACCTTGCTGGAATAGATGCACAAGCTTCCCATTGGAAATCTGTGTTACCAGAAAACTATTTTTAAATAATTTCACCCAAAGTCCAAAGCAGAGTAGGAAATTAATGAGTTAACCCAGCACTCATAAGACTGGAGATTTCTAGAGTCAAATTCATGGAACTGAAGAACAGGGCTAGTAGTTGTCAAGTAATTGGTAATTAGATGAAGTAGAGGACCCTTTATTTCCTTTCTACCATCTTTCCTCCCTTGCTTATCTCCTCCCCATACCCAGACTCTTAGTTTCATTGCCTGATTCCTTCTCCCCTACCCATCTATTGTTATCTTCCTTAGGTTATGTCCCCTAATCTAAAATATTTTCTACTCCTTCACTCCCCTCCCTCACTTATTCCCCCACCACAATGTAACTGGTCACATTAACAGGCATTACCCATACATATACTGTTTGCAATTTACAAAAAGGTTATCCTTTCAACTGGTCTGGGGGAAGTAATATAAGGATCCCTCCTCTTTTATGGATTAGGAAACTTGGGGTTAATGAGATTAAGTGACTTTCCCATGGCCACACAAGTAGCAAAGGTTAGAGCTGAGACTCAAATCTAAGTCTCCTAGAAGTCTAATGAACATGTTTTTTTCTACAAGTCAAATGGTCTTTTCATTACACCTAGAATTTCTAGGTTCATTAACATGGCAGAGTAAGAGGATATACATAGCTATTTATAGGGCAATGAGGTGGTGCAGTTGATAGAGTAGCAAGCCTGGAGTCAGGAATACCTCAGTTTAAATCCCATTTTAGGGTCACTAGCTACATGACCCTGGGGAAGTCACTTAACTTCCATTTGCCTTAGTTTCCTCATCTACAAAATGAGGATAATTATACCTCCTACCTCCTAGGGTTGTTATGAGGATAAAATGAGATAATAATTGTAAAGTTCCTGGAACATAGTAAGTTCTATATAAACATTAGCTGCTAATGTTGTCTTGGTTACCTTAAAAATCTTACCTGATTAAAAAGGTCACTTATGACCTTTCCTTAAGTGGAAGATCAGCAAATAGAGGGATAAAATAAAATAAAGTTTCCTAAGGAGAAGTCAGGAGACATAGGTCAAATTTCAACTCTTTCCCAAATTAACTGCATGTCATTGGTCATCACTTTACCTCTCTGGACCTTTTTTCTGGGCAACTAGAAAGGTGAATTTGGGCAACTAGGTGGTGCCATAGTGGATAGAATGCCAGGCATGGAGCCATCATCCAAAATCTTTCACAGTTCAAATCTGGCTTCAGACACCTACTAGCTGTGTGACCCTGGGGAAGTCACTTAACTTTGTTTGCTTCAGTTTCCTCATCTGTAAAATGAGCTGGAAAAGGAAATGACAAACCACTGTTGTATCTTTGCCAAGAAAACCCCAAATGGTTCACAAATAGTCAGACAACTGAAAAAAAATTGAACAACAGAAAAATCGAATATAATGGACAGGACACTGGGCCTGAATTCAAGAAAACTTGATTTCAATCAATCACTTAAGCTCTTTTTGCCTGTTTCGTTTAGTATAAAATGGAGACAATAATAATACCTACCTCCCATGGTTGTTCTGAGAATGAAAAAGAGATAATATTATAAAGTGTTTAGCACATAGTAGATAATGAATAATGTTTATTCTCCTTCACTTTCCCTTGTACATCTATAAAATGAATCAACTGGAACAGTTAATTTCTAGGACATTTCCAGCTATAACGGTCTAGGAACTTTTCCTAAATTGATTTGATTTATTGCTTTAAATCTCAAATTAGTTGTTTTTGAGATCTTGTCTGTTTGATTTGAACCCAGATCTTCTGATTTCAGGGTGAGTGCTCTTTCTGCTATTCGAAACACCAAGGGCAAACTGCACCATCCCAGTCACTCTTATAGATTTCTTTGCCAGGTGTCAATCACCCTACACCTTCCTATTACCCTATTGAGAAGCAAATCAGCCTCTTTGATAGGGAGACTGACAAATTATTTCAGAGCTTGTCCCTGAAAACTGGGTTCTTCATGGGCAATGTATACCACTTCCAGGTACACCACACAGGGCAGCCAAACTCTGGGCCTATGCTCATCAGATCCTTCTAAGACACATCAGCACCCAACGCACTGATAACCAGGAACAGAGCAAGCCAATGAGGTATAGAAGCAAAAAGAGAGTCCCACATACTTTATAGCTGTAGGGAAATTAATTTTCAAATTAATAGAGGATAGTGATTTCATGTATACATAAAGCCTTAGGAACTCCTAAAAGGGAGGGGAAGATATTGCAGTGTCTTCTCTTCATAAAAGGGAGACCCAATTCTCATTATTCTCCTTCAAGGTGATAAATTCTACAACTGAAAACAATGTTTTATTTTGTCATGCTATGATTTAAACAGATTCTTCTATGCAGTAGCAATAGAAACCTATTTGCCCTTACTCGTTGTTACTGTCAAAGCTCAGAAGGATCACCCCATTCCTGTGAAATCACCTCAGAATTTTTGTTTGTTGTCTTTCACGTGTTTCCTTTCCACCACATTCATAGACTCACAGAACATCAGAACTGAAAGGGACTAAAGAGGTCATCTAATCTAAGTCCTATCCATGAATGAAGACATGTGGGCTCACTTCGTAAAGTTAAATAACTCACCCAATGTTATATAACTAATTAGTGACAGAAGTGAGGATTGAGTCCAAGTCTTCCGATGCCAAGTAAAATATTTAGTGTTTCATCTCACTCTTTTTTTGTAATTCCAACCAACAGACATCTTAAGAAGATATCTTTATAGGTCACACTGTGCTCAAATTCCTGAATCATTTTCTATTTCTTACTTCTTCAAAATGTACAAGTTATTGCCAATATTAATAGAGATATCTAATCTCCCCCTGGCCCTAACTTAGAAGTCAAAATGATCTCCATATTCATGTCTATTTTGATGGTCTGGAATCTCTCCAGCATACAGTAGACATATTGCTATGGAAGGCCCAGATTCCCCATTCTGTGATGATGTTTTAGGCCATTGGTACCTCATACATTAGATAATTTCCTGGTATACTCTTGTTAAAAGAAACCATAGGGGCGGCTAGGTGGCCTAGTGGATAGAGCACCAGCCCAGGAGTCAGGAGTACCTGGGTTCAAATCTGGCCTCAGACACTTGACACTTACTAGCTGTGTGACCCTGGGCAAGTCACTTAACCCCCATTGCCTGCAAAAAAAAAAAAAAAAGAAACCATAATGATATCAAGGTCAGTGTAAAATGAGTTTTTTTTTTCTTTTTCTGCTGAAGGTACTAGATATGTGAGGTAAACCTCCCAGGAGACTATGACAAGTCATCAACAAAAACATCAGCTAAGGATGTAAATTTTCATTCCCTCTGTAAATCTTTAGTATGTGTCTCTCATGACAACTTCCGCCTGTTACCATCCAGAACAACCTAAGTTACCTGCACTGATTTCATCACAGATGGGATGAGATTATAATTCACAGGTAGTTCATCTTGCATAGATCTGTTCAGTTTGTATCTCTAGCTGCAAAATAAAAGGACATTTCTATTATCCTGAAGGTATATGAAGGCTATGTGGGGGAGACCTTTTAGGAACCATGATTTGATGAGGATCGGTCTCCATTTATAGTGTCAGAATGCCCCACAGCTTAAGACTCAGAAAAGTGGAGAAAAGAGAAAATAGTGAGTGGTTTAATTTATAGACTGACAAATTATTTCAGATTATTTTGAGATTTAGCTTCCCTAAAAGGGAAGCTGAGCTCTGGCATTTTAGACCTTCCAAAGACATATACCCTATGATGTGTGCTGAAAGCACTTCTTGCTATCAAAAGACTTGGCAAGTCTCTGAGAATGCTTAACTTTCCTACCATGGAAAAAATCTCATCATATGTAGTCTCTTAAATGTCACCAGAAAAATAATCTCAATGAGATTAGTGTTAAGCACAACATCCACCTACAACTCAAGGTTCAAGAGGATATAGAGTAGCCTATTGCTTTTGAGTTGGGCAGACAGTGCCAAGTGAAACTCCACTGTTTATTTAAAGACCAGCACATGCACAAACCAGGGCATGTTTCTATGATGATTGAAACATGATTAATATTAGCACAACACCACCCTCCATCACATTATCTTCCCTTATTCCCCTACTCTAAATTACAACCATGGGCTTTTTTGTTTTGTTGTTTTGTTTTGTTTTCCTTTTCTAACCCCCTAAAATACTTTCCATTTTTCTACCTTTGTTTTTCACTTGATCCCACCCTCTACCCTGTTAGAAAACTTTGAAGCATATGAAAATGTAGACTCAATCAATCATTTCATCCACAAACACTTATTAAGTGCCTACTATGTGTTAGGTACTGTACTAGGTGCTGCACATACAAAGGTCAAAAGTGAAATATTCTCTATTCTAAAGAACTTTACCTTCTATTGGGGAAAATAACAAGTATGTGTAGGCTCACAAAAATAATTATCAACTAACTGTAACACTCTTTCCCTTTCCTGAGAATTTAATAGTCTATAAGCAGAGGAAAGATATATGCATTAAGGCTGCACATAACTGTCATATGAATAGGTAAGATTACATTTCTCGTAAAAACTAAGAGGATGTGTCTATCAATGGAGTCTGGGAGTCATCAAGGAAGGCTTCATGAAGGGGACTTGTGATTGTCAGTGGGGAAAAAAATGGGAAGGCAATATAAGAATGGAAAATTGTATGAGTCAGGGACAAAGGAGAGAAAGCAAAAAGCTATGACTGGGGGTGTTGAGTAGATCAATTTGGCTAGAACAAGAGTTAAAGGAGGAGGGGGCAGCTAGGTGGCACTGTGGTAAAGCACTGGCCCTGGATTCAGGAGTATCTGAGTTCAAATCTGGCCTCAGACACTTCACACTTACTAGCTGTGTGACCCTGGGCAAGTCACATTGTCCCGCAAAAAAGACAAACCAAAAAAAAAAAAAAAGTTAAAGGAGGAGAGGGATAAGAGATAAAGCTAGGAGAGGGTTGGGTCCAGGCTAATTTTTCCTACTTCTGTAGCCACTGGTTTGTTGCTCTAAATGCCAGTGCCTGTGTGATTCTGGTAGGATACATCTCTGCTCTGAGAACCTCTCTGATTTGTTATATTCCTCAAATGCCCTCTTTACACCCAGGCATCTGCAGATGACTGCCCTCAGGTACTGCTGTGATTTAAGGACTTAGGATAAACAGAGGGCTTCAGTTTCCTGTCTGATGCTTTTCATGAGCACGACATTCATTCTGAAATCTAAAAAAGAAAAACAAAATAATAGGAGCTATAAATTAAACTCTCCCAGAAAACTGGCTCGGGGAGCCTGAAACTGATCAACATGTCAAGATGCAAACATCATTTCTTTGCCTTGCAATGAAATGAAGATTACAGGAATTTCTTCAGTAATTTCTAAAATTAGAGTAAATCTAATTTTTCTTTGTCATGGGTTTCAGTCATCTAAAGCTGCTTACGTGGAAGGAAAATGAAAAGGTGATAGGCAATCTCATCCTTGGAATAGCCAAGTAATATTTCTATGATAAATCATTGAAAGCAAGGTGATTACCAGTGTTTATTTCTTCTATGCTGACCTGATTTGACACCAGAAAAGCCAACGTTAGCTACTTAAATATTCTTATAACTGACAACTTCACATTCACTCTTTAAATTTAAAATGCCCTTGTTTGTTCAAAAACCCTAAAACCTGACTCAGTTTTTAAGGCCCATTTTGCATAGAAAAAAGGATGCCTTAGGGAGTCTCTCAGTATCCTTTCTGGTGCTATAATTTTGTCATAATGATTTCCCAGGAAACTATGATTAGGTTATTGAAAGCAATGCCTACACTACAAGAGTGGTGGCTATAGTATATTGAACCTTAGAACATTCTCTTTTTTTCTAAAGGACTTTAACAAATGACTCACTTTTTCTTTCCCACTATAGTCATAGTATAACTAATGTAACATGTAACAATAACATATATAGCTCTTTAAGGTTTACAAAGTGTTGCCCATATATTATCTCATTTGACCCTCCAAGTAACCCTGTGACTTAGTTATTATTATTTCCATTTTATGGATGAAGAAATTGAGGTTGAGTGATGCTAAGTGAGTTATTCAGAGTAACCCAACTAGCAAGAGTTTGAGGAAGAATTTTACCTCAGGTCTTCATGACTCCAAGTCAAGCACTCTACCCAGCTCACCTCACTACCCCACAACTCCCTGTTTTCCCAATTCATAAGCTTTCTTAAATTCCATAACCTACTCTTTCACTTCATTTCAGGCACGTAAAAAGATAGTCATTAACTTCCTTTCCTTATCAATTTGAAATTATAATTGCTAGACCTAAATCTTGTCGGGGACTATGGAATCCATCTCCTTTGTCAGAGTTTATTGGTGTTCACATCTACCTTTGTATTCTCCCTCAACTATAGATTCTGCAAAACAAATGGTCAATCCCAAATTATTTTTAATTAATTATTGTAAGCAAATTTCTGATCTGATTTCCCTATCTTCCTTCCTCTTGGTATCATTTTTAGGATTGAAAAATAATTTTGACCTTAGTTTAAATGAAAATATTAGGAATATATGTCTGATATGGTAGCAAACAGTGAAAAATGTATACTAAAATGTAATCCAAACCCTTGATAGAGATCTGTGCTATGACTTGCCTCTGACATTGTGGATAATTGAGAGGTGACTGAATTGACAAGTCAGTCCTGTGATTTTGTACATAATAATGCAGATTAATTTAGGTTGAAGCCATAAAATGCTACCTAATAGAGAATCAGAGCATTTAATTTGAGAAAGATATCTAAGGCCAAACTCTACCTATGTAGAATCAACTGTATGGAATTCCCAATAAGTACTCTTCCAGTTGTTACTTGAAGACTATTCAAGCAAACTTGCTGCTTTGACAAGTGTTATCAATTCCATAGCTGGAGAGAGTAACTAGAAATCGAGAGTATGACAGGCTTATACTCTCTCTCTCTCTCTCTCTCTCTCTCTCTCTCTCTCTCTCTCTCTCTCTCTCAGGATTATCTATGTAGTAATTTTTTTTTCTTATTGACTTTGTCTGAGCCATCATTGTGACCACAGGTGAATGACTAGATCCTTAGCCTCATTCTGCTCATGCCTTTGGCCATGAAATACCACTGATAAAATCACTGGACAAATATCATTTAAATATTTTAAAAGTTTTTGTATAATTCTCAAATTCAATAGTTGCAAAAATAACCATCTAGTCAACATTTACATTTTCATTTAATCTAGCTATTTACCTATTACCTATTTATCTATCTATCCATCATTTCTCTATCTATCATCTATGTATCTATGTATCTATGATCTATCTATCCATTTAATCAATCAATTAATTAATTTTAGCATTAGGGAGTTATGTTGCAGAAAGTAGATGAGACATTCAAGGTCACACAGCAAAAATACAGTCCCAGTAATATTGGAGATCTGAAAAAAAGTCTGCTGGCTCCTTGTTATATGATTTTTCCATTATAACATGTAGCTTCTCCTAATGATTTAATCATATTAGATATGTGTCCACAATTTTAGTGATAAGTTTTCATAATATACAAATATAAAGAGAGCTGAAAATTGTTTATGATATTTTCAAGATCAAATGTGCCACCATTGGAATGAGAATGGAAACTTCTAATTATGTGATATATGAGACAATATATCTTTACAACTTTTGTGTGTATAAGTATCATAGGCAGGTCACAACAAACCACAAATTGTTTTTGAGGTTCAGCTTTGTGGGGTTCTGACAAATAATAGATTATTTAGGATGACACAAGAAACACTTTCTAGCCAATAAGAATAAGCATTCTGTCAGCACAGAAGATTCTGTTATACATGAAAAATATATTTAAATTTCTCAAGCTATAGAATGTTGTCTCCAGACATATTATTCACTCTTAATATAATGGAGACAAGACACAACAAACCAATCAGCTTTATTGTTGCTCTGTTAGTTTGTGTATGTCAATTCATGCTCTTACATGTTTCTGAAAGAATAAAACTTAAGTAAGGTAAATGAATAGAAAGCTTCAGGAAGCATAATAGATCTGGCCAGAGAGAAGGCCTTTAGAGACCAAATTCAAGGAAGGAGGGGCAGTAATAGTGAACTTTTCTTGGTAGAGTATTCTAAAGAGTTTGAAGGTTATAAAGTTTTAATTATTTGAATAATCTTTATGCTTTTGAGATTTAGAAGTACCTGGAGTAGTAGTACAAGCCTATAAACCCTGTTTCTAGGGAAGGCTGAAGCTACTGGATGAAATAAGTTTAGAATTTTCAATGGTAGTAGGGCTAATGCCTTTTGGGTGACTACACTTGGTCTAGCACAATGAGTAATAAGCTCACACAAGATAGGGAGACCCCATCACAAAAGAAAGAAAGAGAGACAGAGACAAAGATATACTCTGAGATAATAAGAGACAGAGTAAAGGGAAGAAAGACAGAGATACAGAGAGACTGAGAAGAGAGTGAAATAGAAAAATACCTAGCTTGTTTGTATGTATTTGTTTGCTTGTTATTTTTCCCATTAGATTGTGATCTCCTTAAGGGCAGGGACTGTCTTTCATTTCTTTTTGTAATCCCAGAGTTCAGCATGGTATCTGGCTCATAGTAAGCATTTAATAAATGTGTTTTGACTGACTGACTATTGAATCCCAAATTCTCACAAATTTTGCCAAGCATAAGCCCAAGGACATTATGATTATTTTCTTTTTCTTTTTTTTTTTCTTTGCAACAAACATTTATTTATTTTTTCCAGTTACATGTAAGGGTAGTTTTCAACATTCATTTTCATATGACTTAGAGTTCCAAATTTTTACCCCTCCCTCCCTTTCTTCCCCCCTCCACAAGACATCAACGAGGTTATATATGAACAATCCACAATTGTTCTTTTTATCAGTTCTTTCTATGGGGGTGGATAATCTACTTTGTCATTAGTCCCTTGGGATTGTCTTAGATCATTGTATTGCTGAGAGTAGTTAAGTCATTCACAATTGCTCATTGAACAATACTGTTGTCACTATGCACAATGTCCTCCCAGTTCTGCTCACTTCACTATACATCAGTTCATATGAGTCTTTCCAGGTTTTTCTGGGATCATTCTGTTGGTAATTTCCTTTAACACAATACCATTCCACTACAATCATATACCACACCTTCTTCAGTCATTCCTCAATTGATGGACATTCCCTTGATTCCCAATTCTTAATCACCACAAAGAGTTGTTATAAATATTCTTTGTACAATTTTACCCCCTTTTCTCTTTTTTCATGATTATTGTTGTTAACTTTTTCCCTACATCCTATTCCCTTACCCATGATATTTATTATCTAGCTTCTTTCACCCTAACCCTCTTCAAAGGGGATTTGCTTCTGTCTGTCCCCTCTCCCAGTCTGCACTTCCTTTTTTTGCCCCTCTCCCTTTACCCCCTTCCCTTCCTATTTTCCTGCAGGGTTAGACAGATTACTCCACCCAATTGAGTGCGTATGTTATTCCCTCCTTGAGCCAATTCTGATGAGATTGAGATCTTTGAGCCAATTTTGATGAGTGATAGACTCATTTATTGCCCAGATTAAATACATTACTCCACCCAATTGGGTGTGTGTGTGTTAATCCCTCCTTGAGGCAACTCTGATGAGTTTAAGGTCTTTGAGCCTATTCTGATGAGTATAAAATTCATTTACTTCCCCACTCCTCCCCCATCTCTTCCCCCACTCCATAAATCCTTTCCTGTTTCTTTCATGTAGCATTTCACCCCATGCTAACTCTGCCCTTCCCCCTCCCCCGGGACATTCCAGTCACTCCTCAATTTAATACTAAAGATGTCATCATGGGGCAGCTAGGTGACACAGTGGAGAAAGCATCCACCCTGGACCCAGGGGGATCCCAGCTAAAACCCAGCCTTAGACGCAAGACAGTAACCCCTGCATGACCCCAGGTATATCCCCCAACTCCAGTTTTTTATGGGTCTCTAGGGTCTTTTATTTGAAAGTCATATTTGCCTTTCAGTTCAGGTCTTTTCATCATGAATACCTGAAAGTCCTCTTTTGCATTAAAATCTGATTTTTTCCTCTGAAAGATTATGCCCTGTTTTGCTGGGTAGGTCATTCTTGGTTGTAATCCCAATTCCTCTGCCCTCTGGAATATCATATTCCATGACCTCCAGTCCTGTAATGTAGAAGCTTCCAGATCTTGTGCTACCCTGACTGGGGCTCCACAGTACTTGAATTCTTTCTTTTTGGCAGCTTGCAATATTTTCTCCTTGACCTGAGCGCTCTGGAATCTGGCTATATTCCTAAGAGTTTTCCTTTTGGGATCTCTTTCAGGAAGTGATCAGTGGATTCTTTCAATTTCTATTTTACCTTCTGCTTCTAGAATATCAGGTCCACTTTCCCTGACAATTTCTTAGAAGATGATGTCTAAGCTCTTTCCTTGATCATGGTTTTCAGGTAGACCAATACTTTTCAAATTATCTCTCCTGGACCTATTTTCTAGGTCAGCAGTTTTTCCAAGAAGATAGTTCACATTGCCTCTATTTTTTATTCATTTAGATTTGCTTTATTATGTCTTGGTTTCTCAGAAAGTCACTGGCTTCCATTTATTCAATCCTTATTCTTAGGTAATTATTTTCTTCAGAGGGCTTTTGTACCTCCTTTTCAATTTGGCCAATTTGACTTTTCAAGCTGTTGACTTTTTTCTCATGTCTTTCCTGAATCACTCTCATTTCTCTTTCCATTTTTTCCTTTACCTCTTTAACTTTATCTTCAAAGTCCTTTTTGAGTATTACTATGGCCTGAGACCAATTCATATTTTTCTTGGAAGCTTTAGACATAAGGGCCCTGATGTTGACATCTTCCTCTGAGGGTGCACCTTGATCTTCCTTGTCACTAAAGAAACTTTCTCTGATCCTCACCTTTCTCTGTCTGCTCATCTTGTCTTTCTTTTACTTGACTTTTAGCTCCTTAAAGTGGGGCACTGTTTCCAGGCTGCAGTATCCCAAGCTTCAGAAGTCCCAGGTGGTATGATTTATGGAGGATTAGGTTCTTCACTTGCCTGGCCTGTTCTCTGGTCCATAGATGACCCCAGACCAACTTGCTAATCAACCAGTTTTGTGTGTTGTGGTTGTCAGCTCTGGCAAGGCTTTGCCCCTCCCCCACCTTGGCCACTGCTACTCAACCCTACCTCCTGGTTCCCAGCAGGGGAGAAAAACCCAAGTTCTACCTCAACACCAGCATAGGCCCCTGTAATCTCCCCCTTGCCAAGGGATCAGCCCTCTCAGCAGATCATGAGCTTAGTTCCAGATGACACTGGTGCTGCAGCTGATTCAGAGGCTCTTGGGGTGTCTCTTTCTCTGGAGAGGCTTTCCTTGGACTGGATCTGTGTCAGGGTGACTGTGGGGTTGGGCTTCACGCCTATCTCAGCACAGCAGCTCCTTCATTCCAACCTTCCAAGCTGTCCTTGGTTGGAAGATGATTTCAGCAAATTCTTCTCTGGGTTTTGCTGCTCCAGGAATTTTCCTATGGCATTATTTGGATGTTTTTTGAAGCAATTGTGTCATAAGTTCAAGAGCTCACTGCCTTTCCTCTGCCATCTTGGCTCTGCCCCCCAAAATAATTATTTTCTAAAAATAAGCCTAAGACATGTAATAAAGTGAAAAAGTCTGAACTCTAGAATCAAATCCTGTTTCTGTTACTGATTTGTTGTGTGACTTTAAAGAAGTCCTTTAGAATTCCAGGTTTATAAAATAAAAGATTTAGAGCTGTTAAAGCCACAGGTCAACTCTTTCTTCTTGCATATATGGAAACTATGGCACAGAAAGCCTTGACCAGATTCTCAGTTTTGTCATCTTTAAAATGAGAAGATTGGACTTGGTGCTATATGAAGTCCCTTCTACCTTTATATCCATTGTTCTGTGGTGGAAGAGGTTTTATTCTGTTTACTAGGTGATGGCTTTTTTTTCAATCATAAGAACTCTTACAAATGTATATTAAGTTGTGGAGGGGGTTGTAACCTTTGTAGGTATAATGATCATCTATTCTGCTAAAATAAAATAGTAAACAAATTATATAACCCAAGTAAACAATTTTATCACACAATACTACAGAGAAAGATATGGGATCTAAAGTCCTATTTGTTCCAACATCTATAGGTAAGTAAAAGAAAGGACCAGATACTTCAGGGGTTAACAAAGATTATTAAAGCTAACAAGAAACCAAGCACCATTGATGAGATTAGTTACATGTTAAAATGCTTTCCTGCAATGGGACCTGAAGACATGTGACCAATGGAATTGAGTTGATCCCCTTCATGTCACCAGGAAGCATCTTTGCTCCAGTGTAATAAAGGGTATGGGGAGTGTAAAATGAATAATACAGGTTAATTGATATAATAATCTATTATCAAATAGGTTGAACTGAAAATAGTGACATTTTGACAAATACTGACAATAGGATACTGTTAGGGCTTTAAGGTCAATTAGAGCCTCATAATTGCTGATGTTAGACACCTGTCTTTTTTGGATGAGCTTCATCACTAACCTGTCTGACAGCAAATCTCACTAGTATGATAAGGCTGCTGCCTGATTTACTTTCCTCGAGAGCACAAACAGACAAAGGGAGTTCTTTAAGTGGTCATGCCTCTTCAGTCTCCACTTTCTTGGCTATGGAGTGTTCTTGTTCACAATGATAACTCCAAATTTATTTAGATTACAAAATATTCATGATTCTGATACTAAAGCAGAATAACATTGGCTAGTTATAGCTAACATGGATGTCATGCTTTATCATGGTTTGTAAAGTAATTTAAATGTATGATCTCATTTGATCTTTAGAACCATCCTTTGAGGTTCATGCCATTATTATTATCTCATTTTATAGAAAAGAAAACTAATGCTGAGAGAGTTAGTGAGTTAGCCAGATCCACAAGAAACAAAACAAAACAAAACAAAAAAACCAGGAAGAGTTGGAAGTAAGATATGAACTTTTCTTCCTAACTCTAAATCCTATGCTTTAACCATTTTACCAATCTACTTATCTGGGGGGAAAAATGAACTTGGACACTTTAAAGAGATTTTTAACAGCAGAGGTGCTCAAGAGACATAGAAAATATGCCCTGGCAAAATGTATTTATCCTGAAAATTCAATGGACCATAATTATAATTTCCTGGTAGTGCTGATTTCTTTTTTTTTTTAATTATTTTTATTTATTTTGTCAAATGTTTCCTAATTACACATCAAAAAAATATTTAGCCATCATTAAAAAAATGAATTTCAAATTCTCTCCCTCCTTCCCACACTCTCTTACCTCCTTGAGAAGGCAAACAATTTGAGACTGATTATACATGTGAGGTAATGCAAAAGATATTACCATGCTAACAATATTTGAAAGAAAACAAACACAATAAAACAATAAAGAGATTTAAAAATATGCATCAATCTGCATTCAGAATTCACCAGTTCTCTTTTCCTGAAGTGGATAGTCTTTTTCATCATGGGGCCTTTGGAATTGTCTTGAATCATTGTAGTTAATTGAATAAAGTACTTAATTCTTTCAAAGTTTATAATTTTTACAATGTTGCTATTTTGTATATGGTGTTCTACTAGTTCTGCTCATTTCACTTTTCATTAGTTCATATGAGTCTTTACAGGTTTTTCTGAAACCATTTTTTTTTTTTTGCAGTGCGATGAGGGTTAAGAGACTTGCCCAGGGTCATACAGTTAGTAAGTGTCAAGTGTCTGAGGCTGGATTTGAATTCAGGTTCCCCTGAATCCAGGGCTGGTGCTTTATCTATTTTGTCACCTAGCTACCGCCTGAAACCATCTTACTTGTCATTACTTATAGCACAATAATATTCCATCACAGTCCTATATTCCTATTGGTTCTGCCATTCCCAAATTAATGAACATAACCTTGATTTCCAATTCTTTGCCATCACAAAATGATTCATGAATAAGTTATTTTCCTTTTTCTTTGATCTCTTTGGTATACAGAGAGTATACCAAGGGTATGTACAGTTTTATAGCCCTTTAGGTATAGGTCAAATTGGTCTCCAGAATAGTTAGACAACTTCATAATTCCACCAAAAATGCATTAGTGATCTAATTTTTCCACATTCTCACCAGCATTTGTCATTTTTCTTTTTTTAAATCTTAGCAATAAGATAGGGTTGAGGTGGTATCTCAGAGTTGTGTTAATTTGCATTTCTCTAATCAGTAGTTATTTAGAGCATTTTTTCATGTGATTATTGATAGCTTTGCTTTTTCCTGAAGACTGCCTGTTTATATTATTTGACCATGTATCAGCTGGGGAATAGCTCTTATTTTTTATAAATTTGGCTCAGTTCCCTATAGAGTTGAGAAATGAGGTTTTTATGAAAGTTACTGTAAAATTTTCCTCTAGTTCCCTGCTTTCTTGCTAAATTTGGATACATAATTATCTATGTTCATTATTCAAATGATTAAATCTCCTATTGGATAATGGTTGGTTACTTCTATTTTTCTAGTGGGCATAAATATGTTAAATTATTACAAGCAACTTTATTTCTTTTTTGTTGTTGTTGTTAACATTCATTATGATTTTGAGTCCTAAATTCCCTTTGTTTCCTACCCCACTGATTGGGAAGACAAACGATATGATACTTATTAGACATGTGAAATCATGAAATCCATACACATGTGTGTATACACACACACACACACACACATATATATATATATATATATATATATATACACACATGGTATAAGAAAAGAGTGGTATATTTTCAAAATGACATGTGTATCCTCTAACTTTGGTAATGACTTACCAATGTGAATGTCCCCCCAAACTAGTAAGCAATTAAACTTATATATCTGTCCCCAAATTTAGTAAATTACCACTAATAATATGTGTGTGTGTTCTCACTAGTTGGCATGTGTGTATATGTATGTGTGTCAAATACGGTACACAACTGATATATACTTAATAAAGTTATTAGATTTGATTCATAATTTTCTTTCATTTACATATGTTGTGAGGTTCCAATGAGATAATGGATATTAAGAACTGCAGCTTTAAGGGATATCCAAATTATCATTATTATTATTAATGCTATCATCATCTTATTACTGTCATCAGCCCTCCAATGATGGAGTGACCAACTACTATCTAGGAGAAGAGTTAATTATTTGAATAATGAATGTAGATGACTAGTGATAACATTCTTGCTTAGAATCAAGCAACATTTATACAGCAGTTATACAGGGGTATTCTTGTAAATGTTTAATAATCAGACATTCCAGGGGAAAAAAAAAATCTGTGCACACACACTTTTATGTTTAACTGCATTATTAACATATTCTTAAAGCTAGTCAGAAACAAGACAAGTAAAATGGTTTGTAGCTACTGTTTATTTCCAAAATGTGAATGCTTATAGTGAAATTTTAACAATTAGTTTTCAAAAATGTTGTGATAACTCCAGCACAGTTCTTCTTTCATTATAAGCTTATATATTTAATTACCTATAAGAGCACATAAGTAACTTGTAATTGATCTTAGCCAGAGCCTTGAAAACCTACTAGAAATTATAACTATCACCTACTTCTTTGTTGCAAGTGGGACAAACTTCTGTAGTGCATTCCAAACACTTGGAAATTTGATCATCCAACATTTGCTTCTGCAATGGTTATTGACAGAGACTTGATGAAATGCCACCTCAGAGTGGATGCCATGGACTCCAGCAGTGTAGACAGTGAACCTTGTCATGAGTATCAGTACAACACATGCTTACCTGGACCTTTAGGGATCAGGTTGGTGGTTTGTTTATTGAGAGTTTGATGTTTGCATTATTTAATTCAATAAAGTTTGGTTGCAGAAGAACACTGTACATAGTAACTACAATATTGTACAGATAATAAGCTGTGAAAGACAACTACTCTGATCAAGACAATGAACCAAGAAAATTCCAAAGGATGCATGATGGCAAATGTTATCAACCTCTGAAGAGAGAACTTATGAATTCTGAATACAAATTGAAACATACGGGGTGGCTAGGTACAAAGTTGATAAAGCACCGGCCCTGGATTCAGGAGTACCTGAGTTCAAATCTGGCCTCAGACACTTGAGACTTCCTAGCTGTGTGACCCTGGGCAAGTCACTTAACCCCTATTGCCCCGCGCAAAAAAAAAAAAAATTGAAACATACTTTTTCCCACTTTATTTCTCCTTGTTTTTGTGTTTTCTTTTGCAACTTTGCTAATATGGAAATATGTTTTGAATGACTTCACATATTTAGCTGATATCATATTGTTTGCCTTATCAATGAATAGGGCAGGAGAGAAGGAGGTAGATAATTTGAAACTTAAAATTTTAAGAAATTAATAGAAATTTTTCTTACATATAATTGAGAAATATTTAATGAAATAAAATATGTTTGAGATGGAAATATTAAGTTTTTCACATGAATTAACGAGGATAATTCTTGTTAGTATACTATCAGCCCTAATAAACATATATAATGGGAAATCAGTTTTATCCATATCATGGTTTACATCATAAAATTAGAGTAAATTTTCTTTCTCTAGGTTCTCATTTCACCCATCTCTGAAATGAAATTATGGAGTTCTAGCTTTGGGATTTATGATATAAGAATACCCCAGGAAGAGGTTTTGAGTTCTCAACTGGCTGAAGACAGATTCAACTATCTGAGGACAAATCTTTAAATATACTAGTCTCCCTTATATCATCCTGGGTAGTTGACTTGGAACCTCTCAGCACTTTGGTTCTATTGTTCTGCAAACTGAAGGACTGTGGAATTTTCTGATATGAGCTAAGTGTATGTGAGGCAGATTGCTGGAGTGCTATAATCTTTGATTCCTCTTATAGGCAGAGGATCTAGTTGGCTCATCATTTCACTATCCAATAATGATGCTTCATATCTCCCAAACCTATCATTTTGACATTATGGTGGGCTCTTCCTCCCTTTAACATATGAAGGGAATAGTCAGCCCAGCTTCCCTTTCTCTTGTTGTACTCCCCTTCCTGTTAACATCCTACTAAATGAAAACACAGGAAATTTAAAGATGTATTGCATGCTCAACAGAGGGAGAGAAAGACAAAAACAAAACAAAATCAAAACTCCTGTCACTGACAAAGATGTGAAGAAGAAAATAAAAGCTTTAGGCATTTCCTATAGTGGCAAGAGCCAAATGAAGCAAAGGTTACCCCTCAGATCTCCTCTATTTTGCTTTAAAAGCTGTGTTTAATTGTTAGTCACGATGCACTGTGGGCAGAACAATTAGTTGTATCTATATTAGATCTAAGCTGTAATTATTTGTTACATTAATCATGACTAGAGTGAGAATTTAATTAGTCACGAACATTAAGTGATTTTTTTTTTGAAGCGGGGGAAAAATGTTTTCTGTTGTTTGGTGCATCTGATTAAAGGGAGGGCTCCACAGCTGGCTAGTAAGTCGAAAGGGACTGAACACTCCTTTGCTTACCACCTTGAAAAAGAAGATTTCTGATGCAGGTGACTTAAACATATATCTGAGTTTTTTCTTTTCCAGCCAAATGGCAAAACTTACTTGTTAGGCCCAGGCTGCATTGTGGGAACAAACTGAAAAAGGGGCCCCCAAACTGGCAAAGTCATTTAGTAATTAAAGAAATGGCATCTGATAATTATTCTACCCCTATTTTTTTCCTTTACATTTGCTACCTTTCTTTTTTCTACTTTCACTGGGAAAGAGATACCAATGCAGGACTCCTAGGGAGTGGGGAAAGAGATGAACAGAGCAAAGACCCAAATGAGTTAGATTAGTATTTATCTCAGCTACTGTGTTTTGAAAGTGTGTAGACTTAACATTCATCTAATCATCAGCTAGCTAATGTCCAATGCCACAAAGCTTTGGAATCTGCATGCCTCTCAAATTAGAAATCTACAGACTTGGTGTGGGGGCAGGTTTTGGGGGAAAACAAAGCCTAAATGTGGTGGCAGTGATAGTGGCAGGGACAAAGTTTTGATAATATGACACATTTAATGAGTCACGTACGTAGAGCTGTTTATCGCCCCAAACAGCTACACCCTGCTGATTCTAGTGAAAACTTTTAGACAACCTCAGCGTTCTTGTGCTCATTACACCGACCTGTCAGAAATGACAACTTGGCCAAGTCTGGTTATTCCATGCTGACAAGGTACCATCTAGGCTTTGCGGCAATAATGTCAGCTTTTAAAGGTGCAATATACTTAAGGAAGCTCATTTCTATGATTTGGCCAAAAAGAGCCATTTTCCCTGTCAGGGCTGAAGAATGCCTTAGTTTTCTTTAAATTAGGAGTCGTTTTCATGGAGATTGTTCTTGGGGAAACCAGCAGAAAGGAGAGAAACTATTTTTTGGAAGGTTTAAAATAATTTAGCCTACTGAGCAATGGCATGATTGCCTGGTATGTCAAAGACATCCAGGGATGCTCTGCCTGGTGCAAAGCATATTTCAAATCTACACTAATGCAACAAATAAAACTGCAATTTGGACATGATCAGTATGCACCATCAGCTGCAAATGTAGAACTATAATCCGGAAAGCCACTTTTAGCACTTTGGTGCAACTGAATGCATTGCCATGAGTATTAGAGCAAAGTACACACAGAGGAGCTGGATCTCCTGATTCCCGTTTGCAGGGGGAGGTAAGAGGAGGGGGGCACATTCCTTTGTTCCTTTGTCCAGAATTGAGGTTATGGTCAGAGTTGTGGGGTGGGTTAGAGTTTGGGTGCCATTTAGAATCAGGCATATCAAAATATCACATATAAATAACAATCCATCTAGCTAGCTAGCTACACGTAAATGAAGTTTTAAGTTTTATGAAGCATTTTCTTTGCCCAACCCATGGCAAAGGTAGCATGGTATAGTAGAAAGAGAGCTGGATTTGACCAAAGGATCTGAATTTGAATCCTGGCATCACTTCTTATTGCCTGGGAGATGTCACACAAGTCTCTTGCCTCCAGGACTCAGTCTCTTTCTCTTTAAAGTGGTGAGGTTATACTAAATGACTGCTAAGGTCTCCTCCAGCTCTAAGGAAATTGGAGATTGAAAAGCAAAGAGACTTGCCTAGGTACCAAACTTAGGGAATGTCAGAGCCTGGATTTAAACTTAGATTTCCCTGGCTTCATATTCCAGTGTTCTTTCCTCTCCAGCCCAGTGCTGCCACAAAGACTGGGTTGGTTTTGCCTTGCTGTGAGAACAAGACTGAAATAGAGACCCTAGAATAAGCTTGTGAAATGTAATAGGAACTGAAATGGAAAAAAAGCAATAGGGCTATGTCTGACTTCCTACTCTCATCTTCTCCTTAATAGTATGTATTTGTGTCTATGACTACAAGATGCTCAAGAAATTGAGAAAGGAAATAAAGAATATATTTAAAGTGGTGATAGGTTGACGATGTACTGAAGCCATTTTGACTTTAAAATTTCAGAGTAAACCAAACTGGATAAACTTTCCTATTTTTCCCTAATCTGCATTTGCCTACATAGCTCAGTATCTAATTTGCTAGTGAACACCATCATTCCACAGAGGCAGAAAACTCCCGGAAGCTCTTGATATTTTTATGTGTGACATCTTAGAAGCATCCCTGTATGTGGAGTCAAAAGATCAGGATTTGGTCCTTTGTTTTTCTTCTGACTGTTTCTGACCTCACACAAAGCCCTTCACCATTCTGAATTTGAATTTACTTGTAAAATGAAAATGAAAATAACTATTGTGCTACCCAAACAGGGTGGCAGGAGCAGAACTCTCTCTAAAGTATAAATGCAAGCTGTTATTTGTAATTACAATGCATGTATTAGGTATCAAGAGAGGACTTACTGATAAGCACCCTAAGGCACCACAACATTTCTAGTATATAGGAGGCTTGACCCACACATTAAATGATTCCTTCCATCATGAAAAGTATTTTTTTCCTGCTATGTGATTAAGACCCACCACACCACTAACTCTGTCCAACTATTTTTTAAAAATGTAGAATATACTTCAAATCAGCGGCTCCATATAGACATATCTTGTGACATAGCTGACTAATGCTTGTTGACTGACTTATCAATGATAAGTACAGTAGAGTAGAATTTGCCGGTGAAGATGGAAACAGTCTTTTTGGTTTCATTTTAACTCTAGAAAAAATTAACAAACATTTTTTTCTCTTCCACTCTCCTCCCCACTTTGGTGAAGAGAGGACACAATTTGTAATAAAAATGCAAAATCAAGAAAAAAACAATTTTGTACATTGGCAGTGTCCAGGGGAGGAAACAACATCTCATTTTGCACCTTGAGTCCATTACCTGTATGTCAGATGTGGGGAGCATATTTCAGCATGAATCCTCTGGAATCATGCTTGATCATCTCATTTAGAAAACATACACATATGTAGTTACATACAAAATAAATCCAAAGTAATTTGGAAAGGGGGGGTGGAAGGCAGATGGGAAAAGCAGGAAAGTAGAAGCTGGCATTTGATTTGTGGTGAAGGATGGGTACTTTCCTCACTCAAGCACCACCTTCTTACATAAAGCTTGTCCTGATTCCCCTCAATTGCTAGTTCACCAAATTATAATTTATCTATTTTAGATGTATATTGTACCTTTATGCTCATACATAGTGCATGTTTTCTCTTCCAGATATATAGTAAACTTCTCTAGAGAAAGGACTGTTTAACATGTGTCTTTGTGTCTTCAATGCCTGGCATATAGTAGACAATTAAGCTGTATTGATTTCACCTAATTACCAATATGGCATGCAAATGTGAACTGTTGGAAAATAGGTCATTAAAGACATATATAATGATTTTAGAATACATCTAGTTATAGCTAAATGTGATAATGTAGAAAATTTACATTATATATGTCATATATGTGTTTATGTGTATTATATCTATGTTTGATATGTGTATAAAATATAATTATATTTCACACATAAAATAGTGAGTTCTTACCCAATTAAAAAAGTGAAGGTGGATCAGTCATATGTAAAGAGTGAAGGGTATGGGGGCAGATGAAATGATATAACCTCAATACCTTTGTCAATTTTTTTGAAAGCAAGTGTCCAATTATAATGGTGGATTCTCTCTGCATAATAGAGCTAGGGAAAAATAAGGATCAGAAAGACATGGCATAAAAAAGATGTGGAGCAGCAGGTATGTGAACAGTCAGAGTGAAGAATAACCACAATGAAATCATGGACTAATTAAATTAACTAATGACAATTTCCCCACATTGAACAACATAAACATTTTTACATTGATTACATATTGATTTCTCATATATTCAACAAATATTTAATAATAACCCACCATTCATAGTTTCCCACACACATACCTATTTAATCCTCTTTTTAATAGTATACTTTTCTTTATATCATTTTGCCTGTTTTTTATAACTAAATCTCTTGGTTTCCTATAGCTTTTTCCCCCAAAAACTAACTATGGCTCCATCTGCTCCTTCCCAC
The DNA here is from genome assembly GCF_019393635.1 of Dromiciops gliroides. Lineage (NCBI taxonomy): Eukaryota > Metazoa > Chordata > Mammalia > Microbiotheria > Microbiotheriidae > Dromiciops > Dromiciops gliroides. The sequence continues at coordinate 330,705,720 of NC_057861.1, read as the reverse complement.
AGCCATCTCTTGGGCAGGTCCTATATCTCCTGCTGTGGAAGTCATATTGACTTTGGGTAAGCACCTTGTTATGTAAGATATTCCATCTTTGTAATATCTCCACTTTGTCCAAGTTCTATTTTCTGCAGCATTTAAAAGCTCTTGTTAAAATGCTCACATACTAAACTTCATCAATGGCTGTTTCATAAGTACCAACTTCTTCCTTTGATAGTTCTTTCTATAATGCTTTCCTAGTTTCCCTTTTGAAGTCTTCAGTCTTTCTGCCTTACCATCTTTTTTATTCCATAATTTTCATAGGCTGCCTTTGTTTTCTGTTAGAAACCATTTCACTCCAATGGATTCTAGCTCTATTGCTACCTCTGTGCCCATAGGCAAGTCACTTAACCTTTTTTGACTTTAGCTTCTTCATCTATAAAATGGAGTTGGATTAGGGGATTTTTTTAAGGTTCTTTCCAAATCTGAATTCTATGATCCTATTATTACTTGCTTCCTACCAGGTTCCTTTTTTCTTTAAAAAAATGGGCAGGTAGAATTTGAAGCTTAACCTGCCTTATAATCATTGAAACATGGGAACATTAATATGGGGACATGGAAACTATAAAATAAAGATCTGTGTATTAGGACAGACTGCAAGGTCAATAGTCTTCAGCAGTGCAAATTTGTAATAAAAATGTTAATTTACTCTTGGCTTACATTAAAAAGTCATAGTGTCTAGGAAAGGGAGAAGGAGAATGCACTTTGTTCTTCTAAGGAAAACCTGTACCATGAATTTCAGGTGTGTTTATTAGGTTTTAGAGAAAACATTACTAAGTTGGAGCAAATTCAATGGAAGGTGAAGCAGATGATAAAGAGTTTAGAGACAATGACATGTGGATATTTGTTGAAGGAAATGGAGATATCTAACATGGGAAGAGAAAACTGTATCTGGTAGGGTAAATATGAGCCAATCTTTATTATAAATATATTGGAAATTGAACCTGGTTCATATGAGACCATAGTTTAGTGGTGCTGGGTTACAGGCTGTATGTGAATTGGTCTGATGACCGGCTTATATAGGGAACTTAACACAAGTACATAAAAGCAAGATCCAATTATGATAATAGTATACAGAAGTGTTACACACATATATGTATATATGCATGTATATACATATATATATGTGTGTGTGTATGTGTGTATCTATGCATGTATAGACATTGTGTCTGTATATATACACACATATGTACATTGTATATAAATATACATTGCATGTGTAAATATACACACACACATTGGCATAAAAACTGATCAAATGTTCCCCCAAAACACCTTAGAAAAGCACTTACTTGTTGAGTTAAAAGAGATAATAGCCAAGGACAGCACCAGGACAGCACATAAATTGGTGTTTAATATCTCATGAAGCATAATGAATAATTATAAATAGTATCAACTCATAAAATACAGAGAAACGATGGAGGGTGAAAACATTTTAGAGGGAGTTTTCTCAAAGACTCCATTAATTAAATATCATCCTAAGGCATATAGAATAGGGAGACCACAATCTAGGATAAGTGAACATCTGAAATGATTTATTTTAAACTGTGTTCACTCTCAAAGACCTTCCATACTTGGATTTACATTCCTGTTTTTCCTCATAAGGGAAATGGAAGATGGGAAAAGCAGTCTGATTGACCAGATGTACAGAAAGGAGACTTGTGGTGAAGATGACAGTTGTGAAGGCATTGAGGGATGGATTCACTCAGTATTTGAAGGAGAGGAAAGTATCAAAGACATGGAAAACTACAGATCTTAAGAAAAAAGTGATGGAGTGAATATTAACCATTTATCATATCTTTGCTTACTTTTCAATATATATGATGTCATGAACATAATTTGTGCATATATCTACAAGTCCTTGATAACGACATTTGTAGTAAAAAAGCAGGACTTCACAAACAATATTACACCATAAAATAAATTAAATTGAATAAACATTTACATAGCATCTACTTTGTGTCAGGTACTATGCTAAACACTTTTATCTCATTTGATTCTCATAACAACCCAAGAAGGTGGGTACTATTAAAATCACTATTTTACAGTTGAAGAAACTGAGGCATTCAGAAGATAAGTGACTTGCTCACCGTCACAGAACTAATAAATTTCTGAGATCATATTTAAACTCTAATTCTTGGCTCAATGCTCTATACACTGTGACATCAGCTGCTTCCACATCTTTATAATCACACAATTAATTAAAAGATATTTACAATAATACAAGATCCCATTGTCCTTATTGTGATTTTTAAAAAAAATTGTACCAAAACATGTCCTTTATAGAAGCAAAGCATTATCTTAAAAACACTCTTTCAATTAGGTGCCTTCAATCCATCAACATTATACAAAATTCCTTGAAAGTTATAACAGAGAGATGATTCAGGTCCTTGGGTAGTGTGGCTACTCACTGATGACTGGATGAACATCTCACATTTAGTGTACCAATATTCAAATTAAAGGCATACACACACACACACACACACACACACACACACACACACACACATATATATATATATATATATATATATATATATATATAGAGAGAGAGAGAGAGAGAGAGAGAGAGAGAGAGAGAGAGAGAGAGAGAGAGAGAGAGATTTTGTTTTGGTTTTTTCTTTAAAGTGTCATTCTTAGCAAATTGTCCCTGCTTTCCCCACTCTTTCCCCCTCTCAGCCCTGTTCCTGATTTTAAGGACTTCCTCTCCTATTGTTTAGTCTTAGAATTTCTCTCAAAACTTGGAGCTTCCTTGCCACATGCTATTAACCTTGCAGCCTACTCACTATGGGCCTTTCACTAGGTTCATCATCCTTCTCCCATTGATGTTTTCCTCCTTAAGCCTGTCTTTTATAATGGGTATTTTTGTAAATGGCTGCCTTGTCTTTATTCCCCTGCCAGTCCTGTTCCTAACTTTCTGGACTTCAATGTGATGCCCCCATTCTATGTACCTTAATACCCTTCCCTCTGATTTTTAGCTCCTTTTTGGTTATTAGCTTCTCATTATAAGCTTCTTGAGGACAGATGATGTCTTTCTTTTTGATTGTGTAGCCCAAGCCCACAAATCCATTGCTATGGAACTCTATTCTCAGTGGTAGACCCCATGTCTGCATGTATCAGGGATAAGAGATAGAGCTAGTGAAAGAGGGAGAGAAGGGAGATCTAAACTCTTCAGTCTCTTCTGGTTTCCATCTTCAATTGAGACAATCCAAAATATAGACCTCTCTCTAGGTCAGTAAAGGGAGAAAAATATTCTTGGAAGAAGGTAACATGAGAGGGTCCAGCCATCTCTGCCATCGCCCTATCTCCACTTTTTCTACACTAGAAAATTCAGGGGGTTTTCCTTATTGCATAAGACCTATGTCTGCCTCTCTGTTTCTCTTTCTATGTATGTTTTTGTGTCTGAGATGACTTACTTTGCTCCCAGTGGAAAAGCTCATTTACACTATGTATTTTCTGTTATATATTCTCTTATGTATACTTACTCTGATTTTTCTTTTGCTATTAATTTGAAAAATTGGTTTTCTTTACTATTTGCTATGTGTATTCATTGTAGAACTGGCATTTAGTAGCAAGGAAGCCAAGCCTCGGCTATAAAACTTGGTTCCCTTTATTTTTTTGTTAGTAAATAGCAATCAAGAGTTTAGCTTAAAACTTAAGGTTAGTTTCCATAGAGTAATAACATTTAAAGAAGCATATAGATATATTTCAAGCCTGTTATTCTCTCTTTCTAAGGAGAACAGAGTGGCAAGCTTCTTCTACTAGTCTTCCTTGGAGAAGGATGTTAAGAAGATAACTTAGAGATCACTATTCTTGCTTCCCTTTGAGCCACACACACCAAAGACAGCTATATACTACAATGTATTTGTATCCTCAGCACTTATCACAGTGCCAGATATAACAATTAGAAAATCAATCCTTCCTTCCTTCCTTCCTTCCATCCGCCATTATCTCTGCAGAATAAGAAGGGAGTTAGTTTCACTGAAAACCACTTGATATGTTTCTTTGTTTCTTGGGTTGGCCGGGCCAAATAATTTATTACCAAATAATCAAGCTTGTAGTCAGAGGCCTCTTGTTATATAGATAGGATGAATAGTGCTCAGAAAGCAGATTTAATGTGTTGCTAAGACCATACCCTAAACTTTTCACATGACAGAACTTGCAGATCTTTTTCTCTGCTGACTTAATTTCCACAGTCATATGGTTATCATCATGCCATGATGACACCTGGAAGTAGGGCTTATGGCAGTAGTTACCACAGGTATTGTTTCACCTCATTTAATAGGTGAATCACCCGAGGATCAGCATAGTCAGTTCACTTAAATTTGGTTATACAGCTAGTGAATGCTAGATGCAAAACTCCAAGCCAGGTCTACCAACATTGAGCACAGAACTTTGTCAACTTTGTAACTGTTCCTTAGCCACCAAAAGAGCCTCAATTTTCTAATTAGTAAAATGAACTTCCTGATCCCTAAGTTTCTTTGAAATGCTAAATTTTGTTGTAATATAACCCTTCTAGTTATATTCAGATAGCTAGCTAGATATAGATATAGATGATTCTCTCTCTCTCCGTATACATATAAACACACATATACATGTATATATGTATATGCACATGTGTGTGTACATACATATAGGTGCATGTGTGTATGTGTATACATATATGTGTGTATTATATAATGTATGTATTACTATATATACCTTTTAAGTTTATATATATTTAAATTTATATATTATATCTCACATCATCATATCATATCATATCATATCACATCACATCATATCATATCATATCATATATTTACCTTTCAACTTTCTTTTAGCAGGCATATATTAAATCCAATTACTATAAATCTGACCTTTCTTAACAATTTATATCTATTATCCTGTATTTTTCCTATTCAGATCACGTATATGCTTTGGCCATTCACTTTATGTGTTAAAAATAAATACCACTTCTATTTTTTTTCATTCCTACAATGAAGCAAAATTATTACCTTAATGCCAAGCCCTTTGTGTACAATGGTGTCACATAGTGGACATAGTAGTAGATGGGAATCAAGAGTATTTATTTCAAATCATCTTTCAGATGCTTTTTAGACATATGATCATGGACAAATAGCCTCCCATATCTTCAATTTACATATCCATAATATGAAGCTAATAATATTTTAATGATTTCTAAGATAAGTACTTTTGCAAACCTTAAAGTAGTATATCACATGTGAATTATTATTCAGTTTTAATACTTATAATTCTTTCACATAGCTACTCTGTTCTCAGAGCCTCTATACTGGGTCTTTAGCTTTTGTAATTTTATACCATCTATGTAATATAACATGTTTTAATTTCTTTCCCCCTTTAGGTGTGTTATTGATGTAATGACTCAAGTCTTACTTTGAATTTTCTTTCTTCATTGTATTTTCTCTCTCAATCTTATTTTATTTTATGTTCAGTGCCTCATTCAGTCCTCCTTTCAGGCTTCGTCTTCACTTATATTGTGCCAGTTCTTATTTTCTTTGATGTTTTCATTGATTTGGGGAGGTATCTTTTGTATCATAGATTCCCTATCTTTTTCTCATGCTATAGGGATAGTTGTGAAAAAGGGAGCAGAGACTAACAAAAATGCAATTTTTTTCAGCATATAAATATTAATTTTGTCCTTAGTAATCTAAAGGTGAGACCCTTGACAAATGAGAAATGTCTACATTCCACAATGGAAGAAATTCAGCTTGTAAATATTAACATTCTGTCTTTATAAAAAAAAAAAACAACACATTATTTCCTTAGAAGGAAATCAGGAGACTTAAGGAGGATGCAGTATGAATATCAGGTGCTTTCTGCTCCTGAATAGGCACCTACACATATACCCACCCACACTTACATAATACACATACATATATACAAACATGCATAAATACACGGACATAAATAAACATATTATATATGTATGTATGTATGTATGTAATATATTCAGGATTAAGCAAGAGACCATCTGTTTGTAGAATATCCAAAAGTGTTCTACCTAAGTAAAATGAATATATTCTTCAAGAAATGATTCAGAGGACATTGAATATTTTGATCGTGAAATAATGTAATAAAATGTTTATTAATCAGGAAGTGATTTGGTAACTGAAGTTGATGCCATATTTAAGTAATCTGTATACAATCATGATATCATCTTTTTAGAAAAAAGATAAAAATAAACACCCAACTAAATGAATGAATAAAAAGTATAAAGCATGAAATTATAATAGTTGCAATTTGACCTATTAGAAGAGCTGTTTCTCTTAGAAAGTGGGAAATGAATAACGAAAAAGACATGAACATAGATTATCATAATTTGTTATGGAATTTAAACCTATGTAAAGAAGATGCCTAAAAAGTTCCAGAAATCTTTTCATCAGTTACCTGATAATTGATCTCATTTTCAAGTGGAGAGACATGGCAGACAAAAGCAACATTAATTTTTAACATATATAAGTTTGTAAAATTTTACAAAGGATGATATTGAAAGATCATGAACAATTTTGCCTAATTATACAATAAAAATATGGGGAAGAAAAATTAATCTACAAGAATATTAGCAAGGTTTACAATTAAGATACATCATCCCAAGATAATGATGAAATGTCAAGGATAAGCAATGGATGAAAATAGGAGAAACTTTTAAACATTTATATCACAATTTTCTTCATTGTAAAATAGCATTTGGACATCCACATCTCCATTTCAATATACTATACAAACTGAAAATGATATAAGAATTCTAGGATTTTTTAAATTGAAGGTACATTAGAAGCTATTCACTACAATTTTTATTTCACCAAGAATCTCCTTTATAATGTCTAGAAACCAAGTAACTTTCTGAATTAGAGCAATTTTGGCCAGCTACAGTTTTTGGGAAAGTTTTTTGTTCCCCCAAAGATAAAGCTGCTTCCCTGTATTTTATAATAATCGAGTTTAGTTTTGAACTTTGAAGCCAATGAGAAGAAGGCACACAGAAAGGTAGTGAAAACAGTAATCAAAGAGCCGTAGAATAATAGATCTATAATTGGAATAAATTTAAGAGGTCTTTTAGTTTAAGACCCTCATTTTTAAAAGATAAACAAATGGAGTCATAGTGAAGTTTAATGACTTGTCTGGGGTTACTCATATATTAAGTTTCAGAAGAAGGATTTGAATGAACACACAGTCTCTAAATCCAGAGCCAGTGTTCTTGGCAATATTTGTTTTCTCATTCCCACCACCTCATTATGGGAAAAAAGGAAGAAAGGAAAAAAGAAAACTCTTCTAACAAATTATCATCAACAAATAGACTTATAATACAAATTCTATATTGCCCAAACCCCCAAATTCTGCTTATTCTGACCCCAAGTCTATCACCTCTTTGTCAAGAGGTGGAACCCTTTGCTTCATGATTGGTGCACTAGGAATGTGGTAAATCCACCGAATTACCTGGCTTGTGGCCAAACTAGGGAGGGTGGCAGGGTCCTTAAGGTTCCTTCGTGGTCGCCAAACTGTGAGATTTAAAATTGGATACTAGAGCATTAATCTCCCCTCTTTAACCTTTCCCTTAATTCATCACCCAGACTAGTAAATGGAAGAAACCTCTGGTCTCTAGTTAGAGCTTTTATTGTTTGGTAGTTACAAGGTGATGTTGATTAGAGGGATAGGAAAGTAGAAATACAAAACAAATATTCTTAAGTCTAAGCTTAGTCTATATTCCGTATAAAACTCACCAAAAGCCCAAGGCCACCTTTGGGGGGAGAGAGTCGAGTCAAGCACGTGCTGCTAACGGCAAGCCGGGCTGCGTTCCACTCCAGTCAGCGTCTGTCTATGTGTCACGCCAGTCCTTGGACCAGGAGAGCAGGAAAGAGATACCACTTCCGTTCTCTCCTTGCTTTTTAAGCTTGCACCCTGGAAGTGGAGTGCTTAGCAGCCGGACTGATGTGCGTAGCCCATGCACGGCCGTCGGTCTCCTCCCCGTAATGTATGTATGTATAGATATAGATATAGATGATATAGATATAGATATAGATATAGATGATATAGATATAGATATAGATATAGATATAGATATAGATATAGATATAGATATAGATATAGATATAGATATAGATATAGATATAGATATAGATATAGATATAGATATAGATATAGATATAGATATATGAAATAATGGGATTTAGCAGATACTCAAAGACCCAACTGGATATTAATCTATACTGATTGAATCAAGTGAGAGTGATTGACTGCTGATTAAGCCTACTTCAAGTTAACTGGATTGCAATCACACCTGGCTAGCCCTTAAGAAGGTATTGTTCTCAGAAACTAGACTGTGAACTCAACTTGAGAACACATTCAAAACCAATGGATTTGGATGACGATAACCAATCAGCTTGAAGCAGTGTGTAAGGACCACCTCTGTTCCAGACCTATAAAAAAGCTTCCACAAACAGCTTGCTAGAGGGTTCCTGATTAAAGCAGGCTCCTGGAGGAGGACTTCAGGAAGAACCCAACCAGGCTGGAACTCTAGGCTAGACTGGTGCTGAAACTTCTGATTTAAGGTGACCACAATTTAGATTTTAAACATATATATATATATATATATATATATATATGTTTTTCTTTTTTAGATCCTGGGGCTAGCAGATGTGTTAACTATCTGTCCTAGCTTAAAGTCAACATATAATTTGATAAACATGTTATTTCTGTATCCATCAAAGACATTGATTAAAATGTTAAAAAGCACATGACCAAAAATGATACCTGGGACAATATATAATAGACATTCCTCTAAGTTGATTTTGATTCAACATTAACTACCCTTTGCATTTTCCCTGCAAACAACTTTGAATCATCTTAATTATACCCTTTTCTAGTTCATATGTTTCCATCTTGTTCATAATGATAGCAGGACATGGTTTTTAATTGCTTTGCTAGTATTGATATCAACTAGATCTATAAAAATCTACTGATATACTATCTTGGATAAATGTTGAAAATGGAAATTAGAATAATTTGATATGGCCTCAAAGGAATGTTATATTCCAGTGATTATTGCTTCTTTTCTTTAACACAATATTTTTTATTACTCTAACTTACAATGTTTTTTTTTTTAAGGCACATGCCAAGCAGACTCAATTCTCTATGTTTTTATCCTTGCCCCTTTTAAATTGAGGTTTTATTTGACCTTCTTAGTCATGTGGAACTTGACGTGTTCTCATGTTCGGTCAAAGATCACTCTCAGAAGCTCATAATCATATTATTGTGACGATGTACTTAGTATCTTGGGGTATAGTTTGTATTACTCTTGTGGTAAGCTCATTGACAGTCTCTATATATCAACTGTCTCCTGATAATATTTTTATTTTCTTCTTTCATGTATAAATATTATCCTTGGAAAGACTAAAAACAACAAAAATGTTGGAAGATCCACTTTCACCACCACCACCAAGACCACCACCATCATCATCCCATTCACCATGAATGATGATACTATCCATGCATCAATCCTTCTCTTGCTCTTAGGTTTCATAAACCATTTTTTCCTGTTGTTTTTTTAGCATCCATTTTTTCTCAAGAACAGATAGACCAACTATACATATGAAAAAATCTATTTAAGAATGACTTAATATTCAAAGCACTAAGCAATATTTTTTTTCATATTTCTAAAAGAGCAATATAGTGAATAAATAGGGAGGGATTAGGGAGTGCTACTATTTTAAAAAGGGAAATGATTGAATACCATATATCTACTATATACACATGTTGAAGATACATTTAATGAAACTTTGAGAAATAACATGCAATTTTTGCCAAATACTCTTCTATCATCCATGACTCTTCACTGTCATATAATTGACTGAAATTTATAGAAAATAAAAGATAAGGCCTCTTTTTGTTGATTAAAAGATGGCATTGTATTTGCTTAAAATGCAATTAATAACATATTACAAAAATTATTCCAAATACTTGAGAAAGACTATTTTAAAATTTTATGAGACTAATATGATATTGATGCATAGACCAGAAAGATATAAAGCAGCAGAATGGAAATAATAAGATTTGATGTAATTTTTTTTTAATTCAAGGAAAATTTCTATAGTACCATATTCTTCTAAAATCAATTGAATTTTATGACAAGGATGGTTTAGCATGAGAAAAAATTACTAGCATAATTAATCATATTAAAGTAATAAAAATTACATTTACATCAATATAAGCAAATGCTTTAAAAATACTTAACTCATTTATTCTACAAAGTATATCTATTCAATAGCCACTTTCTATTATGATACAGATCTAAAACCAAAGACGTTAGAAATGTTTTAATGAAGAAATAACATTTCCTGATAAATATAAAAGCATAGCAAATATATCTACTCTCCCATCTATTGATTGAAAGAATTTATAAATACTAATGATAATAGCAAAAGATAGAAAAGTTAAATTATGCTTGTTGACAAAGACACAAAATCATCCCTTTTTAAAGATAAATTTATGGGGAAGCTAGATGGCTCAGTGGATAGAGCACCAGCCCTGGAGTCAGAAGTACCTGAGTTCAAATCCTACCTTAGACACTTAACACTTACTAGCTGTGTGACCCTGAGCAAGTCACTTACCCCAATTGCCTCACTAAAAAAAAAAAAAAGATAAATTTATGATTTACTTAGAAAACCACAGAGAATCAGCAAGCTTCTAATTGAGAGTATAGATAACTTTAACAAAATAAGAGGATTCAAAGTAACTTAACAAAGTCACTAGCATGTGTATATGATAATAATAATTACATCATTAACAATAATGATGTTAATGGAGGAAAATCTAGAAAGAGAAATCTCATTTAAATTAATTATGAAATTCATAAAGTATATGTTTATAAAAATATACTGAAGACATATAAATACAATTACAAAATACTCTAAAATAAAACTAATAAGTAGAGGAATATCTCATGCTTATAGTTGATCTATAGCAGCAAAAATTTTCAAATTATGATATAAATTAAATTAATTTAATATTTAATCGTAACAGTCAAACTTCTGATGTTATTCATTACAGAACTGACTTTTAAGGTCCTTTCATTCTCTAAGGCTATTATCTTTGACACAGTAATAACAAAATCAAGTTAGATGAACTAAAATCCCAGCATCTCAATTTAAATGATGGGGGGAAATGGTAGGAATAAAGGAAGAATAGAACAGCTAGTCCTCAAACTATATGAGAAAGAAGTCTTTAATATTGGTTATAATAATTGAAAATGGATGAGTGGAATAGCATGAATATGAAGTAATAATCCAATTTAACATTCTAATATTTCTTTACAACCATGAATATTAATATATGTAAACAATTCCTTTTACAAAGATTGATTGCATAAATGGGAAAATAATTTATAACATACATGTATAAATATATATATATATACACATATATATATAGTATAGATTATATTATATACCATGGTAATTTCTAGCTTGATTAATTATCTAAATTCCTTCCTTCTTTCCTTCCTTCATTCTCTCCCTCTCTCCTTCCCTCCTTTCCTCTCTCCCTCCCTCCCTTCCCCCCTCCCTCCCTGCCTTCCTTCCTTCCTTCCTTCCTTCCTTCCTTCCTTCCTTCCTTCCTTCCTTCCTTCCTTCCTTCCACAATGTCCAGGTTAAAACCAAAATGAACAAAAGATTCCTTGCAATTGGTGATATGCTCTGGATGTTCCTGTTTGCAGATGATATTATACTGATTTTATTGAGCAATAAACACCACAGGGCATGTAAAGTTTATAAAAATTCAAGGAGCCTGGCTTACCAATAGATAAGGGGGTAGGGGGTGGGGAAAGTCTCCTATTATCACAATCATTATTTGTGTTTATTTTATTTAATTTATCCAACTAAATTTATCCATTATCTTATTTATTTAACTAAAAGAATCCACCAGTATCTGTGTCTTGGCCAGTCAATAAAAAGTAACAATATGGGACAGAGTTTTGTTTGTTTGTTTGTTTGTTTATTTGTTTGTTTTTAAAGGAAGAAGAGAATGAGATGCCATACCAGAGAAATCAAGGTTAGGATATGTGTGTGGTGTGTGTGTGTGTGTGTGTGTGTGTGTGTGTCTGTATGTGTGTGTATATCTCTCCTGACCTTGAATACACATATGAATATTACTGTAGTATTGAAAAAATGTATTAACAAACCTTTAAAATTATATTGTGTGTAAAATCACATTCCTACATATACTTTTTCCTCTTCCCAATTTCCTATTATTGCTATAACAGCCCATCCAGGATCTCAACTGAAGATATCTCTCATGTCTCCTTTTTTCTTGATGTTCTCCACTCCTTCCCTTCCATCTCATATTCATTAACTTATATATTCATTTATTCACCATGACTTGCCTCTTCCTTCCTGTCAATGTCTATTAGATCCTCTCTACCCCCATAACAAACACACTAACCTTTTCAATATGAATAAGTATACAATTCCTTTAGATATTGTGCTTGCATACAGCATGGCATTTCTTATTTTCTCAAATAATATACAATCATATTCCTTCTTTTTGTGTACTTAATCAACTCTAGATTTCTGCTAAAATCAATACATATACTTTAAGAGCCTATTTTACTTCTATGGTGTTGTTTTGTCCTCAGTGAGATTCTGACTAGGAGAGGCTTGAGTTTGAATTTCAGTTGTGACCCTCTCTGGGTCAGATTCCTCATCTAAAAACTGGCTTGCTCCCCCCACCCCCTCTAAGTACAGTATTCTCTATCATAATGAATAGATGTATATTTAATATTTAGGTGTGGGAGCATTAAGAGAATAGAAAATACACAGCTGCCCTTCATAAGAGCAGTCATTTTTGATATGTTCCTCATAAGTTCAAAGATTAATTCATTGTGAAGGTATTGCATATGAGAAAAGTTTTGTTAGTTTTGCAAACATTTACACATGAACTAGGTAAGTTTAAGTTATATGAAATTTTTTAAAATGTATGATTTTTTACTGAATAAAAATTGCAAAGAAATTTTTAATTTAAATGCGACATAATTTTGCTCTTGCATTTTTGGACATAATAATGACATTCAAAATTTGACTGTTTAACTTGTGAAACTGCACTTATGATTATAATGAAGTAGATAGAGTTTTGTTGTTGTCCAGTCATTGTGACCCTATTTAGGGTTTTCTTGCCTAAGATACTAGAGTGGCTTGTCATTTCCTTCTCCAGCTCAGTTTGCAAATAAAGAACTGAGGTGAGCAGCATTAAGTGACTTGCCCAGGTCACACAGATAATAAATGTCTGAGGCTAAATTTGAACTCAGAAAGATGAGGCTTCCTGACTTCAGGCCCAATGCTCTATCCACTGTGCCACCTAGCTGCCACGAAGTGTAATACAATATACCTTTAGAGCACCACTAGACTAGATGGTCTATAAGATCTCTTCCAGTTCTTAAAGCCTATGAATGCAAGGAAGAAATTGTATACTGCTGATCAGCTAAGAATTTCTATGACTATCCTGGAAAACTGAGTTGGGGAGTGACAGAATCTACTCTCCTATAAACTTAAGGGAAGAACAGGGTTACCACCTTCTTCCTTGCATCAAGTTACAAAAGTGAGGACAAAGCTGATTATGAGGATGATACTTCACTCCACTAAAAAGCAAAGTAGGACAATGAAATCATGATACTTAGCAGTTATATAGTGCTATTCATCTTCTAAGCTCTTTACAAACAGTAATTAATTAGAGAAAAACAACAGAGAGTTCAGTGGATGGTGTTATCCACGCATAATAAACCAACTCCTTCAGAATTAAGATCCAGTAGGGAAGTGCCTACTTGAGAGCCAGGCCTCCCTCAAGGGGGTCGGGTCGGGAGTGGAGGGAGGAGTGGGATGGGGAAGGGAGAAAGAAAATGGAAACTAAAACCTCTCCTTATTCAGAGTTGTCAATATAATCAACCCTCCAAAATTCAGTGATGCTGTTTGAATTATGTAAGGAAATTTGAAATAGGGCAGGAAATGGAAGCTATTCAAGTGAAGGGAACGATCAGATAAGGAAATTAAACTATATGTTGAATTCTACTGTAAGCAGATATCCCTTAAGGCTACAAAAATAATGATTTGATTATCAAAGCAGGAGAATGTGCAGCTCATCTGCCTTTGTGTTACATGGAGCCTCTTCATTAAATTGGTTGTCAAGCAAAATGTCTGCAGGAGACAGGGTCCGATGCTGATTACATACCTCTTAGGCAGGGGGACAAAAGATACTCATCACATCTCAGGTTCTCTGGGTTTGAGACATTGTTAGAAGATGTATCCACAAGGTCAAGTATCTAGGCCCATGTTTTAGTGATTCCTAATATTCACATTTGGTCACATTGAGACTCCAACCCCATTTGTGCTTAGTGTTCTTGCTGGAAATTGTTATTCCAACACAACCAATTTCTTTCACAATCAGAGCATAGGGAAAAATAAATTTGAGCACATTGTGCATCTATGGCTAGCCCAGTCTTCGGCTGAGGGAAGGGGAAGCACCTCTACTTTGTGATTTCAGGGAGGTATGGAAGGTGCTTTCCTTACTCCAAAAAAATCCCCCTTTCCTTCCTTCCTCCTTGATCCATTAATTCCTTTTCATAGGGAACAGAATTTCACACAACCCTTCCAACAAAAAAATTATGATACTCCGGTACCAAGGGTGATTTAGTTTTTGGTCATGCATTCTTTTGTATCCAAGGTTCGTGTTTAATTAGAATATTAACAGCAATAAATGGTTCTTACTCTACTTGGCCCATCAGCTTCCTATTGGACTAGTTTTCTGTGATATTGTTAAGGAATCAAAATTTGAATTATGTATCCCCAGCAACAAATAGGAATCCTGTTCTCTTCCCTCTTCATCATTCTCTTTCTTTCACCTCTACTTCTGTCCTTGCTTTGCGAACCCTGTTGTGGCTCACTGTTTGACCTAGTGGCCCCAGCAGCCTTATGCTGTAACTTTCCATCCAGGGTTGTGTTGCTAGCACATTCTTTCCCTCCCACTGAATTAGGTACTCAAACACTCATGGAGGCTGATGTCCACAAGTGACAACTTGTTGATCTGTTGGCTTCCATACTGTTACTTACAGAAGACACCTCATCACCCAACTGAGCATTTTCACAGATTGTCTCCAATGTCTGTCATTCTCTCCTTCCTAATCTCAGCCCCTGGCATCCTTTTTTTTAATTCCAAGTAAACATTCCACATTCTATAAGAAGTTGTTCCTGATCTACCTTAATGCTAGCGCTATCTCCAGATAATCCTGTTTATATCTTGTTTGTGCATAGTTGTTTACATGTTGTCTTCCCCATTAGAATGAGAGCTCTTCCCTGAGCTGGTCTCAATTAGGTCCTCTCCTGGGCTGTGTCAATATATGGAAGACTGAAGAAAGGTTCCTGTGTTACCTCCCTCATTGGCTAAGAACTCAAAGAACAATCATGGAAATTAAGGTTAGGAATACTGCGTTCTGGTTATCTAGTTTTTGTGTTTTGATTGTAACCCTTGAGTAATTGACCAGTGATGAGAAAGTGGAGGGTCCATTCCTGTTAGGGACTAGGGTTTAAAATGGGACCTGTGAGCCCCCATTCTTTGCACCCACCAGTTGCACACTGTGTTGCTCATTATTGCAAGAATGACAATAAATGAGTCTTTGACACATCCAAAAAAAAAAAAATGAGAGCTCTTTGAGATCAGGAGCTTTTTAAAATTTTGTTGCTTTTACATCCCCAGCATTTAGGACTGTGTCTGGTACATTTGTTGTTGTTCAGTAATGGACAGCTCTGCATGACACCATTTTGGGGTTTTCTTGGCAAAGACAATGGAATGGTTTGTCTGTCTCAAGCTCATTTATTGATTAGAAAACTGAGGTAAACAGAGTTAAGTGATTTGCCCTGGGTAACAAAGCTAGTAACTGTCTGAGGCTGGATTTGAAGTCATGAAGATGAGTCTTCTTGATTTCAAATCTAGTGTCCTATCCACTGTGCCACATAGTCTGCTGCTGTCTGGTATATAGTAGGTACTTAATAAATGCTTTTAGACTGACTGATGTAGTAATCTAAAGTAGAATGCTAATGAGAGACATCAGTCAATATCACTGGCCAAGATTCAGGACCACATTAGACATAAGATGATGAATCTAGAACTAAAAGCAATCTTAGAAGCTACTTAGTCCTCTTACTTTGATACTGAGACTTAAAGGAGGGTAAGGGACTTACCCAGGGCCGCAAAGTGTTGAATTTGGAGGTTCATCCCAAGTCCTCTTACTCCAAATATTCTACTACTCTATCATTAAGCCACTGCCAAATTAGGGGTGGTAATGAGGGATTTTGGGCAATGCGTGTCCCATTGAAGGATCCCTTGTTAACCTAAAAATCATTAGATCAATAAGGTTTTGTTAATTTTAATTTTTAATTAAATCACTATTGTGTATATATTAGGAACTGTTAGTTGCTCTAACTCCTATTTTAGACTCAAATTAACATTACAAATCAAACATTCAATGATTTAAACATTTTAACTCCAAAAGTCAGTCTAATAATATTTTTAATTGAGGGAATCTTTTAACATGAAGGATACAAAATAGACCACAGCAAATCAAAAAACAAAAATAACAAGAAGGGCATAGATTCAAAAAGCAAAAAAGGGGCAGCTAGGTGACACAGTGGATGGAGCACCAACCATGAAAGCGAGAGGGCCTCAGTTCAAATCTGGCCTCAGACACACACTAGCTATGTGACCTTGGGCAAGTCACTTAACACTGATTGCCTCCAAAAAATTAAAGGCATATGTTTTAATAATATTAATACTCCTCAAAAATACTTTTTTGTTATGGATTTAATGAACATCATTAAACAAATATTTCCATATATAAAGAATAGAAAAAAAGATTATATATGAAACTCTAAATCCCATACATACAGATTATATTTTTTGAAGTATATATTAAATTTAACACAATAATATTAATACTAACCTGCTTTTCTCCATCTCCTTTTGAACTTCCTTCTGCTCTATTTTTTTACATTTTTGTATGTGTTAATGGAGGTTTTTCTTTCTTTTTTACGTAATTATCAAGTCCTCCACTATGTCAAAACTCAACCTTTTCCGACATGTAACATAAGTATAGTAAATCAGAACAAATTCACACATTAATTGCCAATGACTGGCATTCACATATCTGACAATATATCATTCCTCACCTTTATTTCATGACCTTTTTTGTTTACAAATAGGAGGAATACTTGATCATATGTTTTCTTGTATCACGATTAGTCATTGAATTGATCAACTATTTTCCTTTATTGTTTTCCCTATTATTTTACTTATTGTGTTATATCGTTGTCCTGATTCTGTTCACAACATATCACTTCATATGATTCTTCTTGGGTTTCTCTGAACTTCTTCTTTTGATTATTTCATATGATGTCACAGTAATTTATAATATTGATAGACCAAAGTTGTTTTGCATTTTCCCCACTGATGTACACCTACTCAGTTACTAGGTTTTTACTACAACAAATTATATTGTTATGAATATTTTTTAATATATGCAGCCTTTTTCTCTATCTTTGAGCTCTTCAGGTTACATAGACTTAATATTTGTCTTGCTGTGTCAAAGGCTAGTTTAGTAACTTTTTAGATACAATGCCAAATTGTTTTCCAGAATTATTGGATAAACTTACAAATTAAACACCAGTGCATTATTTTGTCTATGCTTCCATAGCCCCTCCCCAAATTGTTATTTGCCATATTTGCCATCTTTGTGAATCTAATGATTTTGAAATTCTCTTCTTAATTCAAATTTCTCTTTTTGTTAGTGGCTTGAGGAATTTTTCATATGGTTTTTGACTGTAGTAGTTGTTGTTGATAAATTCTATTTCCTACTTCCTTCATCTAACCCTAATGGAAAAAGGAAGTGAATACACAAACTCACATTTAGCAAGTTTGACACTCTGGGAATAATGGAATGAGTGCAAAATTTAGGATTCAGAGACTGGTGTTTGATTCCCAGCCTTCTATGTAGTAGCTATGTGATCCAAGTTAATTCATTTAGTCTCTTTTAGGATTACAGATGTTGAACAGGAAAGTATCTCAGAGGTCACATGGTATAATCTTTGCCTTATCAAGAATACATAACTACGACATGTCTGACTAATGTCCCTCTAGGTGCCTCTTGAAGATATTTTGTGAGAGGCAATCCAATGCTTCCTATGGTCACTCATTTCATTTTGGGATAATGCTAATTGCTAAAGAAGCTTTCCTTTATGTCAAACAAGAATCTTGCTATATACAAACTTAACTGAATCAAGTCTAATCCACATTGTATATTTCAACCATGAAGACAGTTAGCTAGCACATGTCATCCTGAAACTCTCTTCTCCTGGATAAACAACCTCAGTTCCATCAACAGGTCCTCTTATGCCATGATCTTCTGGTTGCTCACCATTCTGGTTGTTTTTCACTGAATGAGCCTTAGCTTGTCAATGTCCTTCCTAAATGTAGTGACCAAAATAAAACATACCCCTTATGTCTGACCTGGATAGAATATAATGGAATTATTGCCTCCCCATTTCTGAGTATAAATTCCCTCTTAATGCAGATGAAGATTGTTTGATTATTTTGACTGCCTTGTCCAATTTTGAGTTTATAATCCTCATAAACTTTTGCCCCTCATCCCACTTTTGCCAGACAATCTGATATCTGGTCATGCCTTGTTGATATTTTCTGTTGATATACATTTTGAATCAAAATAAATGACTTTATTTTTCATCTTATTAGATTCAGTCAAATACTTAGATCTGTCTAGATCATTTAAGATCCTTACTTGTTAGCCAACATGTGATCTTTGCTTCCAAGCTTTTGTCATGTGAAACTCTGGTAAACATGCTATTCTTTCCTTTATCCAACTAATCAATAAAAGTGGTAAGGAATACAAAACTATTTTTAGTGTCCTGCCATTTAACTAGTTCCAGATCCATCTAATTTTACTTAGCCCATATATCTCCACCATGTACATAAGGAAAGCATGATTTTGTTGAAATCTAGGTCTAACATGTCAAAATACACCATGATCCAAAAATGAAGTTAGGTTAGTATATCAAGACTTATTTGTTATGATGCTGCTCTGGCTCAGTGATCATTGCTTCCTTTTCTAAATTGTCACAAACTATTCCATTAAATAGGCATTCTAATACTTTTTTGGACTTAAAAAAAGTTCACTGGCTTGTTTGTACCAGAGCCATAAGAAATTTTTTTCAGAGCTTATCATCTTAAATTGAGTCAAAAGTAAGTTGTAAAAAAGAGAAGTAGGAGGTAGGTTTTTTTTTTTTCAAATGGAGAAAATTGAGGAAGATAGTTGATGGGGAGAAATATGAGAAAAGAAAACACAGGAAGAGAATATAAGGTCTGAAGAATCCAATAGATACAGTGGTAAGAGCAGTGGACATGAAGTCAGACCGTTAAAATGGTATTTAAGTATCACTATTACTTTGACTACTACTACTACTACTACTGCTACTATTACTACTACTACTACCACCACCACTACTACTACTATTGCTAGTGCTTTTGATGTTGCTCCTGCTGCTATTGCTACTATTGATGATGATAATGATGAAAACAAACCCTCTTTTTCCAAGTTCTTTGAGTATCTCAATAATAAGATTTTTGTTTTTTATTATTATTTTTCTATCATCATTAGTATTGATTCAAAGGAGGCTAGAGCAGAATATTTATGCAGGGCGGGCAGTGCCAAAAAATGAGAAAAGTGGTTTGTGGTCAGATTGTTGAAGGCCCTGAATTCCATCACATCTTAATATTTCTTCATACATTCCTACAAGAGTTAAGCCTACAGACTGCTTTTGTTGAATGCATTGCTTTCTTTGTCTAAACTTCCCAGTTCTCCAATGGCATGAATGTAAGGTTTAGGATAATCTGAGAGGTTAGTTCTTATGATAATTAGCATCAACGATCTGCACCTCTTGCTATGCTGCCATTTCAGTCTCCTCACAGTCCAGCAATTTTTCATGATAAATTGAATCTAATAACATATTTCCCCAGCCAAGATACATGGAGGATCATTGTCTTGTCACTTTGATAAAATGTTTAGGGGGTTTTTTGTGGCCTATACTTCAAGATATTACAGGTGAAAAATTTCTAGCTATGTCAAAGCAAACACAAATATAACAATTCCATGAAACATGAACAGGAAAAATCATTAATTCTCTGAGTGAAATAATCCCAGTCTCATCCTTGTACTTGCCAATTTAGAATTTTTTTTTTGTTTATACCTTTCAAGTAATTCTCAGGATTCTTTAGTGTTAGGTACCTATCAGTATAAAAAGTCTAATAACCTGAGGAAATCAATATTCCTAGGCCATAAATTTCACTCAGTTTCATGTTTCTTTGATTCAAGTATGTTGGATCAAAATAATTTGAACTTGATCTTGCACTAGGGAATTTATTACTCAGAAAAAATGGCTATAGAATTAATAATGGCATAATGGACATGTCTAATCTATGCTCACTCAAGCATGCTCCATTTTTACTTTAAAAAAATTTATAAAGTAGGCAAACTAATAATTGCTCAAATTGATATACCACTTTAAGTTTTCCAAAGTGCTTTTTTCCCCATACAATTTTTATTTGGGGCATATGTTCAAAGTATTATTATTATCATTTTTTATATTTCAAGAAACTAAGAGTCAGTTAGGCTGTAACCTGACCATAGTCACCCAGATAAAATATGATGGAGCCTGAATTCTACCACATGTGTCTGGACTTCAAGTTAATCATTTTTATTTATTTTTTAATGAAGATGATCTGAGAGTTTGATATATTTTTTTTAAATAGTCCCTCTCACAATGGGTATGTGGGATTAACCATCTACACCACTTCAACTCCTTGGTAAAGAGTCCAAAAGAATTTAGACCAGTCTAAGAGAAATCAAGTAGCATATAATGCAAAATTTAATCAGAAATAAAAATACAACTCAATACCATGTCAAAGGACTTAATGACTTTTGCTAATTTTTGTGCAGCTAGAAAAGCTAAATATTCTCCTACTCCTATATTTAGCTTTGTGAAACTAAACACCTCAATATTTTTTACTCCTGGCCTGGATGATCACAGAATCCTGTTGCCTGAAATGAGGTTTGGAATTCCTGATATAATTTCTCAGAAGGTTAGGGGCTTTGAGGAAGCATACTCAAATCTCAAGGAAACAAAATATCCTAGTTTCTGACAAAACTCTGCCACCTAGAGTTGGATCATTAATTCATTCAAATAAGGTCATATCGATGCTTGGGATTGAGGATACCCAGACTAAAACACAAGTTCCCTCCCTCAAGGGAGGAGGTAGTGGTGTGCTAGACTTATAAAGCAGGTACAACTAAGGAGTTAGAAGGCAATTTAAAGAAGAAGAGAACATTAGCAACTTGAAGTGTTATAGAAAATTTCACAGAAGAGAAGGCATCTGAGTTGTGTATGGAGGAAGATATGAATTTTGAAAGGTGCATGATCCAAGGAGGGCATTTCAGGCCTTGGGGTACAGACTGTGTGAATGGACAGTGGTTGAAGATGGTACTAGGGAGTTAAGGGAATAATGTTGCGAATTGTCACACTCTTCCCAGTAGCAATTACAATGTTATTTTGATTGCTGTTTTCTGTGCAAAAAAGCAAGGTCTAGTTGTCCAGTTTTTCTGGAACTTGGGGAGCATGAATAAAGTATAGCCACAAGTGGTCCCTCTTTCTCACATCCTACACTCCTTTCCTCTGGAACTAGTCTACAGTGGATGAGTAAGGGGCTCCTCCCATTTTCCTTGGGGGCTTTGTGGTATTCTTTCATTGCAAGGCTCAATTTATTTGGATAATCTTTTCCCTGAGCACATCACTAATCTCAGTATGGAATACCATGATTGAGTTTAACTCAACAAATGTATTAAAAACCTAATGTGAGCATTAAACTCTGATATACCAAGCTCCCCCTATTTCATATGTGAAGCCGAGATGAAGGGAAAGTCCTTCATGAGGATTAAATGTTGAGTTCTTTAATGTTTCTACTCCAATATGAGTTTATGTGTTGAATTCATAATCCTGTCAGTTTGGATTACCCGATGGCTTTTTTTTATTAAACAATCACTGAGTGTAGTTTGGATTCCCCTCCTTACCACCTCTTGTTCTTAATCTTTAAATTTGAATATTAATTTTGCTACCCTGTTTTCTTAAATTTATTAAATGGTTCCATGCCAATCAGAACCTGGAAGTTGAGATAGCTTTGGTCCTCACATAAAAAGCATGCTACTTAATTGTAACTATCTGGATTTGAGAGAATTTTATAGATAAAGTGATCACAGATTAACGAATAAGTCACAGTCATACAATCATAGGAACTATTGCAGAGTGGAATAAGTAGAATCCAAATAACAATACACCCAATTTGTTCAAATATGTAAATACAAAGCTCACTGATACATAATCTCTGGGTAAATGGAAATATTATATATAGAGACACTATATATTCTATATACATATATAGTTATAAATATTTGTAAACATAAAATATATATTATACACACATATATATGGGGATAGAGAGAAAGAAAGAAAAAGAAAGGAAGGAAGGAAGGCCTGGAAATGAAATATTCAAGGTGTTTCAATCTGGTGAAGAGGTGTTTTGTTTTCTTTCCAAGAAATAATGAACAATGTGATAAAAGGACAAAAGTTAGCAATAAATATATTTTAAAACAATGAACATCAAAATCTATTGAAATTCATTTGAAAATAAGTTTGCCCCATTTTGGTTCAAGATGAACCAAACAGTCAACAAACCAAATTGCAGACATACGGTGGTACCTTGTCTTCGTCATTAATTGGTTCCAGAAGTCATGACACATGGTGAAAACAACAATTGCTGAATGGATTTTTCCCATAAGGAGTAATGTAAATTGAAATCATCCATTTTTGAATGCCAGACATTTCACATTTTACTTGTCAATTTATAAATTGATGAGGTGATTTTTTTTAATACAAAACCTTTAAACTAAACAGACATAAATAAAAAACAATTGGATTAAAAAAATTAACTTCACTTTCTCAGTCTTGTCACCATTGCAGACTTGTTGGGGAATAAAACCCTCAGCCTCTCCATAGTCCCTAAACTTACAAAGGTTTCAGCAGCTTCTTTGTTGGCGCTGGCTGCCTCTTCATGCCTCACCACACTATGAATGCCAATTCTCTTTTTATATTTATGAAACCATCCATGACTGGCTTTAAACACTTCACTGCTCTCACCACTTGTTCTAGGCTTTTCTTTTAACAGATCAGCATGCAATTGTTTGGCTTTCTTGCAAATTATTGCCTAGAAAATACTATCACCTGCTGTTTTTTTATTAATCCAAATATACAGCCATTTCTCCACTTCTTTCAGTGGCCATGACCTTTGTCTAGTCACAGCCTTCATACCTCTAGCAACACTGGATCCTTTAATAGCTTATTATTTTTCATTATGGTAGAGATCATTGTTCTAGGCATTTTGTACTTAGCAGTGACATCAGATACATGGCTGCCATGCTCATACTTAGCTATTATCTTTTCTCTTTTCTCCTGGAATCTCAATAATGTTCTTTTCTTCTGATGTGGGGCAGCATCTTGACTACTTGAATGTGATGAGTACTGAGCAAGTGTCATATGCTGAAGCAATTTTTTTTTCTCATTGAAATACATTGAATGCTACATTTGGCAAGTTTCAAAGCTGACAAGTGCTGAGGTATGACTGTACTTTGATATAGTTTGGTTATAAACAACATTCAGCCAAAAACAAAATCAGTGTAATCTCAGAGTCTGAACTTGTATAGAAATCTAACATTCCCAATAAGTCCTCATTTAGTCTTCCCTGTAAAACTTCTGACTGGGGGAAACCTAACGCTTCCTGAGACAGACCATGAAACTTTGGGATATTTAATTATTTGGAACTTTTGCTTTTATGGACACTGAATTATATTACTTCTCAATTTATGGTGGAACAAAGATATAAAAAAAATAATATTGTATCCATCGAATAAATGAAGGTAATTAACATTATTGAGGAAATGAAAACCCATTTAACAGATATAGGAAATCACAAGGAAAAGATTTTCCCCAAAACAAATAAAAATACACTTGGCCAAATGTGAACTCAAATCCCCCCAATCTCAGGTAAGTAATTTTTAAGATGACTAGCCCACGAATCTTAAGTCATTTTTTTCAATTCTATTTGATTTACACAAGAGTTTTTAGTTATCAGTCACTGCACAAAAACCACTAAACTTAAAAGCCATCATATTTTATTATTCCTCATTTTGTGTGTGTGACAAACATTTTTTAAGGAGAACCTATTCAAATTGTGGAAAGGGGCCAATAAGAGGGCTGAACATTCATTGCTAAATAGAGAGCTTATGACACTTTTCAGTAAACAAGTAATTGTAATAATAATATTTTTATTATATTTTATTCTCTCTTTATTTTCTTCCCACCCTATCTCCAATGTTGAAGGTTTATAGAAAGAGTGGGTAGCATTTTACCTGTCTTGATACAATAAAGAGACAGGAATGGCAGGGCTATGAGAGGATTGAGTGAAACTACTTAGTCAATGGAAGAGTAGAGATTGAACATACTACAGTGCAAAGGTATGTGGGCTAAAATTGGGTTTGTCTGGGTTCTCATTCTAGCTCTCCCATTGACCTCATATATTATTATTAGACAATTTATTCTCTTTCTCTCTCTCTCTCCTCTCTCTCTTTCTCTCTTTCATATGTTAAATGAGGATAGACCTTCTGATCTAATTAAGAACCAGTCCATTTTAGTGAAATAACTTTGACTTAGAATTAGTGGACCTGAGTTGGAAAATCAGCCCTGATACTTATTTTTTCAATAATCCTGGGATAGTTGCTTTTCTCATCGAACATGAGTTTTCCTCATATTAAATTTGAAGATTGGAGTGGATTGTTATTTCTTAAATCTTTTCCAGTTCTAAACCTCATGATCTTATGACCTAACTCAAAGGATTAGTGTCAGGATGACATAAGGTAATGTGTATAAAAATGCTTTGAAAAGCATAGAGCTCTATAAATCAGGAAGTCTGTATTAGACATATAATAATAATGAAACATGGCCAGCTCAAAGCTTTGCCCATGGCTAGATAGTCCAGTGAGGACCAGAGGACAGAGATATGAATTTGAGCCTACCACACAACAAGTTAGATAAAATAGCATGGAAGACTCTGCAATCTGTACTCTACTACAGCATTATTTCTTTTATATGCAATAAGGGCTTGGTTGAGTATGTTGTTTTGTTTTGTTTTGTTTCTTCTTCAGTTGTTTTTCAGTAGTGTCTAGTTCTTCGTGATCCCATTTAGGGTTTTCTTGGCAAAGGTACTGCAGTGATTTGCCATTTCCTTCTTCAGTTCATTTTATAAATGAGAAAATTAAAACAGGGTTAAGTTACTTGTTCAGGGTCACACATTAAGTGTCTTAGGCTGTATTTGAAATCAGGTCTTCTGCCTCCAGGCCTGGCACTCTATCCACTATTTCACCTAGTTGCCTGTTGGTTGTGCTTAAAAGCAGTTATCAAACAGCAGAAGTAGGGGTAATAGATTCAGTTGTGGGATTCCAAGTTCTGCTATTCTTCCATGTTCATCTAGCACTGCTTTCAAGAAGATACTTTTAAAATTGGAGCCCAAAAGTACAAATAAAAATTTTTATTATTTAAAAAAATGAATAAATAAAATTTTGAAAAAAGATAATTTTGAGATGTGGTGGCTGCCATGATGTAGATTTGAGCTATCCATGGAACAAAAAGAAAAGTCCTGATTTGTAATCAGTAGATTGGTGTTTGATCACTAATTAAAAATGAATGATTAAATGAATAAAAGTAAAAATTAACAAATAAGAAGTTATTAATCACTTATGTTTTAGGTAATGTGCTAAACAGAATGGTGCCTACATCAGTACATAGTAGAAGAAGGGTTTGGGGAAAAAATCAAAAGTAATTTTGTACATATTAGCTTTGAGGGGTTGGTCTGATAGGTGGATTTGATAGCCTTTGGTTGAAAATATGATATTAGCACTGATGGAAAACATTAAAGTTGAAGATGCTGATGTGGATATTATCTTCATAAATATGATGGTTGAAGTCATGGAGATTGAAAAGCTCACCAAGTGAAAAACAGATAGAGAAAAAGAAGAGGAAAGAACTCTGTAGGATAGGGCACACTCACATTTAAGGGAGATTTGTGAGAGAGAAAAAAGACTGCCAAGGAAAAGGTGAAAACATTCAGAGGGTTATTATAAGAAAAAAAATCTGGAAATAATTAACAAGATTAGCACAGTGGGCTCATATAAATAGGTATTTAAGAAATATATGTTGATTCATTGATTGTAATTATAATAATCATTCATACAATCAGTCCATTATTATTTATTTAGTGGCTACCATGTGCTGGACACTGTGCTGAATGATGGAGCACAAAGTACAAAGCACAAAGCACAAAGAATGAAACAATCCCTACTCAAGGAAGCCTACATTCAAATAACAAACATGAATGTATCCAGAATAAATAAAGCAAAAAAAAAAAAAGGAATAAGTACAATGTAGTTTAATACAAAATAATTTGGGAGAGTGCTAACATTTGGGATAGTCAAGAAAGGCTTCATAAAGGTGATATGACTTGAGCTGTGTCTTAGATGAAGAGTGGAATGGTATAAGGGGAAGACAAGGAGAGAGTGCTTTCCAGGCATGAGGAATGCCAGTGCAAAGGCATGGAGAGAGAAGTTTGGAATAGCTAAGTATTTAAGGGTGATTGAAATAGTGAGAGCACTAGATTTGAAGTTGTAGTGTCTATTGAATTCTGGACTGTATTACTCTTCCTATCCATGAAATCTTGGCCAGGTCATCACCTCTGGTCCTTCATCTATAAAATGAGAGGGTTAAATTAGACATTCTCTAAGTTCCTTTTCAGCTCTAATTTGGTAATCCTATCATTCTAATAGCTTTAAGTTTATAAAACTATACTTATATTACATCAGGCTTCTGTTTTCTATGTTTTCTTCTATTGGTCTTAAGCTGGTTGATATATGATGTTCATCTTTCATCAAAAAATTCTAATCCCTTCATAAGCAGAGATCATATTCCCCAAAAGTCTATCAGAGGGTTGGGAAAGTTGAAGGTACTTTTAAAAAAATGAATACTTGTTTGCAGCTACTAATAGCACTATCTTCTCTGTTTTTATGAAGAGGACAGAATAGTTGATCCATTTCAGGTCTGCACATGGCTTCCAAACAGTGTGTTCAGGCTTACCCCCTGAGTAAGGGGAGTGGATGAAAGTAATGAGGAAGGTAATGAGAGTTAAAAGAAAGGTGGATGGACCTCAAGTGAAAACAGGAAGATTTAGGATACCTGCAGAAAGACAGGTCAGCATTATATAGAGACGAATTAATACTTTGGGATTAAACTGTCTGTGAAGGATAGGGGCATGGCATACTAAAAATAGACACAGAGTAATTCAGAAGCTAATCAGGCTCTGTCACAGATAAAATTAATAAGTAAAAAAAGTTTTAACAAGACATTAGCCACCCTAACAGCCTAGAAGGCTAGAAGAGGGAAGCCAGTGCATCATATGGCAGGGCTAAGATGGCTATTATTAGATTGGTGATGATTAACAGGACTTGGTCAGGAAGGGAGCAAGGTGAGGCTTCAAAGTACAGTACTATGTCAGGAGATGATCACCTCAAATTGTATTACAGAAGTGAGGACAGCAGTCCCAAGGGCAGGGAATGGAACCAGCCTGAACAGGGTGAGGGATGTAAAGAATACTGGGAAAAGGAAAGGGTAAAGCAGGTTTTATATTGAGTTGTAGTTAATCTTTGCTAGCCCCATTCTCTCATCTACTCTGACTTGAAAAAGTTGGTATTGCTAAATAATACATAGTTGTTGGCTACAAAGAAGATCTCCCAAATAGGTTTGAGGAAGGAAATTTAATACTCTAGTTTTTGTCCAAATCACCCAGAAAACTAAAGAGAAAGGATAATTTTTTTTTTAGTGAGGCAATTGGGGTTAAGTGACTTGCCCAGGGTCACACAGCCAGCAAGTGTTAAGTGTCTGAGGCCAGATTTGAACTCAGGTCCTCCTGACTCCAGGGCCGGTGCTCTATCCACTGTGCCACCTAGCTGCCCCGATAATTTGTTTTTAATTGTTTTCTTTATTGCCAGGTGTAACGATTGGAATAACGCCACCTGCTGGATACTTACTGTAGAAGAGTTCTGCCCATGAAGGGCAGGTCTTTGAGGGCAAGACCAGGAGTCAGGAAGTGACGCGGGCTAGTGGGAGGAGGAAGGAAGAGACTGGCGCTCAGTCTCGCGCTCTTTCCTCTGGACTCTGGCGGAGAAGGGAGCTAGAAATGTGCTCTCCCTTTAATAGATAGGAATCTAGGCCTTTTTCTCTCTCTTTACCAAATTCTTATTCTCCTTAATAAATGCTTAAAAGTCTAACTCTTGCTAAAGCTTATAATTTATTGGCGACCACTCATTAGATATTTTAGACAGTTTAGCTAGAATTTTAGCCTTAACAGATGGCTGACCACGAAGAGGAAAGCTAACCCTCAGTCTTCTGATCTTCTGGTTGGGTAAGAAATTTCCCCTCCCTCTCCCTTTAACTGCTAAGTACTGGCGTACTGGCTGTGTTTTCCTTTAAATTTTTTCGAATGGACCTTTTAAACTCCCTAATTACCCTATTTTTGATTTTAGTCTGTTTAACCAGACAAATCGGAGATAAGATCATGTTAATGCTTTGTTTTTGTGGATTTTCTATTTTTCTTTTTCTTTTTGTTAAAAGAGCCAGCAACTTACTCACACAAGGAAATATCTCTCCCTCTCCCAACCATGCTTTTTCAGAGAAACCTGAAGAGATTCCTGCAGCTTTTCCCAGTTCTAACACTAATTGTTGCTTTAATTTTGCATGCCTGGAGGCAATGACCCACCCTCTAGAAGCTTTTAATCCCCTAGCACCTGGAGGCCAAGTGGGGGAAGAGGAATCCAGGCCTGAGTTCAAAATCAAGTCTGATTCTAATTGCTCTGGTCCCTCCCCTCCTCTCCAAACCCCACCCTCTACTCCTCCCATGGCCAAGCCCATTGCTTCCCTGGCCCTGGAAGTCCAAAGATCTAATGCGCATGCTCAACTTTCTCTAACTGCATTTGCAGCTTCAGGCTCACCCCTTCCCCAGCCTGGCTGTGCTTCTGAGACAACTTTAGAAAACCCTTTAAATTCCAGATATGCTCGTTTTGTTCATAATTTTGCTAACCTGCTTTTGTCTTTAATTAGTAATCTTATAAAGCATTTGTATGGTGAAAAGGCTGACAGACAATATAGAGGGGTTAAAGAAGAAAAACTTAAGCCGAATAAGAATGACAATCATCAACATAGTTCAAGACTCCGCTTCTTTTGCCATGGAAGGGTATATATTTTACAGAAATGTAGAAGTAAGCAGCAAGGTATTGATATGAGTATTGGGGATTTTAGATATCGGAATCAAAAGTGTTCTAAATTCACTCAGATTATTAATAGTATCAGTTCAGAGGTTACATAGGATTTCTATGCTATTACATATACATTTTGAAATTAATGGTATGGGTTTATTTTCATAGAGATTTTCATGCTTTTGAGATTGTGTCTTATACCTAGTTTCTAAAACAAGGAGAATATTTGTAAAAGCTTTTTATAGTCATGTGATCAAGTTTATATTTTATAATACTCTTATTGATATTAAGTTCATATTCATTTAGATTTCCTTAGTTTGAATTTCATTGTCTTTTATTGTTCCACGTGTATCTTCTTCTATTCATTCATCTATCTAATTTTGAAACATGGTTTTGATTTCATAATACAATGTTAATTCTAGGAGTATTGTGCTCCCATATTCTGAGTTATTTGTTTTTGTTATTTTTTCTCAACTGATTATTTGATCAAACTCTTTAAAGCATTTCCCTAGCAAATTGTTTGCCATGGCAAGTGTAAATTGATTCTAGAAGTATTATTTTTGATAAGCATATTCCAAAAAAAAAAAAAAAAAGAGGGGAACATTTGTAAAAGTTGTCTTTGAGATTGTGTTGTGCTTTAACTTGTATTTAAATATGTTCAGATTTTTCAAAAAAGTAATTGTATGCTAAGTAAAAAAAAAGGTATTATTTGAAATTGTTGCATAATTATATATTATATTCTGAGTCAAGATGTATTCACATTTTTTGCAATCATTTATTATCCTCAATTTTTAAATCCATATGAGACTTGGATTATGGGAACTTATCATTTAAGACATTAATTGCCTTTATTCTGAGTTATCAGATGCCAGTTGGCCAAGGTGCCATCCAATCACAAGAGGAATACATGCAAGAGCAGACACTGAACTGTCACATGAGGGGAGACATGCATGAAGTCAAGGTATGGCTGAGAGAATGGCTTTTGACAAATGTTGAGGTTGGATTCTCTTGGTTTAATATTTTATTTTATTTTTCCCCACAATATTGTACAGATGGCTGGAAGTATTCATCCCACCCATCTCACTCCTACACCTGGCTTCTATGCTCCCTCCTATATGCCTGATGCCATGGACATCTTAATCCCATGGATCTGATTAAGTCTGACTCAGTTTCCTCCAATATGTTCGGTGGCATGGACGTATATTCCATCCACCTATTTTAAGCCTGGCATACTGTATGGGCAGTACATATTGCTCAAGTGTGGGAATGCTCATATCCCATCATTTCTCTGTTCTTTTATGGTAACCCCCATAATTATCTCAGGTGTCATGATAAATACAGTGTTGAATTTGGCCTTGACACCTGTTACCAATTATATTAGATTTTCTAATTTCTCATAATGGCATGAGGATAATTAGGCAGATGATGCAAAAAGTGATGAAACAAAGATAAAAATTATTTAAAAAAATTAATATCACAGCAATTGTCTTCTCAATTACCCTCCATAAGGGGGGACTATAGTAATATTATAATTTTAAAGAATGTTTCAATTTTTGTTTTATTATATGTTTCATGTGTAACAACTAAGATTCTGAATTCCCTTAGACATGTTTTTGAGAACTTTCATTGTTTGATTTGATTATTGACAAAGCTATTTTAAAGTTGTGTTAAGCTCAATTTTGTAGGAAGTTTTCCTGGCTGATTACCAGCATCCACACATCAACCCCTGAAAAGACTTCCATTCCACGACTACACCTAGAGGACATCTAAGAAAAGACTTTCAGAGACTTTAAATGAACAGTTTTGATTTGTTGTTTTTGTTGTTTTTTTTCTCTTTCTGTTATAATATACACCATCTGTAACATGTATTCTCTGCAGAGGCCCTCCCTTTGCAAGACTAATGTCAAAACGTCGGTTCATGAGGACAAAAAAAAAATCGCCCCTCTGGACAAAACTTTCCTCTCTTCCTTTTCTATATTGTTGTTCACATATTATTAGTTAGCAATAGTTATTATATTCTTTTTACTGTTCCGTCAAGGAAACATTTTGTTTCTTGAGGAACAACAGGGGGGACTGTAACGATTGGAATAACGCCACCTGCTGGATACTTACTGTAGAAGAGTTCTGCCCATGAAGGGCAGGTCTTTGAGGGCAAGACCAGGAGTCAGGAAGTGACGCGGGCTAGTGGGAGGAGGAAGGAAGAGACTGGCGCTCAGTCTCGCGCTCTTTCCTCTGGACTCTGGCGGAGAAGGGAGCTAGAAATGTGCTCTCCCTTTAATAGATAGGAATCTAGGCCTTTTTCTCTCTCTTTACCAAATTCTTATTCTCCTTAATAAATGCTTAAAAGTCTAACTCTTGCTAAAGCTTATAATTTATTGGCGACCACTCATTAGATATTTTAGACAGTTTAGCTAGAATTTTAGCCTTAACACAGGAGATAAAAAATTCAGCTCTGTGTACAGGGTCATGCCCCAAGGTACTGTAGAGCAATGCAAATAGATTTAAAGTATCCAGGTAGTGCTCAGAATGTGAGCTCAATTTAAGGGAAAAGTCACTTATCACATGAAACAAAAGAGCTAAAATACGAAAATATAAATAACCTCATAACATGAAAAGTTTACCAAAGATGAGTAAAACCATCATAGGGAGGCTTTGGTTATGGAGGGTTTAGAGTGACTGGGGCAGGTTAGTTTACTCTGAGGCGACTTCCTTAAGGATGTGAGTTGTGAACAAAATTATTAGAATAAAAAGGCATTATTTTTGGTGTAAAGAAAATGTAGAGACAAGCCCAGTCAGTAGAAAGGCTTAGAGTAAAACATTCAAGCTGAATACCAGAAATGGTTAGTGCATTTTACTAAAAATTGTATTCCCTTTAAAAAAAAAATAGATCATTTTGGAGTCTGTTTTCTTTTTTAATTAATTTTACCTATGTCTTATTTTCACATTATTTTCTTTTCTCAATACATTCCTCTCAACTCTATTACTCAGAGATCTACCCTTATAACAAAGAGTAAAAAAGAAAATAGCAAAAGCAATTCAGCAGGGGCAGCTAGGTGGCACAGTGGATAGAGCACCGGCCCTGGAGTCAGGAGTACCTGAGTTCAAATCTGGCCTCAGACACTTAACACTTACTAGCTGTGTGACCCTGGGCAAGTCACTTAACCCCAATTGCCTCACTTAAAAAAAAAAAAAGCAATTCAGCAAAACAAATGAACATATCAAATAAAGATAATAATATATGAAATCTGCCACATCCATAGTCCCCTACTTCTCCAAAAGGAGAGGGAAGTGGAATTTTTATGTTTCTTCTATTAAGTCATCTTTGTCATTATAATTATACAGTATTCACTTTCAGCTTGTGCTTGTTCTTTCTACTTACACTGTTGTAATTATTGTGCATATTGTTTTCCTGGTTCTTCATACTTCTTTTTGCATCAGTTCATATATTAGTTTCTATTTCATGACCTTTTCTTAGGGACTTAACACTCCTAGTTATATATGCCTTTTACCCTAAGTCCCATGACATGTAAAGAACACTGGGAGTTTAGCAATTTGATATCCAAATATGTTGTATGATAGAGAAGCTGACACAGATTTTCATCATTATACCCAAATATTGGTATTGCTCCGGGGATGAGAGGACAGGGTCTGCACTAAGGCATAAAATATAGCACAACCCCAACCCCTACCCCTTTCATTTATTTCCATTTGCTTCAATACCTCATGATGTATATTATCCCTTTTGACACTGTCAGAAATATCACCTACTCAGAGTAGTAGCCAGGATAAATAAGATAATGTTCATGAAAACACTTTGAAAAGTAAAACTATACTTGTCTGTCTTATACATCACTTCCATTATCATTTCTAGTCACATTGCTAGCCTAAATAGCATAAATTATTAGACCTTGAAGGAATTTTAGAGATGGTCTTCTCCAAATAGTTTTATGATTGTAGAAACCAAGGGCCAGGGAATTTAGATTACTTGTCCAAGGTCATACTAGTAGTAAATGGCAGGAAAAGAATTTGAACCCAGATTTTCTGGCTCCAAATCCAGTGAAATGAAATTAACTGCATTCATTTTCAAGGATAATCTTGTACTTTCATGTATTTCTGCCATTTGAGATTCACAAGGGGGGCAGCTAGGTGGCACAGTGGATAGAGCACCGGCCCTGGAGTCAGGAGTACCTGAGTTCAAATCCAGCCTCAGACACTTAACACTTACTAGCTGTGTGACCCTGGGCAAGTTGCTTAACCCCAATTGCCCCGCAAAAAAAAAAAAAAAAAAAAAAAAGAGAGAGAGAGAGAGAGAGATTCACAGGAAGATGATAAATTTTATGGGGAAGTCATGGAGCCCTCTTCTTACCTGCTATGTGTCTCTGGAGATTGAACCTATTGAAATTTTTGTCCTCTGCTCACTTGGTGGTTGTCCTCATAAAAACTCACATGGTATGTGAAGAGCTACCTTATATATGATATGCATGAGGGCTTTCCTACCTGTGTAACATCTTGCATGTACCAGCATGTACAGCTGTTTACACATGTCATTCTGTCAAGACAACAAGGAACAATATTGAATGACGAAAGAAAAATTGGCATAGATAGATTTCTTCATTCATCTGCAGTGGGAAAATCTGATACAGATTTTGTTGTCAAATTTTCAAGGGGTGGGGCGGCACATTTTAAATGTGCTGAAGGCAAGCGCCTTATAGGTAAGGACTGATTTGTACCATCATTGGTATTTATTAATGAACTCAAAAAAATATTTACTTAACACATATTCAAAATGCTCTTCAAGTTAGTAGAAAAAAAAATAAGTCACAGATTCATGGATCTAGAGATGAAAAGGGACATCAGAGTCTATCTAAGCCAAGTCTCTAATTTTGCAGATGGGGAAAGTGAGGCACAAATAAGTTGGTGACCTACCCACAGTGACATAAATAAATAAACCTAGAGGTGGCATTTGAACCCAGGTCCTCTAATTCTAGAGCTATTATTCTTTGGACTGTATCAATGATGAATAAGATATCATCACTGCCCTTCTGGAATTTGCAGCTTAGTAAACTAAGAGTTTGAATGCTGGAAGGGACACTGGAGTTGACCTAGTTTAATTCTCTCATTTTGAAAAAAAAACCTCTTTAACACTTAAAGGTTTACAAAACAATTTAAATACATCATTGTCTCGTCTGAGCCTCACAACAATCCTGATATATGTGGATGTGGGACTAAAGATCTGAGGGGTTAAATGACTTACCTAAAGTCACATGGGTAACATGTGGAGGAAACTGGATTTGAAGGCAGGTTTTCTGAGACTAAATCCATCTCTTAGCAATGTACCATGCTGCAAGGGAGAAAATGATGCTTACAAGTGGCTAACACAAAAAATACAGTGCAGTAAGTGAATGAACATTAATACAGTGGCATAAGGGCTCTGAATTTTAAGAAAAAGAATGATAATACCATAAACATATCATGATGGAGGTAGAATTTGGGTTGGGTTGAGGAGGAGGTATAGGATTTCAATAGAAAGAGAAAAGAGGGGATCAATACAACTCAGTAATCATCTTCCTTCATTTAAGGGGAAAATCAATGGAAATTCACAACTTTGTAAAATAATCAAATATACTAACATATTGCTAGAATATGCTTGTGGAAACTTTGGTGAGAAGTCTAATTAAACTAACTAATCCTAAGAGTTTTTAAAGATGAAACTAGAAAGGTGATTTAAAAAATGAACATTTGAAAATATACCTATGTATCTCTGGGCATGTGTCAAGAAAGGAAAGAGAACAGATAATTAACTCCCCTTTTATTGGCTATGCTGGTTAAGTTACTCCTAAGGCAAATGAATATCTGCCCCTCTTAAGGCATCAAAGTAGCCTTTATAGCTGTGAAGATTTCCTTTAATTCAACAGGAACTTAATACCCAGTGTTATCAAAAATGTCCAAGGTCGTTATAGAAAACACACCTTTTGAAGGTGCCCACTTCACCTCAGTTTTCTAAACTTTCAGGAGTGGCTCAAACTCATTACTCAGATTGATGCCAATCTGCCTTGGGAAAGGAGGAAAGTCAATCAAGAGCATAGATATCAAGGCAGTTTAAGGAATATTTATTTTTAACTTAGGGAATAAAATGAACATTTCTATAACAAAGTGTAATTAAAAAGGATTTCACATGAAACTGCAAATCTATTATGTACAATTTGTTATTCCTTTTAAATATATAATAATGTTGGCATGTAAATTTCTATTTTTTTCTTTTTTTCCAAGAAAATTCCAAATGGGATCTCAAAGAGTCACATGTGACTGAAAAACTACTGAGCAGCAACAACAACATAGGAGGAAGAGAAGGAGGTGGAAAGGTGAGATGGTATTAGCTAGAAGTTGAAAGAAGTGTTTTGTTTTGTTTTGTTTTTTCTATATAGGATATCAAAGGGAGATCTGAAAAAGTTCTGATTTTCACCTTCCAGCAATAATGCCATGATTATCGCCATTTTTTTTCTGGACCTCAGCAGGTGAGGCACAGAGAGATTATGTGACTTAATCAAGATTACAGAGCAATTTAGCAGTAAATTCCAGAATAGAACATACTCCTGATTCGTAGAGCCACATGATTTCCAGAATTGCCTCATTTGTACAAGGGAGAAAAAGCAGGAAAAGGTTTTTGTTTGTTTGTTTTTTCTCCACTAGAAGGATAGTACTTTGTGATTAATGAAGAACAAAGGATGTCTTTTCTGATCATCAAGCATTTCTACTCACACCCCTGCTCAAGCTTATGCCATGGTCACCTAGATGACCATGCATGTGTGTTGTTCCAGAGCTACCTGTCTTGTTCTGCTAATTAGGAGCATTTCTAGCTCACAAAATGTGGCTTGTGCCTCCCTCATGAAAACCACTCAGACATACAAAATAGCCACATCCAGGGAATGAAAGTTCTGACAAATACAATGGATTTCTGCACTGTAGAATCTCACCAATGTGGGTGGCAGCCATGCAAGGAAAGGAAAAATACAGTTTCTTCTGATAGCAACCAAAATATCTCTCTCTCTCTCTCTCTCTCCCCTTTCACTCTCCAGCCACTTCACACAGACACACACTATTCTTTGCCTCTCTGTGTTATTTATTACTTATACTCACAGACCCTTTTGAAACCCAGTCAATCTCTTATTGCCAAAACTATACCTTAAATATGTCCATTATTGATTCCAGAACATAAGAGTTTGAAAGGATCTCAGTGCCCTTTTATTTCAATCTACATTTGAAGAATCCCTTATTCAACTGATGTGACAAATGGCCATAGAACTTTGGTTTGTACACCTGAAGTCCAATGTGGGTGGGATGCCTACTAGTTTTCAAGGCAGCTCTTTTAATTTCATGATATTGGATTTAATGATCCAGCCAATAAACTCAGCATCTCCAATGAGGTGGTAAGTCTCAGACTTTCAATCAGTCATTATATTTTATCTGGCAAGAACACTAGTCTAGAAAGCAGTCGGTTTTAGTTTTGACTTTCTATCAGATAGCTATGTGTTTATTTCTCCTCTCTGAACATTAGTTTCTTATTCTGTAGAAGAAAAGAAGTTGGACTGGATGACATTTGAAGTTTTTCCAAGCTCTATGATGCTATATTTGGGCATTTATCCCAATTCTTATAGGAAGATTCCAAATAAACTGGATATTAGGTCCCTGATGGCAATAGACCTACTAGAATAAAATCTAAATGGGGAGACAAGACAAAAACACAGGAGAAGCCATCATAAAAATCATGCTGGAAAGTATAAACAAATGTGGATTGTAGGGTCTATAAATGAGGACATTTTCTAAAAAATGATATAAGGGAAAATGAATATATATGCATGAATCTAGGGATCAATTCAGTGATCAGAAGATAAACTGAATATATGAAATGAAGTTATTGAAACTGAGAACCAAAGATATAGTCATACCATGGTATTCCCATTGTTCCTATCCTCCCTCCTTCCCTTCTCAGGGAAAGGAATACGAACCACATTAGGTGTCTGAGCTCCCCTAACACATCCTTCTAGTCACTGCCTATGCTTAGAGAAGGAAAGGGACTTCACAAAAGTTAGACACATAATAAGTGGAAAAGCCAATATTTGATGCCAGGGCATCTTATTCTTCATTCAACACACCCATTTCCCAACTCAAACTTGTGATATTATGCCCCTTTCCTGCCAAGCCAGAAAAAAAAATTATTGGATTTTTTACAATGATGATGAATATAAGATTGAGAAACAACAGAATCAGAGTAGTCATTAGTCTCACTAAGTAAAACAGATTGACAATATGACTGTGCCCATTAATTGTGGGCACATACATTGTAAAGACACCTGAAATAAATGAGTTTTACAAAATCATCTCTGCTTTTAAGACCACTAGAGGGGCAGCTAGGTGGCACAGTGGATAGAGCACTGGCCCTGGAGTCAGGAGTACCTGAGTTCAAATCCAGCCTCAGACACTTAACACTTACTAGCTGTGTGACCCTGGGCAAGTCACTTAACCCCAATTGCCTCACTAAAAAAAAAAAAAAAAAAAAAAAAAAAAGACCACTAGAGAAATGTTTTTTGTCACACCCTGGCATTCTGTCAGTGACACCAATACACTCAAAAGTAGTAAGGGAAACCAGCCCATCATCCTAGGAGATTTGGGGCAATCTTCCTGGGACTATGTTGTTCCGGTTGGAGAGGGCAAAGTTGTGGAACCTAGGGTACATATTATGGATGATATCCCAACCCAACAGGAGCTGTAGACTACCCTGTGTTCATTTAAACTCAGGTTAATCCTTATAGACAAAATGACAATTTCACTAGGCAATAGTTAATAGAAAGAACCATACTGAAGGGACCAGAGTTGAGAGGGATCCAAAGGATCTCTTGAGATTATTCAAATTGGCAGGTTAGATGAAGACAACTGAACAGAGGAAAAAAGGTCCAAACAGGAGTCAGTTTTTGAATGGGCCAATGGAGTCAGAGAGCCAATACTACCTATGTAAAATATGTTTGGTGTTACTATATGCTACTATGGGATCATTTTTAAAATTTGAAAGAAGGTGCATTCACCCTGCCTTCCACTTACTACCTTTTTATTCCCTGGCAACAGCTTTTACACTGACAGAGGCAATGATTTTAATAAAAGTCACCTTAAGATATTTTCCATTCTCCTCTTTGTCCAGGTTAGAACAAGGTTTCTTTACACAATGTCTCTATTTCTATTATAATGTAGAAGTCTTTTATTTGAAATTACTTGTTTGTTCACATTGAAATAGAAATACTTTGCATTTCTGTTTTTATTTTTTTCCCATCTAAATGCATATAATCTCTTTTAAAAATAGGCCTGGTCTCTTTAAGATCAGATTATCTGTGACAAAAGCCAGACCATAATAAACAGAACTGATAAGAGAAAAAAACAAAACTCAATGAGCATACTTAACCACTTAACCAGAAAGATACAGGAAGATTCACAAGGGTGTCCCACAAGGGTGGGACAGGAATGGGAAAACTTGAGATAACTTAGCAGTTAGCTTTCAAGGAAATATCTAGTCAGGTTTTTCATAATAGCCAGAATATTGACATGTTTTTTACTTGTTATTCATCCTGTTCAACTATGAAGAATAAGAAGCATGGGAAGTCAGAGGGAGGTTTTCCTGAGAATGGGAAGGTAGACATCAAAAGTTAGTTTCTGCTAGAGAGAAAACAAATATGGAGGAGGGGGTGGGAGGAAGTTGTCTATACTGACTTTTCAGGTAGCTAGGTGTCACAGTGGATAGAGTGCTTGTCCTGGAGTCAGGAAGACTCATCTTGAATTCAAATCTGTCCTCATACACTTGCTAGCTTTGTGACCCTGGGCAAATCATTTAACCCTGATTGTCTCAGTTTCCTCATCTTTAAAATGAGCTCAAGAAGGAAATGGCAAACGACTCCAGTATCTTTATCTAGAAAACCCCAAATATGGAGGTCATGCACAACTGAAAAAAATTAATGAATAACAACAACTAAAAAATCACTGAACAACAACAGCAACAACAATGGGGACTTCTGATGTTAAGATTTCATGAAATACCAAAACACTAAAATCATGTCTTGTGTATTATACACAGTTCTCTTAACTCTAAGAAAAAAGGTTGGAGTAGGCTTGGATGTTATTTTCTAATTTAATTTCATAGATTACACAGGTTAAAAAAAGACAATTATTAGGCATCAATATTTCTTAAAATTATGTATTATACTTTTAAATAAGAATGTTAACTGCCATTTACACACAGAATTTTCTATTTAAAAAGTTTTATTTTTCTATATCACCCTTTGTCCATTAACATCTTCCCTGAAACTATTGGCTCATATGGAACAAGTTGGATCTTAGGGTTCAGACTCCAGAGGGGATCACTCTCTCTTACTCAGATCCTACCCAGAAAAACTCAAGGGAGATTTCTGAAGCAAAGCCTCAAGTTTAGGGTTATCTTATAGATGGGTAACAGCATCCACTCCAATTAAACATTTCATATGGTCTTCGGGTATTGGGTTACTTTTTATTTCCTTCACCACAGTAAGTGATTAAGACTCAAAGTCATACATAAAGAGCTATAAAAATATTAAGCACTGAGTGCATTAAAATCATTAGATTTCTCTAAAAAGTAAAATATATTTCATGCTAAACAAATATTCCATATAACCTCAGACCTGATCCATAATCTGAATAACTCATAGTAATAGCATTGAGAGTTGTTTAAGATCCATATTTCCTGGTCCTTCTTAGCACATATTTAATACTTCAGCATCAGTATTCACATGTTGGTGAATCTCTTCTGTGAGAAACATGCTGATAAGGAAATCTTTTCCCCATGGGAGACTGGAAAAGTGACTCCCAAAGTATGGGATTTTCAGACTTAAGTTTATCCCTGAGGAAAAGCTCAAAGTTTATGCTACCCAGAAATTAGGCAATTAAAAATTCACCCTATACATAGGATACTAGAATTCAGGAAAGGTTCTACGAAATTCCATTCTTAGACTACATGAAGCTCCATCTTTTACTGTCATAGGAAAGGGTGTCATTGATTGATTTACACAATCAAGTCACCCAAACTAACTCAAAGTACATGAAAAAATGGCCAATTGGCCAATCTCTATCATAGGTTTTACATTAAGTAGAAAAGGTACTAGAAAATGGAATAACATTGCTCTGGGAAATCATATCTAAATAGGCCAAAGAAACTTGGTCATGCTCCAGGGTTCTTTTG
Source organism: Dromiciops gliroides (assembly GCF_019393635.1). Lineage (NCBI taxonomy): Eukaryota > Metazoa > Chordata > Mammalia > Microbiotheria > Microbiotheriidae > Dromiciops > Dromiciops gliroides. The sequence goes on along the minus strand of NC_057861.1, from coordinate 330,664,903 downwards.
TAAATTATTAAGCAAGTTGAGAAGAGAATATTCAAGAGGATCGAGCAAGCATGAAGTTCTTGTAAAACCTCTGAGGAGGAATTACCTGTTGGAGGGGGAAGGACATCCCTCATCTTCAGCTTTGTGTTACAACAGTGGTCTATTTAGATTTCCTCAAATACATTCCTCCATCTCTGATCTCCTTGACTTTGTACTCTCTGTCTCCCATTCCTGGAATATTCTGCTTCCTAATTTCTTTGTTGGCATTTCCTTGACTTCTGTCAAGATGCAACTCAAAGCCTCCCTTCTTCAGGGGATCTTTCCTGGTTACTGGCAGTTGTCAATGCCTCCTCAAAATTACTTCCATCTTTTTTGTAGAAATCTTGCATCTAGCTAGTTGTTTTCTCTTTTCCATTTGAATATATACTCCTTAAGGGAAGGAACGTTGGCCTTTCTTCATATTCCTAGAACTTATTATTATTCCTGCTACACAGTAAGCCTTTAATAAATACTTACTGACTGATCAATAGTGAGGGATTAGGGTATGTGTTTTTAAGCAAAGGGCCAGGGCACATTTCTTGAGAAGTGTTACCAAATGACAAAGGTCCTTTCCTTATAATTTTATCAGATTGATTAGGAAGAACTCAGTCTATTGATTATTGGTTAGCTATTTAGCCCTACTTTTCATTAGAAAAGTCCTAATTGAGTGCTAAATAATATACACAAATTTTTGCTTTTCAGTTACCCATAATTAGGAGAAATCTGTCAAATCAAAGTTATCCAGGCTTCACCACCCAGCTGATAAATCCCTTTAACCCAGCTGTCTTCTAGAACAATAGTGTCAAACGTAAATAGAACGGGGCCAGTAAACCATTCATAAGGATCCCTGTAGGTGCATCTTGACCTGGGAAACAACATATTAACAACAGTGATGAGATTTTCTGTGTTTGCATTTATTTTGTTTACTTTGTTTTAATTTTTATTTATTTTGTTTAATATTTCTCAGTTATCTTTTATTTTGCCTCCAGTAGCACTAGAAAATGTTGTAGACCCCCTTTAGTCTAAAATCATGGAGGAAACAACAGCCTTAATTGCATCTTCCTTACAAACCCAAAGCTATAAATTAAGAGCAAATGCCTAGAGAGAGATACATCAGGCAACCCCCAAGTCATCTTTCCTCTTGTTTTGTTGTTTTTTGTTGTTGTTCCCAAACTTCCAAGTAGGCACTCCCCTTGGGGTCCATTTCCCATTTTCTTTTTCTGATGATATATGTTCAAAGTAGATTCAGACTTGTAGTATTTAAGGATTTCCTATGAAAAAAATTACTATTATATAATTGAGACAATCCAGGGTTTCCATGGGGGGAAAAAGCCACTGTAAGGGATTTGGGCAATACTATTAATTAACTCCCCTGGCTCCTCCCCTACTCTGTCTTTTTCTACCTACCCAGCCATAACCCTTTTCTCCCAAGCACCTTATTACATGCTGTAATTTTGTACTCAACATTTCCTCTACTGGTGCTTGAGCCTGTGACCTTAATTATACCTAGGTAGTCACTGTAGTGTTAGTGTTGTAGAAACACTGATGGGGGAAAAATTATAGTAATTTAGTGCATAGTACACAAGTCTAATATTCCTGCTGCCTCTTGTTCCTGTTGAAGGTTGGAGGTTCACTTTAGAATTGTTACTTTGGGTGAATGAGCAAATGATCCTTTGTCTTCCTAAAGATGAGACTTTATATGATGGGAAAGTCACAGATCAATCTGAAGCTTAGGGGATTTGTGGGGATTTAGTAGTGGGCAAAATATCACATTTCTCTTATTTTCAATCATATTTGATTTTAAGAAGGTTCTCATTTGTATACATCAAGACAATGAATCTATGGATTTAAGCAGTTTCCAAAGGAAGATAGGGAACTCTAACCTTGAAAAATAATATGAATTTGACATACTTCAAAATGTTGTAAGTATTAGTTGAACAAAATGAGACATATACTAAGGGCTGGAAATCCAGAACATTTCAAGCATTTAAAAAACAACAACAACAAAAACCCAACCACCCTACTTCATATTCAGATGCAGAGGTCATATGCCTGACTACAAAAGCCTCCTAAGGGGAAGGGGAAAATAATAACAATAACCACCCCAAAACTCTCCTAAGTTCACTACTAAGTTACACACTGATTGTTGATGGGAGGAGAAATGTTCCAAATACACAGCTGAAATATAGTCTACTTTCCTCTTTATTAAAGCACATGAACTCTGCGCTGTTAATGGTAAGGCTCTGTATGCAATGCATGGGACAGAATTCTGTAAGGATTTTCTGAGTGCTTTAGATTACTGATTATCCACCCCAAAACCAGCCAGAATATTTTCATCATATTCTCCCTTCTCTTTCTCTCATGTAGTTATTTTCTTTAGTCAAGATTGATAATGGATCTGTATGTTGAGGATCCTGTGGGCTTGTGGCCAATAGTATTGTTTTGCTTTCTCTTCTTTCTTATCCTTGTAGGGGTTTAAAGAAAATAACTAAATGACAAGGCCAAGACATTTTAGAATGCCAGGAAGCAGTAGTAATAGGCTGGTTTAGAAGTAGTTTTTTTGTTTGTTTTGTTTTGGTTTTTGTTTTTTCCTAATTATAATTATTTTCACAGAGGGACATTATATTTAGAAGAGACTGAGTGAGCACTTGTATATACTGGGAGATTGTTGTTACATTTATGCCTTACTTAGAATCAATCTCCAAAGATATAAAAAGAGATGTACAAAGAGCCCCAGAATGTCCATCATGGACTAACTTGGTGGTTCAGTCCTCAATTGTGAGGCATTTTTTGTTCCTATCCTTAAAAGATCAAATGGCAATGAAATCAATTCCATTTGATAACAGAGTATCAAGAATTTTTAAATGCCTGTGATATTGCCAGCTCTTGTTCTATACTTATTTTTGTAATTCCCACTCTTATTAACAAGTCTGCTCCCCAAAGCAAAGCTATTGCATTTCTCCTCTGCGTTGTAGTCATAGCTCAAAAAGACGAGGGGAGGGTGCCTTTCTAATGTTTTATAGCTTACGGAGTCCTCAACACAATGTTCACCTATTATCAGTTGATATAAATAAGCCAGTCTTAAATAGCTAAATTCTATAATTAAAGTTGTTAATATAACATACCCTTCCCCTCAAAAAACCCCAAAAGCCTGTGACTCACTATCTAACAATTATATATACTGTACAGTGGAAAATGGGCTCAAACTTAGAGGCTTATAGATTCCATATGGCAAAGAGATAACTCACTGTTTCTGTTTGTTGGAAATCCTTTTCTCTGTTTTGTGGGGTATTCATGAAATTCCCCTTAGGCATGGTATAGCTTCTCTGCTGAGCTGAAGAGCCTTGAATTAACCTTTGCTCACTGTCGTGAGAACCAGGGTGCTACCCCCTGCTGAGAAAGACATTGTGAGAACCAGGGCTCCCCCCACCACACCCCCTGAGGAGAAGCATGTGACTAGCATCCCAGAAGTAGCCTGGTGTCTGGAAGTTGCCTCTATTCATAGAACCACCTGTAAGTCATGTCAGTCAATGCTACCAGCCAATTAGCTTGGCTGTGTAGGAACCACCCTTCTTCCAGTCCCATAGGAAGCTTCCACTCAAATGAATGGTAAACTGTCTCTTGTTGTTTTGGAAAGGAGCTCATGGTGGCAGAAGAAGGAGGAAGGTAGCCAGGTTTCCTAACTTTTGGAAATTCACTCTCTTGAATAGCTAGGTGAAGGTGGCTTTCTCTCTCTCTCTCTCTCTCTTTGCTAACCCCTAACATATTTTAATAAATGCTTAAAAGCCGAAACTGTTGCTGAATTTATAAGTAAACCTTAACTAATTCTCCCCCCACATAGGGTGGGGGGGGCAGGTAAGGACACACACATTAGATTTTAAACATCACACTGTGTACAGTCTAACCTTACCTCCTGACAGATACTGAGTTCATATATTGCTGTTTTGGGAACAGTGTTAGAATGCTAATGAAAAAAAAAAAAAAAGAAGAACCCAAACAAATAAAACCAAAAAACCTTCAGTCTTACATAATTAATGAAGGGAAACAAGGAAGGAGACCAAGGTTGAGGCTGAGGCTGGGCAGTTCTGCTCCTGCTGCCTGTGATTCATTCTTTTTTAAATTTTTTAAAAAATTTTCCAGTTACATATTACATATAAGGATAGTTTTCAACATGTGTTTACACTGGATTTTTAGTTCCAAATTTTTCTTTTCTCCTCCCCTCTCTTCCCTCCCTCCTCCCCTCCCTCTACATTAGTCATCTTGTGAAAGAAGAATCAGAGCACGAAGGAAAAACCACAAACAGGAAGGACAAAAAAAAAAACAAAACAGTCCAAAAGTAGAAACAGTATGATTCAATCTGCATTCATAATTCGCAGTTCTTTTTTCTGGATATTGAGAATATTTTTTATCACAAGTTCTTTGAAACTGTTTTGGATTGCTGCACTGCTGAGAAGGGCCAAGTCTATCCCCATTGTTCATCACACAATGTAGCTGTTACTGTGGACAATATTCTCCTGGTTCTGCTCCTCTCAGTCAGCATCAGTTCATGTAAGTCCTTCCACGTTTCTCTGAACTCCTCTTGTTCATTGTTTCTTCTTCTTTTTTTTTTTAAATTTTTAGTGAGGCAATTGGGGTTAAGTGACTTGCCCAGGGTCACACAGCTAGTTAAGTGTTAAGTGTCTGAGGCCGGATTTGAACTCTGGTAGTCCTGACTCCAGGGCTGGTGCTCTATACACTGTACCACCTAGCTGCCCCGCTCATTGTTTCTTACAGCACAATAGTATTCCATTACATTTGTAAGGAATTCATTGTGATTTGGGGTTTCCATCACCCTGTCTTTGCTTCATTATGGTCAGACTGAAAAGATGCAACCTTTAAAAGCCTAAGAGAAAATGGGCTTGTGCTTGAGGAGATTATAGAACAAACAACAAAAAAGAGCATTTATTGAGTATCTAAATAAAGCACCTAAGCCCCACTTAGGAGATCCCCCAGCACACATGGGACTGGACAAATTATAAAGGGGACAGCCCAGGGGGTATGTTGATCCAATTGGAGACTCAGCATGACTAAGAACCACCCTGCCTGTGAGAGGGGCAGGAGGAGAGAGCACTCAGATAGGGACTGAGAAGGAAGTAGAGAGAGAGAAGAGCTGGTGGTTTTTGACCTTCATACCAAAACAGAAGAGAGACTGCATAGCTGATTTTCCTTAGAACTACAGATTACAGGTGGTGGTGAGTTTGTCTTATTGAAGCAAGGCTAGCTCTTTGGGCTAGCTGAACTGGAAGTTTGGGGTTTGAGTCAGTTTTTGTTTGAGAAAAGCTGTTTTAAGTAGCTAAGGAAGCAGAGCTTACTCGAGGTACCTGGGGACTTTTTACCCTAGAGATTTAGATTCTAATCATCTGGGAAGTGGGTCATATTTTTTTTCCCTGTCTCTATCCCTGTTCTCACTGTCCTTGGCTTTATTAACTTCACTTGTGTTGTGAATTTGTTCCCATTAATAAAACCTGATTTATTTGTAGAAAAGAGGCCATTAATTTCCTTTCTTATCAGTCTTAGTGAAATAACTAAAAAGGGGGCTGTTTGAAAGAGAGGAAGCTCTGGACCTATAGGTCTCTCATTATTTTCTGAACCCCAATATTACAGTGAGCTGCCCAATTAACTCTCCCCATGCTAAATTTGGCCCTTACACATTAATATACCACAGTTTGTTTAGAAATTCCCCTATTGATGTGCATTCTCTCAATTTCCAATTCTTTGCCACCACAGAGAGATGCTATAAATATTTTTGTACATGTGGATGCTTTTCCCTTTTCTATGCTCTCTTCGGTATACAAACCTAGCAGCAGTACCACTGGGTCAAAGGCTATTCACAATCTAATAGTCCTTTGGGCATAGTTCCAAATTGCTCTCCAGAATGGTTGGATCACTTCACAGTTCCACAAACAATGCATTAGTGTTCCAATTTTTCCACAGCTTCTCCAACATTTATTATTTTCTTTTTTTGTCATATTAGCCAATCTAATATGTGTGAGGTGGTACCTCAGAGTTGTTTTAATTGGCATTTCTCTGATCAATAGTGATTTAGAGCATTTTTTCATATAGCAATAGATATATTTGACTTCATTATCAGAAAACTGCCTGTTCATATCCTTTGACCATTTCTCAATTGGGGAATGACTTGGATTCTTATAAATTTGATTTAGTTCCCAATATATTTTAGAAATGAGGCCTTTATCAGAAATGCTGGCTGTAAAAATTGTTTCCCGGTTTTCTGCCTCCCTTTTAATTTGGTTTCATTGCTTCTGTTTGAACAAAAGCTTTTTAATTTAATGTAATCAGAGTCTTCCATCTTGCTTTTCATAATGATCTCTATCTATTGTTTAGACATAAATTGTTTTCCTCTCCATAGATCTGAGAGGTAAATTATTCCTTCTTCTAATTTATCTGTGGTATCACCCTTTATGTCTAAATCTTGATCCCATTTTGACCTTATTTTTGTATAAGGTGTAAGATGCTGGTCTATTCCTAGTTTCTGCCATACTATCTTCTAGTTTTCCTAGCAGTTTTTGTCAGACCCTGAGTTCCTATCCCAAAAGTGGGAGTCTTTGGCTTTATAAAACAGTAGATTACTATAGTCATTTACAACTGTATCTTCTGTGACTAACCTATTCCATTGATCCACTACGCTACGTCTTAGTCAGTACCACATAGTTTTGATGACTGCCGCTTTATAGTATAGCTTCAAATTTGGTATCTCTAGCCCACCTTCCTGTGCATTTTTTTCATTTAATTCCCTTGATATTCTTGACTTTTTGTTTTTCCAGATGAATTTTGTTATTATTTTTTCTAGCTCTATAAAATAATTTATTAGTAGTCTGATTGGGATAGCTCTGAATAGGTAAATTAATTTATTTAGAATTGTCATTTTTATTACATTAGCTTGGCCTATCCATGTGCAATTGATGTTTTTTTCCAATTATATAGATCTGATTTGATTTGTGTGAAAAGTGTTTTGTAATTGTGTTCATAGAATTCCTGGGTTTTTCTTGGCAGGTAGACTCCCAATTATTTTATATTGTCTACCGTTACTTTAAATGGAATTTCTCTTTCTATCTCTTGCTGCTGGGCTTTGTTGGTCATGTATAGAAATGCTGATTATTTATGTGGATTTATTTTATATCCTGAATCTTTGCTAAAGTTGTTAATTGTCTCAAGGAGTTTTTTAGTTGATCCTTTAGGATTTTCTTAGTATACCATCATATCATCTGCAAAGAGTGATAGTTTTGTTTCCTTCTTGCCTATTCTAATTCCTTTAATTCCTTTTTCTTCTCTTATTGCTATAGCTAACATTTCTAATACAATATTAAATAATAGAGGTGATAATGGACATCCCTGTTTCACCCCTGATATTATTGGGAAGGCCTCTAACTTATCTCCATTACTTATAATGCTTGCTGATGCTTTTGTGTAGATACTGCTTATTATTTTAAGGAAAGTTCCACCTATTCCTATGCTCTCTAGTGTTTTTGATAGGAATGAGTGTTATTTTTTCAAGTGCTTTCTCTGCATCTATTGAGATAATCATATGATTTTGGCTAGTTTTGTTATTTATATGGTTGATTATATTTATAGTTTTCCTAATGTTGAACCATCCCTGCATTCCTGGTATAAATCCCACCTGGTCATAGTGTATTATCCTTGCTTCAATCTCCTTGCTAATATTTTCTTTAAGATTTTGGCACCAATATTCATTAGGGAAATTGGTCTATAATTTTCTTTCTCTACTTTGGCTCTGTCTGGTTTAGGTATCAACATCATATTTGTGTCATAACAGGAGTTTGGTAGAACTCCTTCTTCACCTATTTTTCCAAATAGTTTGTATAGTATTGGAATTAATTGTTCTTTAAATGTTTGGTAGAATTTACTTGAAAACGCATCTGGCTCTGGAGATTTTTTTCTTAGGAAGTTCATTAATGGCACGTTCAATTTATTTTTCTGATATGGGCTTATTTAAGGATTTTATTTTCTCTTCAGTTAACCTGGTCAGTTTGTATTTTTGTAAATATTTATCCATTTCATTTAGATTGCAAATTTATTGGCATATAGTTAGGCAAATTAGTTCCTAATTATTGCTTTAATTTCAGGGCAGTTCTCCTTGATACTTTCCTGGAATATGGTGTCTAGACTCTTTTCTTGATAATGGCTTTCAGGTAGTCTAATAATTCTCAGATTATCTCTCCTGGATCTATTTTCAAGGTCAGTTGTTTTTTCAATGAGCAATTATTTCACATTTTCTTGTATTTTTTTCAGGTTTTTTTTTTTTATTCCACTAGACAGATTCTTGGTGTCTCATGGAGTTATCAGCTTCCATCTGCTCAGTTTTAATTTTAAGGCCTTATTTTCCTCAGTAAACTTTTGCACTTCTTTTTCAATTTGGCCACTTTTCCCTCCCATTTGGCCATTTTTCTTCTATCATTTGGTCAATTGTATTTTTTAAGGAATTGTTTTCCTCATTCAATTTTTATGCTTCTTTTTTGCAGTGTAACTCTCATTTCTCTCATTTCTTTTTTCCATTTTTACTTCTACCTGTCTTATTTGGTTTTAAAAAGCATTTTTGAGCTCTTCAAAGAAGGCTTTGTTGTCTTGAGACAAGATCGTCTTCCTACTTGAGTCTTCACTTTTAAGCATTTTGACCAACTCTTCTGAATTTGAGTTTTGGTCTTCCCTTTCACCAAAGAAGTTGTCAATGGTAAGGGCACTTTTTTGTTTCTTGCTCATGTTGTAGGCTATTTTTAAACTTATAAAGTTGAAGCCTGCTCCTGGGGCATAGGGTTCACTGTTACAAGCTTCTTACTGCTCTCAGCTGCCCCACTCTCAGCTGTCTTGAGTTGCAACAGTGTCCAGCTGTCCACTGAGCCAAACTTTGCAGAGGTGAGCTGCCAGCTGAGATGAGTAGTGCTGAGCCACCCTTCCCTTTCACCCAGGTGAGAAAGACCTTTCCTGTAGTCTTCCAAATTATCTCAAGTAGCAGGATTGTGTCTCTCTTTTTGTAGTTCTGTAGTTCCAGAATCTGTTTAGAGGCTTGATTTAATGTTATTTTTGAGGGAAATATGGGAAAGCTCAGTTAAGTTCCTAGCTTGTCTCCACCATCTTGGCTCTGCCCACAGAACTCCCTGTGATTCATTCTTAAGAACTTGACTGGAAGGTTTCTACACTAAGCTACAAGATGCTCAAATTTCTTATTCTAAACAAACTTCTGATTTTATACAAATCCCTCAACAGATCCAAACAGGCTTCCTACTGTGCCTAGATAAAGTGCCAAAGATGTCCAGGCTTTGTTCAAATCTAGTTATGTTCACCCCTGAAAAAGGTATCAGGACTAAGTGGGGTAGGGTGATTGATTTATTGTCTGAATAGACCTCAACTCTTACTATGAAAGACTGTATAAGGAATAGAATAGTAGCTTTTAGTTTCATTAAGGGCAAAGATGCAAAGATGTAATTGTGATGTAAGGGTAAGAGGAATAATTCTGAAGGAGATGTCCAAATAAAGTGCTTTGAGAAGTTTGAGGAAGAGACCATTTTCACCATGAGGAGGACAATGAATGTTTTAATCTTGGAAGATGTAGTACTTGATTTGAATGTTGGAAGGAGGGTCTTAAAAGGCCAGGAACCAGAGAACCTATTTCTGGCATGACAGATTTGAGGATCATAACAATGAAAAGGTAGGATAAGGAAAGGATAATCAAGAAAGAGAGAATTCCCTCCTTACTCCCCATCTATCCAAGTACTATTTATCCTTCAAAGTGGACTAAATCATTAAGTTTTTCTAGACATATCAGCTAACATAGAACTCTTCTTTCTTTACATTGCTATCATTTCTTTTGTTCTGGTATTGTCTCATCTGGTCACCTTAATATTTCATATGTGTATAACTCTCTTTTTTTAGGGGGAGTAACTTGCCCAGGTCACACAGCTAGTAAGTGTCAATTATCTGAGGCCAGATTTGAACTCGGGTCTTCCTGAATCCAGGGCCCATGCTTTATCCACTGTTCTACCTAGCTGCCCCCATGTTCATAACAAGATTATAAATTATGTAAGGGCAATCATCATACATTCAATTTCAAGTGTAGCTTCCGCCATCTTTATCAAGGTTTGGACACAGCGTCTGTGCTTAATAAATGTTTTGTGTAATAGTTGTGTAATCTGCATGCAATTATACTGTGTATACCATGTTAGGTACTTGTAGGTGCACTGGACAATGTATTTGAAATAATTACCTGTGACTGTGGTATATATAAATAATTATGATTGAGACATATGTTTACAGAAGTTTAGCATACTCCCATGTAGTTGGGACTTCAAATTGATAGGTTGTTTGTGAATTTTGTGCCAGTGGGATCATGAACCTAGAATTGGAAAGGACCAACCAATTCAGCCCAATCATTTTCAAGGGGATTATTTTGTTGGAAATAAATTAGCAATGAAAATAAATTAGAGTGTGCACATATTATTGCTAACCTACTCTCATACTATTTTCTTTTGAAGGGATTCTAAAAGAGGACCACAATTACCTTTGTAGTTGTTGTCTTGATGCCCAATAAACACTCTTCTGAGGCTGAATGAGGGAGAAGACTGATATGATGTGGAGGAATAAGTCCCCAACACATAGCAAACTAGTGTTCCCCTACTTTCTCAAGTGATGTGAATCTTTGGAGACACTCTCAAGGTGTTGTGATTTTCTTGAAATGCATCTGAAGTAACTATAGGTGATGGTGTTATGAAATGCATAAATGAAATGCACACAAACACACACATATATACATACTCAATTTATACTGGGGTCCTCACAAAGAAAAATCAACAACTGAATTCTGATCTGGTTTTCACAATGGAGCTAGAAGAAAGAGAGGAAGATAGATTTCAGACCTAAAAGGATTTCTTTCTTTCAGAAAGACTTAGAATTTAGATATAATCATGTACAATTTATGTTACATGTGAGTAATTCTTAAGATTCTAATGACTTTTAGTTAAGCTGACTAAATGTGGGTATATATATATATACACATACACACATATATATATATATATACACACATATATAGACATACACACACACACACACACACACACACACACACATATATATATGACATCAGGAGAGACAAATCAATGAAGCTCACAACATACAAAAAGATGAAGTGAGTAACTAGGTAAATAGAGCCCAAGTCATATTTTATTTTTAAAAATTCCAACCCACAATCAAATTTATCAAGAATATTAATATCACCTAAAAGGGGATAAAGCAATGACTTGAGTGGCAGGATGTTCATCTCAGAGGGGAAAAAAGAGTTATAGGGAATTTAATGGTTATCCTTGAGTGCTTCTCAGAATTAGGAGGTATACATTATAAGCAGACTTGAGGAACTGTTTGATAACTATATTCTTCCTGAATACTGAATAGGATTAGGCATTGGCCACAGTGTCATAAGTAAAATAATTTTTTTTAAACTAGAGTTAACAACCAAGGAATGTCCTTTAGAGTTCTTCAAGAATATAGATAGTCCTTCTGGATTTAAAATTTAATTTAATGTGTTTTTACAATCTATGTTTTGGAGGCAGGGGAGTAGAACCAGATAATAAAAGAGAAGGGGTAATATAACTTAGATAGAGAAATGAGAGTCAGGTTTGGATTTCTATGACTCCAAACTTGTTTGACTAGAAATGTAATAACTTTCCATTTTCTAACTTCCATCTAAATAGCCAAGATTTCTCTGATCAACACTTCCCTCCCCCTTCCCCCCCCCCCCGGGCAATGAGAGTTAAGTGACTTGCCCAGGGTCACATAGCTAGTGTCAAGTGTCTGGCCCTGGATTTGAACTCAGGTCCTCCTGAATCTGAGGCCAGTGCTTTATCCACTGCGCCACCTACCTGTCCCATGATCAACACTTTTTAAATTACATTGCCTTGTGTTATCTTGTGAAGAAATAAAAATTTAAGTTATAATTATGCAACATTATTCAGCTATATGTAACCTACATTCATTGGACTTTAAAACAGGGCTTCATAAACTTTTTCCACTTATGACCCCTTTTTGCCGAAGAAATTTTTATACTACCCAAGGTATATAGGTATGTAAAATAGTCATATACAACCTTTTACTGTTGCCATTTTTGTAACTCCCACATTCAGTTACATGACCCAATATGGAATTGTGACTCACAAGAAGTTTTGCTTTAAAAGATTTTTTACTTTAAAAAGCTTCAACTACAAAAGTTAGTCTCAATTATAAAAGCTAAAGACGGGGGAGAAGGGATAAGGGCTTTTGTTTCTTTGACTCCCCGCCCCCCCCCCCCCGGAAGAATACAGAAAGAATGCTGTGATAGAAATAACAGAATGTCATTCCAGAAAGTTGTTCCAGAATGGGAAGACCAAATAAATGATAAACTACTTATTCTGAGAACAATGATAACTCAATTAGACAATTTCCAGCATTGTGACTGGTACTGTTTTAGTATATACAACATATATTTTGCATATAATTATCAAATACTGCAATTCTGACATGAAAAACCTGAAAGAGGACCCCATATAAAGTTATTCCAAAAGCTGAGGATATACATGTTACATAGAAATTTCACACCTTTCCCCTCTCATTTGGTACTGTTTGCTTTATTTATGTTTGATAAACTATCTCATTAATTCACCTTTTAATATTTATAAATAGCTGACTACCATCTTTTGTAACACATCATTATGAAACGTAGGTGGCCCTTTCTTCTCCATGAATATGTCAACAGAGTTTAGGGTCTACTGGGTCTAGTGGGAAGGCTAGAAGCATAGGCTTAGCAATGGACTCTATGTATGTTGATGTATGACTAAATTAGCTAAATTGAGGGAAGATCAAAAGATCACAGATTTAAAGCTTGGAGGGACCTTATAAGTCAGAGAGTCTAATCCTTTCATTTTATTGATTTGGAAATTGTAGCCTATAAAGGTTAAATGACTTGTTTAAGATCTTACAGATAAAAACATCAAAGACTCATCAAATAGAAAGCCACCAGAGGATTCATTCATTTATTCATTCATTTAGTATATATTAAACGTCTACATTTCAGGAACTGTCCTAAGTCCTGAAAACACACATACACATACACACATGTACACATCTATACATATACACATAAATAATTTCCGGCCCTCAAGATGGTTATATTCTACGGGGGGGGGGGGAACAATAATTCAATTAATCAGAGCAAGTCATGAAACCTGCTACTAAAGTACAGTACTGTGGTGTTATAATTGTCAGTGGAAGGCATACTTACATTAATAAAACTATACATCATTAAAAGTATTGAATGAAATCGTAAAAACCGATTTGTTCTTAAGTATTAATGCACTACCTCATTTCTGAGGCCAAATGTGGTCTGTGCCTAAAACCCCAATTATGTTGGGGTATTGGGGTAGAATTAGAGGAGAAAAGCTACTCCTAAGAAAGAACTAACAAACACCGTATGAAACACCTTCAAGCTCTAAAATTGTCTTAAAAAATGCAACTGATCACGCCCTCTACCTCTATATCTTCCTCTCTGTTAGGGATGATTTGTCTCATTTCGCATGAGGATCTTCAGAAAAGAAGGGTCAGTGTTTCCCTGTCAGGAAATATCGCTTAAAATTTAAGAGTTTTCATCATGCAGAAGTGCTTTACAGCATCATTGGATTATATATCATATCTGAATCCTTTAAAGAATCTTTTGAAGTTTGTTGTTTTTTACTTAGATGTATTTTTTCGATCTTGTGATGTTAAAAAAAAAGATGTATGTTTACCATAGTGGGCAAATTGACCCCCTCTCTTACGATGAGGAAGTGGGTGGGAGGGAGCATAGAGTTGTACTTGCAAATTTAAAACTTCAATGTCTTCAAGGGGAAAACCCCTTAGTCTTGCTAATTAAAGCCAACTATTGTTGACATAGGACACTTTTCAAACTGAATGCTGCAGAACATAATGTCTATTGTCTCCAGGAGTGTATGAACTTGGAAGAATATGCCCCCAGACTGTCATATTTTAAAATGGACAGGATGGGGTCTGGGTAGAAGGAAACAGAGACAGAGAAGGGGATGAAGAGAAGGAGGAGGAGAGGAAAACAAGGAAGAAAATCTGATTGACTGCTGTGCTTGGGAAGGGAGGAGAAATCACTGCTATAGCATCATAAACACTTGTGGATGTTTGGATCAGAAAAAGTTAAATTTAATTTTGAAGTGTTCACATTTGTATTGGTTACACTGCAAAACGTCTATCTGAAATAGCTTAATATTTTTGTATATTTGTAACTCAGACCAGGACTTGGTTTTCTTTTTTCCTTCTTTAATTCTTAGACATTCTTCAGTTGAGCTCTTTGGAAGACCTACCATCTCTGGAGAGGCTTTCCTAACAACTCTAGCCCATCTCCTATTTAACCTACTGCAACATTTAAAATCTGTAGACACATTTTGCCATTTAACAACACAGTATCATATTGTTCTCTATTTGAGGGAACATTGTTGAAGAAGTATTTGTTATGCATAGTGCTGTGAAGAGTACAAAAGTGAACAAGATACCTCAAAGAGCTTACCATTTAGAGATGGAGACTTTGACTTCTCTGCTTCAATATATTAATATAATTGGAAAAACAGAACAGTTGAACTCTGGGGCAGCATCTGCTGTCAATAACCTTAATATGGTACCACCCTCTTTCCCATCATGTAGTTGGTTTCATAGAACAAATAAAATCAGGAAGAATAAGAGCTTCTGGGCTTGGATTTCTATATTCTTTATATTGTAGTTGTAGGGCTTGTTGGACAGAAGGAAAAGCAACAGAGTTAGGTTAGAGAGACTTTTGGTGTAATAAAGCAATGTGTTCTCGGTAATCAGGATAGCTGGATAATTATGCCTATTTTTTATCTATCTTCACCTGTATTTTTCCTGGTTTTCCTAGAAATTAGATCCTGCTATTACCTGCCTGGGATCTGTGAGAAATAATTAGTAATAATGAATTTCTGGGGGACCCACAGATCCCTTTTTTCTCCCCCACTTCAGAAATGTCAATTATTTGGAGGAAGTTTTAATCTTGTTCTGGGCCAGTCCCAGGTGTACAATAGGAATGGAGACAGATTCTTTTGTCTAGCTCATTGAAGGATAATGGACTTTGCCTTGAGCACCTTGGGAGAGAGTCTTTGCACACTTCCCACTGATGTCATCTGTAGAAAACATTTTAATTTGGACCACCCTCAAGTCATGTCAACCAATGGAATTGAGTGATGCTACCCAATTAGCTTTGATCAATGTATAGTGACCTACCTCTACCAAAAGAAGATAAAAGCAGAAACCATGTGAGGGTCACCATCTTGGCTAGGTTTTCTTGGCATTCTTGGCTTCCTGGACTCACTATCGCTTGGTGGACGTTCTTAGGACAAGATAGGGTTGTAGGCCATGTGCTCTCTCTCTCTCTGAGAGACAACATGACCCTGGGGCTTTTCTGTTCTGTTAACTGCCACATCATCTATTCTTTACTAATCTTTAATATTAATTAATAATAAATGCTTACTGCCAGGTGCAATAGCCATAATTATATAAATAGCCATTAAAATATAAGTAGCAAATAATTTAGAAAGCACAGCCTTGCCACTAATAATTTAGCAAACCCAGATCCTAGAGACAGAGGTTAAGATGCTGGCTAGTGATAACTCTCAGTCTCAAGATCAGTGATAGCATTATCTTCAGCAATACTTTTTGAGTCCTTTTCCTCTGATTAAGGAGTATACTTGGTCCCAAGTAGCCCTGCCCTGATTACTAGCAGTCAGCATGCTGCAGGGGAAAGAGGAATGATGCTCGAGTCAGATAACTTGGATTCTAATTCTTCCTCTGATATTTCCAGTTTCATCTTGTTCTTTTTAAATTATTGTTGTGAAACTGTACTTTATAAATTAATTGCTATTTATATATTAATGGCTATTATACCCATTTTGGCAATAAGGATTTATTATTAATTAATATCATATATACCAGTAAAGAATTGACCGCATCAGTTAGCACAATCAGGAGAGAAGCCCCAGCAGAAAAGTTCTCAGAGAGACAGCATATGGTCTCAAGGCCTGCATACCCCTAAGCCAGAGAGCAAACACCAAGTGACAGCATTCTGAACCAAGAGAGCTAATCCAGTAAACTGAGAGAGAGGCAAGAGAGGTAAAGAAGAGAGCAAAAGAGGCTGACCCTGGTGTGGCCAGGGCTTTTATCTTCCTTAGACATTGATCTAAGCTAATTGGTTATACCATCATTCAGTTCCATTGATGGACATGACTTGAGGGTGGTCTAAAGAGTATACAAAAGGGTAAATTTCTGCACCTAGGTGTGTTTCTTCCCCTAGCTAAACAAAAGTATCAATCTGTATTTCCTTTGTTCCCCTGGTCTCATACCATGTAGTAACAACTTTCTGGGGGGAGGGGGAGAGAGCAACTAAACTGATCTTTGGATCTTTCCTAGAAATCAATTATTAATAATTATTTTCTCACAATCTTAAGCAATTTCTGGAGGCTTCAGTTTCTCACTGAAAGAAAGATGTTAGACTTAAAAGTCACTGAAATCGGGGCAGCTAGGTGGTGCAGTGGATAGAGCACTGGCCCTGGAGTCAGGAGGACCTGAGTACAAATCTGGCCTCAGACACTTAACACTCACTAGCTGTGTGACCCTGGGCAAGTCACTTAACCCCAATTGCCTCACTAAAAAAAAAAAGGCACTGAAATCCCTTCTAGCTGTAGATTTTGATCCTATGAATGACAGTTAGAGATACAGTCAATGGGTATAGACTAATCTGAGTATTGTAACAATTGTTGAATGAGTAAATGATAAAATATTTATTAATTACTTCTCTAATCTCTGGGGATAAAAATAAAATAAATCAGGACAATGCTTCACTTAAAAAGCTTATATTCTAATGAAAAAGAACATATAAAAAGAACTAGAAAATGTATGTGTGGTAGGTGGGAAGAACAGGGGAGCAGGGATTTGATATGGAGAGGTGTGATTTGAAACTGGTTAGAAAGTGATATGGTAGTCTGATACTAAACAACATAAAATTTGGGGGGGGGTGCAGCTAGGTGGCACAGTGGATAAAGCCTGGGCCCTGGATTCTGGAGGACTGAATTCAAATTCAGCCTCAGACACTTGTCACTTACTAGCTGTGTCACTTAATCCTCATTGTCCCACCAAATATATATATATATATATATACACACACACACACACACATATATATGTATGTATGTATATATATATGTATATATATGTATATATATGTGTATATATATGTATATATACACACACATTCCCATATACAATGTATACATATATATACACATACAAATGCAAATGTGCACATATATGTGTCTGTGTGTGTATGTATGCATATATACATCTATTTATATCAATAGGAACATATTAATCCATACCATCTCCTCCAGATATTGTTTATCACTTATACCTTAATGCTCTAATATTTTAAACATTCTCATATACTTTATATTTAAAAAAATATTATTCTCTTGATCCTGATGTCTCCTTAAATTACCATCCTATTACTCTTTGTTTTATGGTCACACATCTAGGAAGAGTACGCAGATTCTTATATATCAATTATCTCACCTCCTATTTGCTCCTCAACCTCTTGCAATTTGACTTCCAACCTTACTTCCTTCTTACTACTAAAAATGAACTATAAAAAGTTACCAACACCTACCAATTAATAAAACGAATTACTTTTTCTCTCCATTGACTTCTCTAAAGAATTTGACATCAGTGACTACCCTCTCATTCTCATGACTTCCCTCAACTGGTTTCTATGTTACTGTAATACCAGGTTACCATAATTAGCTTGTTTTAATTGAAGGGAGAAATATGATGGCTCTTAAGATTAGCTGTGTTCTTTGGTTTTAGACAGTTTATTTGGGCAAGTTATGAGTTCTACCACAATCGTTCTGAGTCCCTAGTTAGGAATATTCCTAAAATTTAAAAAGAGATATGGCTCTCTGCCTAAATTCAAATTTAGATCTATTTAATATATATCCATGACCTGTTTGTGATTGAATCAACATTTACTGGAAATTTTCATTTACTAAATAGCATATTATATCATACTGTCTGTGGATAGATAGCAAATGTAAGGGGAAATGGAAAAAAGAGATGAATTTAGGGCTTCCTTCAGTCTGGGTCTTCTGTATTGATATTCCTCTAGAACTTTTCTTTACCATCAATCTTTTTTAACTTTTCTCCTCAAAAATAGGTTGGAAAGCAGTGCACTCCATTCCAATTTCAGGAATTCTCATTCTAGCTAGTTTGACATTTGTATTCAAGACATAGAGGGCACAATGAAAATCCACAGGCAATTGGGATAGAACTTTTGTATTGCTTCATTTAAATTAATTGACTGTCTTTCTAAGACTTTTTTCATAATAAGCCTATGGTCTTTTGATTAATTGATTGGCTGACATATTTCCTCATTTAGATAATATATCAGAACTAAGATGGAGAGGGATGGCTTCAACACCAGCAATTACACTTTTATTTCTTCTACTATTTCTTATTTTTCTCTGTCTCTTTCATTACCATGTCCTTAAATTTGCATGCTCTCTAAGACATTCTCCTCAATCTTCTTTTTTCTTCCTATATACTCCATTCCTTGATATACTATGTTTGTAAATACCACTTTTATATGGATGGATGCCACGATTATATCAATAAGCCTTACCTTTCTACTGAACACATTTGTTCTTCTATGTAGATATCTGGATGTAGAAGCCCTATGCACAAATCAATATTACTTTTTCCAAACTAAATTTATTCTCCCTTCCAAATAAAAGTCATAAACACACTGAAATTGTTATCTTTTTTCTGTTGAATGTAGTGTTATTAATAATGACTAAAGGGGAGAAAGAGTTGTATGTACAGATCTTTCATGTTAAATACTATTAAGGAACCAAGTATAATACAGTAAGGAGAGTAGCAACTATGATAACTAATAACTCTCTTTTTAAAATTAAAATTTAATTTAATTTTTTAAAATAATAAACATTTAAAAAAATTTTTGGTTTCCAATTTTTAATTCCTCCTTCCCTCTCTCCCCTCTCCCCTCCGTGATGTGGTAAGCAATCATATATAGGTTATACACATATGATTACCATATTAGTCATTTTGTATATGAAAATTTGAATAAAAATGAAAGAAAGTGAAAAATAGAATGCTTCATTCTGTGCTGCATCAATATTAGTTCTTTCTTTGGAGGTACAGAGTATGTTTCATTGATAGTCCTTTGTGATTGTCTTGGGAGAATAGTTGTGTGATAAAATAACGGGATTTAGCAGATACTCAAAGGTCCACCTGGAGATTAATCTAAACTGATTGAATTGAGAGTGATTGACTGCTGATTAGCCTACTTCAAGTAAACTAGATTGTAATCACACCTGGCTAGCCTTTAAGAAGGTATTGTTCTTTTTTTTTTTCTTTTCTTTTTTTTTTTTTAATGAGGCAATTGGGGTTAAGTGACTTGCCCAGGGTCACACAGCTAGTAAGTGTTAAGTGTCTGAGGCCAGATTTGAACTCAGGTACTCCTGACTCCAGGGCCGGTGCTCTATCCACTGCGCCACCTAGCTGCCCCAAGAAGGTATTGTTCTTAAAAGCTAAGGACTTTGAACACAACTAGATACTACCTTCAAGTCTAGTGAACCAATGGATTTGAAAGATGCTAACCAATCAACCTGAAGCAGTGTGTAAGGACTGCCTATGCTCCAGACCTATAAAAAAGTTTCCACACTCAGTTTGAGAGAGTTCGTGATTGAAGTAGGCTCATGTTGGAAGATTTGAGGAAGAATCAAACCAGGGTGGAACTCTAGGCTAGATAGGTCTTTTCTTAACTTTCTGAACTCCATGTGAATACCTGATATGCTTTAATAAATGCTTAATGCCCAAAGACTGGTGCTAAAGCTTCTAATTTAAGGTGACCACACAATTTAGATTTTAAACATCACAGTTGTCTTTCAATTCCTCATCAAACAATATTTCTGTCTCTGTGAACAATGTTCTCTTGGTTCTGCTCTCTTCAGTATATGTCAGGTCATACAAGTCTTTCCAGGCCTTTCTGAAATCATCCTACTTGTCATTTCTTGTAGCACAATAATATTTCAGCACTATCATATACCACAGCTTGTTTAGTCATTCCCCAATTAATGGGCATTTCTTTGATTTCCAATTTTTAGCCACCACAAGAAGAGCTGCTATAAACGTTTTTTAGAAATGGGTCTTTTTTCTCTTTTTGGGGATGTCTTTGGGATATAAACCTAGCAGTGGTATTGCTGGATCAAAGGGTATGCACACTTCTATAGTCCTTGGGGCATAGCTCCAAATTGCTCTCCAGAATGGTTGGATCTTTTCACAACTCCACAAATAGTGGATTAGTGTCCCAGTAACTCTTGAGAGAATATTCAAGAAAGGAGCCATAAATAAAACTTGTGGTCTAGTTTTCCTATATACAAATTTTAAGGGTATGCGTTAAAAAAAAAAAAGATTCACCATAATGTAAGCGACAAAATTTTACCTCAAAGGCTATAACTGAGACTTGATGGCATAGTTCATGTTTGGAATATTGCTCTAGAATGATAAATATTATTCAAAACTGACAGAGAAAAGAAAATGATGGTAGATTCATGGCCTGTATTAAGATAGGTTCATGGAAGGAAGTCCAATGGTGATGACTATTTATATGAGAATCAATTAGGGGGAAAAAGACAACCCAGAATCTATTCACCAAATTTGAGAGTTGGAAGGGAACTAATCTTGTCCAATCCACATATGAAAGCAATCTTGCTCATTAGGAGACTTAGAAGCACCTTCTCATTGTGGTAGTATATTTTTTTTAAATTATAAAAGTATTTTATTATTTTCCAGTTACATGTAAAGATAGTTTTCAACATTTACTTTTATAAGATTTCTAGTTTCAAATTTTTCTCCCTCCATCCTCTCCCTCCCCCCTCCCCAAGACAGCAAGGAATCTAATATAGGTTATATGTAGGCTTCCGCCAGTTGCGGACGACCATGGATCAGCGCCTTGAAGAGCCACAGGCCGCAGTGTGGCTGTGCAGACCTATATGGGAGCCACAGCTCCTGCTGCACCAAGGACATCTGAAAACTGCTCTCTCTGTTGCCTGTGGGTTCTTGCATCTCATTCGTTTTTCTTCCTCCAGAGCTTCGAGACCCATCTCAGCTGTGTGCAAGCTGCTCCTGAGTACTGAACTCCATCAGGCGTGGTCCTTGGCCATCTCCTCCCAGCTGCTGGTGTCTATTCCCAGAGCCCTCAAGTCTCACTTTCATACATCTCTGTAATGAAGCTGGGGGTGTCCAGCAGGTCTTTAGCCTGAGGCTAACTCGCCATAGAGTAGGTCTCTAGGAATGCACCCGTCTTGCATGCGGTGCACATGACCAAGCCAGCGCAGCCATCTTTGTTTCAGTAGTGTGTAGATGCTTGGAAGTTGCATACATTGGAGCACTTCTGTGCTATAGGTTATATATGTACAATAACATTAAACATATTTCTGCATTAGTCATGTTATAAGAGAAGAATCAGAGCAAAAAGGAAAAATGTCAAAAAAGAAAAACAACACTCTGCATCCATATTCCACAGTTCTTTTTTTTTCTTTCTGGATTTGGAGAGCATTTTCCATCATGAGTCCTTTGGAACTATCTTGGACAATTGTATTGCTGAGAAGAATCAAGTCTATCACAGTTGATCAACACATAATGTTGATAATACTGTATACAATGTTCACCTGGTTCTGTTCATCTCACTCATCATCAGTTTATGCAAGTCCTTCCAGGTTTCTCTGAAATCAACCTGCTCATCATTTCCTACAGCACAATAGAATTCCATTACATTCATATACCACAACTTTTTCAGCCATTCACCAATTGATGGGCAACCCCTCAATTTCCAATTCCTTGCCACCACATAAAGAACAGCTATAAATATTTTTGTACATGTGGGTTCTTTTCCCTTTTTTACTATCTCTTTGGGGGAAAGACCC
The DNA here is from genome assembly GCF_019393635.1 of Dromiciops gliroides. NCBI lineage: Eukaryota > Metazoa > Chordata > Mammalia > Microbiotheria > Microbiotheriidae > Dromiciops > Dromiciops gliroides. The sequence continues at coordinate 330,642,782 of NC_057861.1, read as the reverse complement.
AATAGTGGTATTGCTGGGTCAAAGGGTATGCATAGCTTTATAGCCCTTTGGGCATAATTCCAAATTGCTCTCCAGAATGGTTGGATCAGTTCACAAGTCCACCAACAATGCATTAGTGTTCCAATTTTATTGTAGTAGTATCTTATAGAAAAGTTATATTGAAGGAAGAACTTTGATGAAAAGCTCAGAAAATAGATAACAGGGATGATATGGGACCTGATACAATAAATATAAGGTAAGGGTGGGAAACTTCAACTTTTTGAACATCTGCTAAAGCTCTTTTGTTCTCTCTCTATCTCTCCCTCTCCCTCCCCCTCTCCCTCTATGTCTCTCTGTCTCTGTATGTTTTCTACTCTTTTTCAATTTCTGTTTTCATTTCATAAAATATTAAATTCTTACCCAAACTTAATATTCTTGATCTGATTCTAACTAACAAAGAAGAAATAGCTGCTAGGGTAGAGATGATGAGAAGCTCAAGAGCAAGTATATAAATATATCTATATATCTACACACACTATATATGTATGTATATGTATCCTTGTGTGTATATATGTACATACATATATATTTATAAATATGTGTATCTATATCTATCAATATATCTATTTATATCTGTATCTATCCATCAATTGGAAGGAAAAGCCAGTAGAAGAAAATGAAATGAATACAAGAGAGAAGCACAATCCTATAGAATGGTGTCACCATCAGTGAAGCACACCATGAACTGAGGTTAGTCAAGAAAAATAAGGACAACATAAAGAACGTTTCAAATGTCTTTTGCTCTGATAAAGGCAAAAGGTATATAATAGAAGAAGGGATAGCATGCCTGCTAAATGATATAATAACACAGTGGTGATAAGAGAGAATTAATCCACTCTTATTTAATTCTTGTTTGTATTTAAAGGGGAATTTCTTTTTTTACCCAAGTATAAATAGAACAAAAATGGTTGACAGGGAACTAAGATCCAAATAATTGTGGATAATAAAACATGGTTTGTCCTAAATAAGATCATGACACCATCTGACAATGTACTATGTCACAGTCCACTAAAAGAACATTCATAAAAATGAATGACTAAGCCCCTGTTGGCCATATCAGAAAGATCTTGGAGGATCTGGTAGGTACTGCCAGACTGGAGATGATCAAATATTCTGATTGTTAAGAGGTACATGAGAGGAAATTCTAAAAGGTATAATTGGCAGGTGACTTTGACTTCTATTTTGGAGGAAGCTCTGGAATATATTATCAAGAGAATATGTCTAACAGTTTGACACAATGTAACCACCTCATAGATTTTGCTTATGCTGTTTCTTTTGGACCATGTCTCTCTTCTCTGTCTATTAAAATTCTATATTCATCATGCAAGACTGAGCTCAAATGCCACCACCTCCATAAAACTGTTTTTGATCTGCACTCTGCCTCTTTTTGACAAGATATGGGTTCTTCTTTTCTTCTTGAATTCTACTATAGTACATTTTTTGAGAGATTGATAGATTATATTAAATCTGGGAGGCATACCATAGTAATTTTACAGAATGTCATATTTGGCAGGTCACAATAGTTACCATATTCTGCTTCACTGTGTAGTCATTGGTTTTTATCTTATTTTTCCAATAAAAATATATGTGTGTGTAAATCATAAACTTCATTTTATTCATGTTAGTATCCCCTAAAGCACCTAGTACAATAGTAGGCACATAATAGGGATTCAATACATTTTAAAATAAATGAATGAATGGTGATGTTTTAGGGAGAAGTATATTGGTAAGATTCTGTGGCATGGATGTTGATACCTTTACAATCTACATCTGTGTGGACTGAAGAATGAATAGAAATTGAAAGTGAGCTATGTTTGACAGAATTTGTTCTCAAACCATGGCCAGTCTTCCTCTGGTTCCTGTTCCCATAGGAGAGTGCTTGTGAGGGAGACATCATGAAATCTGAGTCCTAGTAATAAAGGGCCTATATGTAGTAACTTTGTTCTCTGGGGACATGATTTCCCCCGAAACATATTTAAATTTGTTGAAGAGTGAGATGCTTAGGGTTTTGCTGTGACATTTTTTGGATAGAAGTTATTATCACCATCATGGATGTTTGCTTTCACTTGAAAGCTTAGGTTTACAAGGGAAATTGGTTGAGGATGTTTTTGGGAGATGGTATATAGGTGAACAGCTAGGCTTTCCCCAGGAATAGAAAACTGAGAGAGAACATAGAAACACATGACCTAGTTAGATTCCCCCAAACACACACACACACACACACACACATGAGTGAAAGTGCTTTATGAACTGTAAAACACTCTACAAATATACCTCCATATGTCCAGGGGCTGGGATTTCACTGGTCTGAGTACTTACTTCATTGATGCAGATCATAAACTTTCTATGATTTGGTAGTCATTCTTTTAGAGTTTCTTTGTCGAAAAATACATTGCCCTGTAGCCAACATCATAATGAACTTCCACAAACTTACTTTCTTAGATGCTCCATGTCCAGGCTCATACTGAGAGTTTTTCCAGATTGGAAGAACATGCCAGAATTTATCCTTCTTTGGCATATTGTTTGAGAACCCAGAGTTACCACCATGCTTTGACAATACATTGGAATATCATTTTAGTGGAGGTCCAACAGTATAAAGTTGAAATCTGAAATAAAGCTTTTCAGCAAAACAATACCAATTTGATGACTAATCCCTCACTTTTGTTAAGAATTTCTTAAGGATAAATATAATTTATGTAAACACTTAAAGGGATAATAACAGGAGGAGGAGAAGCATTTATATAACTCTTCAAAGTGCTTTACAAATATCAATTCATTTAATCTTTATAATAACTCTGGGAGAGACAGTAATATTATCCTTGTTTCACAGTTAAGGAAATTGAGGCAGATAGAGGTTAAGTGACTTATTCAAGGTCACACAACTAGTAAGTATCTGAGGCCAGATTTGAAATCACATCTTTTGGACTTTAGCCCCAGTGTTCTATCCACTCAACCACCTAGCTGCATCAGAGGTCATTTTAGCCAACCTGTTAATAATGCTTTGTATTGTAGTTTTTGTCTTATCTCCCTAGCCAAAAAAATGCAAGATCCTGGGACATATGGACTATATTTCATCTTTTCAATATGTAGGTAAAATGAGATATTCTTTTACTAAGCAGCTGGGGGAATCCACAATTTACACACCAGGTCCTGCAGACAAGACTACTCTGTGCACAAGGTATTTTGTGGGACTCTATCTATGCACAACTATAGGTTTCATATCCTCACTGTGATTGCTTTTCTGAGTAACACAATTAACTTAAAGCATTTTATGAAAGAGCATATAGTGGTATCTTGGTACTCGTCATTAATTGATTCCAGAAGGCACAATGTGTGGTGAAAATGATGAGTACTGAATGATTTTTTTCCCATAAGGAGTATTGTAAACTGAAATAATCCATTTCTGAATCCCAGAAATTTCACATTTTGCTTCTCAATTTATAAATATATGATGGGGTTGCTTTTTGATACAAAACCTTAAAGCTAAACAGAAATAAATAAAAAATACATAAAATAAAATTTAACTTTACCAGTTTCATCACAAATGAAGACTTGTTGGGGCTGTAGAAGGAAGCTAGTGGGCAAGGGGTAGGGTGGGGAAAGCTGAGGGAGGAGAGAGGGGCAGAGGGCAGAGCTGGGCTGTGATGGGAGGAGAAAGGGGGAATATGAGGAGGGAACTGAGCCATGATCTCCATTTCTCTCCTGCTCCCCTGCTTTTGAGGCAGCAGTGGTGGTGGCAGCAGCAGCAGCTTTAGCAGAGGGGGTGGGAACTGAGGCAGGACAGTAGCTGGTAGGCATTTTAGCAAGTGCAACTAGTGCTGAGCAAAGGTCGAGTGCTGAAGCACTTTTTCTCATCAAAATGCACTAAATACTGAATTTGTCGAGTTTCAAAGCAGATGAGTGCTGAAGTATGACTGTATTAAGAAAAAGAGCACTAAAAGTTTTCCCTGGTCAACCTGGAGCACACTCTCCCACCAACATACAGCCTTCCAGATGTCTCCAGTTACTTGCACCTCCTACTCCCCCTTGCTTTACTTTAGGTAGGACCATAGCTAGGCAGGTCTTCTTCTACTTAGCTTTTAGCTGAAAGATATACTAGTTATGAATCCCTACTTAGTCTTCTGAAACACTAAAACACAAAGGCATAGGCTTGTTTTATTTTTATCTCAACATCAACTGGTGTAGGGTAAGGCTCGGGTTATCATTCCTGGTAGCATTGCATGCATACCCCAGGAATGACACATGTTTACTTCACTGAGCTTTTTTATCAGGTTTCAGGAGTCCTAGCATGTGCAGTGATAGGTGATTAAAATGCTCAAGCTGTGGCTGACCATAGGGATAGTAAGGTATTGTTAAGTCCTGCCAAAGTTAACATTTCCTTAATTTTTTTTTCTTTTCAGTATCTCTGGCTTGGTTAGAGTGAATCTGGGTAGGGAATCTATATATTTATTCTATAATACTTTAGCAACAAAAACATTTTGATGCCGGTTTGGGCATGTCTATGCATATTGGTTGAAACAATCAATAACCACTATAACAAGGATTATGTTTTATTTTATTTTATTATCACCTTCTAGAAACAAAATCAATGCATGCAAAGTCAAAAGTTATGCTATTTCCTTGATGTATGCAACCTGAACAGCCCTGTGAAGACACTGGGCACAAGTCTAATCTTTATCAAAGCTATTTTCTTTCATTTCATGTCTATAAAGTATTACAAGCTTCAAGGTCCTTTGTTGATGTATGGGTGTCATTCAAAGATATCACAGTGATAAAATAAAATGGCTTGGGTAGTCACCAACTCCTTCCTGTTATTATACATGGGGTCAATTATAATTGGATGGCACTACCTTTTGCATAGTAACAACTTCTTCCATTGTCCCCAAATTAACATTCCCTCTGAAATATAGTCATTCTGAAAGTAAATCCCATGCTTCCTGACTTGAACTACTTCTCATGGCCTTCCATTATCTATTTCCTTCCACTTCCAGTCATCTAAGGACAATTGGGTGGGTGGTTAAGTATATCAAAGCTCACAGATGCAGATAGAAAACTTATTAGCAAAAGTCACAGAAACTAAGCCAGGTGTAAACCAGCTCCCTGGTTATTCTAGGTAGACCTCATTCGTAGTAGAAGTATCATCATAGCTTCAGTGGATGGTGGCCCAAAGGATAAGGCATAATCATCAGTGTCAGTATTTCATGATTGATAATATGAATTAGATTTTTGGTTTTCTAGTGCTGCTACTTATCAGTAGCAGGAAACATCCAAATTGGTATTTTTCAAAGTATAGATAAAATAAATGGCTTCCTGTTCTTATTTGTGCTTTAACTGCATAACATTGGTCTTTGAGTTCCTGAGTGATAGCTCATTTCAAAGCTAAGAATACTTTATTATATATGAGACAATATGTCTCATGATCTGCATGTACTCTGTTGAAAAATATGATTGGTTTCTGATGACCATTGATCTTTCAGTATGACTCCGCTTGAGTATCTTTTGAGCTGGTAATAATCAGAACAATCTAAGGTGTGACGAGGTCAACATAGGTCAGCACTGGTGCTCCTATGAAACAATAACTTACCAGGTTTTTAAAAGCTGACTTATATTTTTCATTCTAAGAAGCTCCAAATGGTTTTAAACGGCTTGGGCCAAAATACCCTTTCTTTCTATTTTCTCCACTAGTTCTTCTCAATCCATAAGGAGCATCAATGATGGCTTTGGCAAAAGCAGCATCATTTTTCAAGCCATCAAATCCCAGAAATGTCTTACATCTTGAAGGGGGATATCAAATTTATGGTCAGTGTACATCCCTTGCTGAGATAACATATGGCCCACATACTCAACAAAGACTATGCAAATTGATACTTGTTGGCTGGTAGTTTCAGATAATCTCTCTTTATTCAGTCTAACACTTCTCAACAGTCATTCCTCATATTCATGCAATGTCTTTCCAAAGACAGTAAGGTTAACCATTTGTGATGTTGTTAAATCATTTCAGTCATGTCTCACTCTTCATGACCCCATTTTGGGGTTTTGTTTTGTTTTGTTTTTGGCAAAGATATTGAAGTAGTTTGCCATTTCCTTCTCCAGCTCATTTTACAAATGAGGAAACTGAGGAAAACAGGGCTAAGTGACTTTCCCAGGGAAACACAGCTAATAAGTGTCTAAGGCTGGATTTGAATTCCTGACTCTAGGCCTAGGACCTATCCTCTATAAATCCTATTGACTTAACATCATATATAGAGCAACAACATCATATTCATGGCCCTTGAGTAGTTGATAATCCAAGATTATTCTAATATAGATATTTCAGAGGAGCCCCTAAACAAGCGCCTGTTCAAAAATGAAATGTATTATTTGTATTTCTAAATTACAACAAAGTAAACCTCCATTAAAACCTTGATTAATGTCCTCTTGGGAAGAGAGGGAACCCTGGACTTTTAAAGACTATGAACAGAGGTTCAGCTTATTGCCAAATTGGGAAAGATTTTGGTAGACACAGCGAAAGCATATATTCACTACCTGTGAATGAACCTAACAGTGTGGAGAGACCAGCCATCCTAAGTTTGGCTACCAGGTGCTGAATTTTGGATCACAAAAATTCTTAATGCATTGGAGGGCTTATTATCTGCATTGATGGAGACATATCAATGAAGTCATAGACTTTTCAAAGTATGGAAGAAAAATGGAACATGTTACAGCCAATCTGGGCCCTTCAGTGTTTCTTGAAAATATTTTCTGCTTCTATTCCATTGTTCAAACTTTTCTGTATACCTTGGAGTTCTTTTCTTAACACCTGTGACTTTTTAAATCTTATGCCACTGTAAGGGCCTGTAGACCTTGCAAGGTGATATTGGGTGGGTCATTGAACTTCTTATACCTTTAGTTTCTTAATATGTAATATAAGTAAAATATTACTTAGATAACCTACCTCACAACGTTCTGTGGTGAATGCTTTATAAAGTCTAAATCATTTGCTCTATAAATGTGAATTATTGTCCAACCTTTCTAATGATACTGATGACTGAGGACCCAACCCTTACCACCTGCCTTATATTATTGTGCATGTATATGTGTTATCTACTCTGATAGAATATATATTCCATCATGGCAGAGAAAAAAACACATTTATCTATTAACTTGTTTTACCAAGTAAAGTGAACTATACATAAAGTACAAGTCTGATCATGTAATATGACATGTAATAAACTCTACTGGCTACCTTTCACCAATAGAGTCAAATATAAATTCTTTTAGTTAACTTTTGGAGGTGGCTTACTGGATAGATTATTGGTCCTGGAGTCAGGAAGACTCTCTTCAAATCTCACCTGAGACACTTAATAGCTGTGTGACCCTGGGCAAGTCATTCCACCCTCTTTGTCTCAGTTTCCTCATCTGTAAAAAAGATCTGGAAAAGGAACTGGCAAACCACTCCAGTATCTCTATCAAGAAAATCCCAACTGAGGTCCTAAAGAGTTGAGCACAACTGAAAAATGACTGAACAAGTTAACTTTTAAATACCTTAACACCCTAGGCTTAAACTGCTCTTGTATCCTTAATATACATTTCTTATCTTCCTGAAGCCAATTGCCTATCTAATAACACAACTACATTGTATCTCCCATCTCTATGCCTTTGCACTGTAATTTCTCAATCCTTGGGGCACACTCATTCTCTACTTCTACCTTTTAGAACGCCTGACTTCGTTTAATGCTCAGCTAAACTTTCACTTTCTCCAAGAGACTTTTCCTGGCCCTTACAGTGTCTTGCTCACTAAGGCAATTTTTATTTACTCTGTATTTATGGTCTGTATACTATTTGTATATGTTATCTTCCCCCATTAGAATGTAAGTTTCTTGAGGGTGGAAAGTTTTTGCCTTTTTTGTATCCCAGAACTAAGAATAATGCTGGACACAGTAATAATTTAATATATACTTTTTCTCTAATCAGTTGAATGGGTGTGGTAAGACATTTCAGATAGAGGTCATCTTGCAAAAAGTCTTGATTCACTGAATTTGCTGTTTGATTCAAGGTCTACATCATCTAATTTTCCTGGGGATTGGGGGGTAGAGGAAATAAACCAAAGCAAAAAATAGAAACACTATATTGTGTGATTCAGACCTAAAGTGCTATGAGTCCCATAAAAAAGAGAGATAATTATATACCAAGGATTTTCCATTCTTTTTCGAGGTAATGTTGGACTTGAAATGGATCATAAAGGATGCAGCGTGATTAGTTGGAAAGAAAGAGAATGGTCATTTCACTCTTGGAGTTGAACAGAACCATGAAGAATTCAATTAGGCAGAAATGAGAAGTGTGTGTGCATATGTGTGTATGTATGTTTTTGAGAGAAAGAGAGAGAGAGAGAGAGAGAGAGAGAGAGAGAGAGAGAGAGAGAGAGAGAGAGAGAGAGAAGTGAGGGGATTGGTCCAAGAGAAGTTGAGGAGTTTCCTTGTATAAGATGTGATTGAATAGATCAAGTTAACTTCCTTTCCTACCTACTTCCTTCCTTCCATCACTTGATAGAGGGAGGGAAGACCTTGAATGTTGGTATAAGACATTTTACATTGGGATGTATAATCAATTTAAAAGTCCAAAACAAGTAAGTAAGTGCATATATGACATCTATGATATTCTCATTTTCTGGTCTAGAAAGTCAATTACTCCCATACCCCACCTGAGCCATCTGACTCACCTCATTTAGAAACCCATGCCTCAGGGTTCTTCTCAGGAAGTGTCTACAAACAAACTAGATCCTGCAAGCCTCTGACTTTAATATTGGGTTTTGATTAATGGGCTAAGGAAAAAAAAGAACCAAAAAACAAAACCTTTTTCTATCCTGAGGTTGCCTAAGAGAAGTGAAGACTCAAGTAAATATCTAGCATAGTCTGACCTCATTACCATTTCTCCTAATCGATTGGCTTAAAGATACATTTTTGCTAGAGAACATTCTCATTAATTCTCATTATCTAAATCTTACTCATCCTTCATGATCAAATTCGATATCCACCCACCTCTAATGATAGATCATGGATAATGGAAATAGTTCTGGTCTTTGGAATCAGAAGATTTGAGTGTATGTTTCAGATCTAATACTTCTTAGCTTAAGTGACCTTGGGCAAGTCAATTAAACTCTTAGTTTTCTTCTCTACAAAATGGAAATAAAATAGTATTGCCTGCTTTCCAGAGTTGCTATGAGAAAATAGCTTTTTAGTTTTTAAAACCTTATAGATTCACCCTGTTTCCTACTCCCTTCCAACCTGCAGAATTCCTGTGCATCCTACCTTAAAATCAAATTTGAATACCAACTCCTTAAAGAAGTGTTCCCCCCACCATCATTTCCCCACATTAGTAATAATTATGTCCTCCAGACCTCAAAAAGATCTTTTTATGCTCTTCTCAAATATATTTGTCACTTGATACTTTGTTTTAAGGCTATATTTTGTTTTCTTATCTCTTATAGATTATAAGCTTTGTGAGGGTTGAAACTCCATATTATAGAATTATAAGATCATATCTTTAGAGGGACAGAGAAACATGAAGCTTATTATTCTAATTCCCACTTTTTCTTTTTTCTTTTTTTCTTTTTTGTTTTTTGCAGGGCAATGAGGGTTAAGGGACTTGCCCAGGGTCACACAGCTAGTAAATGTCAAGTGTCTGAAGCCGGATTTGAACTCAGGTAGTCCTGAATTCAGGGCCGGTGCTTTATGCACTGCACCACCTAGCTGCCCTCTAATTCCCTCTTTTTATGGAAGAGGAAGACAAGACTCAGAGATTAAGTCATTTGCTCAAGTTTACAGTCAGAGCTAGGATTTGAACCTAGGTCCTCTGACTCTAAATTGAGCCTCCTTTTCACTAAACTACATATTCCATCTCTTTAATACCTAGCACAGAGCTCAGGACACATTATGTTTAAAATGGAACATATTGTGCTATTGTGAAGTCTTCTCCAACCTACCCAACCTCAGATCACATTGATCTTTCATCTCCTGAAGCCCTTATTTTGTCACCCTTCTCCTTCCTCCACCGGGAGCACCAGCCAAATACAACCTTACATTGTGTCTTAATTCCCTTGATTAAGTTGTAACCAGGAGCTGTGCCTTATGTATCATTGTATCTCCCCTAGTGCTTAACATCGAATTCTGCATGTAGCAGGCACTTTACAAATTCTTGTATATTAACTAGACTTGTAGTCAGAGTAAGAATCTTGGAATTTTCCAATGTTTGTTGGCCTCTTCTAAGACAGACCAGTAGGCTTCGACTGGGGGCTGCTGGCAGTTCTGGCTGTTTTTGTTCTTTCACTATGAGGTGGGGTGGAAAACTCTGCCCGTTCCTTCTTCCCTCACAAGGAGAAATGTGGTCTTAGAAATGAGACCCTTTGAACTGTCTAAAAGAAAAATCCTTTCTAAATCTGACGTATGATTCACCAACTACAACCCTAAAGACTTAGTTTTTCTTGAAACTTCAAATACACCAAGTTCTGGGGCCATGTCAGGTTGACAATTCATATCCATCTCTTTTCTCAGTAGTTTCTGTTATGGTCTGTGGCTTCTGATGGGGATATAGGAGTGAAGGGATGGGGTTGGGGGGTGTGTGTTAGAGAATAAAGTGAAGGCAGTATAGGTTCTTTTCCAGTATCTATTAAGAACTGCATGTTTTACGAAATAAAGGAATGAATGATTCTTGAGGGAGAGGACATTGTTTCTAAATTGTTTGTTTCAGAATGGGCAACATCAGCCACTAACTTTCTGTGTTATCATGGAGAAATTATTTCAGCATTCAGTTTCTCCAATGCTAAAATAAAATAAATGTACAAACTCTAGCCATTCATAAAGGAATATTCAGTCAGTATATGTATGATATCTGCATGGGCTATACCTCTTTGGTTCGTGCCATATTTTGTCAGGTCAGTGTATTTGGAGTTCCACAGGACTGATGTGCATCTGGGCTAGAAGGTATATTTCATGGCCCTATTATGATCAGACCTGGCTAACATCACTGGATTCTCAACATTGATTGGGGCCAACTCCAACTTATTCAAAGGACTAACTGAGTCCTATAGGCAATGAGTTAAGGCTCAATGCCTGAACACTCTGGCATTCAAGACCACTGTGTGAAATCTTCCTGGGTGATAGAAGATACAGCTGGCAGACAATATCATGGCAGCTCCAAATACTCCAACTGAAAAGCTGGATGCAGACAAGGTCTACTTTGGAGACTTGCCAATGTCTGAGAAATAGGAATATTATCTGAGAAAGAAATTCAGCATAAGAACTGTGTGTTACCCATACCTGAGCGAATGTAAGATATGCCTAAGAAACTGTACATAATTCACTGCTCTTTCTCTCAACTGTTTTGAGAAGTCTTAAGACATTATCTTGCATGTGAAAAAGTTTATATGAACTAATAAAAAAGAGAATGAGCAGAAAAATGATTTCAACCATGACAACAATAATGAGAGGGAAAATAACTTTGAAAATCTTCAGTTGTTTTTTTTTTAACAATGCAGCAACCAATCATAACTTTAGAGGACTGAGGATGATATGTTCCTGCTACTTCCTGAAAGACTAACAATGAACTAGATGTACAGGACAAGGAAATCATTCTCACACATGGCCAAGAATTTGGGGGGAGGGGGGGTTGCACATATATACATACTCTATGTGAGAATCAGTGTGCCATCCCCTGCTGAGAAAGACATTGTACGAACAAGGGCACCCCTGCCCTGAGAAGAAAGCATGTGACTTGGAGTACAGAAGTTACATCTATAAAACAGCCTGTAGTCATGTCAATCAAAGCTACCAGCCAATTAGCTTGAAGCTGTGTGTGTGGATAGCCCTGCTTCCTGTTTCACATAGAGCTTCTGGGAGAAGCAGCTGAGGATCTCTCTCTTTTTGTCTGGAACTTTGGTTTGGTGGCGGACAGAGAACTTCACCCGTTCTTTTTGGAAGTGTGGGCAGACAGAGGAAAAGGCAAAGTTTTCTCTCTGGCTATCGTGCATAGATCTAAGCTAGGGTTTTCCATTCTATAAGAGATCTGTTCTCATCCTCTCTCTTCACTAACTTCTAATACATTTTAATAAATACTTAAAAGCCTAAACTATTGCTGAATTTTTCTGTAAATTTTAGCTAGTTTCCCCCCCAAAAATGGGAGGGGGCAGGTAAGGACCCACATTAGATTTTAAACATCACATCTACATAACTGTGTACATATATATTATATGTATTATTATAGGCATATATTATATATATATAATGTAGATATTACATATATATAACTTAACATGTATGTTTATACATTTTGTGTAAGTATATATGTATTGTTCTTCGTCCTTCATTCTCAAAGAGGACCATGATATCAGGGTGAAGTTATGACTTTCAGTTAATTGAGTTTAAGGGAGAGAGAGCTGTGCAAAGTCAACAACCTCACTCTCTTTTCCAGAACCATCTGGGTCAACTGGTAAGCTAGATATCAAGGTGATTAGAGATGGCCCCAGATATTTAAGACAATTGGGGTAAAGTGAATTGCCCAGGGTTACACAGCTAGTAAGTGTCTGAGGTCACATTTGAACTCAGTTCCTCCCAACTTCAGGACCAGTACTGTATCCACTGTACCACCAGCTGCCCTGTATATGTGTATATAATATATATTATATATATATATATGTGTATATTGTATTTATGTAAATATCATATGTATTATATATACTCTCTCAAGAAATGGTTGCCCTCCTAAACTCCATAGCCTCATTTACTCCTTTCATTGCAACATGCAGGGTGTTGTACAGTTTGAAGTCAACACCTCTGAAGCATTCATTATAAACAGCAGAGTCAAGCAAGGATGCGTGCTTGCTCCCATGCTGTTTGGAATTTTCTTCTCCATGCTGTTGCGTCATGCTTTTGGTTCATCACCTGATGACACCTATTCCCGGTTGAACGGAGGCCTGTTCAATGTTTGACATTTGAGATCCAAAACCAGAGTGAGAGGTAGCACCCTTAGAGACCTGCTTTTCGCCGATGATGCCGCACTTGCCTGTCACTCAGAGCGTGAATTGCAGACTTTGATGGATCACTTCTCCCAAGCTTGCACAGAGTTTGGCCTAATCATAAATCTTAAAAAGATGAAAGTCATGTGTCATAGTGCTATGTTGCCTCCATTGATACACATGGGTAGCTACCAGTTGGACATCATAAACCAATTCTCATATCTTGGCTCTATTGTCAGTGACAATTTGTCACTTGATTCTGAGATCAATCAGAGGATTGGGAAAGCTACTTCAACCATGGCTAAGCTTGCCAAGCATGTTTGGGCAAACAGTAAACTGACAAGACGAACCAAATTTGCCATCCATAGAGTATGCGGCCTGAGTACCTTACTGTATGGCAGTGAAACATGGACTACATATACTAAACAAGAGAAGAAGCTTAACAGCTTCCACATGCACTGCCTTCGGCACATCCTTGGCATATCTTGGTCAGATAGAATCACCAACACAGAAGTGCTCCAATGCGTGCAACTTCCAAGCATCTACACACTACTGAAACAAAGACAGCTGCACTGGCTCGGTCATGTGCACCACATGCAAGACGAGCACATTCCTAAAGACCTACTCTATGGCGAGTTAGCCTCAGGCCAAAGACCTGCTGAACGCCCCCAGCTTAACTACAGAGATGTATGCAAGCGAGACTTGAGGGCTCTGGGAATAGACACCAGGAGCTGGGAGGAGATGGCCAAGGACCGCGCCCGATGGAGTTCAGTACTCAGGAGCAGCTTGCGCACAGCTGAGATGGGCCTTCAAGTTCAGGAGGAAGAAAAATGAATGAGACGCAGGAACTGATGGGCAACAGAGAGCTCAGTTTTCTGATGTCCTCATTGCGGCAGGAGCTGCAGCTCCCGTATTGGACTGCACAGCCACACTGTGGCCTGTGGCTCTTCAAGGCGCTGATCCATGGTCATCCACGACTGGTGGAAGCCTACTACCACTACTACTATATATACTCATATAAACATATACATGCATAAATATACATACACACATATATATTACAAAAGTGAGTTTCTCAGGAATATGGGTGAGGGAAGAAGTAGATTAGTAGTTATTCAGACAAAAAAAATGAGCATTAATAAAATATTTGTTTTAAAATTCATGGAACAGGGGCAGCTAGGTAGCACAGTGGACAGAGCACCGGTCCTGGAGACAGGAGGACTTGCGTTCAAATCAGGCTTCAGACACTTGCAACTTACTGGCAGTGTGACCCTGGGCAAATCACTTAACCCCAATTGCCTCACCAAAAAACAAACAAACAAACAAACCCAAATGTTAAAATCTAAAGAACAAAAATGCTGAAGAAAGAGAGGGTTTTTTTGAGGTGGAGCTAAGAAGTGAGTGGATTTCAGTCTTGGTACACAGCTTATATAAAGGCAATGTCAAACAGAGGAATATAGTCTAATATATTCATTCATCTATTCACTCATATATTTATGTATTTCTGTGTTTATCTCAGAAGCAATAGGGAGTCACTATAGTGTATTAATCAGACTGACATTATCAAAACTATGCTTTAGGAATGATCACTTCAGGAAAAAAATATTGAGATTCATTTAGAGACAAGTAAGGTAAACCAATTATTTGTTTAGTTGTTATTTAGTTGTTTTTCAGTCATGTCCAACTCTTCATGATCCCATTTGGTATTTTCTTGGTAAAGATACTGGAGTGGTTTGCCATTTCCTTCTCTAGCTCATTTCATAAATGATGAAACTGAAGCAAATAGGGTTAAGTGACTTGCCCAGAGTCCCATAGCTATTAAGGGTCTGAGATCAGAATTGAACTCAGGAAGAGGAGTCTTTTGGACTCCAGGCTGAGCATTCTATCCACTGAACCATCTAGCTGCTAAACAATTCCACTGGGCTATCCAGCTCCCAACCAGTTAATCAGCTGTTACAGTAGTTCAGGAATGAGGTGATAAGGGCATGAACTAAGGTAGTGGATGGGTGAATAGAGAAAAAATGATAAATTGAGAGATGCTTTGGAGATTTAATCAATGAGACTTTATGACTAAGATCTGTGAAGCGATGGAGAATGAGGATTTTAGGAATTTGAGAATACTTTCTAGGAATTTCTATAGCTCCCACCCACTACTGCAAGGGAGGGAGGGAGGGAGGGAGAGAGAGGAAGAGAGAGAGAGAGAGAGAGAGAGAGAGAGAGAGAGAGAGAGAGAGAGAGAGAGAGAGTCAGAGAGACAGAAGGAGAGAGAGAGAGACAGAGAGGGAGACTAGGAATGAGACTTTAGAGTTTTGGGGTGTCTGAATGACATATTTAGAAGGAAATTTGAAGAGCACAAGGGAAAAACTGAATATGCTAAGACCTAAACCAGAAACCCCTGGTTTAAAGTTGTCAATCAATAAGTCCTAGTCCTCCAAAACCTCTATTAAGTAAATGGCCACATTACATCCATGTAGAGTGAGTAACACTATTCATCACCCAGCCATATTTGAAGCATCCTGGGAGCTGAAGATGTATCTATGGTTCTGTGGCTACCATCAGAAAATTATGAAGAACACCTGCATTGTTGAAAAACCTCTTGATCTTATCCAGAGTCATGTGGTTGAGAACACCAAAAAGCAGAAGGGAAAAGGTAAATTTAGGGAAAGGTAAATTAGAGGATCTGGCCCCAAACCTCAGGTACAATTTGGAGATGTTGGTTTGAAAATTGTAAACAGAACATTAAATTCTTGGCTATCTGACTCATAGATGCACCAGTGCTGGCTTTTGCAAATCTAAGGAAGTTCTTTAAGTAACATATGGATACCAGCCTAGTGGACATAGGAAAAGCTTTATTTTAGGAGAAGGATGGTTACCAGAAGTCTATTGCATTTTGTGGTGGAGGAATCAGTTACCATGAGTCTCATTATCCAGTCCATAAATTGGAATTATTGGCTTTGAGGTGGATTGTCACTGACACATATTAAGACCCTATTGGGGGGCAGCTAGGTTGCACAGTGGATAAAGTACCTGTCCTGGATTCAGGAGGACCTGAGTTCAAATGCGGTCTAAGAAACTTGACATGTACTAGCTCTGTGACCTTGGCCAAGTCACTTAACCCTCATTGCCCCACCAAAAAGAGACCCTACAGGGACTTCAGCTTTGAATATGAATGGACAATGTTATACTGACATACTCTGATCAATGCAAATTTGGATGCAGCCAGGAAAAATCTGTTATGATAGTGCCCCAATCTAAGTTCAATATGGCATAGTATATATACATTACCATTCAAAGAATACCAAATTGCTTACAGATAATCTATCTCATAGGACCTGTGCATAGGAAAATTCAGACTTCTGCATCTATGAAAGAGTGATGGATTTAGATTCAGAGGTTTTGGGTTTGAACCATACCTCACTACATGTGTGGCCTCAGCAAAGCATTTTATTTTCTTAGGCCTTGTTTCACTCATTTTTAAAATTAGAGTATTATGCTGGGCTTATCCGGACACTTTGCTCTAGAACAATGATTTGATGATCTGTAACTAAAATAGACATGGTTTGGAGTCAGAGGAAATAGGTTCAAATTCTAGCTTTGACACTTCTTACTCTCCTTTTGACTAGGCCAAGTCATTTACCTATCCTTTTACTATAAATGGCCTGGACATCTTCATCTCATAAGTCAACCATTCTTTCCAGTCATCATGGGATCCTAGATTCATAGATAAAAAAAAATTGTATATCATTGTATCTAACTCCCTTGTTTTATATGTGTATATATTTATGTATATATACATGTACATGTATATGCATATATATGCATATATTAACATACCCATTTATGTGTGTATGTGTATCAGGAGAGGAAATTGAGACTCAGGAACCCCACTGGGAGGCCTAAAATAAAATATAATGCTATGTGCTATGTTTTAACGTGTAACCTGTGAGTTACCTCTACTATGCACAGTAGACTACTATTTGATGTTTTGCTCAGTTTTATATTTCCATGCACAAATGGATCAAACTGATGTGTGTGACTGATATGTATACTTTTCTGATATTCAGACCCCATTCCAAATAAGCTGAAATCATCTAAGGTCATCCAACCCCAGTTTGTATAAGGCAAGCAAATTGTAAAAAAAGAACATACACTAAAAAGTAAAATATTTACACTTAATTATTGATAAACAAAGAAAACAATCTCATCACCCATAGCCTCAGGATTAGGTTCTCATGCCTGAACAAATAATATGTTTAAAGCAGTTTCCTCTGAGAATCATACTTCAGAGTGAGGTTAGAGTTATGGCAGGGTGTGTATTGCATGGCCAGGGTGAAATTATGATCTGTCTTTAGCGCATCTGTATCTCTGCTTGATAAAACTCATGGATACTTACCTTCTCAGTCAAATAAGGACACCTTTCCACTGTCTCAGTTCTCAGCTTTATCTCAGCAGGCAGAAAATAAGTTTTCCTTGCTACTCCGTTGCCTTGGGTCTTCCCATGACAGTCTTCTTCATGTGATTCTCTTTCTTCTTCATCATCACACTGTGACTCTGGCCTGCCCAATATGAAGGCATATCACCTTATAGGAACTGAAGCTTTTGTCTACCTGCAAGGAGGTCATCTTTTAAGGTATACAGTCTTATAGGAATTAAGAGTCCTTATTAGGTGGTCCTTGTGCCTGCTGCACAGCATACTGGGAAATGTAGTATTGTCCTCATCCTACGATTATTACACATATGTGTAATCATCTAGATTATTAGGTGCTTGAGGCTTTAGGTACTGGGGTACATAATAGATTAGCATCAAAGCAGGTCCCAAATACAGAGCCTGTAAATGGTTGCTTAATTACAGTGACTTAATTATCATGGAGTTCTTGCCCTTTCCTCCATCCATGTAAATGCCATCTGCATCACTTAGGTTTCATAAAGCTCATCGTCTTACTATTAGTCATGCCTTCCCTTGAATTTCAAAGCTTTGGGCATCCCAGAATCTCCTAATAAAATGAAAATCACACTATAATGTCACCAATTTAGAAGGACACATTCATTTCACCTCTATATCTATTCCTTCTCTTAGTTGTCTCTTGTAATGATATGCTACAAATCTCTACTTTCTTTCTCCACTCTAGAAATCTAAGCCATTGCTATGGTCCCTTTAATTTAGCTTCCTTGTCATTTTCCACCTTCATGCCCTCCTTAAGACATTGCCAACACCTTTGGTCAGTCCCATATTGGATTGTTGCAATGCCAACTTTCCAGGCAATCACTTCTCTGATCTGTAAAATCAATTTTCCTAATAGGGACTCCCCACTGCCTACAAAATAAAATCCACATTCCTCAGAATAGCACACATGACTCTGTTTCTTTGTGGCATAAACCCAGCTGTCCTGGTTTGTCTCCCACAATTCTTTTCCATAATACTCCTCCATTTTAGCCAAACTGTTCCATTTGTTACCTATTCTGGCATCCTGGATTTTACCTGCTTCATTCTTTCTTCCTTAGTTAACAAAGTCCAGTGGCAGTACAAAAGTCAAGACAACTGGTGATAGCTCAGCATGCAGTGGAAACCCTGGATGTTTTAGAGTCCTGACTAAGCTCTAAGCACTCCAAATACATCATCCAAATACCCCAAAACTCCTCCAAGTTCTCTTTCCTAATCTCTCTGTCTCTGTCTCTGTTTCTCTGTCTCTGTCTCTGTCTCTCTGTCTCTGGCTCTGGCTCTCTGTCTCTGTCTCTCTGCTTTGGAACAAATTGTTCTCATCCACTCACTCTACCCGGGAAGTCTTCACATGCTTGGAGTACATACATTTTCCTAACTCAGTGATAGGTTTGAGTCCTATCATGCACCCTCAACCTACTTTAGTCTATCTGCTGAGATGGTTTACCAAGGAGCAGTCATTGTGCATACTACAGCTTCTTGGAGTCACAGGTGAGAGTCCAGTGACAGGTGGACACCAAAGGAGGATGATCAACATGGAAGTCCTCACACCAGTGGTACTACTCTTGCCAGCAACTATAAAATGGGGACATTAGCACTTACTTCATAGAATTGTTATTCAAATGAAATGCTCAATAAACCTTTGCTAAATTGACTAAGTTTTGATATTGCTTTGATTGCTGTTTGAAAGAGAGGCCAAATGGGAGTGATAGGAAACTAGGAGCATGGCTGCTGCAAGGCATGAGACATCAGAGAAGACATTGCTGAAGAAGCTTCAAGGAATCATAGATTTAGAGCTGGATGTACCCTTAGGATTTATCTAGTCCAATGGCATCAAACTTAAATAGAAAGAGATTCCTGTGGGACATATAGTGACTAAGAAAATGACATATTAATATCATGTTTTGTGTTATATTTTTATTCATTTTTTGGACATTTTCAATAGGGGAGTTTAACTTTAGGACTCAACCCTCTCACTTTAGAAATAAAAAAAAGAAAAGAAAACAGGAATAGAGAAGCTAATTGAGTTGCTTAATGTCACATATGTAAAAAGTGACAGAACTTGGATTTGAACGCTGGCTTGGCCCTCCAGATTCTTCACTTTAATTGAGCCTTGCTTCTTTGGGCCAACACCTACTAAGTGTCTTCCAGTTATCCCTTCCTTTTCCATCGTCTCTTTTGAAATTCCAATATGAAATGACACCACAGAGACTGGTGAACTGTGATAAGTTTCTTCTGCCTTTCTAGCCCAATCTAAACTGTAGAACCATATTCTCTCACTGCCCTTCATCTCCAGGTTTCCACAGCAGTTGTTCAAGCAAATAGCATGACATGGCTGATCAGAGATGGAGTCGATGGACTGCATCCAAATAGAACTCTTTTCCATTTCTGCTTTGGTAACCGCTGCCCTACTGCCAAGCTTACCCTGTCTCTTCCCTTCATCTGAGACTGTTTCTTCCTCCCTGCCTTTGCTTTAATTAACACCACAAATGAAGCTGCACATGAAATGCACATCCATGCACTGTGGCCCAGCTGCTTTTCTGGAGCTATTGCGATTCCTTTGTCTTTGCTACAAGAGAGAAACTGTGAAATCCTAAGTCAGCTCCACATCAGGTCCTGGAGCCCACTGAGCTCAAGGGTTTCTCCTAACACGGAATGCAAAATCATGCCTTTCCCTTATAACAGCACACCTACTTTAAGAAATAAACGTGGAAAGACCTGCTAGAATTGGAGAGACATTGGCTCTGTAGTTTCGTGACTTCAGTTAAGCTTGTGAATAATGAATCTGGGCACTTAGAGGTGATTAGAAACCTCTTCTAGCCTTAAAGCAGAGTTCACCCCAGGCACTTCTGAAGAGATGCTCCCAGTTCTTTTTTGTGGAGTCTTTTTTATAACAACATTCTTCTATAGAGTGTATACAAATTTGCAAAGTGCTTCCCTCAGAATAAGTCTGGGAGTTATGTAGGGACAGCTGGTGGCTCAATGGGTGAAATGCTAGTCCCAAAGTTGAAAAGACCTCAGTTTAAATATGGCCTCCGAAACTTACTGGTTATGTGACCTAAGATAAATCACTTAACCTCTATTTGCCTCTGTTTCCTCAACTATAAAATGGGGATAATAGCACTTACTTCACAGAGTTGTTGTGCAAAGGAAATGAGGTAGTATTTGTAGAGTGCTTAGCCCAGTGCCTTGATACATAGTAGGCACTTCATAAATTCTTATTTCCTTACCTACATGGATTAGCTCCTTTTAAATGGAGTCACAAAAAGATTTAGTCACTTTTCAGGGCTACACAGCTAATAAGGATCAGAACGAGCAAACAAACCTAGAATTTTCCTTTCTGCAAGTACATTGCCCTATCTAGTCAACCATAATATGAAAAAGGACTCCTCAGTCTACTCAATTACCACCTGCATGTTCTAACTACTTTTTTAACCAAATGAGATTCTTTCTCTTCCTCTCTCTCTCTCTCTCTTTCTCTCTCTCTCTCTCTCTCTCTCTCTCTCTCTCTCTCTCTCTCTCTCTCTCCCTCTCCCTCTTTCTTTCATCCATCCATCTAATCATTTATTATTCTACCCAAATCTACTGAAAGTGCTTTGAAAACTTTTAATTGTTATATAAATATGAAATATTCTTAGCTCTCTCCTAGTGTTTTTGTTTGTTTTAGGCCCTTTATTCATATTCCTGTATTATATAAAACATCTTCTATTATTTATATACTAAGCATGAGGTGAAGGAGAATATGAGGAGGTAAAAGGCAAGGGCATAGGTTTGTTAAATGCCAGGAAGGGTCGCTTTCTTTAAACATATACGCCTTTAAGACTTTATTCGGGGGCAGCTGGGTGGTGCAGTGGATAGAGCATTGGCCCTGGATTCAGGAGGACCTGAGTTCAAATCTGACCTCAGACACTTGACACTTACTTGCTGTGTGACCCTGGGCAAGTCACATAACCCCAATTGCCTCACCAAAAAACAAAAACAAGGAAAAAAAGGCTTTGTTCAGTATAGGTCTCTCCCTCAGTGTATCAGCTTGAAGCTGATGGCAGTTGAATTCAGAAACAATCCATTCTAGGGACTACTTTTATTACTGTGTATTTGCATTGTTCTTTTTGTTGTTATTGTTGTTTTTAGCTTTTGTTCTCAAAAATCATTGATATCTGTCATAACCTCTATTTGTATCTCTCTGCCTCTCTTCCTCTCCTCTTTCTTGTTGTTTTCCTCCTTCTCTTTTCCTCTCCTTGCCCTCTCATGCCTCCCACTCTTCACTTCTTTCTCTTTTTCTCTATTTCTCCTCCCCACCTTCCATAATTCCCAGTTTTTCTCAGAGAAAAAAAAAAGGTGATCAAGGTCTCTCCCACTAACCTCCAGCTGAGGTTTCTGGCTAATGGCCCCAGCAGCATTTTGATTCCCTAGTCTGTAGGGAACCAGGAAGTAACCTTTAGTTCACAGTAAAATTCCCTCTACTTTGAAAATCCTAGGGAAAATATGAAAGTTTTATAGTTTTAACTATCATAGTTTTAACCATTCTTAAAAAGACATCCAGGAGGAATAAGTTACTTTTTTGAAGTTATGGAATGAGTTTTCTCAAAACCTGCTCTGAGTAGGGGAAAGGGAATGGTCAGACAGGCATCTTCTGATATAGAGATGCCTGGCCATGCTTGTGCCTATTCTGGCTGTGTGTGTGGAGCTGAACGCTGTGCACATACCTTTTGAGAACAAGACCTTTACTTATCAGTCATCTACAGCTCCTGCTCTCGTGCTGGGTATTGTGAGGCCCATATACTTCCCCTATCAATTCAACCAGACCTGGCTTTTGTAGGAACACCATTCTTTTCTCACTGTTATTGTTAGCCTGGAATTTTCATAATAAACTTGGAGCCAAAAAGAACAGTTTGCAAAGAGTGTGGAGCAATGGGCTTTTGTACCCTCTCATTTTAGTGCCAAACAAAGAATTCAGAGAAGCTGATAAAACAGATCCAGCGATGGGAGTTGTACTCTTTCATCATTACACATCAGCACAAAGCAGACAGTTCAGAGCAACAGAAAAATGCCAAAGCAAGTGCAACAACATATTGGGCACCACAGATGTACAACTTGTGCCTAATATTTGTGTATGGGTGATCTATGGTATGTGGCTATGTGATCATTCCTTCAAGTAGGCAGAAGAAGGGACTCGAATGCCTCCCGCACTGGCCTTTGAGAAGGCCTAAAAATCCAAAAATTAGAATTATTCATTTAAGGCCTTCTGGAGACACACATTTTTTTTAATGAAGAAGGAAGGGTTACCTGGGAGAAGGAACATATTAGCAAATAAATAAATAATCAGAGCTGAGTTAATTGGACCAACCCTTTTCACTCTAGAGAGCTAGAGCCACAGAAGAAACAAAGGATAGACATATTTTAATGTAAAAGAGCAAAAAAGGTCTCAAACAGAACATTTAATTCCCCAATACTTATAAGAATCTCCTTCAAAAAAATTCCCAATATGCAGTTATCCAAATTGCATTCAACCTCCAGTCATTGGGAATTCAATACCTCAATGGAGAAATCTATTAAATTTGAGGACTGCTCTTACTTTCAAGAAATCTTTCCTTATGTTCAATTGAAATCCACAATCCTGCGACTGTCACAAAGTCACTTTTAGCTTTTACTCCTGGAGCTTTGGAAAGCAAACCTAATCCCTTTTCTGTAGGTTAAGCTTTAACTTATTTGAGAAAGGCAATCATTTAATCACTAGGTCCCACCCCAATCTTCTCTTCTGTAGACCCAACATGCCTATGTCTTTTTTAAATAGTCTTTTATGGCATAGATTTAATTCCCTATTTCTGATTGTGCCTTCTGGTTTCAGAGCAACTTATAATGAACTTTCAAAAATGTGATACAAAGAATTGAACAAAACACCTCAAATCTAGTCAGAAATGCAGAATACTGCAAGATCCTCTCATTCTTTGTTCTAGGGATCTCTGCTTCAATTAATACAGACTGAGATCACATTAATATGTTTGGATGCCATGTCATCCTGCTGACATATTGAACTTGAAGTTCATTAAAGCCTCAAAATCTTTGTTTTTACATGAACTTTTCCCAACTATTTCTCTTCCATTCTAAACTTGTGAAGCTGACATTTTGAACCCATATGGAGAATATGACATTTATCTCTATTGACATCTAGTTGGCTTAAGTCCAGCTTGTCAAGATCCTTTTGGATCCATATTCTGTCATACAATGTATTAGTTGTACCTGCTAGCTTCAGAACATTACAAAAAAGATATACATTCTATCTATGCTTTCATTCAAATCATTGATAAACATTTTGAATGAAATAAGACTGACAAAGGCCTGGAGCTCTCAACTAGAGACATCTTTTTTTTCTTTTGAGACAACTAGAGACCTTTTAAAGTCATTAATTAACAATTTTCAGATATGGCATTTTAATTAGTTTAAAACTCACCTAAATACACTATCATTCAACATACAACTCTCTATTCTGTTCTTAAGGATATAATGAGACAATCAGTCACATTTTTTTGAAGAAATTCAGATATAGAATGACCACTATATGTCCAAAAAAAGAAATGATACTAGTTTCATATGACTTCTTATTGAACCTGTGCTGGTATGTTTTGATCACCTTTTTATTTTATCAAACTATTCCTTCTATATTACATTCCAGAATTTTAACAGAAATGGTTCCTTCATTGTCCTAGGTTTCTTCAGCAATTCAACCTGGATACCAGTGCCAAACTAGTTTCCCTATGGTTTTTTTTATACACATTAACTCACATTCCACATTAAATACCTTCTTTAAACATTACATGTTGTATATACACAAACTTTCCATGATTCCCATCTTCTACTGAGCAAAGTCCATACTCATTAATTTGACATTGATGAAACTCTATTCCTGAAGTTGACTTTCCTCTCTACTTTAGTTCTATATGGACTTGCCCCTCTATGCAAACGTATTTATTTAGTGAGTCTGAAGATATTCTAGCTAATTGTTCACCCTGTTATCCTAGCCTAAAATCTTCTTACTCTTATTTTAGAAAATCCAAATTATTTTCTTTCAGAGTAGAGCCCAAATCCTTTCTTTTGTTTGAAGCCTTTCTCTTTCCCAAACTACAGCGAATTCTCTCTCCTCCAAACCCCTGATTACAAAGATATTTAATGATTATACCATTCAATTTGAACATAAAATATTAAAAACCTTTCTATTTGTTCACCTCAGATCATGTGACTAGATTGTGAGAGTGAATTTTTGTGAATAGTGAAGGATCTATTTGAATCAAAATTAACTAGTCCCTTGAAAACATATGGATATCAATTAATCCTGCTCCCCATACCTTTGCAAGGAAAAAAATGAACTAGATATGCAGAAAGAGACATATATTTTCAGAAAAGGAAAATTTATGAAAAAGTTTTATGTGACTATATTGTTATAAAGGAGGACTATATTTTAAGGGGGAGGGGAGTTAGTGGATATTTGGAAAGATATTTTCCTGGAGAACAGAGCAACATGCATAATGGTTACTCTTTGCTTCATCCTCATATGTCTTCCCTCATAGACCAGGGGCAGGCAGAAATGAAATTCATCATGTTCCCTTCCTTGGAATCAAAGGAATAAAATAAGTATCTCTCTCTCTCTCTCTCTCTCTCTCTCTCTCTCTCTCTCTCTCTCTCTCTCTCCTCTCTCTCTCTCTCTCCCTCTCTCTCTCCCTCAATCTTTCTCTCCCTCCCTCTTTTGTCTCTATCTCTCTGTCTCTCTTTCTCTGTCTGTCTCAGTCTCTCTTCTAACCCCTCTCTCCTCTCTACCCCTGTTTCTCTGTCTCTTCTCTCTGTGTCTCTGTCCCTTTTCTCTTTTGTCTCTATCTCTCTGTATTTCTCTCTCTGTCTGTCTCTGTCTCTCTCTACCATGATTTTTTTAAGTGAGGCAATTGGGGTTAAGTGACTTGCCCAGGGTCACACAGCTAGTAAATGTTAAGTGTCTGAGGCTGGATTTGAACTCAGGTACTCCTGACTTCAGGGCCGGTGCTCTATCCACTGTGCCACCTAGCTGCCCTGTCTCTACCATGATTTTGATCAACATAGGTACAACCAGGAGTGATTATCAAAATCCCACTCTACTTGTAGAAATACATGTATGTCTAATATATAGGGTAATTTTAAAGTTTATTTATAGTTTATAGAATTCATTTTAATGGATTCGATGGTTTTGTATATTGAGGTAGTATATTTTCTTAAAAATCCATGTATTCAACATTCCTCATTAAGTCTGTTTTCTCTCTATGTTATCACAGAATGTCAGGGTTGTAAAGGATCTTAGAGACCATGTAATGTAGCTCAACTTATACCCCCAAAATAATTTCCTTTAAAACTACCAAAGAGTAGGACATCCAGCTTTTGCTTGAGGACCTCAAAATGGAAGAAAAAGAAATCCCATCGCCTCCCAAGGCAACTCATGACACTTTTAAACCATTCTAATTGTTAGATACTTCATCCCCTTCTTTATAGCAAGCCTAAATTTGTTTCTTTGCTATTTATTTTTACCCTCTGGGGCCAAGCAGAACAAGGCTAATCCCCTTTCTACATTACAACTCTTTGAATAGTTGCATTAGATTTTTTCAACTGTTATATCACACATTTGACTCACACAGAGCTTAGAGTGAATTAAAACTCCCAGATTGTTTTGTTTTTGAGACAGAAAGTTCTCTCATCATGCATCTTGCTTTTCATATTTATGAAGTTGATTTTTGATGCCAAATGTAAGATTTTACATGTATCCCTATTAAATTTAATCTAATTAGATTTAGTCCATTCTTGTTGTCTCTCAAGATGTTTCTGGAACCTGATTCCAGTACCATTGTGTTAGTTATCTTTTCTGGACTTGCGTAAACTTGTATAGTATATTAGAAAAAAAGATCCCAAAGTAAAAAGATCATTATTCTCTAACAAATTTTGTATGGAAACCTAGGAAATGCATAGAGTTTCAAAGAAAAGAAATAAATGCTCTTAACAGATCATATGTAGGAATTCAGGCAGTGTTTCTCAGAAAGCACATATACACTAGCACTTATAATAAGTATATCCTATTCTCCCTTCTAATGTACAGATTCTGTTTCACCAACATAATGTTAAGTTCCCCAAGGGGAAACAATATATGTTATACCACCGAAACTTTACTAAACACGTGCAAGATAGTGAGTGGACTAGGAGTCATGTCATCATGAAAGAATTGGTTGAACAAATTAGACAAGTTTAGCCTGAAGAAAGAGAAGATAGGGTTGATATGGTGACAGTCTTCATATATCTGAAAGAATAACAAATTGAAGAAAGATTAGACTTATTCTCTGAAACCCTAAAGGGCAGCACTAAGAACAATGGATCATTTTTTTTCAAAAGACTGATTTTAGCTATTATAAAGAGAAATTTCCTAAAAATTAGAGTTTTCCAAATGTGGAATTATATGCTTAGGTGGGTAGTAAGTTAACTGTCACTGGAAGTTTTCAAATGGAATGATATTATAAATGAGATTAATAGGCCAGGCAGTGGGCAAGGATAGATAACTTTTGAAATATTTTTAAACAGTAAGCATTTATAGTTATTTTTTAATGCTAGCAAATCCTTGAAACCCATTCTTCTTCTACAAACACAATGCAGAGTTAATATTCTACCAACTTGAGGAAGAGAGGTTTGTCAGTAGAAGTAGAGGTAGACCATATCAGAGTTGCTGTTATCCCATTCCTTCAACCTACTGCAACTGCTGTTGGTAGCTAGACATGGAATTCCATCTATTGTTGCTGCCTGTGCTACAGGACCATGGACAAGGGAAAGTAGCTGGCTCAGAAATGACTAGCACTCTGTGTGCCAAGTCATATCTTAAGAACCGTGGTGAGCAACAGGGCTTAGAACAGGGATTTCACTGCTGTCCACAAGCTTGACAGTAAAGAAATTCTTCATGCTTGTGCAAGAGATGCAGACCAGTGAAGCCTCACTGGAGTTATTTATTTTCCTCTCAGAAGCCACTGGGGCTGGACTGAATAATGTAGAAGAATCTCCACACTTATAGAAAAGGTCCATGATTCTGTGTAAGAGAATGAGAAACACACACACACACACACACACACACACACACACACACACACACACACACACACCCCTATGCACATACTGAGCCTCTCTTAGCCACCTCTTTTAAACCCCAATGTTCAGTTCTTCAGATCTCCTGTTTAATGTTACTCATGGGTATGGTAATTTTTGTTGTTGTTTGTTTAGTTAACCAGCAGTTTCACTGAACTCTGGATATATGTAGGATCCTGAAACAGGCACTTAGAGGGGTGAAAGAGAAACAGGAAACAGAACTATCTACCTCAGAGGATACTCCTAAACAAACCCAGGTGAAAAGTAGGAGAGAGAAAGATTATTTAAAAACATATGTTTAAAAAAAAAAAAGCTTATTTCATAACAATTGGAAAGTGAACCAAATTTAGCTTCCAAATATAGGTTAGATGGAATGGATTCTTAGTTCTATTACTTTCTAGCTTTGTAACTCCTTTGGAAATCACTTATCTTTCACTTGAGCTTCCTCCTCTATAAAATCAAGATACTGATACCTGTCCTTGCTACCTCAAAGGAGTGAGATAAGATGAGAGTGTGATTTTGCATTGAGAAGTGCTTTGTAGGTTGTAATGTTAAATCACTGTTGTATAAAAATAATGAATCTTAAAAAGTGCAGAGAAGCATGGGAAAACTTACCTGACCTGATGCAGACTGAGGTGAGACCATGAAAGTAGCATATATAATCATGATCCGGGAATAGAGATTAGAAAACTTACTTCCTTTCTTCCTTTCTTTGTAGAGGTAAGTAACTCTGTGCGTGGGACGTTTCATATTATCTCAGATTCCCAGTGTTTTCATTAGTTTTTATGAACTCCCTCCCCCTTTTTGTATTTTTTATTGAACAGAATGATTTGTATTTAGAGGTAGGGGGAACATATATATATATATATATATATATATATATATATATATATATATATATATATTTGCAAAAGAAAGTGAAGGGGCAGCTAGGTGGCTCAGTGGATAGAGCACCGGCCCTGGATTCAGGAGGACCTGAGTTCACATCTGGCCTCAGACACTTGACACTTACTAGCTGTGTGACCCTGGGCAAGTCACTTAACCCCAATTGCCTCACTAAAAAAAAAAAAAGTGAAAATATGTCAATAAAATTTTAAAAGTACATATAAAACAGACATTCCAATGTGTTCTGTAAATGATAAGATGCTAAAGAAATGATAGATTTATTCAAATGTGAGCTATTTCTATGACTGTTTTTATCTATGGGTGATTGGAACTCTGAACATTTATGTAGTGCTCATTGCTAAGGCTTGAAGGATTTCTCTAGGTAGTGATTTCTTAGGAAGAGATTTTGATGTCAGTCAATAACTTGAGTTAGTGATGAAGAGGATGAAGTATATTCCAGAATAAGGGTGGAGGATTGGGGTTGAAAGTAAGGTTCAGAGGTTCAAAGAACAAATACTTTGTGTTAGATTAATAAATATTCATCAACT
This sequence comes from Dromiciops gliroides, assembly GCF_019393635.1. Lineage (NCBI taxonomy): Eukaryota > Metazoa > Chordata > Mammalia > Microbiotheria > Microbiotheriidae > Dromiciops > Dromiciops gliroides. The sequence goes on along the minus strand of NC_057861.1, from coordinate 330,613,747 downwards.
TTGGGGAGAAAAAAAAATAAACCAAATGATCAAATTAAAAAAGAATGATCGAGGCAGCTAGGTGGTGTAGTGGATAGAGCACTGGTCCTGGAGTCAAGAGGACCTGAGTTCAAATTTCTAATCCGACCTCAGACACTTGACACTTGCTAGGTGTGTGACCCTGGGCAAGTCACTTAACACTCATTGTCCCACAAAAAAAGGATGATCATATTGATAGTAAATAAATTTCATTTAGGTTTGCTAGTCAAAGATCTCAGCTTGGGTATTGTTTTCTTGTACTTTGTCTCACTGTCCCCAGACCATACCCTACTCCACTTGTATTGAGATTTCTAGGACAGATTTTTTTACCAAAGATCTCTTGCCTATTGAGTCACATTGGTATCATAAAATGCAAACCTGGAAATCATCTAGTGAATCTAAGTAGAGCAGAGGCTCAATAAAAGAGTTTCAGAAACCAGTACCAGCAATCAAACTGTCTATCTACAGATACTACATCTCCCAAGGAGCTGTCCATCCTACTTAGCTTTCAGTCCTGGCAGGAAAAGAAAAGAAGACAAAACAAAGAAACAAAAACAAAATTAAGAACACAAAGATTTTTGGTTGGCCTTCCTGGATTAACTCCAAGTTCATGTGTCTAAAGAATGTTGGATACAAATGAAGATGCTCATTCTTTCCTTTGCATCAAGGGTTTATTAGACACACTTCTATCCCTTTAACTCCCACCCCAGCTGTGCAGTTAGTGTTCCTGAGAATGTCTCTGAGACCTCCTGAATATCATGTCAGGATAAGATTACCAACAACCCATTCCTGGAGTGTAGCCAGTCTCCCTACATTGAAGAAATGCTCATCAGAACACCACCCCACTGGGCTGGACATGTGCAAAAGAATGGATGACAGCATGATATCGAAAGCAAGCTGAAATGGAGTCCCTAAATTGAGCTGAAAAGGAATCCCTTAAGCAAGCCAAAGGGAAGGTTAGAGGAAATACTTTGAAGTTGTGCTTCACTAAATCCTTAAGCCACGTGCCCTAGCTATGGACAGCTGCAAAATATCAGGGAACAGATAGGCAAGCTTAGAGCTATACCCACTCCCAACTTGGCTACTGAATATTTATGTGACCCTGGGGAAAGTGCTTCATAGTTTTGAGCCTCAGTTTCTTTACAAGTAAAATGAGTAGGCCAGATGATATCTTGTAGCTCTAAAATCTGTAATCCTGAGATACTAGATAATCTTTAAAACAACAACAACAAAGAGAATATAATATGAAACTTGCAAGTATTTTATCACATTTTTACCAATTGTATTGAAAAATTCCTTTGATTTCTTAATGCATATAATCCATGGTTCTTCTGTACAATAGGAGTTAAGTAGTGAGAATCACCATGGAATAGTGTATGTTACTGGAATAGACCTAAGTTAAAATTCTGCCTTTGATGATAGCTAAGTGACAAGCAAATTACTGGGTTTCTCTGAGCCTCAGTTTCCTTACCCGTAAAATGGAGATGAAAACATCTATAGTACCTGCCTTGCTAAGCTTCTATAGGGCTCCAATGAGGTAATGTATTTAAATTCCTTTATAATCTTTTATAAATGTCAGTTCCAATTTTTAAAAATCTATGACAATATATCTGAAGAGATAGGGAGTTAAAGGGAGTTGGCAGCTTCTTTTGGAAGAGAAACTGGGATGAATTGTAATGTGTTTGTGAGAGTTATATGGTTCTTTCTTGAATTCCTGTATGTGAATGAACAACCTATCATACCAGACACCAGAATCATAGGAATTTGAATTTGAAGCAAACCTTAGAGATCATCTAACTTCATTCTACACTTTAGGAAAGTGAAGGCCAGAGACAATACTCAATTTCCCCAGGATCATCCAAGTTGTAAGCAATTGAGCTGCAATTTGAACCCAGGTACTTCATCTAAATCCAACCCCATGGAAAATATGGAAGTTCTAAGAAAGCCTTGCCATACATGTATGTGTGCATATAAATGCACATATGCATGCACATATATATCTATATGAGTATATATGTGCATACATGCATGCATACACACATACATAATTTCCCCATTTGACTAATGTCAAATAAAGTTCTTGGTTTTAGGTGGGGAAGAATAGGTCATTATGTTTGTAATAGACTAATTATCCACTTTGATGGTTATTGTTTCTTAAGGACTGCAAATACAGTAAAACAAATTAAAGAACTGATACTGTCCTTGAGGTTAGTTTTTTAATTTGTCGTTGTTTGTTTCCTCTGAGATAAAGTGGCATGTTAATTATATACTTATTATATTATATTAGTATAAAATAAGGCATGTATCAACATATTTGTATACTATAGAGGAGCATCCCCAAATCTTAGTGCCTTTTTAAGCTTAAATAGCTTAAAACTGCATTAAAACTTTTGGAACTGGGGGCAGCTAGATGGCTCAGTGGATAGAGCACCGGCCCTGGAGTCAGGAGTACCTGAGTTCAAATCCAGCCTCAGACACTTAACACTTACTAGCTGTGTGACCCTGGGCAAGTCACTTAACCCCAATTGCCTCACTAAAAACAAAAACAAAAACAAACAAAAAAAAAACACAACCCAAAAACTTTTGGAACCCATGATATTATGAATAAATTATATATATATATATATATATATATATATATATATATATATATATATAAATTTGGTGGGGCAATGAGGGTTAAGTGACTTGCCCAGGGTCACACAGCTAGTAAACGTCAAGTGTCTGAGGCTGAGTTTGAATTCAGGTCCTCCTGAATCCAGGGCCAGTGCTTTATCCACTGAGCCACCTAGCTGCCCCATGAATAAATTGTATTTAATAGTGATAAACTTCTTTAACTGAATGAAGTAAATGTTCTAAGACTGTACAAGGCAGGGAGGAGGTTCAAGGGAACAAATATCTATGAAGTGCCTATTCTCTACCAGGAACTATACTAAATTTATACATATTATCTCATGAGATAATGTCACAAAGACCCAGACATTGAAAACACTGTAAAACGCTTTGAGGTTACATATTTGTTGTCACTGCTTACAATCCTTCAACTGCAGAAGCCTTTCATTTTCCTGCCTTTCTGGCTTTCCTTGCATTCTTCCTTATACCTGTTCTACACTTCTTTCACTCTAGCTGTTGAATTCTTGCCCTTCCTTTAATCTCAGCTCCAATGTCACTTTCTGCCTAAAGATTTATTTTTATTTCTGTTCTCTGACCATCCTGCTCGTATCTTCCATTCAGTGATAACCCCTTTTTGTATCTCATATCATACTCAGGTTGTGCCTCTCTGATGTACTTATCATGGATTGTTGGCTAAAATAGTTATCTGTTCATGTTCTATACCTCTTTAGCAGACTATGAGTTCTATGTCAGTAGGGACTATGTTTTACTTAAACATGGTAACAACACTTCAGTCTGCTGAACACTAAATGTTTAGTGAATATTTTGAATTTTCTATTGAACATGAGAGTTGGCAGAGTTGAATGATGGACAGTTTCCTATTGTCTATCAGTGCTTTTGCATTTAGACATTTTGAATCTCAGAATAAATGTGATTTTCCATAGGCAGAAACTGGTCTGCCCAGTGCTTGGTACATAGTAAGTGCTTAAGAAATGCTTTAAGAAATGCTTATTGACTGACTGATCTAAGCCCAAATTGGTGCAGGTCAGCTACATTCCCATGAGGCTTAAGAGTCAGAAGCACAACCAATGAGCAGCTATTTTACAGTATCTCTAGCCAATAATCAAAGGACAAGGATCATTTTCCAGATGTTCGAATCAAATGCACCATGAGTGTATAAGGGGAACACAGACTCTCCATATCCCCAAATACTAGGATGAAGAAGGTACTCTTTGAAATCTGAATAAAGATTATGACAAACCAAACTTTATACTCTCCACAGAAGGTAATAATACTTTTAAAATAATTTTTTTTCAATGAACAAAAAATATATCACCTTCTCACCTGTTTCTCTCCATTGGGGTTAGGGAGTGGATATAAGACTACCAAAGGAAACAAACAAAGAACAACAACAACAAACCTTGCAAAAATTATACAGCCAAACAAATAAAAGAAAGTCTCAATCTGCATTCTGAGTCCATTATCTTTCTATCAGGATATGGATAACATACTTCATCATACTCTAGAATTCCATTTGCTCACCTCATTGCAATTAGTAGCATGGAATAATCTTATGAAATTCCTCACTTCAAAAACTAGCTTAGGCTCAAAAGCTAAGTGAATTCAAAAACTATTTGGCTAACTCCATAAATAATTTAGCTAACTCCATAAACATTGTCATAATCTACTATGTGATAAAGCTGAAATTTAGGCTCAGTAGACATTTAAGCTAACGTCAATTTAAGTCAATTAGCATTTATTAAGAGCCTACTGTGTCCTGGCCATAGAGGTATTATGATGTTTATATTAGACCCCCTTTGAGAGCAGCTTGGTTTAATGAAAAGTTTGTTCAATTTGGAGGCGAAGTACTTGGGCTCAAATTTCAGCCATGTTGCTTACTGCTTCTAGAAAAAATCATTTCCTTTCCCAGGGCCTCAGTTTTCTCTCTAACATGAGCAGTTGGGGTTAAGGAGTTAGATCTCCAGTCCCTCCCAGATCTAAATCTGTGATTCTGTGATTTTGGAGTTAGCTAAAGGTATGGTAGGGAAATAAATCAAGTACAAATAACTACAATTCCATATCATAACAGAAAGAGAATAAGAGGTACAAATCACCATTCTGGATGGGCTAAGGTGGACTTACTGGTGATTGGAGAGATCATGGACAGCTTTCTGGCAGTTGCTCTCAAGGTTTTCAACCACAGCAAAGCACAATAGATCCTATGAGGCAGGGCCCTTGATATCAGAAGTCTAAGCTGGATAGGCTGTGGATCTAACTCTCAAATCATGTTTTTCTCTTCCTATGACCTACTTAATGGATTTCTAGTATGAAGAGAACTATGGCTTCATAATCACAATCACTCATGGGCTGTTAATAACTTCTCTCAGTCCTAGAAAATGGATCCTGTTGCACAGGCAAGGAACACTTACATAGCATTGAGTTTAATTAACAAATAGCCCAAGTGCAAATCAATGTTATGGGTAAAAATCAAACTAATCGGTGAATTAAGTTCCTTGGTTCCCAATTCCAGGTTGTCATTCATAACTGCTGAAATTAAGATGAAAAGAAAACAAAAAAAGTTAGATCATTACATATTTATTTTCCCTTTGAAGAGAAGAGGTGCGGGGTAGTGACACATGATTGTATTTAATCTTATTTCCCTTCCTTTCCTATTTTCTTTTTCTCTCTCATTCTCTATGTCTCTTTTTGTCTCTCTGTCTTTTTTTCTGTCTGTCTCTGTCTGTCACACACACACACACACATACACACACATACACACACACACACACACACACACACACACAATAGGAGAGTTTCAAAGGGGGCTCCTGCCAAAAGAGAAGATTTCTTTAAATAACATAAACAAACATAGCTCCATGCTGAGACATCTGGAAGGAAATAGCCCAGTAGTCACTTTGCAAAAGAATCCGGCATGGAGTTTAGACATGTGAAATGGGCATTAATGTCTCACAGCTGCCTCCAAGGCCTTCAAATGTGTTGTGCTCTGATAGCTTGCAGTGGTAGTTTGTCAACAGATGGAGAGTTGTAGGAACCCAGGATGCAATAACAGGCATGTTAATGCCCCAAACTAATACATTATGATGTTTGCAGGAATAGTTTATGAATTATTTTATGTTTGCATCCAATCGAGTTAAATTTAAGTATGTGATAGAGATTATATTTTCTTCTTTTTAAAAACCAAAGTTACTTTGTAGGGGAGGAATAACAATTATACTATTTTATATAGATTTGTAGAATTTAAGAGGTGGAAGATACCCTAGATATTAGTTGGGCCAAATCTCTCATTTTATAGATGAGGAAACAGAGGGCTAGAGAAATTTTTTTTTCACAAAAAATAAAACATGTAGGTAACAACAGTGTCTGGACTGGAACCTAGGTGTCCTGACTTCTAGACCAGCATTTGTGAACTACATCAAACAACTTTAAGAATCTTTTACCTGTCTATTTTTTGTCATTTTCTGATTTGTTGTAATACATAGAATAAAAATCCTTGAGTACAGTGCCTAAAGAGATGCTTATTGGTTAATATAAACTCAAAATTTTGTGACCTCCCCAGATTAAAATGGACTTTACATGTCTTTACATCTTTATATTCGGCCCTGCAATATCCTCAAATTCATTCTGCCCCTTCCTCTATCTGGTTTGGACTAATTTCCAAACAATTAACTTACTGACTTACTGGATATCAGTCAGACTCTCTCTTCTTTTCCCTTATTCTGAATCTGAATTGGAGAGTGTCTTTCCAAGGGGGAGTAGAACTCACCGACATATGAGAGGCCAGAAACTAGAGAATTTGGATATAGATATTTTATCTGTCTGTATTTCTGCATATCATCATTATGTCTATATACACACATTCCCATATGCACACATACATAAACACACACATGCATGCATGTGTATGTGTGTATGTATGCATGTATATATAAAATATCAGGGCCCATACAGAAAGCTGAAATTGCTTTTTGGACTTAAGAATTATGGGTTTGAGCACTGCATACATTTTTTAAAGTTAGACGTTTTTTAAATTGTGAAATATATGTATGACAACTGTATTCCCCTACCCACCACCATAGCTCATGCCTTCAACCTACCAACCTACCACTACTACCTGCATATCCTCTGTTTTTTCCCTTTCAAGTCTTAACTTAATTGCTGCCCCCTCCAAGATGCTGTCCCTAATCTGGTGTTCCCAGCTAAAAGTGACCATTCTCTTATTGAATTCATTTGTAACCTCTGTCCCTAGCCCAATTGGTATGCAACTCTGTCCTTATTGCTAGAAATGAATACTTTGCCCTATGTGAGGAGAAGAGCAGACATGATGAGAATTAGGGAACTCTAGGTTTCTTCAGAATTATTCAAGTGATGAGTCTCTTTGGGGGTTTCTGGCTTCCAATTTTGAGAAGAAAGGTGGAAAAGATAAACAATGCCACTTCAGGTTAACGAAGGAAAAGGCTCTGGGAAGGCATGAAATGGGGCGGAGAGTTCCTGTCCCCATTTATCTACTTTAGAGACTTTGGGGAATTTTCACCTTGGTTGAGCTGGGTTATTTTACTCCCAATGGGGCAGCTCCTTTACTCTGTATTGTCTAGTATACATCCTGGTATGTATATATCCTGGTATGTATACCTTCTCTGATTTCTATGTTACTATGATTTGGATAAATGGGTTTCTTTGCTACTCTCTGTATGTTCATTGTAGAACTGGTATTTGGTGTGAAAGAGGTAAATCCATGGATATAAACTTGGGGTTCAATTTTCTCCCAATAATGACACAGAACATAGGTTGAACACTATCATATCTCCTAGACTAATAATATTTAAGGAAGCAGATAGATGAAATTCTAGCCTTTTACCCCCTTTCTCTGAGGAAAGGGGAGTAGTGGCCTCTGTATACAACTTCCTACTTTCCCTCATGGCAGGCATCAGTTTCTCTGGGAGAATAGTAGAGGGGAAAGAGTCTAGAGAAATATTTTATTCTTCCCTTTCAAGGGAGGCAGCCTTCACCAAAGGGTATCTCTTTACATGTGCGGTTCTGTTATATATTCACAACATATTAGTTTAGAACTTGTGCAAGATACTATCTTAGGGACAAGAGACACAAAGATTAACAATGATAATAGTATTTGCTCTCAAGGAGATGTCTTTGAGTGGGGGTGGGTGGGTGAAGGAAAGTGATATGTCAAGAGGGCAGATCAGATGAAGTAATGGAGACAAAGGAATTACACAAATTATCCTAGGAAAATAAATTGAGGAAAGAAGGCTGGATTTGATGGAAGAAAATCTACAGAGAGATCGAGATGAGGAGTGAGTGAATTCTAGGAATGGAGTTAAGCCTGAAAATGCAGAGTGAGAGACAACTTAATGAGCTTGGAGAAAACTGCTAGTAGTCAATAACTCTTTCCAAGAACTCTACTTGGTAGAAAGTTTTGAGGCTTTTTTGTTTTTTCCCCCTCTTATATAAAACTAAAAATCTGTCTTTCTGAAAGCACTAATCATTATTCCCACTTGCATTCTCTACAACCAAGCAGAAGTCAAATTTGTCTTTCAGATAACAACTTTTTCAACATTAAAAGGCATCTGTCAGGTTCCCTCTAGTCTTCTCCATATCCCCTGTTTCCCTCATATTATCCACATATGATAACATCTCAAGGTTATTTACTCTCCCGAATCTCTTACTATGAATACTTTCCAGTTTGACAGGGTTCTTCCTAAAAAATGGCCCTTATAAATAAACAAACTATTCTAAATATGTTCTGACCATACTAGAGTTGGGGATAGAAGGGTCTTATTACTTCTCTACTTAAGAACACTATATTCCTTGTCAATATGAATGTATGGATCACCTGAATTTGATGGAGGTGCCTTATTATCCAAAAGTATTTTTTATGAAACCCTGGGTTAATAGGAGCAAAATGTCCTTCAACTGACCTCCAAACTCAACCCAGAGAGCTAGCAAATAAAAGGCCCTCCTACCTGGTGACTTCTTTCCCCAGGATAGTAAGTCCCTATCTTATGGGGAAATCTTGGTGTCCTCAGCCTTGCCAAACTTCTTTTTGAAATCCTGTAATATTATCATGGTGCTTCTACATTCCCTCCATACTTGTTATAACTGAAATTGTTAAAACTGCTTTGCATTACATCCATTCTTGTTAGAGTATTTGCTTTTGGGTTGATTTGTATCATGCTAATGAAACTGACAACACCCTATGACTAGCAAACAAAAAAAAAAGTTTTATATCCTCAGAAAAGAGGGAATCCCCAAGCTCCCTTCTTAGGAGGAGGTCTGCACATGATGATGTTATATTTTTTTCTGTCTGTCTCTGATCTGGTTTTTCCTGTAGTTAATACATTATGTTCTCTGATCTGTTTTGTTCATAGGAGGACAGATATGGAAACAAATTGTAGGAGATATTATAAAATTGATTTCTCTGATCTGTTTGTTATTATATTTTCTGTAGGCAGATAAAGACTGTTTAATTTTCAACATCCTCAATTCAGACATTTTGACTTCTAGGTTAGAAAGCTGGGTCATTGAGTTTGTAGTTCAACAAAAATATATATATTTTTTCTTTTTCACACAAACTGCCCTTTAGACACTTATGCATTTTATTTTTAAAATTACAATAATGTTGAAAATAAACATTTCTCTAACAAATAATTGCATTCCATTTCAGGCCATTATTCCAGCCTGATGAAATGATTTTGGGTCCTGAGTTGGCTTACAGTGTGTAGGCTCTATTAAGCTTTGAGTCACCCTTAAATGTAATAAGCCTGGTCAGAGCTGCTTTTGGAGCATCTTAAATACAAAGATAAGAAATATGGTAGCCAGTGGGGAGCCATTGGGTGTTCTAGGCTGTTTATTTTTGTTAAATGTTAATAAAAAATAAACTCTCAATATTGATCTATGGGGAACACCATTATTTGCTTCTCTTCACTCAGAGAAATACTCATTTAGCCCTATTTTTTCCTATCCCCTACCTTTAAACCAGTTCCTTATTTCCGTATTTTCTTGTTCTTTTTCATCTCTATTTTGTTTCTTTTTTCTTATAGGGATTGGATTCCATTCTTTCAAACTCATATATGCCTAACAATGAGAGGATGGGTGGTAGGAAAATGAATTTTTTAAAGCAAATAGCTATCTCTGTATTTCAGCAGCTCATAAAAAAGTCTTGGGTCAAGTTTAGTTGTAAAAACAGATTAACATTTGGGATTTTTCTTATGTAAACCTTGGCAATTCTCGTAGCTGTTGCCTGCTGACAGTAGCAGAAAAGATGCTCTTTGCTCTGTGGTGGGGGTGTTGTTTGAGCCCAGCAAAAGGTCTTATACCTCAAAAGTGAAAAGCCTAGATCTGTGCCGTGGCATTTTTCACTGCCAGGAAACCTGGCAAAACAGCAAATTGTGCTTTGGAGATGTCACTTGAAAGAGAAGAACTACAATGGGTTTCATTTCTCCCCTCAAACTTTCCCTGAAAATGAAAGACAAGTTTTCACAGGCAGAAAACTTTCAATTTGCTTAGCATGAGATGTGCTGCCACTGTCATATCACATTTGTGACTTTGCCCCACATTGGAAAGGTGATGATTGGAAACACTGGGCAGCACAATCCTTTGCTTTTCAACTGCATTCAATTCTATTAAATTGGATAGTTAATAAATACTTATTATGTGCAAGACACACAGTACTAGAGACTTAATTTACAAAGTTGAATAAAAACATATATACCCTGTCCACAAAGAGCTTCCAATCTAGTAGGGTCAAGAAGCCTGCAACCTGTATTCAAACAACTATGATAAAGTCAGTCATAGAATACAAATATGATCATTTGTCAGGTTACTTCAGTAGAGTTACATGAGAAACCTGAAAGAGGAACGACTGTTGGCTGGCTGGATAAGGGGAAGCTTTATAAGGCATATATGGATCCAAGCTGAGCCTTAAAGGTATAGGAAAAATTTTTAAGGTAGGCATATGGAAGGAGTTAATTTCAGACATCAGACACGAAATACATCACGGACATAAATTTGTGGAGTAGGGAGAGAACAACAACAAAAAAAAAGATTGAGAAATGGCAAGTAGGAAGGGAGGTGGCATAGTAGTGAGAGCATTGACTTAAAATCAGTCAACAGGTATTCATTAAGCACCCTCCAAATACTAGGAACTATGTTAAGTGTTTTGGATTAAAAAAACAATCCAAAAGGCAAAAATCAGTCCTTACTAATAGAAATGCTATGAATGTAATGGGAGAGATAAACATCCTAATAACTATATACAAATAAGATATATACAGGATAAATTGGGGGGTGGAAATGTAATGGAAGGCTCTAATTTTAAGGATTTGAGAAAGGCTTCTAGCAGAATGTGGGATTTCAGCTGGGACTTGAAAGAGGCCAGGAAATCTAGGAAGACAGAGGAGCAGAATTCCTGGCACAGGGGGCAGCTAGTGGAAATGCATTGAGTATGGAAATGGAATATCTTATTTCAGGAACATCAAAGCATCCAGTGTCTCCAGATTGCAGAATGTGTATTGAGGATTCTGATCAAAGTAGGAGGGGACATGGTTATGAAGGATTTTGAAAACCAAACAAGATTTTGTTTCTGATCCTAAGGTGATAAAGAAACATAGGAATTTATTGAATAGGGGAGGAACATGGTTCAATCTGTACTTTAGAAAGATCACTTTGATAGCTGATGGATTGGAAATAGGGAATATGAATCAGGGACACCAACAAGAAGGCTATGGCAATAGTAGAGGTATGAAGTGAAAAAGCCCTGTATCAAAATAATATGAGCGTCAGAGGAAAGAAGGGTACATGTAAAAAAGATCTCATAGTGGATGACCTGTATGGTTGAAGAATTGGAAGTCAGGACAAAAAATAAGATTTGGGGTTGCAAGGCAGAGGGAGAGGTGAAATGACTACAAGCTACAATCAGGTAAGGGAATTACAGAATACATGAACATGAAAATGGAACACTTCTGATTAATGGTAAGTTTAAGGAAATGACTATTTCAGTGTGAATATGAGGTAGGGTGGGTGAGAGATAAATAAGTCATGGGAAGTAAATAATTTGTGAAACTAGATTCTATGGTGTTTGAGGGAATATCAATATGTATATTGTTGTCCCTGAACCAGAGGGCAGGAGAGAAAGACTGTGAACCAGTCACTGCATAGGGTGAAAAAAGGAGAGCGTCCTCAAGTTCAGTAGGTAATAGTTATTAGAATCTTTATTGGGTTGTAAATATAGGTTGAGAGAACCTCAGAGTAGGAGAGGTTACTGATTAATGGTAGAGGAAAAGAATGGAAGTGGCAATGGGAAGCAAGGAGTATTCCATCTTAACTAGCGAGTTGGGGTTATATACTACAGTATAAGCAGTTACTGAAAGGGTATCCAGGAAAACTGTCTTCAAGAAGGAGCCAGTTTTCAATGAATGCAAGAAAACAGAAAGAGTGAGAAGGGAAAAGTTTGAATTTGGTATCTAGTTTATTACCTATATAGTAGGTATTCTAGAGAGCACAGTGGAGAAAGTGAGTAGGGAAGGAGAGGTGGCTGGATGTGAGCAAGAAGTGATTAAGATATCTATCATAAGGAGATCTGGTTTGAGCCATGACAGCTGGGGCTTCAAATTATTATATAAAGGACACAATTCTATAGGAGTTGGTTAATTATTAAGGAATAAGTTTGAGTAGGTTTCTTAGGCAATTGGGCTCAGGGTAGAGTCCAGACAGCATATTAGAGGTATGTAGCTGTAAAGAGTGGAAAAGGGAGGAGAAGTATCTGGTATTAGGTAGGGGAGTGTTGAGGAGGAAAACAACAGAATGGAATTAGGAAGACCTGGATTCAAATCCTGTTGTAGATACTAATTAGTTGTGTGGGTATCATTTTATCTTTCAGTTTCAGTTTTCTCATCTGTAAAATGAAGGGATTGAACTCAAATACCACTAAGGATCTTTCTACCTTTAAATTAAGATGTTGTCATTCTAAGTACTCCAACATTGCAGTAGCATAGAGTGTGTAAATATTAAATTAGGATGAAAATGTAGGGTAGAATGGTAGAGCAGAGAGTTTTGAATGATTAGATGTGTTTTTTAATACAAGAATATTGTATACAGTAGGCAATTGGTATTTATTTAGGATAAACTGTGTCAGGCACTACTCCAGGCATTGGATATTCATGTATAATTGACATTCTTCTGATGGGAAAACAAACAAACAAACAAGAACATAAAGAAATAAATGTACCACAAATATAAAGTAAATAGATGCAAATAAATAAAAGGTATTTAATATAAGATGGGTTGAGAAGGAGGGTGCCAAAAGTTGCATGGATTAGGTAAAAATTTATGCAGGAGAACTACATCTTACAAGAAAAGAACATTCTTTAGGTAAAGCTAAGGAGGGCTTGCATTCCAGGCATGGGAGGATGACTGGTGCAAAGACATAGACATGAGAGATTATTATGTAATAAATAGATAAAGCAAGTTTGGCTCTATCATAGAGTTCAGGAAATGGAATTATGTCTATCAAGGTTAGAAAAATAGGCTAAGGCCAAGTTGAGTAGGACTTTAAAAACTAAATGGAGGAGTTTACATTTGATCCTAGATTCAATAGGAGGCCACTTTTGTTAGGTGAATGAGAGAAAACATGATCATGCTTAAGCTTAAGGAAATTTTTGGCAGCAATATGTAGAATGGACTGGGATAGTGAGGGACTTGTCTAATGAGACAAATTATGAGGGTGTGTAACAAATCTTTAAAGAAATGTTGGGGGGTGCAGCTAGGTAGTGCAGTTGGATAGAGCACTGGCCCTGGATTCAAGAGTACCTGAGTTCAAATCAGGCCTCAGACACTTGACAGTTAATAGCTGTGTGACCCTGGGCAAGTCACTTAACCCCAATTGCCTCACAAAAAAAAAAAGGAAAAAAAAAGAAAAGAAATGATGTGGGTCTGAACTGAGGTGGCAGCTTTTTGAGTGGAGACAAGGAGTCAAATTCTCAGTGGTTCCCTATTACTGCCAGGATGAAAGATAACATTTTCTATTTGACATTCAAAGCCCTTCATAATCTAGTCCCCTAACTTTGCAATCTTCTAAGTCTGAACTTTCAAAAGGTAGGAGATAAGAAAAGGATGTTGAATGCCAGGAAGAAGGACAGGGAGAGGAGGAGAGGAAGATACTGAAAATATGAGAAGTGATATCCAAAACAAATCTTGACTAGTTCAATTTTCATTAGAACCCGCCGTAGTATGTCACTTAGAATGTCACTTGATGAAATTATACATGGGTGGCTTCTTATGGCTCTATATCATTCTAATCTCCATTTCACTCCCACTCCCACCCACATCTCCTTATAGCTTTTCTCTTGTTTTTTTTTTTTTTTTTAGTTTCCCAACCTTTACCCTCAGGCATTCATTATTCTTGTCTTTCTATCTTCTGAATTCCCTAAAGTCACAACTGTCTCTTACCCCCATTCCTTACTCTCCAATTCAAGCCTCTACTCCAAAATTAATTCTCTTACCAATTAAACTTCTCACACTGTCATACCGGCCACCCCCTGTTACCCATCAAATCTCATTCAGCAATTTCATATAGGTGTTAACTTCATTCCTGCTTTTTATGTGTTTAACTGTTATCTTTCCCTTGGAATTTCCAAGGGTAGTGCATTCATTCATTCATTCATTTATTCTTTCAATCCCCCATTAATGAAGCAACTCTCTATTGTACCATAAAACCTATACTACAGACCCTACCCTTCATGAAATATAAGGTAACTAAAGAGCACTGTATTTAGTGTCAGAACTGAGGAAATATAAATTCCAGATCTGTTACTTGCTACCAATGAAATTCAGAAAGATCACTTAATCTCTCTGGGCCTCAGTTTTCTCATCTGTAAAGTGAAACGGTTAGATTAAATGATTCAATTATAGTCCAAGGGACTAAGGTCTTTTCTAGCTCTAGAGTTGTGATTCTAATGCATTATCTATGGAAACCCCAGAAATAAAGAAAATATTTTAAAAAGTCTCACAGCTCTACTACTACCCATATTAAAATCTATGCCTGTTCCATAAGATCTTTAAGGAGTTAGAGCAAAAACTAACATCAACATCAAACAGAAGTAAGGCTGAAGACAACCTAACTAGATCTATAAAATAGACATTACTGCTAATAAATGGGAAATGGAAAAAGGCCAAAATATTTTATTTAATAATCATGATTTCCTACAAAAGTCTAACTGATTAACTGATGTAAAACAATCATCATAACAATGGAATCAGAATCCACCCACCCACTCACTTCCTCTAAAAAATGACTAGAAAAAAAAATGTAGATATAGACTCCTTTTCCATAAGGATTCTCTTATGCATATCCTAAGGTTATACACTATTGATTAATAAGTGTAACTACTAAAAATACTCTATAATGATTCTCTGTCAGCATTAAGGAAAACACAAGGGAGGAAATTATGTGCTCATAAAAAGTGCTTGCCACTGCCATAGAACATATTTTATTCAATATTCAAAAGGAAGAAGACTTTATAGATACTGTGATCCTTCCTGTGTTATTGTATATATGTATTTTGATAATATAGTGCTAATCACATAAAATTACCAAATATTAATGGGTTTCATCGATGTTACCCAGAAATACTCCAAAAATTATTATAATAATTCTTACTGGAGAAATCAAGTGGATGAAAAATGCCAATTGTATTGACCAGTGATTCGAAATTTGGATTCTATAAACCTGAAAAAAAAGATATTTTTATAACTGTATTTAAAAATATTGTTTCCTTTCTCATCCTATGTATTTAATTTTATTCATTTAAAAACAACTTTCTAAGAAGGGGTCCTTAGTGTAAAAATAGTATAACTGTTTGATCTGAAAATTTATATAGCTAGCTGGCCAATCTCTGTAAAATTTTAGCTAGCTAACTAGCTAGATATCTCTGGGGCTATTAGCTGCCTAAGCCAGTCTGTAAGGGCCATTTAAAAAAAATCCCCCAACTGCTTCTCCCAGACTGGTAAGAAAAAGATTAGGAAGCCACTTTTCAATTAAAGCAAAAACCAAGTTTTATTGAGGTGAACCAATTTAGAAATAAGAATAGAAGTGGATAATACAACCTGACTGCATTTAACTTTCTCCCTGCAGCTGTGAAATCTCCTCCCTCTGTCTCTAGCCGGTGGATGTGGCTGCCCAGCTGCTGCCACCACCTTCACTCCCTGTCTCTGTGTGCTCTGTCCTTTCTCCAGCCATGCCCTCACTTGTCTACCAACCCCCTCACCAACAGCCACCCTCATTCTTCTTCACTACTCCTACAGACCCCTCTTTCACTGGGTCTTCCCTACATCCCCTTTCTCTGTCCTCTTGCAACTGCCACTCTTTCCTTCTCTGCTCCCCTCCCTCCATAGTATCCCCCTGTGTCTCCTTTCTCCATCCTCCTTTTCACTGTCCCCCCCTTTATGTCTGCCTGTGTCTCTTTTTATTAACCTTCTCTCTCAGATGAAACTCTGGCTGAGCTGCCCACTCACACCAAGCTAATTCATTGGCCACTCCCAGGGCCATGCCTGAGGCCATGCCAGACTTGGCTGGTACTCCGGAAACCCGTGCATATCCCCTGGCTGAGTAGGGCATGGGCATGACTCACGAGGCTGTTTCAGGGAGAGCAGTTGAGCTGGGGGAGGGGCGCCCCATTCGGGGTGCCCCATTTGGGGTGCCCAAGGCCAATTTTAACCTCTTACATTAGGCTTCAGTAGATTGCCAAAATGATTATTGGCACACACACAAAAAAAGTTAAGAACATTTGGACTAGAAATATGACAGATTTGGAAAATTAATCCACTGGATTAGTAGCATAAAGATATATATTTGGGTCAGGCACTGAAGATGAGCCATAATTTGGACCAAAATTAAATAGAAGAAAGATATCAGACTGGATTTCATTTAAGGAATTATGTATGCTCAACCTCCCTCCATTGTACAAACCCCAAAATATTCTTCTAGTGGTATTTGTGACCTCTAAAATAACATAGTTTAAGAGTAATCAATCAGCTATAGAGTAATCAAAGGGAAATTGGTGCAGTTAGGCTGTAGCATTTTTGCAATGATGCCCTACTGACAAAAAGTGGCAGAAAGTGTGTCATTGAGCCAGTGTATGGTTGAAAAATAAGGTAGTTAGTCACCCAGGTGTCAAGAGGCAGTGATGAGAGGGGTGAGTGAAGCACTGTTGCCCACAAAATAGCATGTTGGGTGAATACTTCATTGAGGGATTTGGGCAAGAAACATACAGGTTGAGAATGAACAAATAGATTATGATCAGAGTCTTCTGTTAGATGCTTTTCTGAGCTGTTCCCATATGCATTAAAACAATCTCAGAAGAAAGCTATTATTCTGAATTCAAGCCTTGGTGTTCTGTACTCACCATCTGTATGATCTTGAGCAAGTCACTTAATATCCCTAGGACTCAGTTTCTTCATCTATAAAATGAGAGAATTAGATTTTGAAGTCCTTCTGAAGTCTAGGCTTATGAAGCTGTGACCTTTTCTTTGTCTCAAGGTAATCTTGCAGAGTGACTGCAGGTTTGAAGTTGCAAAGTTCTACATTTGCATCCTGACTCTGTCAGGTAGCTCCCTTCTCTGTTCTTCAGGCTCCCCATGTCCTGAGATACCTGAATGACAAAGGTCAGTTAGACCTCTCATCTTGGAGCTTTGCCAGTGTAAGATGTGACCCCAAAATATAGTATTCACAAAGATTCTCTGTATTTTCTGTACCCATGGGCCCTTTGTCTAGCTTCTGTTTTATATTATGTGATGGGCTGAAATAGATTGAAGGCAAAAACACAGAATGTGAGGTAAGTAACAGAAGGGATGTGCTGGGAATTAGCCTGAAAGAAATGGCAAGATGAACTTGAAGTCATGGGAATTAATTTCACAGGAAGGCTGTTATTGCCCCCTTTAGCAGCTAAAATTCACATACAGCCACATCTTAAGTAATGTGTCGAGCTGTCCGAAAGATAATTTGAATGCTGTCAAGGCAAACAAGAATATGCTCACAGATTCAAGAAGAATATATGTGCAATTTATACAACATCAATTTCTTTGGTTGTTTTTTGATGGAGCCATCACCATCAATTAAGTTAGTGACTCTTTGATTCAAATTACTTTTTGACATGTAGTCAACTAAATGGCTCACACAAGCATTCTTTTCTGCAGGGTTCCCTAGGCAGCCATATAGTAAATGTAAACAGGTGGGAAGGCAGAACATCAGTGCTGCAGAAGCTGTCTCGACTCCTCTACACCAGAGAGAATAATAACATTAAGAAATATGGAGACATTATTAGATGTCCTGGAATAAGGCTTCTAAGAGCCAATATTTGCATCTTAATTACCATTCACCAATGCTTCAATATTGTCAGTCTAGATAGATTGTGGTTCATCCTTACTTTGAGCCGCCTCACAAGGTGTTGGGACTTAACAAAGGATGGGAGTAGGTAATTCCCAAACAAAAAGAAGGATTGAATATCTGCTTGTGTCCTTGAGCTCTTGGGACAAGGTGATGAAGAATGAGTTCTAGGAGCTTTCCCTGTTGTAGCTCTGCTGAAGGAAAGCCACAGGGTGCTATTGTAGTAGGAAGGGAATCACTGAGAAGCAGTCTTTCAGGAGAAAGGGATATTCTAGATCATGTGCATAATGAATATTTATATATGACAATACTGAAATAACTTTTTCTAATAATCATCAAGATGGCCGTCCTTATCTGTATGTAGAAAAGGATCATTTGAAAGTGGAATAGAGTCAGAAGGTAGAAAAATGGTTAGATCAATGGGCTTGAAATAAGGAAGGCTCATCTTCATAAATTCAAATCTGGCCTCAGACACTAGCTGTGCGACCCATGGCAACTCACTTAACCCTTTTTGGTTCAATTCCTCATCTGTAAAATGAACTTGAGAAGGAAATGGTGAACCACTCTAAATATCCTTGCCAAGAAAAGCCTGAATCGGATCACAAAGAGTCAGATAAGATTGAAATTACTGAACAACAACATAGAAGCAGAAAAAAATCTCTGCTAGTAAGAGGTGTATCTGTTTTATTACATGGACAAATGCCTTAGGTTTAAAATTTAGGGAAATGTATCTATATACATGTATACACACACATATATATATACATATATGTATACATACATATAAATATCTCTGTTTCTCTGTCTCTCTGTCTGTCTCTGTTTCTCTGCCTCTGTCTCTCTGTTTCTGTCTCTCTCTCTTTGTGTAATCTCAAATCCTGTCTTCTTGTCACAAAGAATCATGGAAATATTAATGTTAGATGGGAACTTATACATAATTTATTCCCAATCCTTGATTTTACTATTGAGATAACTGAGTCCCAAGGAGGTAAAGAGAATGATTATTGAATAAACAGAAAATTAGTAGAAGAGTCAAAAATGTAATTTAAATCTTCTGAACAATAGTCTGGTTCTTTACCCCCCCACACACAAAAGCACATTACCTCTAAATACCCAGAAATTAGTGGAAAGAGAATAACACTGGATTTAAAATTGAAAAGGCCTCGTTTTGATTCACGGCTCTGCAGTTTACTATTTGTGTGATGTTGAGAAAATCACTATCATTTCTACACCTAAATTTTCTCATGTGTAAAATGAGCAAGTTGGACTGGACTAAGGCTCTTTCCAGCCTTGGGTCCTATGTTATTATTTTAAATAATGGCATGTAGGGAGGTATAGAGTAACTGTGAACTTGTGGTAGCTCTGCCACATTAAACACAGCTTTTAACTTTTGTGGGTCTCACTGTGCCCCTTTACACATTGACAATGTTAATGTTGCCCCTATCTACAACAAAGTATTATTGGGAGGATGAAATGATACAAATAGATGTGAAAATACTGGGAGAAAAATGGAAAGCCCTGAAGGAATGTAAGGTTATCATTATTTCTGTTATTATTTTATTGTCACTTTTCACTGACACTGGTTCTTGGATCAGGATATTTCTCAAGTGAGAAAGCAGCATAAATCTCTTGGTTGCTTAAACTCCAGTCCAATTTGATACTTCTTATGCACTGGCTGCTTTGGCCCCTTGATAAAATGTTTCATGCTAAGATATACAGTCCCAATACCTTTGTGTTTACTGGTTTATAAAATTCAGAAGCATAAAAGACCAAGTTTTCCTGGGTTTTTGCCAAGCATGGAATACAGATGGAAAGCTGAGCATTAAGCCTGTTATGCCAAACTTAAATTTGGCCATAAATTGTCGAATATTTTCAGTTCAAAGAAACATGGCAATATTATCTTTAAAGCAAATTGCTACTGAAAACCAGCCACCACATTAGGGAAAGGACAGATGGGGGAAGGTACTTCCAAGGGGAAAAGAACAACACAAAAATCATTTGTGACTTAAGTTGCATATATATGTTGTTTCTCATATTTCTCCCACCTATAAAACAGCATTCATTCATTCATTCATTCATTCATTCATTCTTCCCAACAAATATTTTTGGAATACCTATTTTATATTTATAATAGACATCATGAGGCATTTAAAATTCTTCAATATACAAGACATAGTTCCTGACCTCATGGAACTTATGATCAAATAGGAGAGCTAAAACATGTATTTATATAAAAACTATTGAAGCTATATTGTGTTAGAAATCAAGAAAGGTATGTGCAAAATAATATAGGAAACAGTTCATTTCTTACTTAATAGCAGATGGGGAAGAGAATTATGGGAAGTTTTATGTAGGAGATATCTTTAAAAATTATTTTATGATATTAGTATTTTTCATTCTTGCATTTTTTTGTTTCACTATTTAGAGATATCAAAGAAAACTATTCTATACAACACCAGCAATAAGAGCATCCACTAGCAAAAGCATGGTTAAATAGTCTACTTCTAGGCTGTCCTTTATGAATAAATTATTCTTCACGTTCTCTCAGTCATTCAAATTTGGAGTATGTGGGCTCAAGCCTACTATAACCATTTAAGAACAAAATGACTCCAGATTCCATTGAATTATGCTGAGAACAGAGGAACTATCACCACTGCACCTGACACAGCTTTCTAGACACCAGCCCTTATCCAGGTCCTCAGTAGTGTTATGGGTAAAGATAATGGCATGAAGTGGCCACGTGTGTAGAGATTAATTATGAGCTTCCTAGCTTATGTGACCATTCACATCCCTGATTTAGAAACCAGCCACTAAGAAGGATTGTGATGGACAAGGACAGAAGAGAAAAATTACTCCCCTAATCATGTCCTTCCCATTCTTAGTGGCATCCTTTTTATTACTATCACCATTAGCCTTGCTCTAAACAATTGTATTCCAAATCAGTTGGTACTACCCTGTCATATGGATAGCTATTTCCCAAGTCTTTCTGTCCCAAGTTCCCCTACTTCAGTAAATAGACTGGTAAAAGGAAGAATGAAGGGAAATAAAAGTGACAGAAAGAATTATGGAAATGGGGATGGTCAACATTGTGAAGAATCTTTGCAGAGGTTGTTGAAGATGTTGGAATTTAACAGTTAAAATATCACTATAGTTATGTTAAGAACAATTTAAGTATTACACTGAGGAGTGAAGCCAGATTTTCAGGAGTAGAGAATTGAATGGTGGTAAGGAAATGGAGATAGTGAATATAGACTATAGACTATTCTTTTTAGGAGTCTATGAGTTTGACAACAAATAATATACAGGATGAAAGCTTGAGGGGATGATAAGATTAAGTTAAAGAGGAAACTGGGGAATTTTTGTATGAAATGCAATAGGATCTATAGAGAGGGAAAGTTGAATATGAGAAAGAGGATGGATGATTGTGGATTAAGTTCCTGGAGGAGAAAGAGGGAAATAGGATTAAGGGTACCTGTAGGCACATGGAGAAAAACTTTTTCCCCCCTCAGGGATCAATGTTAAAATGTTCCCATAGATGAGGATGTATAGGGCTTTTGAGTTGTAAGTAAGGGATAGGAGAAAACTCATGCTCGATGTCCTCAATTTTCTTAGGAAAATAAGAAGAGAGGTCATCTGATAAGAGTCAGGGGACTAGGGGCTGAGACAATATTGTTTACAAATCACTGCAGTGATGATTCATAGTCAATCAGGGAAGAACTCAGGGAATACTATGCAGGAGTAAAGGTTCCCTTGATATTGCCTAACACAAATTTGTAGTGGATGCTGTTGGTACAGTACTTTGACTTTGCTCAGTAATGCTTAACAGCTCTTGTGTAGTAGTGAAGGCAGATGATGCAAGTGACATAAAGTAGGGGATGTGCATGGAATGAACAAAAAGTGGGCAAGGTATTAAAAGACACAAGCCTGAATATTTGGATTGGCTAATTAAAGGGTCAACACCCTGAAGGGAGAAAAGTGAGTCCAGAGCAGGCAGAGGGATAGAAGAAATGGACTATGTCAGGGTAGAGATGAAAAATAAGATCAGGAGGAGTGAAACAGAAGGAGATAAGAAAGAAAAGGAGATTATGTTCAGAGAGGTGAGTTCCATAATTCAAAGTGAGAGAGGAGGAACAGTTTGGGAGTAATAGTGAGATCTAAGCCTCTGTGGGTAATTCATATCAATATGTAGATTATTGCACTTGACAATGGTGGATTTGCCTCATATGTGATGCATATCCTGTCTTATATTTGGATATATATTACTTGACAATTATATGTTTGCTTCCCTAATTGTGTCTTTCCAACTACTTCTTTAAGGGAAAGTACTGTGCCTTCATTTTCTCTTATGTCCACTAGGGGCTTTTGATTGATTGACTGAATAAATGAGTGAATGAATGAATGGACCACTCAATCAATAAGTCAAGGTAATTTTAAATTCTGGTAAGAAAACAGTGAATATGCAGACAGAAAATATTGCTTATCCAAATAGCAGGATAAGCTTCCTTCCTACAGGCTCTCCAGAGTAAAAGGATCAGTGAATAAATCAATAAAAAAGTGGTTTTTTGAGAATCAATTGTGTGCATAACACATGGAAACTAAATCCTCCTAACTCTGCTTCATAAGTTCATGTAATAGCATCCTCTGACTTAAGCATGCTTTCATTTATATTAAGTTGAAGCCTGGACTTTCTCCCCCTCAAAACTCCATATGAGAAGTGTTCAAATAGATACTAAATGACAGTCAAGTTGGAGAAGGCACACCTACATTGAGGGAATTTATATAACGAAAATAAAGGAATTTAGGTTTCTCTCCAACTGAGATTCTGTGATTATAATCCCTGGCAAAAGATCTAGTCATGGAGTTATCACTTATTAGCTGATTTAGACCATCTGCCTACAAGATTTTGTGGGAGTATGGCCACTGCACATCCTGAAGCTTCTTGGAGCCTTTGGTGAGAGTTGGGTGAGAGGCAGACAACAAAGGGTGGATGAGAAGCCCTGAAAAAGGCTGGGCAAGCCCTCACACCAGAGGTGCTAGTCCTTCCTGAACACCCCATACTAACCTGGAGGCCTCAAACTCATTGATGAGTTAAGGGGAATAACTACCCCAAGTATGCGAAGACTTCCTCTGGTGGAATGGGCAGATGAGAACAATTTTTATTGGGGGCGTGGGGAGCAGTACAAGAACCTTACTCATTGGAATTGGTTCAAAGAGGGAATAAAATACACACTCAGTTGGGTATAGAAATATATCTTACCCTATAGGAAAGTAAGAGGAGAATGGGGCTTACAGGAGCAGAAGGGGGAGATTGATAGAATGGAGGACAGATTGGGGAAAGTAGCAGTCAAAAGCAAAAAACTTTTGAAAATGGACAGAGTGAAAGAAGACAGAGTAGGATAAGCAATAGGGGAAAATAGTGTGAAAGGAAATACAGTTAGTAATCATAACTGTGAAAATTTTTTACAGCAAGTTTTTCTGATAAGGGCTTAATTTCTCAAATATATAGAGGACTGGGTCAAATTTATAAAAATAAGAGCCATTCCCTAATTGATAAGTGGTCAAAGGATATGAACATGGAACATTCAGACAAAGCAATTAAAGCTATCTATAGTGATATGGGAAAAGTTCTCTAAATCACTATTGAATGGAGCAATGCAAATTAAAATAACTCTGATGAATCACCTTACATCTATCAGATTGGCTATTATAACAGAAAATGGAAAAGATAAATGTTGAAGGGGATGTGGGAAATTGAGACACTAATGGTGGACTTTTGAACTTATTCAACCATTCTGTAGAACAATTTACAACTATGTCCAAATGTGTCTCAAACCATACATGTCCTTTGACCCTGCAATACCACCACTAAATCTGTATCCCAAAGACATAAAAAACAAAAAGGAAAAGGACTTATGCATACAAAACTATTTAAAGCAGCTCCTTTAGTGGTGGCAAAGAATTGGAAATTGAGGAAAATGATGCCATCAACTGGGGAATGGCCAAAATCGTGGTGTATGATTGTGATGGAATACTATTGGGCTATGAGAAATGTTGAGCAAAGAACGCTCTCAGAAAAACTTGAAAATATTTACATGAACTGCTGTGAAGTGAAATGAGCTGAACCAAGAGAACATTGTACACAGTAACAGCAATATTTTATGATGATCAACTATGAAAGACAGCTATTCTCATCAATGCAATGATACCAGACAATTCTGAAGGATTTATGATGAAAAATGCTTTCCATTTCCAAACAAAGAACTGATGGGTATGAATGCAGATAGAAGCATACTTTTTTTTTAACTTTCTATTTTTTTCTTTTTTCTGGAAGAGTGTGTTTTCTCTCACAACATGACTAATATGGAAATGTATTTTGCATGACTGCACATGTATAACTTATATCAAATTGCTTACCATCACAGGGAGGGAGGATGGAGAGGGAGAGAATTTGGAACTCAAAATTTAAAAGAAGGGGCAGCTAGATGGCGCAGTGGATAGAGCACTGGCCCTGGAGTCAGGAGTACCTGAGTTCAAATCCGGCCTCAGACATTTAACACTTACTAGCTGTGTGACCCTGGGCAAGTCACTTAACCCCAATTGCCTCACTAAAAAAAAAAAAAAATTAAAAGAAAAATGAATGATAAAAATTGTTTTGACATGTAATGGGCAAAATATTAAATAATCAAAACAAAAAAGAAAAGAATGGAAGATAAGTTTCAAAAAAGTGTCATTACTACATTTGAAAAGAAGATAGAAAAGCTAGCTTTAATTTATTTTTGAATTCATCCTCTTTGAAATCAGTATAGGTTTTATTTTGCATTGTCGCTATTTAATAAAACTTCCTTAATTCATTCCCCAGCCTCAAATCAAGTTTTCCTCTTTATTATCCAGACAGGTTCCTTCTATCACTTTATAGATATGGTTGGCCAGGATATTTTTATGTAGCAATTCTCTGAGAAAACTATCTAAGCCCTTACTTGTATTGGCAGATTGGCTCACCCTAATATGTCCACTGTTTCTCCGCAGGTGTTTAAGGGAAGCATCAGGGTATTGTCTTTTTGAATGTTGTATTTCACAAGTCCCAATTGTTAAACTTACTAAAGTGTTTATGAGCTACTATCAACTAGACAGCCAAACAATTAGCTTTTAGCAAGGCAAGACCAAAGCTGAGGAACTTCCATGCCCTACCCACTCTGCCCTCCCCTTGATTTCTTCTCAGAAATGGCTCTCTCTTCTCTGTCACCAAGCACTCTCTCTAAAACTGGCTTTATATTTCAGAGATTACTGCTTGACGAAGTTTCTTCAGCCAAGCCTGCCCAACATAACTTGCAGTTCATCTAAAGCGTCATCAGAAACATCTAAATTGTTCAAGGTCTTTTTCACATTTGGATGTAATGCTTTTGATAGATTTCATTCAATCAAAGCATTTTCCCACAAGAATGAAGTAGTAGGGTGTTGGATTTTATCATTTACTTTAGGTGGGATAGGGTAATTTAATTGATTTACTCAGTTGAGCCCCACCTTTATATGTGAATAACCTGATTTATAGGGTTGTCATTTATCAGCATCATGGGCAGCTTTCTATTTTATATACTGGGATAATGTTGTATAGATTCCAGGGACCAAGAATCAGTATCCACATAAGACACTGAGTCCTGGCCCAGCAGAGTCTGTATGAGTATTTTAAGACTTTTTGGAGCAAAGGCCCTTAGGGAAATGCAGAAACTGTCAGAAGAATTTCTTGACAATAAGGTCTTTTGAGGTTGATGGCCAGTTTGCTTATGACAAGTGACTGACAGCTTGTGAGACTATAGGAAAAAAGTATATATATATATATATATATATATATATATATATATATATATATATATATATATATATACATACATACAATACACAAGCAGTCACTGATTGATTATAATCACATGGAGGAGGGAAGGGATTCTGTTTGAAGAAACAAATGGGGTAATGTATGCAGTTGGAGTCCATCTGAAAAGATAGTTTAGATTAAAATAAGTGTATATATATATAAACTGTAAGTGATTCTGGGCCACTGGTATGTAGTACTACTGTCTAAGATGCTAGGGAGAGAAAGAGTTACTTCTTTTTTTCTCATCCAGATAGAAAAGGCTAATCAAAGGCATGGAGCATTGATTAGAAAGAAATTTAAATTACCTTGTTAACAACTGGCCACTGGTTCTTGAATCCAGAGAGTATGGTGCCTGTTTTGTAATGGAAGAATAGGCTTCCTTTCTATCTCATACTTAGCAGCTAGTGCAGTCAGAAGCTATTCTGGACTTTGTCTGGGGAAAGGAGCCAAGCATGACATGTAAGACAGAAATAGTCAAACATCTAGGGTCTACTGATCATAATATATTCAGATAAGAAATGTTCCTGAGGGTATATGTGGGAAAATAGCATCGCAAAAAGTTAATGCACTTTTAAAAAAAAAGGTCTGGTTGTTCAGACTGCAAAATATGGCATAATTTGAAGGAAGTTGAAGTCGATCAACAGTAGTCATAAAAAAAACTAGTACTTGGAAAGAAGTTGGGAATACGGTGTCTAATTGGCATATGTAGGGAATGCCTGCTAAAAATATTTATCCTGATGGCATCACAAGATTAGAGAAAGGACTACAACAGAGGTGAAGTGATGGTGTAACTAACATAGTCAGGGATAGAAGAAGGCATTTAAAAAGTTCAAAGGTTATGTTAACTGAGCAGACTTTAGCCACATACAGAGACTAGCTGAAATGAGTGAAGACAATAGGAATAGAAAAGAGTTGTGAACAGGAAAAAGGCCAAAAATGTCATTCCCAATCTTAGCTTTCTTAAAGGATTTCCTGATGTCTTTACATCTTCACAGAAGTGAACAAAAAGCATATAATGGTGATTGTGATGATGACAACCACAACTGTGATGATGATGATGATCGTCCACGGCTTTAATAAATCCTAGACCAGGGGATCTTAGTCTGGGACTGGGTGTTTATAGACTTGGATAGGAAAAAATGTATCTATATTTTCACTAACCTCTAACTAAAATGAATCATTTCCTTAAGTTATGATAAAAATATACTCTAAGTAAAGGTCTATAGGTTTTGCCATATTGCCAAATGGAGTCTGACCCAAGAAAGATTAAGAACCTCTATCCTAAAGTGATCCTCTAGACCTGAGCTAAAATTGTATTTTCCCATATTTCCCCCACCCCTGCCAATAGCTTATAATGTGGTCACTTCTGGAGTGACTTGACAACAAGCTAGTTAGAAATCTCTGTCAGACCATAGGAAGAAATCTGCCCCACAACCCAACTACCTTTTACGTGGAGGTCATTGATTCTTCCCTTTACTCTCCCTGTGCATTTTCTATTCATTCTTCCAAGGTCCATCTCAGTCAAGTAATTAATTAGCTGAACAAGAAGCTTTTATTGTGTCTGCTTTTTATTACTTGCTGAGGTTACAAATGTAAAAGTGAATATATTTCTACCTTCAAGGAACTCTCCCATCTGTAGGGAACTTTCCTAAAGATACCCAGCCCACACTCATCATTCCCTCTTCTTTCTGAACTTTTATACTCTGAAGCATTCAGGGTCTTCCAAAAGATTTAGTATAATTTTAGTCTATCAAAGCTCTTTTAAGCTATTATATCTCCACTAAAGGAGGCATGTAGGTGACAGAGTTGGTAGAGCACTGGTCTTAGAGTGAGGATAGACCCAAGTTCAAATCCAGCCTTAGAGACATCCTAACTATGTGACCTTGGGAAAATCACTGAAATCCTTTTTGCCACTGGAGAAGGAAATGACAGACTATTCCTTTCCCTTTGCCAAGAAAAGCGCAAAGAAAATGTTCACAGGGCCATGAAGAGTCAGAAATGACTGAAACAACTGAACAAGGTAACAGTCTCTACTAAGGCTCTGTGCAGTTTTAATCTATTATAAGATTAAGACCACACTAAGACTTTTGAAAAATTCTATATTAACCAGTCCTCAAACCCATTTCACATGGGTGTCATTTGTTCAATTAGACTTATCTTCGTGAAGATAGGGCCACTGAATTCTCAGAGTATCACAAGGCTAGAAGGGATCATGGAAATAATCTCTCTCATTTTGAGGAGGAAAGAACTGTTACCCAGAGAGGTAAAATAATTGAGTGACGGCAACATAGGGAGTAAATAGCTGAGCTGGATTTGGACGTAGTCTCTCCAAAGTATGAAATTCCAAGGGCACCTAGTACAAACTGGGAACACAGAAGGTGTATGAAACAATATGTATTATGTTTTATTATAAAAAACAGTATAACAGAGTATAAATGTTAGAGGAAAGCAGTTAGTCATCAGGAGAAGAGATTTCTATAAGTCAGGATGACTGGCAATGGCCCAGGATACAGTGGATGGCCTTGGTGCCTTCATTGTCTGATCAAGCTCCAAGCCTTCCATAGAGATTGCTTTAGGTGCCTTCATGGCCTTGGAACAAATTTTTTCTCATCTTCCCATTGCTCTGGGGGAAGTCTTTCCATGGTCAGGGCAAACATTGCCCTAACTCACTGACAGGTTTAAAGCCTATCAGTTACCCTCAACCTGGTTAAGCCCATCTGGCTAGACAGTTTTACTGAGGTGTGGCCATTGCACCTGATACAACTTCTTGGAGTCATAGGTGAGAGTTGGATGAAAGGTGGACAACAAAGGTGGATAATCAGCCCTGAAAATGGTTTAGCATGCCTTCCCACTAGAGGTGCTTATCCTCCATGAACACCCCATATGCTCCTGTCTAGTCTAAACTATGCATCTATCACTGTGTTCTGAACATTGGAGGTGCTTAATAATTTTTTTCAATTGGCAAACCTTTAGGTTTCAGTGTTGGGAAGGGAACGTTACAATGGAAATGAATGGGTGATGCTACAAGAGAATCTCCCACCTTATCAGTCAGGCTGCCATTATTGTTTCTTGTGGTCTCTGGATTTGTGGGCATCAAGGTGGAGCTTTTAGGACATGTCCAAAAGGGATCTGAGAGGGTCCAGTGGGCATGGTGCCCCATAGTGGCCTCTAACCTCAGGATTTTAAATTCAGGGATTTTAAAAATGATTTGCATAGCACAGTAGTAGTGAAAATGAAACCAAGGATTCTAGCCTCCCTCTTCCTCTACCACTACTCTTTTCCCTCTATCACAGTGGATTGAACTGAAAAAGGAATGAATAGTTTATAATGAAAGTGAGGGACTGAAAAAAAAAAGAAAGCTTAATTAAAAATGGACAATTCTAGTCCTTCTTACCCTCTGTTCCTTTTTTAAGACATATTCTCCTTTGAATTAATTTGATTTTTATTAACTCTGCAGCTATTAACTACTCTCTCATAGCTCCTGAAGAATACATTTGTAATTAAAGGGATAAATACAACCTAGACTTATGTATCATACCGATTAATAGCTTGTCCTTGGACAGAACCTCTGTGAAGAGTAGTTCACATCTCTTTAAATGCACAGCTTTGTTTACATCACAGATTTCTGTATGCTAGAGGAGATGGGAAAAGTGAAAGCTTGGGCATTTCCCTTGAACAATCATAGTGTACAAGGCAAAAATGCAAAAGCATGGGAAACTAGATTTGAGCTGGGTCCAGAAGGATGGACTGGATTTGAGATTTAGAAAGGATAGAGAAAACAGTTGAGGTGCAAAAAATAATGTTAGTAGTTAACAATTATTTTGCTCTTTAAAGTTTTTAAAGCACTTTACAGGCATCCTTATCTATCTGAGTCCTACAGTCCCTGAGTTCCCTTCCTATTCCCACTGCCCCTTACATTGTGCATTCTCCAACCCTATTTAGTCATTAACAAACTCCCTTTCACTCTTGATCACTTCCTTTCACACTCTCCATCTTCTTGTTTTCATAGAAACCTGGATGTCTCAGGAGTACAATACACCCCTGGACAATATCACAGTGTTTGCTTGTCCTTTTCCTCCTTTCCTCCAGTACACTGGGTCAATAGAATGAGTTCTTCCACTCTTGGACTTTTGTCTTCCATCAGTCAACAATCACTGATATCTAAGGCTCACTCTATCAATGCTGTACAATACAGATCTTTGTTGTTGGACTCTACGAGGCAACACTCCACTCTCCCTCCTTTTTCAGAGTTTGTTACCTGTTTCACAAACTTTCTTTACAACCAAACTCCTGCCTGCATACCTGGGTGATCTGGTGTTCGTTTAAATGTGTCCTTTCCTTAGTTCTCAACTCACATGATCTCAGTTTTGATTCAATCTCACTGTCCCACAGAGAGAAGCAACATGGAGAACACAGCATGCTAGGCTTAGAGTCAGAAAGACCAGAATTCAAAATCTTTCTTTGATACATACTATCTATATTACTTTAGGCAAAAAAATTGACCTCAAGGAACCTTAATTTCACTGTGTCCAAAATTGGGATAATAAAACCCTGTAAAATCTGGATGACCTAGCTTTTAAATTTTTTTTAAATAATAATAAACATTTTTATTTAAAGTTTTGAGTTCCAAATTTTATCCCTCTTTCCCTCCCTTTTGTATTGTTTAAAATCTAATGTGGGGGGGCAGCTAGGTGGCACAGTGGATAGAGCACTGGCCCTGGAGTCAGGAGTACCTGAGTTCAAATCCAGCCTCAGACACTTAACACACACTTACTAGCTGTGTGACCCTGGGCAAGTCACAACCCCAATTTCCTCACTAAAAAAAAAAAAATCTAATGTGGGTTCTAATCTGCCCTCCCCCCCCCCGTTTTTGGGGGAAACTGGCTAAAATCACTGATATATTCAGCAGGAGCTTAGGCTTTTAAGAATTTATTAAAAGATATATTATAAGATAGTAAAGAGAGAGAAGGATTGAAAACTGATTCCTTATAGCATGGAAATCCTAGCTTTCCTAGCAGTTCTGCCCCCAAACTGATGTCTCAAACCAAAAGAAGAAGATCCAGTCAGACAGCCTCAGCTTCCTACTTCCTATCTTCTTTCCCAAAATTGGAGGTTCTTCAAGTTGATTGGTTGAGAGTGGTCTCCTGTTGATGTCACAGTCCAGAGCCTCTGAGAGCACACTCTACTCAGGGTTAGCCATGTGTGGTCTCAATTTAATCAACCTTAACTAGGTTCAACTTCTGAAAACAGCACCCTACTCACGGCTGGCCAGGTGTGGTCCCAATTTAATAATCATTCCTAAATAGATTCTCAGTTTCTCAGTCTCACCCAATTCAATCAATTCCAAATCAATCTTCAGGTGGGGCTCCTGGGTGTCTGCCAAGTACCATTATTTTATCATATTCTCTTCCTTACCCCTGCTTTGTTAAGAAACAATTGTTTCCTTAAGAAGCAATAACATTACAGATACTTATGACTAGCAATGTAAAGGGAACAATGTAAAGAGAAAAGAAATTGAGTGATGCAATGACAATAAACTAAAAGGGGTACTCCCCTTTAGTAAGTGGACATTATAAACAGTGTATACAGTGGGGAAAAGGAGAACATGTCTTTGAAGTCTTTTCTCAGATGATTCTTGGGATGTCCTCTGGGTGTAGTTGTGGAATGAAAGTCTTTTGGGTTATGATGCTGAAGATCAACTAACAAGTCTCAGCTATAGAGTTTCAGGTGTGATTGTAAAGTTGTTCAGGTGTTTCAGATGCTGGTAATCACCTGGGAAAGTTTCCTACTAAATTGAGCTTAACACAACTTTAAATAGCTTTGCCAATAATCAAATCAAACAATGAGAGTTCTCAAAAACATGTCTAATGAAATTCAGAATCTTTTAGAGATTTTACAATTATTGTCCAGTTGTTATACATGAAACATATAATAAAAACAAAAATTGAAATATTCTCTAAAACTTAATATTACTACACTTTCCTCCCTCCCCTCCCCTCTCCTTGAGGTGGTAAGCAATCAGATATAGGTTATACATGTACAATTATGTAAAACTTTACCATATTAGTAATTTTGTATAAGAATACTTGGATAAAAGAAAAAAATGAAAGAAATTTTAAAATAGCATGTGCCAGTTTGTGTTCAATCAAAATCAGTTCTTTCTTTGGAGGTGGATAGCATACTTCATCATTAGTCCTTTGGGATTGTCTTGGATCCATTTTATTGCTAAGAATAATTAAGTCATTCACAATTCTTCACTGAATGATATTGCTATCCCTGTGACAATGTTTTCATGGTTCACCCTACTTCACTGTACATCAGTTCATATAAGACTTTCCAGGCCTTTCTTAAATCATCCTGTTTGTCATTTCTTATGCCACAATATTGTTGTTTTCCTCCATTCTTGAAGAAGACCATGACATCGGGGTGATATCATGACTTGCCCTGAATTCTATTTAAGTGAGGGAGGGTTGGTGCAAGATTACCAACCTCACTATCTCCTCTAGAGCCATCTGGGTCCAGTGGCAAGATAGATATCAGGATGATCTAGAGATGGCCCCAGATGTTTAAGGCAATGGTGGGTTAAGTGACTTGCCCAGTGTCACACAAGTAGTAAGTGTCTGAGGCAAAATTTGAATTCAAGTCCTCTGGACTCCAGGGCAGTGCACTATCCACTGTGCCACCTGGCTGCCCCTATAGCACAATAATATTCCATCACATTTATATACCACAGATTGTTTAGCTATTCCCCAATTGATGGGCATTGCTTTGATTTCTAATTCTTAGTAACCACAAAAAGAGCTGTTATAAATATTTTATACAAATGGGTCTTTTTCTCTTTTGGGGTATGTCTTTGGGACAGAAACCTAGTAGTGGTATTGCTGGATCAAAGGGTATGCACATTTCTATAGTCCTTTGGGCATAGTTCCAAATTGCTTTACATAATGGTAGGTTCTGTTTACAACTCTACCAACAGTGGATTAGTTTTTGCTGACCTATCTTTCTAGCTCATTCAATATTTTCCCCCATCCTAAACTCTACAATCTAGCTAAACAATACACTTCTCTCTTCCGGATACACAATACTCCATTTTTCATTTCCAAGCCTTTGCTGTAGCTATCCCCCATGCCTGGAATGTACTTTCTCCTTAATTCCACATCAGAGTCCCTCTCTTCCTTTAAGAAGAAGCTCAAACATAATCTGGATAGAAATATTTCCAGTCTCTCTAGCTGCTAGTGTTCCATGTTATTTATATTTATATGGTTATGTGTTCCCTCCCTGCTATCCTGCCCTTCTTCCTAATCCTTTAAATATAATCTCAATGCCAATAAGAAATGCTCTAGCTTGTTGTGTTTCATATTTGTTTTTCTAGGCATAGCACAGTGACCTGTACCTAGTAGGTGCTTAGTAAAGTATTTATTGATTATTTGATAGTTCTTACCTCATAGGATGTGGTGAAGTCCAAATGAAATAATATATAAATAACTGCTCTGCAAACTTGAAACTGTTATATAACTGTCAGTGTGTCCGTAGGTTTCAGTTACCAATAAGAGTCTCTTCCATAATTTTTAACCTAGAAATTTCCCTCTCTGATTCAAATCTTTTATTTTTCAATCCTCCACTTAAACTAAACTTATACTTTGTAAATACAAACCCAAATCCCTCTCTCTCTTCTAATCCTTCATCCCTACTCTGGCCTTCATCTCTCTTTAGTATTTTTTTTACAGTTGACCAACTGTGCACTCAGTACCAGCTTTGAAGCTGAGATACATCAAAGTATGACTCAATTCTCTGCTGTTTGTGCTAATTTTGGCCTAACAACACCAAGAAAACAGATTTTCCATGAGCCAGAACCATACCATCCACACATGGAACCATTGATTACAGCAAATGGAGAAATTCTGAAGCTATGGATAAGTTCACTTACTTGGCAGTATGCTTTTCAAGGTTGTACACATAGATAATAAGGTTGAAACACACTGCCAGAGCTAGCTCAGTGTTTGAGAGGTTCTGAAGGAAAGTGTGGGAGAAAAAAGGTTTTAGACTGTGGTAAAAAGTTTTAACAGTCGGTTAGATAATGGAGAGATGCCAGGTTTTTTTTAGGACCACCCTTTCGGGGAGGAGACCAACGGCATGAGTCCACCTGCTGTGCACGTCAGACTGCCTGCTAGCACTCCACTTCCTGGGTGCGAGCTTAAAAGGCAAGGAAAGAACAGAAGTGAGAGTTTTTTTCCTGCTCTGCTGGTCTCCTGACTGCGCTGCACAGATGGTCTCTCTCTCCCCAAAGGTGGCCTACTCTTTTGGTGAGTTTTATACGGAATATAGACTAAGCTTAGACTTAAGATGATTTGTATTGTGTTTCTACTTTCCTATCCTTCTAATCAACATCACCTTGTGACTACCATACAATAAATGGTCTATCTAGAAAACCAGAAACTTCTTCCATTTACTAGTGTGGGAGATAAATTAAGGGAAAGGTTAAGTAGGGTAGATTTATGATCTAATATCCAATTTTAAATCTCACAAGACTACCTATCAAACTGAAGGTCTACAGAGCCTCTGTGCTGATCTCATTGCTGCATGCCTTTGAAACCTGGACAGTATACCAACATTATGCTAAGAAACAGAATCATTTCCATTTGAATTATCTTAGGAAGATTCTGAAGATCACCTGGCAAGATAAGGTACCAGACACTGCGACCCTTCTAAGAGCTCAACTGCCAAGAATTCAAACTCTGCTGCAGAGAGCACAACTGTGATGGTCTAGACATGTTCTTGTTGTTTGGCCATTACTCTGTGGAGTTGTGGTCATAACTTGCAGTAAACTGGATTTAAGTGAGGCAGGGTTGGGCAGAGTTACCAGTCTCACTCTCTCTTCCAGAGCCATCTGAGTCCAGCAGCAAGATATCATTCAGCACAACTGAAGATGGCTGATGCAGAAGCAGACTTTGGTATTTTTAAGCTAAGGTCTTTCCCAGCTCTCAGTTTGCCTGAGGCAATGCCCATTCACTGATTAAGGCTAGTTAAGAAATAAGGAAAAGAGGGGCAGCTAAGTGGCACAGCAGATAGAGCACCGGCCCTGGAGTCAGGAAGACCTGAGTTCAAACCTGGCCTCAGACACTTGACACTTACTAGCTGTATGACCCTCAGCAAGTCATTTAACCCCAATTGCCTCACAAAAAAAAAATGAGGAAAAGAAAGGCTTCTTTTACCTAGTCAAAAGAAAATGAGTGAATGAATGAATGAGGCCAAACAATGATAACCAGAGTTATTTGGGTTTAAGGAGTGGTACTTAAAATAAATATAGCACATAATGCCCAAGATATCTTGTGAGGTTTCTGCAGGTAATCACGCTTATATTCCTTTGGGCAGAGTACCCACAGGTAAGAGTATAATTCCCTATTCTTTGGACATGCTATTCTAACACCAAACATACATTTGCCTAAAAAACAATTTTACAGAGAATTCACAGAAGGCAAGTGCCCACATGGTGGTCAGAAAAAGAAATTAAAGGAAACTCTCAGGGTCTCTCTCACTGGCCCAGGACTACCCAGCACAGTGTGCCCACATCAAAGAAGGTGCTATGATCATACATGTATAAGCTATGTGACCCTCAGCAAGTCATAAAAACTCTCTGTACTTCAGTTTCTTCATCTATAAAGTAGAGGGGATGTACTGGATGGTTTCTAAAACCTCTTCCCACTCCAAATGTGTATTATCATTTGGAATAGAAGTTAAAACTAGTTACTAGGCAAAGGGGTTTGGCTGAGCCCATTTCTCTTTTTACTCTGAAGGTGTCTCTAAGGATTTCCTTCTGTCCCCTGTATCAAGTAAAATCAAGTTTGACTTTCAAAGACCTTCTATAATTTATCCTTAACCTACCAATCCAATCTAGTCTCCCCTTCTTCTTTGATTTGTACCCTCAACTCTAGTCAGGTTGATATCATTGACTATCACATGCATTAAGATCATTCTCTAACATGTACTTTACTTAGTTCAAGCTGATCTTACACCAATTCAATTAAACCCATATTCATTAAGCCCCACCTCTACTTAGATCCCTGAAGACTTTCCGCAGCAAGAACAGTTTGTTTTAAGAGTCATGAAAGTAGTTGAATAAAGAGTTGTAGAATACTTAGAGCTTGGTGAGGCATAGAAGTTGCCAAAGGAAGCCATTGCATCCTGGGCCATCACCAGTCATCTTGATTTTTGTCCTGTCACTGAACTTTGATGACTCATGAAAAGAGAGTGAGACTGATGACTTTGAACAAATCTGTCTCACTTACATCCAATTCATGTAAAAGTCAAAAAATCATGCCATGATGTTATTGGTCCTCTTTAAAAATGGATGAAAAACAACAAGGGTACTAAAAGAATAGTTCCTTCCCTTAAGGAACTGAGATAAGCAAATGCTATGCAATTTGAAGTGGGAACCATCAGTAAGAATTGGTGTGCAGGGGAGAGTTGTAGAATCAGAATGCTTAGCCCTGAAAGAGTATGGTTAAATATAGAAATGAGGGAGAAGAAAAAGAAGGAGGAAGAGATGACAACTTTAAGTGGCACTTCTTCCTAGCCTTTGAAATCTGTCAATTATTAAGCACTAACATAATCCCTAGTTATATTACTTTAAAATGTCTTCATTTTAAATTTTTGCCTTGTGTCTCCTTTCCCCAATCCATTCTATTCTCCTATTTGAGACTGAATTGTCTAAAACAATGTTTTCCCCACGTCATACCCCTACCCCGTTCTGATCAAAATAATGTAGCAGCTCTCCATAGTCTACAGAATCATTTCCAGTATGATTTACCAGGCATCAAAGTTCTTCCACAATCTAAATTGTACTTACGTTTCTAATGTTATCTTCTCATATTTCCACACTATTTCCCACTAGTGGGAAGATATCTATATACATCTATCTAGATAGATAGATGTAGATAGATATAGGTATAGGTATAGGTATAGATATAGATATAGATATAGATATAGATATAGATATAGATATAGATATAGATATAGATATAGATATAGATATAGATATAGATATAGATATAGATATAGATATAGATATAGATATAGACATAGACATAGACATAGACATAGACATAGACATAGACATAGACATAGACATAGATATAGATATAGATATAGATATGTGTGTGTATATATATATATACATACACACATATATGTGTGTGTATGTATTCTCAAAATAAAAATGTCCTGCTTTAATCAAAAGAATCTGCTAAAAATAGATCTGAGTATAGTGTCTAGAAGATAGTAAGTCCTTAATGTGTATTCTCCTAATTATCTATCATCTTTGTTTCTCTTTCTCTTTTTCTTTTTTCTTTTTCTTCTTTCCTTCCTTCCTCCCTTCCTTTTTTCTTCTTCTCTGTCTGTCCTTATCTACTTGTTGCTCCCTCGGTTTCCATACCACTCACCTTTTTTTTTCTTCTATACTTTTCGTATAATTTATTCATTCTAGAAACTTTTCCATGCCTACGCTGGACTTAAAATATAACTTACATTTATTATATGTATAGCCCTGTAAGTTTTCCAGAATATTTTGCTTTTATTTTATTGTTTTATCCTCATAACTGGGTAAGATAATTGCTGTAAGTGTTATTAATCTCATTCTAAAGATTGGGAAACTGAATCTCTGAAAAGGATCAGTGTCTGACCCCTGCTCACAGAATAAGCAAGAAGTGTAGTCAGGCCAAGTCAATAAGTATTTATTAAGTAACTACTATGTGATAGTCACTGTGCTTAGTACTGAGGATATACAGAAAGGAGAAAAATGCCCTTGCTCACAAAGAGATTATGGTCTAATGGAAGAGACAATATCTAAACAGCTATGGACAAACAAGCTATATATGGGACAAACTGGTAACAACAGCAGAGGGAAAGCACAGAGATTAAGAAGGAATGGGAAAAGCTTGTTGGCATCAGAATTAGAACCCAACTATCTCTCCTGACTCCATAGTGATGACTGTTTCCACTGTACTCTGCAGTCTTTTTCCTTCCTTTGAGGTTCCAGCTTCTTTAGGAAGTGTTTCTTGAATATAACAGGTCTCAGTAACCCCTTCCTCCCATTTCTTTTCATTGTGTTTTACTCTTCATGTATGCATGTCTCATGTTCCAAGTTAATACATATGCATGTTACTAGAAACCAAGAGCTCGATCACATGCTGTTTAAATCTCCCTCGCTTAGGACCATGCCCTGTTTATAGAAGGCAGTTGCTGAATTTTGTGGATTATTTTGCAAAAGATCAAGTTTAGGATCAAACTATTCCTGTAGAGTAACTTCTCTGCATACCCTAGGACTCTTCACTTTAAATCATACCTTATTTAACTCTTGAGCCTGGCACCCTGAGTTGAGGGAAGCATTAGGATTATAACTCTTCAAGCTGATCTGGTGGTTTCTTCATAGATAACTGGCTCAATTGTTTAGATGCCATCATATGTTTTCTATTCTTGCAGGTAGGAAATTTGTCCTGGGCCAAGAGAAACATTGATCCCTGACTAAAATGTGTTATTACTGGAGTATGACTAGCTGGCATACATGACAAATGTCTAGTCTTCCTGCCCACAGTGATAGAAAAGACAAGGATCCATACAAGCCTCAAGTTTTAAGCAAGGAGTTACTAAATATTAGACATCATCTGGTCCAGTCCCATCATTTTGAAAAAGAGGATCTCAAGAGCAGTCACATGAAGTTCACTTGAAGGACCTTAGCCTGAAGAAGAAAAGACATAGGGAAGACATATTTTTGTCTTCATATATTCAAAGGGTGGTCATATGAAAAGGAGATTAGATTTACTCTCAGTTCTAAAGAATTAGGGGAAATGATTAAAAACTGAAATGAACTATATTTAGTTTTGATAAAAAAAGAAAATGTCCTATCTAGTAGTTGGAACTTTTAAAAAATATTATGGATTGCCTCAGGACCTGGTCATTCCCATCTCCTTGGAGGTCTTCAGGTAAAAGTTAGATAACCAGGGGCAACTAAGTGGTGCAGTGGATAGAGCACTGGCCCTGGATTCAGGTGGACCTGAGTTCAAATCCAGCCTCAGAGACTTGACACTTAACTAGCTATATGACCTTGGACAAGTCACTTAACCCCAATAAAATCACATGCACACACAAAAAATCTAGCAAAAAAAATCTAATATTCAAAAAGTTAGATAACCAGCTGTTGGTGATACTTTAGAAGGCATTTTTTAAAGTATGGATAGCCTAGATAGCCTCTGAATTCTGAATCAACTCTTAGATTTTGAGAAACTGAGCTTTGGGAGGTTAAATGATTTCTTCTGTCATACAGGGATCAAGGAGCAAATGCATGATTCAAACACTGGTCTTCCAATTCCAAATCCTTTGAGCTTTCTACCGCAACACCTTTCCGATGGGCCCTTATTGATTATGCATGATCAAATTAGCAAAACTCAGGGCATGAATGACCTAATCCTCCCTAAGAAATATTATGATGGATGAGGGTTAACACGTTGTCACTTGAAGTTAGGTAAATGTGGTGATCACTTAACACCTGTAGTGCCACAAGACATGACAGTGGAGCTTCCAAAGAGCTAGAAAAAAGAAGAACAGAGTATGTGGGGAAGCTATATGGGTCACAGAAGTCACTTAGAGCCCATCTCTGAAGCACAGCTCATTATTTATTTATATCCCCCTTGCTAAATATGCATCCTTTTCAACAGCTCTGGGACACATCCCAATAAAGGGCAGTTAGAAATGGAGTAAGAGGCATTATTTTCTGAGTGAGCCAGTACCAACTCACTGGATCAGAAGCCTATGCTTCTATTTACAGAAGGGCCCCTTCCTTCCCTATCTTCCCTCACCCTCCTAAAGACACTGTGATGATAAGCCCCAAGCTACAGCTCTCCTTCACATTAGGGGCTAAACGATCAGAAGGGCCTTGAATGAAGTCAACCATCTGCAATACTGCAAAGAAAGTAGAATTTGGTTTTGGTTTGCTGTGATCAGTCTTTTAATCAATTTATTACAACTATTTATTAAGTCACTTACCTTGTACTAAGCACTATGTTAAAAAAAAAAACTAAAATGAAATAGTCTCTACTCTCAAGGAACTTACATTCTAACTTACATTCTATATGGAACATTCTTATAAGGAATGTATTTTCTCTATATAATTTACTATACACACACACACACACACATATATCATACATATATACGGTTTGCTCATGTTGTTTGGAGGCATGACTTTTCTGAGATCTACAGCTAACTAGGATTAAAAATTCAGGGTTCTTAATTATTTTTTTTTCTTGTGGGGCAATGAGGGTTAAGTGACTTGCCCAGGATCACACAGCTAGTATATGTCAAGTGTCTGAAGCTGGATTTGAACTCAGGTCCTCCTAAATCCCAGAGCTAGCGCTTTATCCACTGCACCATCTAGCTGCCTCATCTTCATCTGTAAAATTAAGGTGTTTGAACTAGATGTCCTCTAAAGTCCCTTTGAGCTTTAATTTTGCGATTCTAGAATTCTTTGTCATCTTCTGCTTCCTTGACAATGCAATGGAGAGCAAAGCTGGGAAAGAAAATAAGAACCTGGAAGGGTTTTTAGAAATCAGGAAAGTCTATGGCATGAACCTATGGTAAATAGGCCTCAGGAGTTAGAGGCTTTTACAAAGGCATAATAAGGCAAATAGAGGGAGGAGGAAGAGTTCTGTACAGATCTTCCACAAAAGGTCCAACCTGGTTTGGAGTATTAGGGAAATTGGAACTCAGAAAAGACCTGCCCTCTTGCACTGAGATGAAGCACTTACAGTTAATACAAAAAATATCTCTCTATCCTCCCTTGTTCCAATCATTTTCTTCATTAGCACTCTCCCTTGACCTAGCCAGTCAGGGAAAAAAAAAACACATCAGTAAATATAGCTTTATTAAATGCTTGGGTCAGGTTATGTGCCTGTCAGCAAAAGGGGGGAAACATGTATTTGGCCCATTGCTGCTGAGTGAGCCATTCTCTTCTCACCCTGTGCACACCTCAGCGACACCCGGCATTTAATAAGCATTGTATTCGGTGCCCTTTTTAAAATGATTGAATTATGACTATTTTATGGTTTCATAAAAGCCTTTATTAATTTGGGGAAGCTGCTGCGTCTTCTCATCTTGGCCTAGTCCCTGCTGAGTGATTAAATTATTCATGCGAGTTCCAATTGGCTATGTTTATTGTGTCCAGATCAGAACAACCAACATGGCTCTCCTCCCTTCTAAAGTATTGGAGGGGGGAGGTTTTGAGAGGGGTGGAATTCTGGGTGAAGGAAGAAAGGGTAGGGGGAATTCTAAAGGACAGCATCTCCTTACAAGGCACAAACAGGGACAGCACTGGAACAGGACCCCATACTGACAGAGGAGAATGTTTCAGAGGAGCCTGTGGCTGCTGGGGGTAGAATGGAGAGTACTAAATGCCAGAGATGAACCCCATGCTGAGTAACTGTCTTTTTTTCCCAGGGAAATGGCTTGATGTATGTGTAGCCCTCTCTCTGTGGTGCCTGTCTATTGCTACCTCTGAAAAGAGAATAAGGTATGCCTTCAATGGCCATGCTCACTAATGCAATGCAGACCTCTTCTTCAATCTTCCTCCCAGCCCACACCTTCAGACATCTCTCTTTAACACTCTCCAGCATAGGCCCTCTGTTTACCCAATGGAATGTTCTTTCTTATCCATAGAAATCCCCATGGGTCTATATTCATGCTTCTGGTCATCCTGTCCTATTTGCCTAGAATGGCATTCCTGAAGTGACCAGCTCAAGAATTATGGAAGTCTTCTCTAAGTACTCCCACCCTACATTGATTCGCCCCTTATTTTACATCTCCTCTGTATTTAAGTATATAGACTGTTATAAATTGATACACCCTTGCTTGTGTTTCCTTGAAATTTTTCTCTGTTTGCTGTAAAAGTGTGTGGGGGGTGGGGGAGAAGTGCTATACTTTTGTGTATTGATGTTTTTACATAGATTATAAACTCTCTGAGGGCAAGGGCTATGTCTTCTATGGCTAACTTCTATCCTGCTACTATAACAGCCCCTAAGGAACTCAGCTGTAGCCTGGGAATTCAGATATGGTTCTGAAAATAACATGTTTGTCATCAACTAAGGCAGGAATAATGACTTTTGATAGTTTCTGGGTAAATCAGAAAAGGGCCAGGGTTACTTGGATGTCAGAATACAAAGAATGAATTTGCTGATTGGAATGTAGCTGAGGCCTTAATACTTTTTTTCTTTTACTTTGTTCCACTCAGACAAGATAATAAACATAGATTAATTAAAAAAAAATATTTTCAAGCAGATGATACAAAGGGACCCTGCTCAAAGTGTAATTCTGCATGAGTACAACCCCTATTCCATTAATATCATTGTCCCTCTCAGTTTACTGCAAACCTATCTCTTCCTTTCCACCTGCAAGTCTGAACTTGCCCCCATTAGGAACCCATACATCTATCAACAGGTAGGTAGTGAGTAACCTGTGTGAGAAGCAGGTATATAAGGCTTTTTCCTTCCTTTTCAAAACAAAATTACAATCTTCATGATTACCAAAGATCGAATATTATTATAATCATTGGAATCCCTGACCAGGAATCAGATTGTCTGTGTTCTAGACCTAGCATACCAGCTTACTGTCCATGCTACTTAGAACAAGTAACAATCCCCATGATTCTAGTTCTTCATTGACTGTACTTCCTGAATTACTAGGTTACCATAAAGATCAAATAAGATAATATATGGGAAAGCATTTTGAAGACTGTAAATTGACAAAGAAATCTGAATCATTTAAAGCATATAATTCAGTGATGAAAAGTAGAGTTTAGAAAGAATGAGGAATTCTGAAGACAGAGCGCTATTAGAGTTAAGTAAGTATTAGCAAAGAAAGAAGGCTCGACTTGACCTGGACCTTAAAAGATATGTAGGATTTGGAATAGGCAGAGGCTAGCAAGATTGGAATGCCATTATTATGAAGAAAAGGAAATTCTCAGCTTGGCCTTGACTGCAGTTGCTAAGAGCACAAAGTAACTTGACCTCTTCATTCTAAAAGTAAATATTTGGTCCAGTTTCATTCAGCACTAGACATGTATCCTATGAAGAAGAAGAAATGGCATGTGGTTCAAATTCAGTTAAATTTGCTCATCCTTCCAGAGATAGCAATACACTCTGCAGGTTCCCTGCTTTATACTTTCCCTACTCCAATTTCTCTTTTGAGCAATTAACCTTTGCTATATGGAATGTTGGGTGTGTAAATCTTTTACTCTGTAACATGCCCAAACTTCTCCAGTATTACATTGTTGAATTGTCACCCCTTCCCCCCTTTTCTTTTCCTTTGCCTCTTTGCTTTTGACCCATTTCCTTCCTATTGAATGCACCTGAACACATAGAGGTTTAGATAGCCTAATCCTCTATGCTCAATTGATCCTCACACCAATCTCAGCTGTATTCTGGGTCCTTCTATTCTAGAAAGAGAGGGACTGTCCTTGAGCAGTGATAAAATAGATATCTGCATATGAAGTAAATTTTATCTCCCTTCCTCCCCACCAAAAAATGTCATGCATTAGGCCTGTTTATAGTATCTAAAATCTCTTGTGCTATGCCTCAAAGAGGCTATTTTAAAATATCAGTGCCTTGGGAAGAGGTGAGGGGGAGTTAAAATTTTAAGACAGTGTAATTAATTAATACCTTAGTGTAAATTATATTTAACTTATATTAATATCCTATTTAGTATTTTAATATAGTTATTGATTTCATCATTACTTTTTTGTATGAATGACTACTAGCTCTTGTTATTTATTCATTCAGGAATTCATTCACACATTAAAAAACATTTATTATGCCACAAAAATGTAAACATGTTTCTGCCTCTGCCCTCAGAGAAGTATAAGCTAGTGAATAACATTGAATTTGGATTCAGAGACAAGAGAATATAACTGCAAGCTTTTCTATATTTTGCAACATGTAGGTGACACCCACTGTTCTCATATATGAGGTCAGCACTTGTAGTACTAAGATCCCCTGTCTAAAGCTTCCATAAAATTTCACTCTTTTTTTTTTTCCTTCCTACTCTTTGGTACAGGGAGAGATTTGTGTTGATATCACTTGAAGGTGACTTTTCTTCTCCATGATACAAAGTGGAACAGAGAGAAGATTCCATCATGGGGACCTTTGTTAAAACCTTGCTTCTGATGAGAATCAGCTGAAACTTGCCTCATATGAAGTGACTGAGCCCATCAGGGGCTGGGAGAAACAATCTTTTAAAAAACTGGTCTAGCTTTGGAGACCCCACTACTTTTTATCTGTGTCCTGTTGTTTTCTTCTCTCTCCCTGGTGTGGTGGATAATGGAATTTGTGTTAACCCAGTGCCAAGCAACTTGATAGAAGGTAATCTGCCTTGTGTGACTGATTCCACTAAGTACATTGACTGCTGTTGGGCACATATTAGGTTTGTAATCAGAGCTGGCCAAACTGTGAAGTTGGCAAAGTTTATCTTCAGCATTTCCCACCGCTCATTTCCATGGTCTTCTCTCACCCCTTTTCGTATCCCTTACACCTAATGCCTTAAGTCTGCTCTATATTCCATACATGTGATACAATAGAGACATATGCATATATGCCTATATATATTGCATATATTTGCATTTACAAATTACATGTATACATATAAAAGTATGAATGCATGTATGTATGTATGTGTGTATGTACTTATATATCGAGGACTACCCCATGGGGGTCTCACTGTATGACTCAAAGGGAGGCAGAATAGACAACTCTAGCCTCCCCCATCTGAACCATTATCCAATGGAGACTTGATTTTCTGCCAGTAGGGGAAGCAGGAGGTTGGGACCAGAAGTTTGGTTCCTCTGTTCTCCTCAAAAACAGTGTGGTACAGGGCTAGAATTTTATCTATCTGCTCCCATAAATATCTTTAGTCTCAGG
The DNA here is from genome assembly GCF_019393635.1 of Dromiciops gliroides. Classification (NCBI taxonomy): domain Eukaryota; kingdom Metazoa; phylum Chordata; class Mammalia; order Microbiotheria; family Microbiotheriidae; genus Dromiciops; species Dromiciops gliroides. Next base: position 330,568,878 of record NC_057861.1, on the reverse strand, counting down.
GATGTGATTTGCAAATTCAAGCTAAACTTTTGATGGCTGCATCTTCACTGCAGGGTGGGGAGGAGAACACCAGGGCTCCCTTTATATCTAAGTCTCAACTATTTTCCCACCAAATACTAGTTCTACAATGAACATGCAGAACGTAGCAAAGAAAAGCATTAATCCAAACCAATAGCAAAACAGAAATCAGAGAAGGTATACATAGGAGAATATATACCAAACAATCCGGAGTAAAGGAGCTCCCCCATTGGGAGAACTAAATAGCTCATCTTAACCAAGAGAGAGCCTGAAAACCCATCTGAAGGGAAGTTCCCAGTAGTTTCTAGCATAGCAAGCTAGGGATATGGATATTATGGAGACTGCCAGCTCCTCTCATGCTGGCCTCCTCCAAGAGTCTTTCCTTTCAGCAACCTGAAGTGGGGTTGGCATCTTTCATTTTTTCCTCTCTAATCTGGCAGCTGGAAAAGCCTAAGGCAACAATCTAACTCCATGAAAAAAATGTCCAAAGAGCTTAGAGTTCTCCTTTCTCTCAGTCCTGCCAGCTCTACCTAACCCCTTGTACAGGAATGAGGCATTGATATCCAGCAGGGAGGAAAGAGTCCAACACCAATTTGTCCTGAGACTGGTTTACAATTTTTTTCTTCACTTGTCTCTATAATATCTGACTCTCCATGACCCCATCTGGGGTTTTCTTGGCAAAGATACTGGAGTGATTTACTATTTCCTCCAGCTTATTTTACATGGGAGGAAATTGAGTCAAATGGGGATTAGATGACTTGCCTAAAGTCACATAACTAGTAGGTACCTGAGGCCCAAATTTGAACTTAAGTACTTAAGTCATCCTGACTCCAGGCTCAACATTCTATCCACAATGCTAACTAGCTGCTTGTTCTCTCTCTCTCGTTCTCTCTCTCTTGTTCTCTCTCTCTCGTTCTCTCTCTCGTTCTCTCTCTCATTCTCTCATTCTCTCTCTCTCTCTCTCTCTCTCTCTCTATATATATATATATATACACACACACACATACGTATATATAGATATAATTTATATTGATAGATAAATAATATGTTTGGGTATATATGTACATACACATATGTGCATATATACATATTGTATATATACATAGAACAGATAAACACATATACATATGCTCATTCATGCATGCATATATGCATATACATACACAGATATACACATATGTATCTCTCAGGTGATAGAGAATAATTGTTAGGTCTCAAAATCAGAACCTTGAAAGACCAATGCTTAACTCAAAGAAAGGAGCAGTAGTGGAATTTCAGATAATAGTGAGAAATAACCAGTGGTTTAGATGTCATTGAGCCTTGAATGTTGGCCTTCAAATCACAACACATAGCTAACTCTCTATTCTGCTTAGGTTTAAGTTTGACAGTGTATCTCAAAATGCATATCTCATCTCTCATCTGAGATAGAAACATAAGCATTTTGGGTACAGAAAATAGTGGCTTATATCATGAAGAATCAATCTCCTTTAATACAAATTGCAAGTTTGAGTGAGGTTTTGTTTTGCTTTATTTTTATTTAAATATCAACATAGATGATAAATGTTTCTAGAATATTTTCAGATACTCTGGAAGAACTGCAGTAAGTTCAGAGGATCACAAATCTGATGGTGGAGTATACTTCAGAGGTCATCTAGCCCAAACCCCTTATTTTACAGATGATGAAACTGAGGCCTTGGAAGTGACTTGTCCATTGTCATAGATGCAACATCAGAGGTAAAATTTCAACACTCCAGACTCCTCTGATACCAAAGGCTATGCTCTTCTGGGTTGTTTTACCATAGATTGGCACCCTAAATGATAGAAATAAATAAAGATAGATAGATGGATGGATAGATGATAGAGAGATAGATAGATACATAGATAGTGTTTATATTCCCATATATACAAGCATATCTATATGCCCATATATACATACATTATATATATATATATGTGTGTGTGTGTGTGTGTGTTTGTGTGTGTGTGTGTGTGTTTATATACACACACATGTATAAAGGCACACTTATGTGTACGTAGTCTTTATTTGCCTACTATAAATATTAGGTGAAATGTGGATAGGCCCTAGATCAGAATTACAGACATTTTGCAGGCTAGATGCCCTTTTTCTCTGTTTTTATACAATTTTAGCAAGTTAAAATTTGTGGGCCTTGCAATGAAAGACTTCCTATGCTTGTCACTGGTCATTCAAAGACAAAAACAAACAAGTCCCCGAAGTATAGGAGATTAGCTCTTACTGGGACATCCAGGGTGTATATAAAATAAATATTGTATTTGTATAAGTATATATATATATATATACACATACACATGTATATGTATATATGTCCATATGTGTCTATATTTTATGTATATATAATATATATATGCAATACACATACACACAATAAATGCAATACAATTTTATGAGAGAAGTATTTGTAGAGGAAACTCTAAAAAGTGGGGGGATCAGGAAAGACCACTTATAGGAATTGGTACCTAAGTTATGCTTCAAAATATTCTAGAGATTCTAAGAAGTAGAACCAAGGAAGGAGAGTATTTTAGCCAAGCCTGTGAAAAGGAACATATGGCAAAGATGGAATCAATGTTCAAGGAATGGCCAATAGACCAACTTGACTAAAACATAGAATATTTGAGATAAAGTATAATCACTAATGAGGTGGTGGAATGTGTAATTAATGATTGATAAGGACCATACATTTTAATAAATGTAGTCATTATAATCTTTGTGATTTTTCCCAATTCCTACTTTCACTGGTACACTGAGTTTCCAGAGACTAAACTAACATTAGAATCTGGGGATCTTTATCTTGACTCACGTTAACACTGGTGAAGTTCCCAGAACAAGACTATGTCTTCCCCTCAGGGTTTTATTAGTACCCCTAAAGGGGTTATTGGTGTCTCTGTAATGCTATTAGCTTGAGCCCTATTCCACTGTGTTCTCCTCAATATCAATCATGAATCAATAGTGTCTCAGTATCATTTAACCAATTAACATCAATCACCTTTTACAAAGAGGATTTTACTAAAAAGGTATAACAAGAAGAGAGATAAAAACACATCTTCCCCTTCTCAAGAGGAAACAGGCTTTCCCCTATCCAATTTCATTCCCTGGTGAGAATGGGCTCAAAATTAAAGGGGTGACTACAAAACAGCTTACTCCATTAAGTATACATTTAAATACAACATAGTCAATGGCTGAATCTTATCCTTTGCCACTACAGGGTGGAGGGTTGATCCACTATGGAGCTGGTCACTTTTCAGGGCACTACTGGGGCTTCACCTGGACCAGGTGCCAACAACAAGCTGTGCTATGGATTCTAGTTCCTGGACTTTGAAATATTTAAAATTTGTTGTTCTTGGTGTTGTTGGTGGTGGTATGAGTTAATTGTCATTAAAAGACAGAAAACAGTCATAAAATGCTTATTCATTCCCAAAGACCGGATCAGGGATCTCATTGGGCTCAGTACACTTTCTATACTCATACAGCCTAAGCTCTGATTGGCCAGTTTCCTATTACCTATACATGGCAGAGCACTTCCCTTAAGAAAGTCAATCTTTTTTGATGAATAAAAATATCACTTATACAGATATAACAAGACAGGACTTTGTGATGTTTAAAATCCATAGTGTGTGATCTCCTTAAATTAGAAGATCCAGCACCAGTCTTTGGGCATTAAACATTTATTAAAGCATACAGATATTCACAAGCAGTTCAGAAAGTTAAGAAAAAGCTATCTAGCCTAGAGTTCCAGCCTGGTTGAGTTCTTCCTCAAGTCCTCCTCCATGAGCCTGCTTCAACCATGAATTCTCCAGCAAACTGAGTGTGGAAGCTTTTTATAGGTCAGGAGCATAGGTGGTCCTTACACACTGCTTCAAGATGATTGGTTATCGTCATCCAAATCCATTGGCTTTGAAGGTGTTCTCAAGTTGAGTTCACAGTCTAGCTTCTGAGAACAATACCTTCTTAAGGGCTAGCCAGGTGTGATTACAATCCAGTTAACTTGAAGTAGGCTAATCAGCAGTTAATCACTCTCACTTTATTCAATCAGTCTAGATTAATCTCCAGGTGGGACTTTGAGTATCTGTGAAATCCCATTATTTCATCACAACTATAAATGGTACCTCTTCAATTCATTCCACAACTGATAAATGGCCAAAGAATATGAATAGGCAATTTTCAGACAATGAAATCAAAGCTATCCATAACCATATGAAAAAATGCTCTAAGTAACTATTGATTAGGGAAATGCAAATTAAAAGAACTCTGAGGTACCACTTCACACTTATGAGATTGGCTAATATGACAAAAAAGAAAAATGATAAGTATTGGAGGGGATGTGTGAAAACTGCATTGTTGGTAGAGTTGTGAACTGATCCAACCATGCTAGAAAGCAATTTGGAACTATGCCCAAAGGGCTATTGGGCTGTGCATATATTTTGATCCAGGAATAACATTACTAGATTTGTATCCCACAGAGACTTAAAAAGGGGGGGGAGAACCAATTTGTACAAAATATTTATAGTATCTCTTTTTGGGGTGGCTAAGAATTAAAAATCAAGGGGATGTCCATCAATTGGAGAAGGGTTGAACAAGTTGTAGTATATGATTGCAATGGAATATTATTTTTTAATTTTTAAAAATTTATTTTAGTTTTCAACATTTGTTTAGATAAGATTTCAAATTTCAAATTTTTCTCCCTCCCTCCCCTCCCTCACCCCCTACCCTAGACAGCAGATAATCTGATATAGGTTTATAAATATAAACATATTTATGCATTAGTCATGTTATACAACAAGAATCAGAGCAAAAAGAAAAAACCATGAAAAAGAAAAACAATACCAAAAACAAAAGAAATGGTATGGTCCAATAGGCATCCATATTCCTCTGTTCCTTTTTTTTTCTGGATTTGGAGGGTCTTTTCCATCACGAGTCCTTTGGAACTTTCTTGTACTGTTGGATTGGTGAGAAGAATCTAGTCTATCACAGTTGATCAACACATAATGTTGATGATACTGTGTACAATGTTCTCCTGGTTCTGCTCCTCTCACTCATCATCAATTCATGCAAGTCCTTCCAGGTTTCTCTGAACTCCTCCTGCTCATTGTTTCTTACAGCACAATAGTATTCCATTACATTCATATACCACAACTTGTTCAGCCTTTCCCCAATGATGGGCATCTCCTCAATTTCTAATTCCTTGCCACCACAAAAAGAGCAGCTATAAATATTTTTGTACATGTGGGTCCTTTTCCCTTTTCTGTGATATCTTTGGGAAAAAGACCCCAAAGTGGTGCAATGGAATCTTATGCTATAAGAAATGAGAAGCAGGATGATATTAGAAAAACCTGGAAAGAATTACATGAACTAATACGAAGTGAAGTGAGCAGAACCAGGAGAATATTATACATAGTAATAGCAAAATTGTAAAATGAAGAATTTTAAGTGATGTAGCTATTCTCAGCAATACAATAATCCTAGACAATCCCAAATATTCATGATGAAAAATACTGTCTCCAGAGAAATAATGTTGTCTGAATAAAGATTGAAGCATACAATTTTCACTCTTTTCTTCTTTCTTTCTTTCTTTCTTTCTTTCTTTCTTTCTTTCTTTCTTTCTTTCTTTCTTTCTTTCTTTCTTTCTAAGTCTTCTTGCTAAAAATGACTAATATATAAATGTTTTACATGATTGCACATGCATAACCTATATTAGATTGCTTACTGATAGTGTAGGGAAAGGTGAGGAAGGGAGACATGGAATTTGGAAATTAAAACTAAAATATGTTAAAATTATTTTTATATATAATTGTGAAAATATAAAATATTATTTTTAAAAAGGAACCTCTTATGGGGTGTAGTAACACAAAATATTTGATGACAGCAATGAGACAAATGAGCAACAGAATAAAAAAGAGGAACTTGGAAGGGAACACTACTGAGGATTCTGATGTCAGGATGATATTTCCTCCCTGATTCAGTAAAAAAAAAAATGTCCTGGCTTATTTACCAATTGATAAATGGTCAAAGGACATAAACAGACCATTCTCAAAGAAAAAAAAATCAAGCTATCAATAGTCACAATAAACCAAAATGCTCCAAATCTTTAATGATTAGGGAAGGCAACTTTCAGTTCCAACTGACATGCATCGAAATGGTAAAGGTTACAAAAATATAAATAACAAATGCTGGAAGGATTTGGGGGAAGGAAGCACATTAAATACACTGTTTATGAAGTTGTTTGTGAATTGATCCAACCATTTTGCAAAGCAATTGAGTATTACATCTCAAATATCTGTTGAGTCTCAGCGTTCTAAAAAGAAGAAAAAACACCCGTATGTACAAAATACTTGTACTAGAACTTTTTGTAGTAGCAAGTAATTAAAAAGTGAGGAATGGGGGAGGTTCTTATCAATTGGGAAATGGTTTAACAAGCTATAGTAAATGAATGCAGTGGAGTATAATTGTGCTTTAAAAAAAGGACTAACTTAATGGGTTTAGAAAACCTGAGCATACTTGTGTGAACTTAAGCTGAGTAAAATGATCAGAAAAAGGATACCACTTTTAAAATGTTTATAATTATGAAGAAAAACATCTTTGAAAGATTTAAGATCTTTGATAAATGAAAGGTAGAACAAAATTGCATCTTCACAAAGGAAACTAAGGAGGTTTGACAAGGAGAACATTCTATTTTATTTCAAAAGCACCACCAACAACAATGACAACAATAAAGACACATACACATATAAACTCCCAGAACACAGAATTTCAAATAATTTCATTGAACAAACACTAAATGTATTATCTTTTTTAATATTTAGAATTTTATTTCCCCCCAATTAAATGTAAAAACAATTTTTACATTCTTTTTTAAAATTTTGTGTTCCAAATTCTCTTCCCCCTTCCCTCTCCACCCTCACTTAAGAATTCAAGCAATTCAAAATAAGTTATAGATGTGTAGTCATGCAAAACATTTCCACATTAGGTTGTGACAGAAAACAGAAACAATAAATTTAAGAAAAAATAAACTAAAAAATATGATTCAATCTGTATTCAGACACAATCAGTTCTTTATCTGGAGATGGATCACATTTCTTATAAGTACTTCAGAGTTGTCTTGAATCATTGTATTGCTGAGAATATCCAAGACATTCATAAGTGACCATTTTACAATATTTCTCTTGCTTTGCATACAGTATAAATCTCACTTTACATCAGCTCATGTATGTCTTTCCAGGTTTTTCTGAGAGCATCCTGCTCATCTTTTCAAAGAGTATAATAGTGTTCCATCATAATCTCATCCCACAATTTGTTCAGCCATTCCCCAATTGATGGGCATGTCCTCAATTTCAAATTATTTGCACTAGAAAAGGGCTGCCATAAATATTTTTGTGCATATAGGTCCTTTAACTTTTTGCCTTAGTTATAAATTGCTCTACATAATGTTTGAATCAGTTTATGAATCCATGAAGAGAGCATTAATGTCTCATTTTGCCCATATTCCATACAATATTTATCATTTTCCTTTGCTATCCTATTATCCAATCCCATATATATATGAGGTAGTACCCCAGATTTGTTTTGACTTTCATCTTTCTAATTAATAGTGAGTTAGAGCATTTTTTCATATGGCTGTAAGTAGCTTTGATTATTTCATCTGAAAACTGTTCATATATTTTAATCACTTATCAGTTGGGGAATGGTTCTTATTTTAACAATTTTGACTTGGTTCTCTATATGTTTGGGGAAAAGAGGCTTTTATCAGATAAACTTGCTCCAAAATTTTTTTCAGTTACTATTGCTAACTGAATTTTCCTCCATCCTACTCCCTCCCCATGTCATTTACTCTATTCTCTATCTCCTTTCACCCTTTCTTTCCTCAAAGGTGCTTTGCTTCTGACTTCCCCCTATCTGCTTCCCTTCTATCACCTCCCTTTATCCCCTTCTCTTCCTATTTTCCTTCCTATAGTAAGATAGATTACTATACCCAATTGAGTGTGTATATTATTCCTTCTTTGAGCCAATTCTAATGAGATTTTCACTCACTCCCCAGCAACTCCCCCATCTTCCCTTCCACTGTGTAAGCTTTTTCTTGCTTCTTTTATGTGAGATACTTCACCCCATTCCACTTCTCCCTTTCCATTTCTTCCATTCCATTACTCTTTCATTCCTTAATTTAATTTTTTAAAGATATCATCCCTTCATATTTCACTCACACCTGTGCCCTCTGTCTAAATATACTCCATCCAGCTGCCCTAATTATAGGAAAGTTCTTATGAGTTACAAGTATCATCTTCCCATGTAGGAATGTAAACAGTTTAACCTCTTATTATCCCCTATGATTTATTTTTCCTGTTTACCTTTTTTATGTTTCTTTAGAGTCTTGTATTTGAAAGTCAAATTTTCTATTTAACTCAGGAATTTTCATCAAGAATGCCTAAAAATGCCAAAAAATGCCTGAGCTAGGTGGCTCAGTGGATAGAGTACAGGCCCTGGAGTCAGGAGAACCTGAGTTCAAATCCGACCTCATACACTTAACACTTACTAACTGTGTGACGCTAGGCAAGTCACTTAACCCCAATTGCCTCACTAAAAGAAAAAAAAAGCCTGAAAATCCTCTCTTTCATTGGATTCCCGTTTTTCCCCTGAAGGATTATACACAGTTTTGCTGACTAGGAGATTCTTCGTTGCAATCCCAGTTCCTTTGCCCTCTGGAATATAATATTCCAAGCCTTCTGATCCTTTAATGTAGAAGCTGCTAAATTTTGTGTTATCCTGACTGTGGCTGCACTATCCTTAAATTCTTTATTTCTGGCTACTTGCAATATTTTCTCCTTGACCTGGGAGCTCTGGAATTTGGCTATAATATTTCTGGGAGTTTTATTCTTAGGATCTCTTTCAGGAGGTAGATTCTTTCAATTTCTATTTTATCATCTGGTTCTAGATTATTAGAGCAATTTTCCCTGACAATTTCTTGGAAGATGATGTCTAGGCTCTTTTTTATCATTATTTTCAAGTAGTCCAATAATTTTCAAATAATATCACGTGGATCTATTTTCCAAGTCTGTTGTTTTTCCAATGAGATATTTCACATTGACTTCTATTTTTTCATTCTTTTTTTGCTTTTTTTTTTCTTAATTTCTCATAAAATCATTAACTTTCATTTGCTCATTCCTAATTTTTAAGGAGTTATTTTCTACAAAGATTTTTTGTACCTCCTTTTCCATTTGGCCTATTAGGCTTTTCAAGGCATGGGTTTCTTCATTTGCTTTTTGTGCCTCTATTGCCATCTGGCCTAGTCTGTTTTTTAAAGTGTTATTTTCTTCAGTATATTTTTGTCTCCTTTACCAAGCTGTTGACCCTTTTATCATGATTTTCTTGCATCACTCTCATTTTTCTTTCCATGTTTTTCTCTAAGTCTCTTACTTTATATTAATAGTTTTTCTTGAGCCCTTTTCTGTCATGAGAATAGTTAATATTTTTCTTGGAAGCTTTGGATATAGGAGCTTTGACTTTGTTATCTTCTTCTGAGGGTGTATTTTGATCTTCCTTGTCAAAATAGAAACTCTCTAGGGCCAGCATGTTTTTTTTTCCTACTTGCTCATTTCTCTAATCGATTTCTTGACTTTGAACTCTTTGTTAAAGTTGCAACACATTGTCCCAAGCCTTAGGGGGGTTGCACAGCTGTTTTCAGAGATTCTTCTAATAATTTGTAAGTTTTTAGTTCTTCCAAGTTGGTATGATTTAAGGATAGGTATGTTTAGTACTCTCTTGGCCTGTACTCTGGTCTGCAAGTAACCACAGGCATTCTTTTCTGCCCAGGAACTATGACCAGAATCCCACACCACTATGGCTGCAAGCTCTTGTGTGCTTATGTTCCTCCTCTGCCTGGAACCACCATCTAAGATTGTGACCTGTATCCTAGTATGGCCAAAACAACAGAGTCCTGCCCCAGTACTAGCAGAGTGATCCCTGTAATCTCCTGGCCAATTGTTTGACCTCCTTACCATCTGTGGGATGAATTCCAGAATCATTTGCTGCTGATGATTATTCAGAGGATCCCAAGGCCTATTCCTGGTTGGCTGTGAATGTGGCTGGGTCTACACTGGGACTGAGTTTTTGCTGGTGCAGCCTGTGTTGGGCTGTGCTCCACTACCCCTACCCACTCCTTGTAACCTTTTTTTCTGACCTTCTAAGTTGTCTTTGACTAGTAAATTATTTCACTTTGTCTTTTGTGGGTTCTGCTGCTACAGGAATTGCCTTATGGCATTATTTGAAGGTATTTGGAGGGGTCTTGGGGAGGCCTCAGGCAAGTCATAGCCTTTCCACTGCCATATTGGCTCTGCCCCTAAATGTATTTTCTATGTAGAACTTCTGCTAATGTCATACTCTAATATCTTGGCATTGATTGTAGGGTCTTAAAGCCACATTAGATAACAAAACAAAAAAACAAACAAAAAACCACTTTTCCAGATCCTGCTGAGTAAAGCAGACCTTGAATACTGATCTTTTGACAGACTAAACACATATTATTTGAAGATTAGCCAAGCTAAAGTCAGAGAGGCTCATTAGTGGATCAATGATCACTGACTAAATAATTGATTTTCAACACAATAAATACTGATCAACTAAGGCTAGTAGGGGTTGAAATCTATAGTTCACTTTTGACATTACAGATTCTTGTGAGAAGCATTTGTAGAGGGCTTGTGCTAAACCCTGGGAGATATAAGATTTGGAGAAAAGAAAAGGCAAGTTTTAAGCCCTTTGGCCTTATTAACGCTTCATTAAAGAGTCAGTTCTAGGTATTCAGTCTTTCATAGAGGATGGAATATTTCATTCCCCTTTCATTTACATATGATGCCCAGACACCCCTGAGCTTCTTGAAATTTTTATTAAGAATTTCAGATATTCTAGCAGTCATTTAGAAATGCCCTAGTTTCTATTAACACTCTCAAATTCTTTATCCTCTCCTCCTGTTTCTCTTTTCCTTTCATCTTTCCTTCACCCCTACCTGAAGCACCTTCCAATTGGATCTCTATTTTCCACCTCCTGCCCTATCTCTACGTGGTTTGGGTCCCAACTGGGAAGGTACTACTTTCATCAGCAAAATTGGGAAGTTAGTAAAGTATATCATAGGTATGTCCAGCTTCACCTGTCTTGCCCCCATCACTTTTAATTCCCCTCTGACAAGTTTCTCCCCATTTGCTAAAGTGGTTTTTTCCAAGGTCACAGGGCAAATAATGACCAAGTTGAATTTAGCTTTAACTCAGGGAGAGGGGATCCAGGTCCAGGATGCATGACACTGCATGACAAAGCAGTATCTTGATTCCTGATGTTCAGGAATCAGAATATTCTGAAACTTTTCTCCAGTGTCATGGTGCAAAAATGAAGAGCAAGGGCCTTGACAGCAAGTGAGTGGAAAAGTTTTACATTCATCTGTTCCCAGCTTAGCAAAAAAGGGCAGGAGGAAGGACAGAAAAGCACATCGAGAGAGAGCAAAGGACATGACCCTCTCTCTGTCTACGCATGACAAATCAATTTAATGTCTTTCATTACCACTTGAAAACTGAACTTACATGTGAACAATAAACTTTAATCTGGTTGACAACAGTTAAAAAAAATCGCACTGAAAGCAAGTTTCAGCGGCATGACATACTTTATGATGCTTATTAAAAAGACACACTTGTAAGTCAATTAACCTGGCTGATGGTACATTTTAACTTGTTTTCTAAGAGGAAAGACAGTCATGAAAGGGCAGAGTTTCTATCTATGAGGTTCTAAGTTGATTTTCTTTTCTCACAACGTAAGGGCTGAGCAAATGCTTGGGGACAGCATGTTACGGCTTCCAATGCCCAATGTGTATGAAGGAATGTTGAGTGATTGCACTGTCCTTGTTTTCTAAGTTTGTCATTCAAGGAGACTTAGAGGACATGCTAAACTGAGGTAAGTTGAGCTGAGCTGATGGAGACAGGCCTTTGGGTGATGATGTGGCTGTAGAAAATATGGTAATGCACTTAAGTTAGCTAACACAGAGATTTGGAACTCTTTGTAGAAATGTGAAGGCCTATAGGGAGAAAAAGGGAAAAAAATACAAGCAAACCTTTATTTTCTTGAATTTTTCCTAAAGGCTTTCCCCCTAAAATTTAGAAAAATTGAAAGCTAGTGGATTGATTTTTTGAATGATGAATATGTTAAAATATTTTTTTCAGGCTTGGCCCGACCAGACGCACGGCCTCTGGGTTGGGATGAGCTGCAGCTTCGCAGACTCAGGGCAGCACCCGAGACATGGCCAGCACAATGGTAGCAGTTGGACTGACTATTGCTGCTGCAGGATTTGCAGGCCGATATGTTTTGCAAACAATGAAGCATATGGAGCCCCAAGTGAAGCAAGCTATTCGAAGTCTGCCCAAATGTGCCTTCAGTGGTGGCTATTATAGAGGCAGATTTGAACCCAAAATGACAAAGCGAGAAGCGGCACTCATATTGGGAGTAAGCCCTACAGCCAATAAAGGGAAAATTAGAGATGCTCACCGACGAATCATGCTTTTAAACCACCCAGACGAGGGAGGATCTCCTTATGTAGCAGCCAAAATCAATGAAGCTAAAGATTTATTAGAAAGTCAAGCTAAGACGTAAAATTAATACACAGATAATGTTAAATTTATATATATATTGATTATGCATAGGAGTCCTGATGTTTTATAATAACTTCATAAAAGCTGTAATATTTCTTTTAAAAAATATTTTTTTTTCATATGTTGCTGCCTATCTTCATCTCCCTGCAATAATTTGTAGAAATTATAGGTGAGGTGATGGGTGATGGATATGGGAAGATTAGTCTCCAGGGCAAAGACTTGTGGATTTGGACTCAAGGCCTGAACAGATTTCAATCCTGCCTCTTCTTACTTCTTTTGTGACTGACCGTGGCAAATCAGTTAAACTTTCTGGGATTTAGTTTCCATACTTGTAAAATAAAGTCCCTTTAAACTCTACATCTTTGATTCCAAGATATGTTTATAGATATACATGCATTGATGTATATATGTATACACACAGATGCATATTCATATTCATATGTACGTATATGTGTATATTCATATTGTCATTATGTCAAGCACCATGATTCTTTAAATCCTTCCACTGCCCACAGACCATAGGGCCCCATATTCAGTAAATGTTTATTGTTGATACTGATGATGATTCTTATGTATTGAGGACAGGCAGCATATGGAACAAAACTTTTAAATGGAAGAAGATAATTTTATGCCCCCAGATGGTACTGCCACATTTATAAGAGAAGAAAGAACTCAGTTTCTATTTTCCATGGGGACTTCCTTCTATTGAATTTCAATATAAAGTTTAGTGGATTTGTTATTGTATACCTGAGTAGGGGCCAAGTCAGTCAACAAACATGTATCAAATGCAATGGCCTAGAAGCAACATAGATATAAGCCAGAGCTTCTCTTTGTTTCTGAAGATAGTGTATACAAGAAATTAATAAACTGAGATTATGAATAATGCTCATTCATATTTATATTTTTTAAGTTAAAATGAATTTTCACAATGCTTCTTTGGGGTAGATAGCATGATATTATCCAAATTTACAGATGAGGTAAATGAATCTCAATTAGTTTAAGTATGATCATATACATTATTATTATTAGTCAAGATTATATACAAAAAGACACAGTTAAGTGGCAGAATTGAGAGTCAAAGTCCAGAACTTTTCTCTCTTTTCACTATACTATTTCGTTTCTAAAGATCATTTTCAGTTTTGTTTTGTTTTTTACTTTGATTCTATAAGTAAGCTTGCTTTCTCAACATGTTAAGTGAAAATAAGAGTAAGAGAAAATTTTAGGGGTTTGGATTAAGAAGGAAGCTGGAATCTTTCTCCAATGAAGGAAGAAAGGATGGAAAGAAGCAAACATTGAATAATCATCTATGTGCTTATCATTTAATCCTCACATCTATTGGGGGTAGGCTAATATTATCCCCATTTTACAGACGAAAAAACTGAGACAGGACTGAGTTTAAGTGACATATGCAGGATCACATAACTATTAAGTATTTGAGGCCAAATTTGAATTAAGTATTTCCTGAATCCAGGCTCAGTTTTCTAATCCCTCAACACCCTTAAAATACACAAAAGGACTAGGAAGAAAGTAAAATACTTTATTGAAGGGTAAGAGTTGACCTTGATATATCAATATGTAAAATTTTATTAAATATAATTTGTATGGATTTGAAGATCATATAATTTATTGTTATTATTGTCATTATTTGTTGGGGTGGGCAAAATCATCTATCCTCACTTAGATTGTTGTCATTGCTCATCCTTCCTTTAGAAGAGGCCCAATGATATCAGGAGGGTGATGTCTTGATTTGCAAGTGAATTGGATTTAAGTGAAGCAGAACTGTGCAAAGTCATTAGCCTCACTCCTCCAGAGTCATTGGAGTTCAGTGGTAATACATGAGTCAAGATGAATAAAAACATTAAAATCCTCTGCAGGCTCACCTCAAAAAAGAGAGAGAGAGAGAGAGAGAGAGAGAGAGAGAGAGAGAGAGAGAGAGAGAGAGAGAGAGAGAGAGAGAGAGAGATGACTGGCTAAGGTCCAGGATGCAATGGGAAACCTTTGCCTCTTTAAACTAAGGTCTTTCCCAGATCTCAGTTTGTCTGAGGCAATGCTCATTCAGTGATTAGTGGCTAGGTATGAACTGAGACAAAAGGTGGCTTAGTTTGTCTTTCCAAAAGAATCAATCTGGGAGGAAAAGACCCTCAGAGGTTCCAGCCAAAACAGAAAATAATTGCTATTTGCACTCACTCTAAGGCATCAAAACCCAAACAATGAGCAAGTGAGGCTTGGGCTGAGATTATTATTGTTCAATCAGTGAAAGCCATAGTGATTTGGGTTTAAAGGCATAGTCAAGTATCCTCACTTAGAAGTGATGTCTATAAGACTGTATAGCTGTTTACAATAGTGTCATTTGAAATACTGGGGACTAGCCCTTTTCTGCCTAAATTATTGGGGAACTATGTTGGGCTTTTTAAGATATTGCTACTTATAAATTATTGGCTATTGCACTAGTTTTGACACCAAGCATTTATGAAATCATATTTAAATGTTAGGAGAGTATTTACTGCATTTAACACAAGCTGAACCCCCGCCCCCCAGCACCATATTGTCTCTGAGAAAGCACATGGTTCCAAGCCAGAAACTCTACATTACCTAGAGAGAAAGCTTAGCTACCCATAGACTTCCTCTTCTACTGTGTTCCCCATGATTCTCAGTCTCTTCCTCGTCTATTAGAAGTGGCTCTTACACACTGATCAAAGCTAATTGGCTAGAATCATTCAATTTCCATTGGTTGATATGACCTGAGGGTGGTCCATATTAAAATGAGTTGTACCATGCTGAGGTCAGGGCCTAGGGAAAAGACAAACCCTCTGAGGGGAAAGGCAAATGAAGTCTAGGTGTGTTTTCTATCTCTACTGAGTTAATCTGATTTCTATTTCTATTGATCCAACCATGGGCTCCTGTGCTAGTTACAAAAGAGATTAGGTAAAGTTTCTTAGCTAAGCCTTTGATTGGGAGGGGGGGAGGAATCTCTGTGTCCCCAAGAAGCCAATTATTAAAAATTATTTTCTCACACAACAAATTCTGAAAAGATAACATCTATTTGCTATAAAATGGAAATGATCTAATAAACTAGTATTTTATTTTTTCCAATTACATTTAAAGATATAAATTATATTTTTGTTTGCACCCACCCCTTGGGAAAATATAGAGGAAAGCCTCTATTTTAAGTGTTATTAAATTAAATATATACCATTTAATACTCTTTTATTTGTGCTTTTTGTCACTATCATTTCCAAATAATTTGTCATGTCCCAACAAACCCCTATCTATAACATAGAAAAGTACTTGAAACAATTATAGTAACTAAATTTGACAGTATATACAACAATTTTCACCAATAGTATATGACTGTGTTGAAAGGAAGAAGCCATATCTCAAAATGATCCCTTTGGAGCTAATATTGATCATTGTTTTTAATCTGAATTCTGACTTCTTTTAGGGTTACTTTCATTTATAGCATTGTGTTTGTTTATGTGTATATTCTTCTGTTGATTTCAATTTCCTCTTCCTATAAGAGTTAATGGAGTCTTGACACCTTTCTCTGAGTTCCCCATATTTAGGCTTTTTTTTTTAACATTTACTAGCTTCAGGAATGGTGGTGTCATGTACTGGTTAGAAAGCTGTTCTAAGAGCCAGGAATGCCCAGCATCAAATCCCACTTCTAATACATACAAAATTTTTGATCCTGGACAAGTCACTTTTCCCATTGTGCCCTGAGAAACTATTTAAGAGTGTATATTGTACATAAGGAATTTGTGAGCATTAATAGGAGCCCTCTCCTCCTCCAGAAATTGCATATATCAATAAAATCACAGGAGTAGTAGGTGTTGCAATACTCCAAAATTTGTAGAATTAACAAAATGTCAACAACAAACAGAAGCATACAGAAGACTAGACCATCTAAGAGGAATTCCTCTTCTTACACTTGTTACTCAAAATCCTTCATGATAATGGCAAACACCTTTGGCAAGCATAAATTTCACTGTTTTAGGTAAGTTCTTAATTGCTATTTACAGTGAAATAACCAGCTCCATATCATGAGATGTATCTTCATGAAGAAGAACTTTCAGGGCATCATTTTCCATCCCAAATCAAATGTTTGATTAAAAAGGATAAACATAAATGTGAGTGACATTGAATTTTATGTATCATATATTCAACCATGTAACTGTAATATGTGGACTTCTACACAATGGCATTTGGGAATCCCTGCCTGTTTCTTTCTGATGTCTTCAATTAAAATGCTTATTCAGCTATGTTTGAAGATGATTTGAATAAAGATTTTGTAAAGGTAGGAAAGTAGGCACATGAGTTGATATTGACATTTTCCCAATTGACATTTTCCACATTAATCAGATCTGTGATAATTTCTAAGAATTTGGTAGTCTTCCATCGCTCAGATATCTTGATAATTAATCCTTCAACACCCTGAAAATTGTGTTGACACCATCATGGAACTCCTCTATTTATAGCTAGCCTATTTAGTTGCTCTACTTTCTTTGTCTTCTGTAAATTTAAATAAGACTTCCTGAAACAATAAACCAGGGACTGTGATGTTAGAGCACAAATATTATGGTTCTACTGACTTTGATTTAAATAATAATATATAATAATATTCTTGACAGTTCTTTTCCATTTTTGTCTGTTCATTGTTACCCTCCCTGCTTCATCTTTGCCCCTAGAATAATCTGGCTTAATTGGGTCACTCATCAGGTTATCTGTAGACTTGTTTTCCCCTCCACTGACTTACTGTTTCATGAAGAAATCCCCCCAAAATCATTCAGAATCTCTATCTTAATATTCTGAAAATGACTTAATATTCTAAAATTATTTTATCTCAGCTAACAATTTCTCTACTTAGCATGGAAAGAAGTATTTGCTGGCTATGATTTAATCAATCAATCAACAAACATTTATTGAGTACTTTCTATGTGCTTATCATTATGCTAGGCTTTGGGGATAGAATGACATAGCTGAAAGTCATTCTTCACAAATGCTTACAATCTATCAATAGAAAAATCATGAGAGAGACAGAGACAGAGAAAAGGGACAGAGACAGAAAGACAGAGACAGAGAGATAATACATAAAAATTCAATGGGCACATTGAATCCTGGAAAGTACAGGTACAGTTGGGCCATTAAATCCTGAAAAGAGTAGGAAGACATTGAAACTTTTTGAGGAGGAGAGTGGCATAGTCAGACTTGTCTTTTTAGAAGATCACATTGACTTATGTGTAGAATCTAGATAATCTACATAATTCCCTTCAAATTTAAACTTGGACCTTCCTAATTCTAGGTCTGAATCTCTATCTACTGCACCAACTTGCTACAAATCAAAGCAATTTTATAGATCCACTATAAATCCAGCAATTGGCAAAGACAAGAAAACATGGAAATAGATTATATAAGAAGGGTTGCAGAAAGAGGCAAATTAATGCACTAATGGTGGAGCAGATAATTGATAAAATGATTTTGGAAAACAATTTGGAATTATGTAGATAAGGTAACTAAATTGTCCCTATTCTTATATTCAGGGATTCTACTACTGGGTTTATAAACCAAGGGGGTTATTTAAAAAAATATAATAAACATTTTTATTTAAAGTTTTGAATTCTAATTTTTATCCCTACTTTCCTCCCTCTCCTGCCCCTCCCTGAGGCAGTAAGCAATTAGATATAGGTTATACATGTGCAATTATGTAAAACATTACAATATTAATCATTTTGTATAAGAAAACTTAAATAAAAGAAAAAAATGAAAGATTCTGTTTTCCATAAATATTGGTTCTTTCTTTAGAGGTGGATAGTATGTTTCATCATTAGTCCTTTGATATTGTCTTGGATAATTGCATTTCTGAGAGTAGTTAATTCATTCACAGTTCTTCATTGAACAATATTGCCATCACTGTACACAACTTTCTCCTGGTGCTGCTCACTTCAATCAGTTCATACACATTTTTCCAGGCCTTTCTGAAATCATCCTGCTTGTCATTTCTTACAGCACAATAATATTCATCACAGTCATATACTACAGCTTGTTTAGCCATTCTCCAACTGATGGACATTCCTTTGATTTCTTAGCCACCACAAAAAGAGCTGTTATAAATATTTTTGTACAAATATGATTTTTTTCTCTTTTGGGGGATGTCTTTGGGATATAAACCTAGAAGTGGTATTGCTGGTTCAAAGGGTATGTACAGTTCTATAGCCCTTTGGGCATAGTTCCAACTTACTCTCCAGAATGGTTAGATCTTTTCACAACTCCACCAACAGTGCATTGGCATCCCAGTTTTCCCACATCCCCTTTAATATCCAATATTTTCCTTTTTTATTATATTTACCACTCTGATAGGTGTGAGGTGATACCTCAGAGTTTTTTTCACTTTGTATTTCTCTGATCAATAGTGGTCTAGAGCATTTTTTCATATGACTATAGATAGCTTTGATTTCTTTGTCTGAAAACCACATGTTCATATCCTTTGAGCACTTATCAATTGGGGAATGACTTGTATTTTTATAAATTTGACTCTGTTCTCTATATATTTGAGAAATGAGGCCTTTATCAAATATATTTATTTAAAAGATTTTTTGGTTACATTAGTTTTGGTTGTACAAAAACTTTTTAATTTTATATTATCAAAATTATCTATTTCATATTGTGTATTGCTCTCTATATCATCTTTAGTCCTAAATTCTTCCTCTGTTCATAAATCTGACAGATAAACTATTCCACATTTGCTTATGCTATCACCCTTTATGTGTAAATCATGTCACCATTTTTACCTTATTTTAGTATACAGTGTGAGATGTTTGTCTATACCTGGTTTCTGCCATACTGTTTTCCAGTCTTCCCAGTAATTTTTGTCAAGTAATGAGTTTTTATTCAAAAGCTGGGATCTTTGGATTTTTCATATATTAGATTACTATAGTCATTTACTATAGTGTAATTTATATCTATTCTATTCCTCTGATACACCTCTCTATTTCTTAGCCAGTACCAGGTTATTTTGATAATTACTGCTTTATAATATTTTGAGATCTGGTACTGCTAGACTACCTTCTTTCATATTTTTTCATTGATTCCCTTGATATTCTTGAGCTTTTGTTCTTCCAGATAAATTTTGTTATTTCTTTTAGATCAATAAAATATTTTTTGATAGTTGGATTGGTATAGCACTAAATACATTAATTTAGGTAGGATTGTCATTTTTATTATATTGGTTCAGCCAACTCATGAACAATTATTATTTTTCTGATTGTTTAGATTTGACTTTATTTGTGTAAAAAGTATTTTATTGTTCTGGTCACATAGTTTCTGAGTTTCTCTTGGCAGTTGGACTGCCAAGTATTTTATTTTGTCTACAATTATTTTAAATGATATTTCTCTTTCTATCTATTGTTGCTGGACTTTGTTCAAGGAGGTAATTTTAAAGAAAGTCCCTAAATACACCAACATTTTCACAATGGGACATTTTGTGGCAGCAAAAATCAGAAACATAAGTTCCCTTTGATTGGGGAATGGTTTGATAAATTGTTGCAAATGAATATAATGGAATGTCATTGTGCTGTAAAAATAAATGAACAGATCACCAATTCACTGCTGGTGTAACCATGAACTGATCCAATCCTTTTGAAGAGCAATACCACTGCTAGAACTGTTTCCATAGACGATTGGGGTAAAAGGAAAAGAACCTTTATGTTTTAAAGTATTTATAGCAACACTCTTTTTTGTGGCAAAGAACAGGAAATTGTGGGGATGCCTGTCAATTGAGGAATGGCTCAACAAGTTGTCATATATGATTGTGATGGAATACTACTGCATGATAAGAAATAATACACTCATTGATTTTAGAAAAAATATGGACGGATTTGCATAAAATAATAAAGAGAAAATGATCAGAACCAAGAGAATACTGTATACAGTAACAGCAATATTGTTTTAAGAATAACATTGATCAACTAAGTCATATTGACTATTATAAATACCTAAATTAACTACAAAGTACATATGAAGGAAGATGCTATATGAATCCAAAGAAACAAGTGATAGAGGCAGGTATAGAATGAATACACACACACACATATATATATATATATATAATGTATGTGTATATATATATATATATATATATATACACAAATACATAAATATATACATATACATATTTGAGTCTAATAGTAGTCATCTTGGGAGGGGATGAAGGGAAGAAGATCAAGAAAAAAGAAAATTTAAAACTTTATTCTATATTTAAAAAGAATAGCAACTTGTACAAAATAGATTAGTTATTTTATATGAAATTATTTTTCACTATGTTATAGAAATGCTTGTTTTATTTTATGAATTAAAAATTAAATAAATACAATTTTAAAAGTATGGATGAAAAGATAAATGAGTGATGGATATGACAAATACAGCAGAAGATTAAAAGACTTATATGAACTGATACAGGATCATATAAACTAAGCCAAGAAAGCAATATACATAGTGATTATGGCAATGTAAAAGTAAAGAATAAACACACAAAAAGACAAAATAAATGTTGAAAAATTATAAAGAAAAATAATATCCTAAATAAATTCTATTAGAAGACACCTCTCCTCCATTTGCAGAGTTGGGAGATGAAATATTATGGATCATTGCATATATTTTCAGATTTGTTTGATTTATTGATCATTTTTGCTGATTTTTCTTTTCTGTTTAAAAATGTTATTTGTTGGGGGCAGCTAGGTGGCACAGTGGATAGAGCACTGGTTGTGGATTCAGGAGGACCTGAGTTCAAATTTAGACTCAGACACTTAACAGTAGCTGTGTGACCTTGGGCAAGTCACTTGACCCCAATTGCTTCACCAAAAAAAAAAAATGTTATTTGTTAAACTAAATGGTTTTGTGAGAGTATAAAGGAGAGAAAAGTGGAAGAAATTTTACTGATAAAAACAAAAATAATTAGATTAAATGAAAGATAATGCTTTAGAAAATAACAATATTTAAAATAGAAATCACAAGGATTGAGCATCGGAGAAATACCTTTGTATTTTGTTTTGTTTTTAGAATTGGAATATTGTCACTGAGGTTCCTCCTAACTATCAGATTCTCTGATGTTGGCCTACTTGCTCAGCTTGGTGAGAAAAGAAAAAATCAAACCAGAGGAAAGGAGAGAAACACATAAAATGTGACACTAACAATTTGAGTAAATTAAATAGGGCTGGTAAATCACACTAGAAGGAGAAATAGCAAGAGTAAACTAACATCAAAATAGTATGATAAAAATTAATCATAAGTACATAGTGGCAGATAATTGAAGAAAAAGGCTTAAGAATATATACAAACAGGGGTGGCTAGGTGGCGCAGTGGATAAAGCACTGGCCCTGGATTCAGGAGTACCTGATTTCAAATCCAGCCTCAGACACTTGACACTTACTAGCTGTGTAACAATGGGCAAGTCACTTAACCCTGTTTGCCTCAGTTTCCTCACCTATAAAATAAGCTGGAGAAGATAAAGCCAAATTGTTGCAATTGTTACATAGCTAGTAAGTGTCTGAGGCCAGATTTGAACTCGCAAAGACTCATCTTCCTGTCTCTTTGTGTGATATTCTCTCCACTATGCCACCTATTATCCCACTATATACAAACCATGGATTATTCCCACCCTCTGCCTGCTTTGCTTCTTTTCATATGCTGCTGAGAGCTAGAGGAAATAGAGAAGCTGTGCCAATTGGATACACAATTTAATTTGGACTTTTGTTGCAGAAAATTATATATTATGTATCACATAAATTGAATTCTTATCCCATTCTCCATAATGTTTATTAAAAACCTTCTCATTTTTCTTCAGACCTCCCAAAGTATTCCTCTATCCTTTAATAATACTTCACAACTCACATACAAATACAGACACACACACATAAGCAATGAAACCATATTCTGAAAGCTCCCTCTTCATCTCCCATCACACATCTTTCCGCACTATTTCATCTTTCCTATTTTAACTTTTTGGGAGTGTTTTTATATTTATTTATTTGTTTAAAGTAATAAATATTTTCTTTATAGTTTTGAGTTCCAAGTTTCATCCCTACTTCCTTCCCTGTCCCTGTCAAACAGCTGGCAAGCAATTAGATTTGGGTTATATATGAATTATTATGTAAAACATTATTATAGTGATCATTTTGTACAAGGAAATTTGAATAAAAGAAAAAAAATGAAAGTAAAAAATTGCATGCTGGGGGGAAGGTGGAGCAAAGATGATGGAGGAAAGGCTGTGACTCTCCAAGGTCATAAGAGATCCGTCCACATACATCCAAAAAATGCCATAAGACAACTCCTGGAGCAGTAGAATCCACAAAAGAATAGTGTGAGATCATTTTTCAGTCAAAGATGGCTTAGAACTAGAGCAGGAGAGGTCTGTTATACTAGGGTGAGAGAGGAGCTCAGCAAACAGGGCAAATCCAGCTCTAGGCAGGCCATGCCTCCAGATCCTCAAAATCTTCAGTATTAGTGTCTTGCTCTGAATCTTGGCTCACAGGCCAGTGAGAGGCTCCAGTGGTTGCCTGGGGGGGGGGGGGAATAGTGGAAGTCTCTTCAGGAGCAGAGTTGGAGCATGTTGTCCAGGAAGCAGATTTGAGTGACAGAGACCCAGTGGGGGAGATGCATAGGAATGCCAAGCTTGTGGACCACAGAGAATCATATTTCAATCCAACTTCTGCTTCTGGGTTAAGGATCAACCAGGCTTATGGTTATTTATAGGCCAGGCAGGCTGAGAATGAGCTTAAATCATACCATCTAGGACTGCCTGTAGCTTGGGACAATGCATCTTGGAAGTAGTGCTCCAAATTAAGAAGTAGTTAAAAGCCAAGAAATGGGGAGGCAAGATGAGGAGGAAGAGAAAGCAGCAGACCATTGAAAGTTTCTTTGGAGACAAGATAGATCAAAATACACTCTCAGCAGAAGATAATAACAAAATCAAAGCTCCTAAATCCAAAGCTTCTAAACAAAATATGAATTGGTCCAAGGCAATGGAAGTGCTCAAAAATTACTTTGAAAACAAAGTAAGAGAGGAAGAGGAAAAAATGGAAAGAGAAATGAGAGTGAGGGAGGAGGGTCATGAAAAAAAAAGACAAAAGCTTGAAAAGCCAAATTGGTCAAACAAAAAAGAAGGTACAAAAGCTCTCTGAAGAAAATCATTGCTTAAGAATTAGGGTAAAGCAAATAGAAGCTTCATGAGACATCATGAGAAATGAAGACACAATAAAACAACTCCAAATGAATAAAATAACTGAGAAATATTTCCTTTGAAAAACAGCTGACCTGGAAAGTAGATCCAGGAAAGATAATTTGAAAATAATTGGACTACCTGAAAACCATGACCAAAAAACAAACAAAACAAAACAAAAAAGCTTAGACATTATCTTCCAAGAAAATTTCAGGGAAAATTGCCCAGATATTCTAGAAGCAGAAATTAAAATAGAAACTGAAAGAATGAACTGATAACTCCTGAAAGAGATTCCCAAAATGAAAACTTCCAGGAATATTATAGCCAAATTCCAGAGATCCCAGGTCAAGGATAAAATATTGAAAGCAACTAAAAATAAACAATTCAAGTACTATGGAGCTTCAGTCAGGGTAATCCAAGATCTAGCAGCTTCTATATTAAAGGATTGGAGGGCATGGTATATGATATTCCAGAGGGCAAAGGAACTGAGTTTACAACAAAGGATTACTTACCCAGCAAAACTAAGTATAATCTTTCAGAGGGAAAAATGGAACTTCAATGAAAAAGAGGACTTTCAGGTATTTGTGATGAAAAGACGTGAACTGAATAGAAAATGTGACTTCCAAATACAAGACCTTAGAGAAACATAAAAAGGTAAACAGAAAAAAGAAATGATGAGGAATATTAAAAGGTTAAACTGTTTACATTCCTACATGGGAAGATGATACTTGTAACTCATAAAAACATTCTCAGCATTAGGGCCGCTGAAAGGAATATACTTAGATAGAGGGCACAGGTCTGAATTGAATATGAAGGGATGGTATCTGTAAATCATTTTATGTTTTGTTTATCCTTGTTTTTTTGTGAGGCAGGCAGGGGGAGGTGGCTTATATCTGGGGCTGAATTTGGGCTTAGATTCTCCTGGGTCCAGGGCTGGTGTTTTGTCTACTGTGTCACCTAACTCCCTCATTATGACATCTTTAAAATAAAATTAAGGGTTAAGAGGAATGCACTGGAAGAAAAAGAAAGGGAAAGGAGGAATGGGGTAAAGTAGCTCACATAAAGGAAAAAAGAAAAAAACTAATGGAGTGGAGGGGAATATGGAGAAGGAGCAGGGCAGTGAGTAAACCTTAGTTTCATCAGGATTGGCTCAAAGAGGAAATAACATATATACTCAAGTGGGTATAGTAATATACCTTGCCATGAGGGAAAGTGGGAGGGAAAGGGGATAACAGAGGAGAGGTGAAGGAAAGGAGGTCAGATTGGAGGAGGGGGGAATAAAAAGCAAAACACTTTTGAGGAGGGATAGAGTGAAAGAAGATAGAAAATACAGTAAATATCAAGGGGAAGGAATAGAATGGAAGGTACTACAGTTAGCAAAAGTAACTGAAAGATATGCTGATCAGGATGCTATCAGAAGGACTTATGAAAAATGCAATTCATCTACAGAGAAAGAACTGATGGTATCTGAATTCATATTGAAGCATAATTTTTTTTGTTAGTTCCTCTGTCTAAAGGAATTTTTTCTGTTTTCTTTCACAAACTGACCAATGTGGAGATGTTTTACATGACTGCACATGTATAACTTATAATGAATTGCTTGATTTCTTGGGTTGGGGAAGGAGGGAGGAAGAAAATTTGGAACACAAAATTTTTAGAAATCAATGTGAAAAAAATTATTTTTTACATGCAACTTGGGGAAAATTCTAAACAAAAAACAAACAAATGAGTGAATGAACAAACAAACAATTAAACAAATTAAAGAAAGAAAGAAAGAAAGAAGGAAATAAAGAAAGAAAGAAATAGATGAGAATAGCATGGTTCAGACTCTGTTCCATCAATATCTTTTCTTTCTTTGGAGGTGGATAGTATACTTCTTCATTAGTCCTTTTGGATTGTCTTGGATCATTGTATTGTTGAGAATAGTTATGTCATTCACAGTTATTTGTCAAACAATATTGCTGTCTCTGTGCACAAAGTTCTCTTGATTCTGCTCACTTCGCTATACATCAGTTCATACAAGTCAATTCGGGCCTTTCTGAAATTTTCCTGTTTGTCATGTCTTATAGCACAGTAATATTCCATCACAGTCATATGCCACAGCTTGTTTAGCCATTCCCCAGTTGGTGGGCATTCCTATGATTTCCAATTCTTAGCCACCAGAAAAAGAGCTGCTATACATATTTTTGTACAAATAAGTCTTTTTCTCTTTTGGGGGATATCTTTGGGATATTAACCTAGCAGAGGTATTGCTGAATCAAAAGTTATGCACAGTTCTATAGCCCTTTGGACATAGTTCCAAATTATTCTCCAGAATGGTTAGATCATGGCAGCTAAGTGACACAGTGGATAAAGCACTGGCCCTGGATTGAGGAGGACCTGAGTTAAAATCCGGCTTCAGAGACTTGACACTTTTAATAGCTGTGTGACCCTGGGCAAGTCACTTAACCGTCATTCTCCTGCAAAATCAAAACAAAACCAAAACAACAAGAATAACAAAAACAAACAAATAAATAACAGAATGATTAGGTCTTTTTAAAAGTCCACCAGCAATGGATTAGTGTCCCAGCTTTCCCATATCCCTTTCAACATCTGATATTTTCTGTTTTTATTATATTTGCCACTCTGATAGGTGTGAGGCGATACCTGAGTTGTTTTAATTTGGATTTTTCTGATCAATAGTGATCTAAGGCATTTTTTTCTTATGATTATAGATAGCTTGATTAAGTTGTCTGAAAACTGTCTGTTCATATCCTTTGAAAATTTATCAATTAGAGAATGACTTGTATTTTTGTAATTTTGACTCAGTTCTCTGTATGATTGAGAAATGAGGCCTTTATCAGAGATATTTGTGACAAATATTCTTTCCCAGTTTTCTGCTTCCCTTTATTTTGTCTTTTAATCTTGTCTCAAAAGAGAAGATGGTCCTATTCCTTCTCAAATCCAAAACCCTTACATATTTTTAATATCATCTTATCCTGTCATATCCATAAGAATATCCTTCCTATCAACTCCATTCCTTGTCTTGTTTTTAGCTTTTCCCTATCTGCTGACTCTTTCCTTGCTACCTACAAACAGATTCATGTCAGTTCCATCCTTTAAAAAGATACTTGATTGGGGGGTAGCTATGTAGAGCAGTGGATAAAGCACCAGGCCGTGGATTCAGGAGGACCTGATTTCAAATTTGATTTCAGACACTTGACACTTGACTCTTACTAGTTGTATGACCCTGGGCAAGTCACTTAACACTCATTGCCCTGCAAAAAAAAAAAAAAAAAGATTCTTGATCTAGTTATCCATTCTTTTTATTGAACCCTTTGGCCCTTAACTCCTTAAAAAAAAATCTTTCTGTCCTCTCTTTTTCCTATTCTCTAATTACTCCATTCCAAACAGTCTGATATTTCCCTTCTGTTTTATTATTCAAATGAAATAATTTTCTTTAAAGTTACTGATCTCTCAATGGACAGTCTAATATATTATTTTAGTTTTCATTCTTTTTTTAAAAAAATTCTCTACAACATTTGACACTATTGATAACCTCTTTCTAGATATTCTTTTTTTTCTGAATTTTGTAAAATTATTCTCTCCCGTTTCTCCTTCCAGATTTATTTTTGCTTCTTCTAAGTATCCTTTTCTGGTTCTTCATCTGACATATACACTACTGTTCAGCTCCATCTTTCACCCTATTTTCTTTTCTCCTTAAATCATCCCACTTGATGATCTCATCAGCTTCAGAATCTATTTTCATCTCTATTCAGATGATTCCAAGATCGATACAGATCCGGCCCTGATCTCTCCTTAGCTACGCAGATAACAAATTACTTTATAGACATCTTGAATTTGATGTGTCAAAAAGAATTCATACTCAACATCTCCAAATCATCATTCTATTTCTCAAAATAACTCTTACTTTTCTGAACTTATTATTGTTACTACAAACCTCCCAGTCCCCTAGACTTAAAACCTCAGGTATCATATTTTACTCCTAACTCTTGGTTTGCCAACATAGTCATTCTATTGCCAGCATTTGTGATTTTCATCTTCATTGCATCTCTCATATATGCTCTCTTCCTTTTACTTACAGCTATCGGTCTGCATCGCTTCTTCCCAGTTAGTCAGTCATCAATTATTACAATGATCTTACAAACTCAAGTCTCTTCCCACTCTAATCCATCATCTGTAGAGTTGTCAGTGATTTTTCCAAAGTTAATGTCAGACCATATCATCCCCCTAATCAATACATTTCAGGGGCTCCTTAATCCTCCATGAGAAAATTTAAATACTCTGGTATTTAAAGTTCTTCATTATCAGGTCCTTTCCCACCCTTATGGCTGTTTTAGCCTTTACTACCCTCCATACAGTCTAGAATTCTGCTACAATGATATTGCAGTTTCCTGTCTATGGATTCCTTTAAGACTCAGATGAAACTTTACCTACTTCAGGGTGATTTTCTATGTTCCTCTAGCTGCTAGTGTCTTCTAAGGATATCTTCCATTTATACTTTCTTATATTGTGTATACTTATTTATTTACACGTTGTTTTCATCATTAGAAGACAAGCTCATTTTGAGCATGGGTTATTTTTTATATCCCCAATACTTTGCACAATGCCTAGAACATAGCTAAATCCTTAAAATGAGTCCATGTTGACTGACTGACTAGCTCTGCCTTATGCTTATAATGTATTCCCTCTTCAGTCTCATCAAATCCCACATTTCTTTCAAGACATCTTTCAAGCAACACTTTATTTATAAAGACATCCCAAACTATACAACTGCTTTTTCTCTCCTTCCCCAACTTCTCTGTAATTCAGTACCTCATCCTTATTCTTACACATTTTTATATACCTTCCCCTGATAGAGTTGGTCCAATGATTCTGGAAATTAATTTGTAATTATGCTAAAAATAGTGAAATCCTCATATATTTTGACTGAGAGTTTGTGTGTATATGTGTATATATACTTCAATTTTTAATCTTATTATAGTATATATATATTGATATCTACACACATATATAGTCACAGAAGTATACATATATGTTTATATGCACATGCACATACATTGTACATACGTGTGTATATAACTGTAAATATTTGTATATATCTGTGTGTATGTATATGTATATATACACACACACATATATACACATGTATATTCACAGATGTGTCTATACATGTGCGCAATATATATGCACAGCTATATATATAAATATATATGTATACTTCTGCGAACATATACATGTGTGTAGATATCAATATACATACAGTATAATATCATTAAAAATTGAAGAGGAAAAATGTATTCCTGTAAATTAAAACATCAAGAACAACAATTTTGTAGTAGCCAAGAACTGCAAAAAAATTGTCTATTGATTGGAAAAACATATTTCAGGAATAAAATGGAAATCACTATAAGAAATTATGAATATCTATAATTCAGGGAAACATTAGAAGACATATATGAACTGACAGAGTTTTGAGTAAGACAAATCAGGAAAACAGCAAACACAATGATTTCCACAAAATAACCTGAAACAAGAAAAAATTAAACTGAAATCTGTATAATTATGACAGAATTTGTCACTTAAAGGAATGGGGGACTATGAATGTGCAATATTTACTATACTATCAAACGCAGTTGACCTTAAGGTTCATTTTCCTGAACTTTTTCAAAAAATATGTTGCAAGACATTTCTTACTAAGGAGGGTTTATATTTGGAAATAAAAGTGAATTTTACAGCAAAATAAAGTTAATTTAAAAGGGATAAGGGGCAGCTAGGTGGTGCAGTGGATAAAGTATTGGCCCTGGATTAAGGAGAACCTAAATTCAAATCTGGCCTCAGACACTTGACACTTACCAGCTGGGTGACCCTGGGCAAGTCACTTAACCCCAATTACCTCACAAAAAAAAAAGGTTAAGAATAGAGAGAAGGAAGATATGAATTGTTTTTATCTTGAAAAGATGTATCACAAATAAATTCTTCTGAATGAAAGAGATGAGTTAATGTGGGAGGTAATGGGGTAATATTGAATCACACTCATCTAACATAGATAGTGGAGGTGTAAAAAGAAAATAACAAAACACAACATAAAGCCTGAAAAAAGATATGTGGAATTTTGGCTTACCAGTGAATGGGTGGTGGTGATAGTATTATCTGTGGGAGGAAATATCATTCATATTATTTCAAATAGAAGAAACAATAGGGATCCAGCTGTCATAGTGTAAAGATAATAAAACAAAGTCCTAATGTGATATCTATGATCATATGAATGTTACTTTGGATTCTGGAAGGCATAGATGGAGTATAAGCCCTGGAATCTTCTACCATATTGGAAAGTTTCAAGTGTGTCATTGGCAACAGTCCAACTATGTTTTCCATAAGCTTTCCAAGGCAGGTACAGAGAGGCACATTATTTATCAAGTAGCATCTGGTAATAAATTGTGTGGTCATGACAACTCATGAGACAAATTAAAATAAAAGAATTCTCAGTCCTATGTGGCTCATATTAGTTTCTTCAGTGATGGTTACAGAGTGGTGGGGAAGTAAGTTGATAGTTCTAAAAAGCAGAGTTTTGGGACAGTCAATAACTTTTTACTATTTGCACCTGAAATATGAGCTATTTGTCCAATGGTCCCTGAATGTATATAATGAATAACATCAGTATTAATATATTTTCCCAAAGAGAGGAAACTAAAATGTAGGATGGTTCACAGGAAAACAATGGAAAGGTAAATGAAGGGAGTTGGTAGAATGGATGTCATCAGATATTCAGAGGAAACAAAAAGCATTATTTCAGGCAATATTTAGTCCTCATATTTTTTTTTTCTTTTTGCAGGGCAATGGGGGTTAAGTGACTTGCCCAGGGTCACACAGCTAGTAAGTGTCAAGTGTCTGAGGCCAGATTTGAACTCAGGTACTCCTGAATCCAGGGCCAGTGCTTTATCCACTGTGCCACCTAGCCGCCCCTTAGTCCTCATATTTTAATAGCAATGAGAATTATTTGCAAAAAACCCAAACATGGTAATAATTTTCCTATTATAGTGTATGTATATTGATATCTACACACATGTATATATTCAGAAAAGTATACATATAAGTTTATATACACACATGTGTGTACGTCTATATTATACACATGTAAAGACATGTCTTTGAATACACATGTGTATATATCTGTGTATGTTTTTACATACATGTATATATCTGTCAATATATGTGTATATATTATTTACTGAAAATGTAGCATGGTGGGGCAGAGCCAATAGGGAAGAGTAAAGGCAGGGTCTTACCTGAACTCTCTCAAATTCCCCTCCAAACAACTTTAAAGTAATGCACTAAGGGGCAGCTAGGTGGCGCAGTGGATAGAACACCATCCCTGGAGTCAGGAGTACCTGAGTTCAAATCCAGCCTCAGACACTTAACACTTACTAGCTGTGTGACCCTGGGCAAGTCACTTAACCCCAATTGCCTCACTAAAAAAAAAATGCACCAAAACAAACTCTAGAGCAGCAGATCCAATAAAATGACAGAATGAAACAATTTTCCATCCCAAAACAATATGGAAAGTTGACAGGAAACATCCATCTCACTGCGGTAAGAATGGAGCACAGTTCAGAGCAGGTAGTAAAGCCAGCAGCAGGCTATGTTTCAGTAAGACAGAAACAGGATATAGCCAGTAAGCCAGAAAAAAAGCTTTGGAAGTGACTAAATTGAAGGTTGTGACTTCCAGAGCTCTCAGTC
The DNA here is from genome assembly GCF_019393635.1 of Dromiciops gliroides. Taxonomy (NCBI): domain Eukaryota; kingdom Metazoa; phylum Chordata; class Mammalia; order Microbiotheria; family Microbiotheriidae; genus Dromiciops; species Dromiciops gliroides. Next base: position 330,537,260 of record NC_057861.1, on the reverse strand, counting down.
TACAGACAGTAAGCAGGGTAGAGGGGTTCACAGAACTGGTCAGAAGGAGATTACATAGGACTCTTTGCTGGCATTGGGTACAGGACTCTGTTGCATTACTCATACAGAGATATGGGACACAGGCCTGCATCACAGTCCTGAGGCAAGAAAGAGCACTAGCAAATCAGAGCTTACAGTAACATGAAAGTGTGGACCTTGGGCACACTTGAAGGGTGAAGAAGCGTCCTTGAGGTTGCTCACAGAATATAGCAAGGGGGGAGATGTGTGTGGGGGAGAAGGGGCAGCTAGGTGTTGCAGTGGATAAAGCACCAGGCCCTGGATTCAAGAGGACCTGAGTTCAAATCTGGCCTCAGACACTTGACACTAGATGTGTAATCCTGGGAAAGTCGCTTATCCCTCATTGCCCTATAATAATAATAATTACAATTATAATAATAAAACACAGGGCAGGAGAGCAATGACCACACCTCTCCTTAGATCATACCATCTTAGTAGAACTAAAAACTTACAGATTAGCAGAGTTAGTTCTGAAAACAGCAGCATGAAAAACCCAAAGCTTGGGCAGGGCCTACTTTACCCCAGGAGCAAAGCTCAAGTTTAATATAAAGTAAAATGTCAAAAATAGGTTAGAAAAATGAACAAAAGACAAACAACAACACCAACAAAAACCAATGTACCTGATCATAGCAAGTTATTATGGCAATAGGAAAGATCAAAACACAAAGACGAGAACAACAGTGTTAAAATGGCTACATGTAAAGCCTCAAAGAAAATTGTGAATTGGTCTCAGGCCCCAAAACAGGATTTTCTGTAAGAGTTTAAAAACGATTTAAAAATCATGTAAGAGGGGCAGCTAGGTGGCACAGTGGATAGAGCACCGGCTCTGGAGTCAGGAATACCTGAGTTCAAATCTGGCTTCAGACACTTGACACTTACTAGCTGTGTGACCCTGGGCAAGTCACTTAACCCCAAGTGCCTCACCAAGAAAAAAAAATCATATAAGAGAGGTAGAGGAAAAATTGGGGGAAATGGGCTTAATGCAAGAGAATCATGAAAAAGAAAGTGCCAAAAGCTTGGTAAAGAAAGCATAAAAAGTGGAAAGTGGTGGAGGGGGTCGGGAGGTGATATACAAAAATTCATTAAAGAAAACAATCCTTTAAGAAGTACAATCGACTGAATTAAAAAAGTTGGTATAAAATAGCACTAAAGAAAATAATTCCTTAAAAATGAGTCAGGCAAGTGGAAGCTAATGGCATCATGAGGCATCAAGAAAGAATAAAACGAAATCAAAAGAATGAAAAAAAAGAAAATGTAGAATATCTCATTGGATACAAAGGATCTTTATATCATGAAAATTTTCTTTGATGCAAAGAATGGATTGATGATGAGCACCAAATAAGAACAAGCTAATGAAAAAGATTTCATGTTGACAGGAAATTACTTGTTATCATTTAAATAGTTGTTCCTGCATCGACTCTCAATGTACAATCATATGATGAATTCATCAGAGTTAAAATCAGAAATAGTCCAAATAACAACAATAATAGTGAGAAAAAGCTCATAAATTTGAAGAAATTATTGAACAAGTAACTGAGAATCAAAAAGAAGACATGGAAAGAAGAAATGGCAAGAAAATCATTCTAAGGATATTATCCAAAACTTGAAACTGATTTTAAAAAAGAGTCCAGAAACTAGTCATAAATCTTATCACTTACTTGCCAAATCAATAGAGATGACTGCCAAGTTAAAAAAAACACTCTAATAAAATATATACTTGTTTAGAAAACATTATGAAGGATAAGGGACAATTAAGAATAGGTTTATCTAATATAGTAAAGAGAAACAGTGGAATTTGGCAAGATCTAACAAAGAAAATCATTCAAATGGAATTTAAGCATGAAAATGGAAGCATGACAACAAACAGAAGAAAAATGGAAAATATTTTCTTAAAATCATTATAACATTCTGTTTTATCCATAAAATAGTTGTTGCATCTCCATAAAGTGGTTGCATCTAAACATCATAGTCCCATATGTTTATGGTGGGGTAGTGGGAAGAGAGGGAACAAAGATGCAAAAAGCAGCCATATTGGACTGCATACATATGGGAATGGCCAGCTGAGTGGCACAGTGGAGTCAATCAAGAGGAGTCAAGAAGACTCCTCTTCCTGAGTTCAAATATGGCCTCAGACTGGACAAGTCACTTAACCCTGTTTGCCTCAGTTTCCTCATCTATAAAATAAGCCGGAGAAGGAAAAGTCAAGCCACTTTGGTAGCTTTGCCAAGAAAACTTCAAATAGGGTCATGAAGAGTTGGACATGATTTTAAAAAATGACTGATCAACAATATATAAAGGAGTGTTATGCTAGAGGTGTCATGATTATGAAGTCCTATAGGGATCCATTATTTATTTGAAAAAAAAATGAAGATTTCATTGGCAGAGAAAAATATAGAAATCTATTAATACCTAAGAAAGCTATTTGGGAGATTATCAAAACTATGTATATACCTTGTTGTTATTCAGTTGTGTCCACCTCTTTGTGACCCCCATGGACTATACTTTACATGAGGTTTTCTTGACAGAGATACTGGAATGATTTGCCATTTCCTTCTCCATTGGATTAAAGAGGTTAATTGATTTGCCGATGGTCACAAAGTTAGTATGTATCTAAGCTTAGATTTGAATTCAGGTCTTTTTGACTCCAGGCCCAATTCTCTATCCACTAAGACACCTAGCTACTTCCTACCTATATAACTACCCTCCAATATAGACACAATATTTTATGAGAGCCACATATAAGAATTGAGGGCAACCTTAATCAGGATATCAAAAAGTAAGCATAATGGTTTTGCAACTGATATAAAATAATGTATCATATCTTTACCATTTTACAATTAGCTAAAAGTTATAAAAAGAGGATTCTCTTTTGTTAATCATTTAATAATTTGTGTGAGAAAAAATTGTATAAATAGAGCAAAAGAAGTGATATAGGCTCGATTTTATCAAGGTTTCTCTTATTCATGCATCAAAATTATTAAAGATTTCTTGAAAGATAAAACAGAAGTAATTCTGTTCAAGAAGCCTTTAATCATAAACATCAGTCAAAATATAAAACAAGCAGATATGTTTTCAAAGTTGCTCACTAGAGTAATAGAGGATATCCAGATCAGAATCAAAGTTCCAGAGGTCTTGCCTATGTATGTTTCTAATTTTAAATGATACTGTTCTGACAGTTTCTGAAACTTACAGAAGAAATATGTAATTACTCAAAGGACTTTGATTTCATCATTCACTCTAAAAAAATCAAATACATTAAAAGTGCATTGTCCTAGGGGCAGCTAGGTGGCACAGTGGATACTGTAATGATTGGAATGTCACCACCTACTGGAGACTTACTATAAGAAAGCTGCGCCATGAGGTGAACGTCTCTGAGGGCAAGACCATGCTTCTTTTCCTTGGCATCAGGAAGTGACATTTGCTTATGGGAGGAAGAAGGGGGGAGCCTGGCGCTCTGACTGGGGCTCTCTTCCTAAGGACTCCGGTGGAGAAGGGAGCTAGGAATGCGCTCTCCCTTTAATAGATACATGAATGTAGGCCTTTCTCTCTCTCTTTACCAAATTCTTATTCTCCTTAATAAATGCTTAAAAGTCTAACTCTTGCTAAAGCTTATAATTTATTGGCGACCACTCATTACATATTTTAGACAGTTTAGCTAGAATTTTAGCCCTTAACAAGTAATAGAGGATATCCAGATCAGAATCAAAGTTCCAGAGGTCTTGCCTATGTATGTTTCTAATTTTAAATGATATTGTTCTGACAGTTTCTGAAACTTATGGAAGAAATATGTAACTATTCAATAGATTTTGATTTCATCATTCACGCTAAAAAAAATCAAATACATTAAAAGTGCATTGTCCTAGGGGCAGCTAGGTGGCACAGTGGATAGAGCAACGGCCCTGAAGTCAGGAGGACCTGAGTTCAAATCTGACCTCAGACAATTAACACTTACTAGCTGTGTGACCCTAGGCAAGTCACTTAACCCCAATTGCCTCACCAAAAAAAAAAAATGCATTGTCCTGATTACAATAAGCAACTTGATAGGCATGCTATAGAGCTTGTCCATTAGATCAGCCAGTGTAGATGAACAAGAGTTAGGTCTAGAATTGAACAGATGGGGAAAAAAAGGACTGAATTCCAGAGTTTCTTTAACCCCCTCAAGTTTACCAGGAAAAAAGCTTAACTTCATAATAAATATATTAGATTAGTATTGCTATATGGCAATGAAACAGAATACAACAGTCTATAAAAAATTAAGAAATTATTATCACACAGAGTATAATGGAAAGGCTCATGATGGATTTGAGGAAGATGAAGTATATATTAGTATAGAAACTTTGACAAAGAAGAAAATAAAATGTTTCATCAAGTAATTATGTGACAGAAAGAAAAGATTTACAAGACACATGGTGAGAGAAAGAGAAAAACGATGGATATCCAGAGTACATCCTAACTGCCCTTGAAATATCAGGAAAAAAAAATAAAGATGTCATACAACATATTGGCTGAAATCTCAGTGGCTCACTCATGAGAGTACATGGAAAAGAGTCATACAGCATTAGTAGGCATGGATGGGTTGTGTTTTGAATTATTGTGGTGTGTGTGAAAGGCTGTGCTGACATCACATCTACCTGAACACATAAATTTAACAATAGTAATTAATGTTGAATAAAATTATGAAGTAAAAGAGAATGGAAAAACAAACTGCTAAACTAATAATTAAAAAAAACACTAACTTGGTGAATTCACTATGAATAGTGAAGTCCTAAAATATAGCCAGAATTGACCATATCCAATTTTATGCCAGAAAACAAGAGATTAAAAAAACAAATTATGCTGATGATTTTACTAATATTTCACATAGCTACTTATTGATAAGGAATTCAATGATTTTTGATGATTGCCTATAGTAATATAGGGATATGTATTGGACCTGTAATTAAATCATATAAAGAAATCTGGATAATAAAACTGCTATATCAATGAAGATTGTTGCATTCTTTGTAGTTTACAATTTTCTAGACTTCCCTAGAGGGCTGAGATGATAAGTGATATTCTTAGAATCACTCAGTCACCATCTATCAGAAACAGAAATTGCACTCAGTTTTATTGATTCAAAATCTATTCTATACCATACTACCTATAAAATAATCCACAACATTATAAAGCATAAAGGATAAAATATATAATAGCATACATTACTCACATGAGGAAAACAGGAAAAATATTCTAGACAACCAAGTTTATTTAAAAAAGCTACATTGGGCAGCTAAAAAAGGAACTCTCAAATCATGTAGACCTGAAAATAATGATTTTTCTTAATGAATGCTATCAAACATTTAGAGAGAAAATAATCCCCATTTGTCATAAAATTTAGTAGAAAAGAGAAGCAGATTTACTTTCCCAAACCCCCTTAATAGTATAAGTATTTGAGTATCAAATACGAGGATCTGTTAAGGCATAGAAAAAGAAATATAGATTTATTTCACTAATGAATACCAATGATGATATGAAAATAAAATTTTAGCAAAGCTATAGAGATTTCTTGAAAAATTATCCATAGCTATTTATTTATATTTATATTAGGGATGGAGGAATGGTGAAATATTATTAAACTCATCAGCATAATTTATAATATTATAAAACAACAAAATCCATGTGATTATATCAATTGTCCTAAAAGGTCTTTAAAATTGTGCTCAGTTATGTTAAATTGATAACAAGTAAAGGAGCCAAAAAAAAAAAAAGTCTTTCCCTTAAAATGTTGAAAAACAATTATCTGGGGGCAGCTAGGTAGTGTAGTGGATATAGCACTGGCTCTGGATTAGGAGGGCCTGAGTGCAAATCAGGCTTCAGACACTTGACACTTACTAGCTGTGTGTCCCTGGGCAAGTCACTTAACACTCATTGCCCGACAAAAATAAATAAATAAATAAATAAATAAATAAATAAATAAATAAATAAATAAATAAATAAATAAATAAATAAATAAATAAATAAATAAATAAATGAGCAAATAAATAAATAAGGTAATTAATCAAATAATTAATTAATTAAAATTTTAAAAGTCAAGAAAAGAAAAGCAATTATCTAAAGCTAAGAGCTACCGTATTTTAATGGAGAAAAATGGGAAACTATTCCACTGAGTTCAAAGGCAAAAAAAGAATGTTGTCTGTTTCTAGCATCAGAGTACAAATTATGCAAGCTACAAAAACAAGACCAGAAACATCAATTAAAAGAACAATCAGGGGCAGCTAAGGTAGCACAGTGGATAAAGCATGAGGCCTGGATTTAGGAGGACCTGAGTTCAAATTTGACCTTACACACTTGACACTTACTAGCTGTGTGACCATGGCAGGTCACTTAACCCTCATTGCCCCACAAAATAAAAATAAAAACAAAAAACAAAACAAAAAAAGAATAATCATTGACTAAAAGGAGACAAATTTTTAGGTGGTCCTAATATCAGAAAGACTCAAATGCTTTATATCTGTGATTCTATTCAAGACATTTAACATTTTCATATTTCTCATATATAAAGTGGGGACAATAATATCACTCACTTCCCAGGATTGTTGTGAAGATAAAAAGAAATGATATTTGTAAAATGTTTTAAAAACTTAAATCTCTCTATGTACTGCTGTTGCTGTTGCTGTTGCTTCTACTGATGGTCCAGTTGTGGAATATTTTGAACATTAAAAAAAGGTGAAGTTATGCCATAAAAGACACTTTACTTGTGATTTTACAATCTCGCTTCTGGGTTTACACTTCAAGAAGATGAAGCAAAGACTAGAAGCCTTATTTGTACCAAAATATATATGGAAGCACTATTTGTAATTGTAAAAAACAAGAAATAAATCATGTTCCTGATAAGTAAATGTTGATACATGAAGGTAATTTGATTTGTTTGCTTATTAAAAGGTGCTGCTGTGTGACCCTGGGCAAGTCACTTAACCCCAATTCCCTCACTTTAAAAAAATAAAAGAAAAGGTGCTGAACATGATGAATTAAAAAAAAATGTAGCAAGCTTTATATGAATGGATAAGTAGAAAAAATGGTGCAAAATGGACACAATAATAATTATGGCCACAAAGAAGAACATGATACGAGAATGTAAAAATCTATATATACATGCATTGAAAATTAGAAGCTATCACTGAGCAACTAAAAGAAGTTCATGATTTGATTTGATTTCTAGAATATTACCTAATGTGACTTGCCTCCTACTAAAGTCTATGACAAACTACTATCCTAGAGAGGAATAAAAGGTCTTCTGTGCTTGATATCTATATGAACTCAGCCAACAATATATCAATTTTACAGATTTGTCCATGTAAATGAAAGGCTTTATGATGGTGATACATAAGCAGCCCTTGCCATGAGAAACTACATAAGGATTATCTTTAAGGATAGAATGGACTTTGTGCTCAATGTAGATTATTCCAGAAAATCTTAGAAACTGCAATACATCACTGCAGCCTATACACATTTACCTGCTATCAATTATCTATCAATACATGTCCCCTAGGATAGGGTTATTCATGATGAACTCGCTATCTTTCATAGGCTCACTGAAAAAAATTCTCCCTAGTTCAGATAAACCTCAAAATAGTCTGGAAAACTCAAGCAATAGACTGTAGTGGAACCAAAGAGATATCATAAACCATAGTATTACATAACATGGCCTAAACATACTATTGGTTCTTCAAATATACATAGTTTCCATGCCACATGGAACAAAAGGGTTTGTTGTTGTTCTTGTTGTTGTTGTTGTTGTTTAAGATACAGTTATTTGGCCAAGGAGATCAAAATCACATGGAAACAGGATGAAGCTATATATCATCCATATCTTCCTGTTTGCTATTTGATTTAAACAGATAATGTTTTCAGTGAACTTACAGAAACTTTACATGAGAGTACATCAATGTGCTTTACATAAACTACAAAAAACCCAATTATTTTATTTACCTGTGCAAAATTCCACAGAACATTAAATATTAAATAATAATATTGGATATAATTCCGGGTTACTGTTTCTAAATGAACTCCATCAAAATGAGATAAAAAGATGATGATAATGTCAATATTAATTCACATTTATGTTAATTTCATTTGGCATATAGTAAGAAGTTCTCCAAAGAATTTATCTTCCTTCTCAATCTCTACCAAAATTAGACATGTGGACTGTAGGTAGGTGGTACTGTGCATAAAGTTCTGAAACTACAGTCAGAGAGACCTGCCCTCAAATATGGTTTCAAGCATATACTGTGTGATCTTGGGCAAGTCATTCTTTTGTCTGCCTCAGTTTCCCCATCTATAAAACAAGGATAATATATAGCATGATTTTATGTAAATAAAATGAGGTAATAGTTGTAAATTAGTTAGCAAACTTTAAAACAATATATAATATATAAGTGCCAGTTATAATAATTATTCTTATTAATGAAAGTATTTTTAGAATTATTCATTAGATGGATTGTAAAATGAGCTCTTCATTGTCTCATGAAATGATGTTTCCTATTGCCTTTGAATACAAGATAAAATATTCTTTACAATCTTTGTTTTCCATTTACTTACCTGAAACTTCCTTTCATCTTTTGGTTTCTGATAATGTTGAGCTTGATATGGATTGATATGATTCAGTTACACAAATAGAAAATCTATTCATAATTGGTCACTTGACAAAGATCTCACATTAAATTACCAATAATATCATTATTGTTTAAAGATGGGTTTATAAACTGTGATTTGTAGCTCCTTCTGTCCTGCACTTCTTACTCTATTACTATTGCCAAAGAATCATTAGCTTGCTTCATGGGGCTAAAGGATATTTTGTATTTTTCTTTGTCTTAAAGTTTTCCATAGACAAAGAAGTTGTCACCAAATAGTCTACTAATGATGACTCACTTCATATTTGATTAGGCTAATCTATGAAAATATGCATTTTTTTTTACCATACTCTCACTTTGAAGACTTCTAATATGATAGAACCTGCCAGAGATTTCCAAGAGACATTTCCATGTAACAATGAGGTAGGAGATTAGGCCTCTTCTGAGTTCTTTCTCAGAAGATAGCTCTAGCAAACAAATTCTAGATGTTATCAAATTCTGAAGCTCATACCTAGCCTTAACTGTAACAATTTTTTAACTTTATTGTTTTTCTTATGTTACAATGTATTTAGAAAGTATTTTCACTTCTGTAAAATTGTTATAGACTGGAAGAGCTAAAGAAATATTTAGAATTATCTATTCCAAAACCATTTTACAGGAGAGGAAACAGACCAAGAGAAAGAAGATGATTTGGTGACATATTGCTAACAACAAAGCTGAGAGTAAAACTAAGATCTATTTATTCTTGGGACTGTATTTTTAAACATACACACACATGCACAAATACACGTGCCCCCCCCTCCATACAATCACAAACACACACTGCTAGAAAGTGGATTGAAATAAAAATTCACAAGTCTGTATTCTGTTATTCTCCTATTGGCCCAGCATTATCTATGTGACTTCAGACAAATCTCATTCTCATTTTTTCCTATCTCAGTATTCTGATCTTCAAATGGGCACAAAAATGACTAGCTGACCTCTTTGGGTTGACTTAGGACCTAATATGATAATGCATATGCAAAAGCTTGGTAAAATATAAAGCACAAACTGGAAGAAATGTTATTAATTATTCATATTTTGCTAGTACTTCATGTTTTACAAAATTCTGTCCTTACTACATCCCTGAGATTTAGAGGATACAATTATTCACATCCCCCTTTAGAGAGGAGAAAGCAGAGGTTTAAAATGGGTTAAGTGATTTATCCTGGGTACTGTTTGTGTCAGAGCCAGGTTAGAAATTGGTGGCTCCTGCTTCCCAATCTAGCAGTCTTCTCACTATCCCCTGCCAATTCTATTTAGAATGACACCAGGATAGACATTTTCTATAAAGAAATGCTGGTTGGAAAAAGAAAAGACCAAGGTGAGATCAGGTTGATCTAGCAATACTATTTGGAAGAGAAAAGTTTTCAGCTGTCATATACAAGGTAGCAGATACTTTCAACAGGTCATCCCTGTCAGAAAGTATTTCCTAAAGATCTATTTATGCAGTATTGTGGGTTCTTTCTCATGTGAAAGAAAGGTTAGTAACTACATTATATCTTTGGGACCAATCTAGTTATTTGAGGCATATCTAAAAAGGGCACACAGGATGGTAGTAAGTACCTAGACCCTTGACAAAATTACAAAGTAGGCAAAATTGTTATTTTACTCCTCTCCCTTGCTCCTCCATTACTATATACAATTATTCTGTCATTTGCAATTAGTCCTGTCAACTTTCCCTTAGCAATGCTTTATATACTTATTCCTTTCTTTTTATTCAAACTCTCAGTACATTAGTACAGATTTTTATCATTTCCCATATGGCTTGTTGCAGTAGTCTCCCAAGTGGTCTGTCCCTTCTACTTTCTCCCTCTTCCAGCCCATTCTGCTTGCTATGTGGGGATAGGATTTTTAAGAGCACCACCTTGGATATATCATCTTATGGATCAGCAACCATCAATTCTTCCCTAATACCTAGAAAAAAAGCATGTCCTTCCCACTAGACTTGCTTTGAAAAGGCTATAAATCTTATTATAGAACTCTTTGTCCAAAATTTGTGATAATATTTAAAACAAAACCTTCTGAATGAGGCAAAAAAAAATTGAATAGTATCATAAGAAATAGATGAACATCATAAACTTAACATAAACCTGCAATTCAAGTTTGTGAAAATTGTTCTTTATAGTCTGGGACAGATTTCTTACATGATCTGGACCTAATATTCATATCCAGGATTACTTTCAAATGATTACTTTCCTGAATTTTGTGATCTAGCCAATATTTTCTACACATGTTCCCTGATTATGTCCTACTCTTTCTAGTAGCTTTAATTTTTACCTCATGCCCTCTCTTATTCTCTCTCCCAGACTGTCAAAAATTATACCTATTATTTAAAATCAAATGAAATCTGTCTTCTGAGAAACTGTTCCTAACACAGATGATATAGATAGCCATCTATCTGCTCTTTGAAAGGATATTACCTCATTGTCCTATTCAAAAGTTTTTTCCCTCAGCAGCATGAGCACTCCCTCAAAGTCCCAAAATTAAATATGCTTCCTAAAGACTTCATGCAACTGAGGACTATTTGAGTTCAACCAATAAATCAATTAAAAATTTGTTTATGATCTATTCTATTCCAGGCACTTTGGTAGGCACTGGTTATAGAGCTACATAAAAAATAAAGTTCTTGAATTTCATTAGCTTAGAATGTATATGTGTACATACATGTACCAGCAGAGATCACTGTGGCATGTACAAGGAATAACCTTTTCTTGAGTTGCCTAATCTTCCTTCCCTTTCTTTGTTCTTCAGTGAGTGAAGGAAAAGCCAAAGACCCTTGCTACCAAGTGATAGAATTATCTACTGTGGGTAGATAATTAGAGATAATATTCTAGTTCAAGTCTTCCTTTATCTTAAAAGCTAAACAAAATACAAACAAACAAAAAGAACAAAATCCATCACCAACAAAACTTATAAATAGTAATTGCAATTGAAGTTCATAAAATGTGTTAAGCCCCAAGGCAAATTGTTGATTATCTAGCTAGGATAGCAGGGATCTACCAGTCACTTCAACTGACGATAACCAATTATCCATCTTTCCCTTTCTTCTCTTATGCTATCCAAAGCAAAAATCACAATCTCTTGTTAAAGTTAAAATGATAACATCTTATCTGATCATTGCTAAAATGTAAACTACTGGTAAGCAAAGCTCTTAAAGAGCGAAGGAACCCTCTTGAGTAATGAATCTATTGCCAACTGAAGAATACAATGAAATAAAAGAAACAAAAAATGAGCATTGTTCCAATGCTTTCTCCAAGAAGCCTAATTCCATCATTTTTATTAGCCAAGCCAGGGGAAAGGAAAAGGCTCAAGCTACTAAAAGGCCTAGAGTCATTCTAAGAGTATTCAGTCGGCTGTTAATGCTGCTGTCTCCAATGCTGTCACCATTGAAGGCTGTCAATGAACTATCTGTCCAACTCTACTATCTCTGTCCAAAGAGAATTTTTTTAAACTTATACTGTATTTGAAAACTCTGCTTAATTACTTTGATCCTCTGAGAAGCCCTTTCTCCTCCCACAGGGAAGAAAAACAACCCACAGGTTCTTTTAGTAAATAGGACTCTAATGAAAAGCAGACAGTCCAAGTCTTACCAGAATGACATATAGGAAAAAAATACACAGTGATTTAGGAATCTCCAAACTAAGAGAATTAGGAGAGACCCTTTTAAGGAAGCATCACTTGAGCTGAGCTTTAAAATGGGTATTTAGGGAATCCAAGAAGCAGAGGTGAAGAGAAATTCCAGGAATTGGGCAGGAAAATCATGGAATTGGGAAATTCAATGTCATAAGGGAAACCCACAAGCATTCTTGCATGCTTGGATCATTGAATATCTTTATGTATATGTATGGGAAATCATATATGTATGTGTATATCCATGCATATGTATGTATATGTATATACACATACATATATATGTATGTATATATAATCTGTCTATATGCATATGGATATGCATATATGTGTATATCTATATCAACATTGACATGTATATATACATCAACATAAACATTGATAGGTGCATCTATATTTATATCCATATCTGTAGTTCTATCCCTATCTCTATCTCTATCTATATACATGTGCACACATACAGGGCCTGGAAAGATAAACTGGTACTAGTTTTATGTAAAACTTTAAAAAAACATAGAAATTTGCATTTTGTCCTTGGGGAAAAGGGGAACTACTAAGGCTTCCTAATTAAGGGAGTGATGTGGTCAAAACTGCTCTTTAAAAATATCTCTTTAGGTATTGTATGGAAGATAGATTAGAGGGAAGAGATAAACTGTGAGGAGAAAGATCAATTAAGGAACTATTGAATTCATCCAGGAAATAGATTATCAAGGTGAGGACTAGGTACATTCACTTTTTGCAGTGGTAGCACCCTTTAGAAAATGGGATTTGGTATTTATGGCTGCTCTCTTTTGTGGTGGAAAGGAATTGGAAATTGAGGGGATGCCCATCAATTGGGGAGTGGCTGAAAAAGTTGTGGTGTATGAATGTAATGGAATACCAGTGTGTTGTAAGAAACGATGAGCAGGCAGATTTCAGAGAAACCTGGAAGGACTTACATGAACTGCTTCTGAGTGAGATAAGCAGAACCAGGACATCATTGTACACAGTATCAATAACATTATGTGTTGATCAACTGTGAAACACTTGACTAGTCTCAGCAATATAATGGTCCAAGATAGTTTCAAAGGACTCACAATGAGAAATGGTCTCCAAATCCCCCCCAAAGAACTATGGAATATAGATGTAGATTGAGCCATAATATTTCTACTTTTTTTGTTTTTTGTTTTTTGAGGTTTTTCCCTTTTGTTCTGATTCTTCTTTCACAGCATGACTAATGCAGAAATATGTTTAAGGTGATTGTACATAAATAACCTATATCAGATTGCTTGCTGTCTTGGGGAAGGGGGAGGGAGGGAGAAAATTTGGAACTAGAAATCTTATAAAAACAAATGTTGAAAACTCTCTCGACATATAACTTGAAAATAATAAAATAATTTTATGATAGTAAAAAAGATAGAAAATGGGATTATGAAGAAACAAATTTCATTAAGGGAAAGAGGTAGGGGAATAAACTTGAGAAACAACTCAGAATGTGGTATGCAGGCCTACCTGAACTTTCTTTCTATCCCCAGCACCTAGCACAGTAACTTTCATATAGTAATTGCTTACTAAACTGCACTGAATATGTGAGGGGTTGCCAAAAGAAACTTGATTAGTACTGAAAGGAAAATAAAGATTCCACAGACTGATTTTGCTATGTTGCTTCCTCCCATGATTGGTCTCTGACCATCTTGGAACTGCTTCTCTGAGATTTTGCATTCATTTCCAGCTTTACCTTTATGCTCATTTTCCAAAGAACTCCAGTAATTCCTTCAACAGCTTAACAAGTCATCACCACCAACCTCACTGCCATTTCTTAGAGACAAAAGAGTTTGTAATGTGTCTACTTATAGATGAGGTCTGAATTTGAAAACTCTTCAATTAAAGTTACTCCTGGTGGAAAAAATCATTAAAAATATGAAAAACTGAAAATTACAAGAAAGAATTTATTTAATTTAGAATTGCATGAGAGTACCAAAAAAAAAAGAATTGAAAGTTTAGGCCAGAATCAGCTGAAAGGACAAAGGACCACCCTGATTTCCAGCTTCTCCTGAAGTTTTGGGAGCCTTTTCTTTCTCTAAAATCAAGATATTGTTCACTAAGTTGGTTTTCTAATCCCTACTTTAGTGGGGAGAAATAAAATAAAAAAACAAGCAAATATTCACAGAAAATAAATGGCTTCAGCCCTTGAGGTTCACAGAAAGAGGAGGAGGATAAAAATGGAGGCAAAAGGAGAAGGGACCCCAAATGAATAATGAAGAATTAAAGCAATCTGAAAAGAACACTTGCTAGACTGACAGGAAAGAAGAGCAGAATAACAACATAAGATAAATGTTCTTTTGGGAGATATGTAAGATTGAGGGAATGGAGCAAGAGAGGAGGCAGGACTTACTAGATATAAATGAATCACACTGTAACAGGCTTGTTTCAACACACCTTAGAATCAATCCTATGTAGAGATCTTTGATAACTGCCACACTGATTTGGTGATGTTTAAAATAAACAAGAGTAATCAGGAGGAGTGATGACTAAACCCTAGAAGTTTAGTTCATCCATCTTATTATTCCCCAGCTTTTTGGTTAGTATTCCAAGAAGGTGATGGCTGTCCTAGATGCTCAGGAAATGAATCCTTCTACAAACCTGAGTTTTACAGATAGTTTAGAATTTAACATTTTGGCTACATTAGACAGAAATAACTTTAAAAATATAGATTGTACATTCCTCTACTTCCTTAAATAGAATAGTCTCTATACAAGTAAAGGTTTTTTTCTTTATATTTCAGTGCCATTAATATGGGAGTCAGTTTTTTTTTTATCTTTTTTATGGTACAATAAATCTCTATTGAGATGCAAAGAACTCTTTGCCCCTACACTAAATGGTCCCAAACTAAATTTATCTTTTATTTGCATCATTATCTTAGAATGTTTCTAATTTCAACCTCATTATCAGTTTTCATCTTTGATTCTTCACTGTTTTCAGGATGTTTGGCTAAAGCAGCCCCTCTGACCTTTATATAATGTACTTAGCACCATGCCTGGCACACAGTAAATGCTACTGATGATGATGAGGAGGAGGATAAGGAGGAAGAGGAGGAGGAGGAAGAGGAGGAGGAGGAAGAGGAGGGTAATTCTGAAAATGTTAGAGGGCACATAACTAAATATTTTATATATTAAATTTTGAATAATTATAAAGAAATAGGCTTTTAACGAAGTTCTAAAGGTCTTTTCTTTGAGAGACAGTACATTGTAGAAGATAGAGTACTACACTTGGATTTTGGAAGATATGAATTCAAAGATACTTCAGACTAGATATGTGATTATGTACAAATCACTTAAAATCTTTGAGTCTGCATTACATATTTTACAGAGCCATGAAACTCAAATGAAATCATATGTGAACAGTGCATTGCAACCTTAAAAGCACCATATAAAATACAATTGTTGATTTTCAATTAACTTTTTAGTTTCAAATTTTCTCACTCTATTCACCACTCCCCTACCTATTGAGAAGGCAAAAATATAATAATCATTATACGTATTGTCATGCAAAAACATTTTCACTTTAGGTACACAGCAAAAATATTTTGTTTATTGTTAATAAGAATTAGAGTGGCATGGTCAATAGAGAGCTTGAATTGTCACCAAGAAGACCTGGTGAGAAGTCCAATCACAGACACATAATGAATGTGCAACCCTGAGCAAGTCACTTATCCAATTAAGGGCTCTTAACAGCATTATAAGACTCTGGATTTCAGAGAAGGCATAGAGATGCATTAGTGGAGGGAGTTTACTCCTCTGGGACTTGCCTATATCAATGAAATCACAGGTACACTCCTTATGCATATCCTATTAGAATTCAAGTACATGACATTTGTTTAATGCTTAGATTTATTAGCATCTGTTTTACCTAAATAGAAGTCTGTTTTGCTTACTTTTAGGATCTCCAGTACATTCAGGTTAGGTGACATTGTCAGAAAGCTGAGAAGTGGATAGATGAGGAATTTCATTCAGCATTTGTCAAGGAGAATGAAACAGCTTTGAAGTAATGGGAGGTAGGAAGTAATGGGAGTAGAAAGAATTTTCCTCCCTGGGAACTTTCTTTTTGAGGCAAAGACAACAACAAAGAACACCTCAGACCTACTAGAAAGCTTTTAACATGTTTGACATGAGTTTTTGGACATAGTTTGCATTAGTGGGCAAGGGTTGGTGGCTCTGTGAAGTATTCAGGGGTTCAAAGTTTGCTTCCTGTGCTGAATCAAATGCATGAAGTGCTCCTGCGAATCCAGAAAAACATCTGTAATTTTTCAGAAAGCTACCTTTGGAGAAATCTTGTCTTAAAACAAAATAAAACAAAAAATCCCTCTGCTGTGATGGAATACTACTATTTTGTATGAAATGATAAACCAGTTGATTTTAGAAAAAAAAAAGATGGAAAGAATTACTTGAAATAGTGAAGCAGAATCAAGAGAACATTGTATACAGTAACAGCAGAGAAATGAAAGTGATGAAGGAGAGTCATGAGAAAAAAAGTCAACAGCTTGAAAAGCCAAATGGAAAAGCAGATACAAATTGTCTGAGAAGAAATTAATTGCCTAACAATTAGGATTGAACAAATGGAAGCTAGTGACTTTGTGAGAAACCAAGATATAGTAAAGCAAATCCAAATGAGTAAAAAAATAGAAGGCAATATGAAATATCTCCTTGGAAAAACAGCTGACCTGAAAAATAGATCCAAGAGAGATCATTTGCAAATCATTGGACTACCTGAAAACCATGACCAAATAAGAGTTTAGACATCATCTTCCAATAAATTGTTAGGGAAAATTGCCTTGATATTCTCAAAGCAGAAGGTAAAATTGAAATTGAAAGAATCCCCTGATAACCTCCTAAAAGACATCCCAAAAGTAAAAGTTCCAGGAATATTATAGCCAGATTCCAGAGCTCCCAGGTCAAGGAGAAAATATTGCAAGCCACTAGAAAAAAGGAATTCAAATACTGTGGAACCCCAATAAGGGTAAAACAAGATCTAGCAGCAGCTACATTAAAGGACCATAGGGCATAGAATGTAATATTCCAGAGGGCAAAGAAACTGGGACTACAGGCAAGAATCAACCACTCAGCAAAACTGTGTATAATCTTTCAGAGTAAAAAAATGGACTTCAATGAAAAAGAGGACTTTCAGGCATTTGTGATGAAAAGACCTGAACTGAATAGAAAATTTACCTTTCAAATACAAGACCCTAGAGAAGCATAAAAAGGTACACAGGTAAAAGAAATCATGAGGGATATTAAAAGATTAAATTGTTTACAATCCTACATTGGAAGAAAATATTTCTAACTCATAAGAACTTTCTCAGTATTAGGGCAGCTGAAAGGAATACAATTAGAGGACACAGGTCTGAACTGAATATGAAGGGATGATATCAGTAAAGCATTTATTTTTTTGTTTATCCTTGTTTTTGGGGGGTCAGGAAGAGTGGGGTGTCTTATGTCTGGGGCTGGATTTGGTTTCAAGATCTCCTGGGTCCAGGCCTGGTTCTAGTTAACCCAGGAAGTCATCTTTAAAATAGGGTTGAGGGGTAGAAGGAATGCTCTGGGGTAGGGGGAAGGGGAGAGGTGGACTGGGGAGAGGTAGCTCACATGAAGGAAACAAGAAAAAAGCTTATGGAGGGGAGTGGAAGAGGGGGAAGGAGTTGGGGAGTGAGTGAACCTTACTATCATCAGAATTTGCTCAAAGATGGAATAACATACATACTCAAGTGGGTATAGTAATATACTTTGTCCTGAGGGAAAGTGGGAGGGGAACACTTTCGAGGAAGGTAAAGTTGTTCTTCATAACTGCACATGTATGACATATTAAATTGCTTGATTTTATAGGAAGGGTTCAGGAGAGAGGGAGGAAGAAAATTTAGAACACAGAATTAGCTCAAAGACCTTAATCTCATCAGAGTGGGCTCAAGGAGGGAATAACATACACGCCCAATTTGGAGGAGTAATTTATTTGACCCTACAGGAAAGTCGGAGGGGAAGAGGATAAGGAGGAAAGGGTAAAAGAAGGGAGGGCAGAGCAGGGGAGGGGGCAGTTAGAAGAAAAACACTTTTGAGAGTAAAAGAAGATAAAAAATAGAGTAAATATCATGGGAACGGAATAGGATGGAGGGAAATAGTTATGATGATTGACTACAATGGCAACATGTGTGGTATCTACTTTGCTGGGCCATTGTGAAGAAAATTCTTTGTCAAGTTTAAGGTACTATACAAAAGTTATGATGAACAGGGTGCTATTAGAAAAACCTGGAAAGACCTACATAAACTGAAGCAGAGTAAAATATACTGTATAGAAAATAACAGCAATAGTGTAAGATGATATGCTGGGAAGGATGTGATTATTTTCAGCAAGGCAATGATCCAATCTATCTCTGAAGGACTTATGAAAATTGCAATCTATCCAGAGAGAAAAAACTGATGGTATCTGAAAACAGATTGAAGAATGTTTTGACAGTTCCTTAATCTGAAGTTTTGTTTTTAGATGTTTTCTCTCACAACCTAGCTAATGTGGAGATGTTTTCCATGACTATCATGTATAGCTTATATTGAATTGTTTGTGTTCCTGAGGGTTGGGGTGGGAAGGGAGGGAGGAAGAGAAGTTGAAACACAAAGTTTAAAAAAAATGATGTCAAAATTTATTTTTACATGTAATTTGGAAAATAAAATTCTAAACAGAGAATCTGGATTTAAATTCTGCCACATAACAAGAAGAAGAAGAAGAAGAAGAAGAAGAAGAAGAAGAAGAAGAAGAAGAAGAAGAAGAAGAAGAAGAAGTTTGAACAACCAAATCATTTTGAGTACTATAAATACTCAAATCAACTATAAATGACCTATGGAAGATGCTATCCAACTCCAAAGACAGAACTGATAAATTGAAGTACAAATAGTATGATTTTACATATATTTATAAATCTGCATGAAATAGTGGCCTCCCTCATTCAGGGGAAGGAAGAAAGGAAGAAGGAAGGAATGAGTGAGATAGTACTGAACTTAACATGTCACAAAAATAAACGATTAAAATAATTCTCTGCTCCATGAAGGGAAGAAATGTGGGATTTTTTTTTGGAGGGGGGGGGAAGAAAATTGCATTGGGTTTCAAGTTTGAGATAATTGCTATGGTCACAGTAAGTGAAGGAAACAAACATGAGCTACTGAGGTGGGTAGATATAAAAGCAAATGCCTATTAAATGCATTAAAATCTCAAAGGGAAATAAAAGAATGGTTCAAAATCGGGTTATTTTGTTGTTGTTTCTGGGTTTTGCAGGGCAATGAGGGTTAAGTGATTTCCCTAGGGGCACACAGCTAATATGTATCAAGTGTCTGAGATAAGATTTGAACTCAGGGCCTCCTGAATCCAGGGCCAGTGCTTTATCCACTGTGCCACCTAGCTTCCCCCAAAATAGGGTTATTTTTATTTCCCAATTATCTATTTAACAAACATTAGGTATCTTCACTCTGCACCAATTCAGGGGAAATAGATACATACAATATTAACTTTGCTTTCAAATTCCACCCCTCTTTTTTCTCTTTCCTCCTATTATGACTTTATTTACTGAGTTGATTTTTACTTATTTTTTAGTTTACAGATTAGATGATATATAATAGGAGTTCAGAACATATGCAGATCCCATTACATATAGATTTCTGATCTGAAAGGGGTTTCAAGAGTCATCTAGTTCAACCTCTGCATTTGACTTATGAAGAAACTGAGGTTAAAATATTATTTTCTAAGTGGCAGATCTGGAATTCAAACCCAGATCTGAACTCAGATCTGTAATCCAAATCCAGCAATCTCTTAATTATACCAGGCTACACTATGTGTAGATTACTTTCAAATATATTTCTCCCCTGCCAGATCTTCAGATCCATATTTTCAAATGTCTGTCAGACACCTCTGTTTATATATCCTACCAACCCCACAAAATGATCATGCCCTAAAACTAATTTATTGTCTTTTCCCAGAGAACTGCTGTTTCTCCTAATGATTCTAATTCTATTGAAGACATGACCCTACTCCTAGTTACCCAAACTCATATCCCTAAAGTGATCATTGGCTATTCTAGTTCTTTTATCTTATGTCCAATCAGTCACAATTCCATTAATTTTATCACAGCAACATGCCTTGCATTCATTTCTTTCTTTCCCTTCTCATTTACAATGATCATAGTTTAGCTCTCTGTCATCTAAATGACTGCAATAACCCTTTACCTAGTTTCCATTCCACCTTTCTTAAAACTGACCAAGGTATTTTCTCAATGCTTCACTCATCATGTGGTTTTTTAAAAACATTTAGTGGTTCCCTGTTTCCTATAAAATATAGATTCTTGATTATATTATTCAAAACACTCTACAATTGGGCTCCAACTTATGTTTTCTGTTTTGTTCCATTCTATTTCCCTTCAAATGTTCTATGTTCAAGCCAACTCACTAGCCTCCATCCTGAGTTCTAGCTTTGTCCTCTCTATATTTTTTGCCTTTTCTCATGTAGCTACACATGCCTGTAATGGGGATCCTTCGATTATGTCTGTGAATTTTCTTCTCTTCATTCAAAGTCAAATTCAGTTGACACCTTCTCTATTATGTCTTCCTTTGCCTCTTCCCCCCTTGTGAAAGGGGTGTCTTAATTTTAAAATTTTGCATAATATTTTAAGTAGAGCTATCTTCCATGTATAGCATACTTTTCCTTGTAGCATAATTATATGTGGGCATGACATATTCCCCAGTAGAATGTAATTACATGAGACAAAGTCCTATGTCATATCTCCCTTCATATCCCAATTGCTAGGCATGGTGTTTTTTTCATATAGAAAGTACTTAAGAAATATTAATTGTATTGAATTGAACAAGCTACCTAATGAAAAGTATAATTGGTTGAAAGTTTTGTTTCCTAGATGGATAGGTTGGGATTTACTTTTAGGCACATGACAGAATTGAGCTATTGGGGTATTATGAAGATACAGCCTGGGTAAGATAAGTAAGAGCTGTATAGGAATTGGTTTTGTTTGGATGGTCTCTTGTCAAATCCATTTCCCTCTGAAATTTGAATGGCAGGGTCTACAGCAAGGGAAGTCAGGCCTCAGACTGTTCTATTTGCTGCTTTCTGAGCAGCAAAAGGCAAACCCAAAAAAGGAGAAATGATCAGCACTTGTATTGGGAGATGCTCTGGGAAAGAAAGGAAATGTTATATAAAAAAGGCTTTTAAAATGCATACAAAGCAACCTTAAAAGGGCCTCCAAGCTCAAAAGCTCTTGGGAGGTTTGGAGAGAGAAGAACCATTTTCAATAACTGTTTTTATCTTCAAGTTTTTACTTTATCTCCCTTTCTCCAGGGGTAGAAGCTGACCCAGAGAGGTACCTGAAATCTGATTTATTGTACTATATTTAAAGTCACAAAGTGAGTTTTGCAAAGTTGTAGCTTGGTTAAAATAGCACAATAGAGTTATCTTGTTTTATTTACTACAATAGCACTGCCCTTCCCACCACACTCCTTCCTTAATCCTGTTCTCATCGCACCCTGCAAAAATACATACTGTTCCCCTTAGACAAAATTACTTGGTTAAGAAAAGTTAGTGAGGAAAAAATAAGGAGCATTCTGAGAGATGCATTTTGGGAACGAAACAGCCAATAGCCTATTATAACACTTCTAATCTACTCTTCCAATAAATCATCCAATGGCACGTATGGTCACAGATTAGCAATTATTTCTCTCAACAAAAGACCCATTAATCAAATTCATTAATATAGGTGGATAACATAGCATATTAAAGCTGATGATTCTTAGTCAATCAGGTTGGTCAACAACATTTATTGAGCCTGTTTTAAGGTTAAGGCCCAGTAAAGATGTGTGGAAAAATGTCTGCATAGAGGATAAAATGGATATATCCCTTGCCTTCAAGAAAGTCATAGTCTAAATAAATAATAGATTGAACATTCAGATACAAATACCCTGGGTTATGGCTATGACTTTGTGATTTTAAACATCACAATATTAAAAAAAATAATAAAATAAGAGACTGGAAGAAGCATTCAGTTTGGAGTTAGAGGTTAGGTTCTGCTATTTGCTATATGTGTGACCTTGGGTATGTCATTTCTCTCCAAGACAAAGTTTCCATGTGAGATCAAATGTTCTTAAAGTACTTTATGGCTCCAATTTGTGTGATCTGTAATTATACATATATTCTTTCTAGTGTAGGTAGCTAATCAAAAAATCCTAAGTTCTTAAATGTCTGTTGTTCTTTCCCAAACCCCCTCTAAAAGGGGAGATGGGAATTTAAACATTTTAATTGAATTGTCTCAACTTTCCACGTTATCTTTAGCAGACTACCTTGGTAAAACAATATGATTTTAGTGGTGTTTTCTTTACCACACCATGGTGCCTGATACATAGTGTAAGGGGCTAAAATTCCAGCTAGTCTGTCTATAATATCTAATGAGTGGTCATTAATAAAATATAAGCTTTACCTAGAGTTAGACTTTTAAGCATTTATTAAGGAGAATAAGAATTTGGTGAAGAGAAAGAGAAAGGCCTAGAAAGGCCTATCTATTAAAGGGAGAGTGCATTTCTCGCTCCCTTTGCCACCGGAGTCCTGAGGAAAGAGAGGCAGAGTGTCAGCCTCATCCTCTCTTCCTCCCACAAGTCAACGTCACTTCCTGACACCAAAGAAAAGTGGCATGGCCTTGCTCTCAGAGGCCTTTTCCTCATGATGGAGCTTTCCTGTAATAAGTCTCCAGCAGGTGGCGTCATTCCAATCATTAAAGTCCCTCCCTTGTTTCTACAAGAAACGGGATGTTTCCTTGATGAAACAGACAAAAATAATAGAATATAATACCCTATGCTAACTAACAATATGTTAATAACAATATAGAAAAGGGAGAAAGGAAAGTTTTGACCAGAGGGGTGGTCCATCATGAACCAGTGCTTTGACATTGGCCTGCAAAGTGAGGGCCTCTGCAGAGAGTGCATGTATATAATAACAGAAGGAAAAAAAAAAGAAAAATGACAAAACAAAACTTTTCATTTAAAGTCTATGAAAGTCTTTCCTCAGATGTCCTAGGGGTATAGACATGGAATGGAAGTCTTTTCAGGGGTTGCTGTGTGGATGCTTAGTAATCAGCCAGGAATACTTCCTACAAAATTGGGCTTAACACAACTTTAAAATAGCTTTGTCAATAATCAAATCAAACAATGAAAGTTCTTAAAAGCATGTCTAAGGGAATTCAGAATCTTAGTTGTTATACATGAAACATATAATAAAACAAAAATTGAAACATTCTCTAAAACTTAATATTACTATAGTCCCCCCTTGTGGAGGGTAAATTGAGAAGACAATTGCTCTGTTATTAATTTTTTAAAAATAATTTTTTATCTTTGTTTCATCACTTTTTGCATCATGGCCTAATTATCCTCTTCATGCCATTATGAGAAATTAAAGAATCTAATATAATTGGTAACAGATGTCAAGGCCAAATCCAACACTGTATTTATCATGACACCTGAGATAATAATTATGGGGGTTACCATAAAAGAACAGAGAAATGATGGGATATGAGCATTCCCACATTGAGCAATATATACTGCCCATGCAGGATGCCAAGCTTAAAATAGGTGGATGGAATATATGTCCATGCCACCGAACATATTGGAGGAAACTGAGTCAGACTTAATCAGATGCATGGGATTGAGATGTCCAGGGCATCAGGCATATAGGAGGGGGCATAGAAGCCAAGTGTAGAATGAGATGGGTGGGATGAAAACTTCCAGCCATCTGTACAATATTGTGAGAGGAAAAAATTAAACCAAGAGAATCCAACCTCAACATTTGTCAAAAGCCATTCCCCTGGCCGTACCTTGACTTCATGCATGTCTCCCCTCATGTGACAGTTCAATGTCTGCTGTTGCATGTATTTCTCTGGTGTTTGGATAGCATCTTGGCCAATTGGCATCTGATAACTCAGAATGAAAGCAATTAATGTCTTAAATGATAAGTTCTCATAATCCAAGTCTTATATGAATTTGAAAATTGAGGATAGTAATGATTGCAAAAAATGTGAATGTACCTTGACTGAGAATATAATATAAAATTATGCAATAATTTCAAATAATACCTTTTTTTATACTAAGTATACAATTACTTTTGTGAAAAATCAGAACATATTTAAATACAAGTTAAAACAGAACAATCTTAAAGAAAACCTTTTTTTGGAAAAAGAAAACTTTTACAAATGTTCCCCTCTTTTTTTTGAAGATGCTTATCAAAAATAATACTTCTAGAATCAATTTACACTTGCCATGGCAACCAATTTGCCAAGGAAATGCTTTATAGAGTTCAATCAAATAATCAGTTGAGAGAAAAAAAATAACAAAAACAAACAACTCAGAATATGGGAGCACAATACTCCCAGAAATAACATTGTATTATGAAATCAAAACCACCTTCCAATGTTTCAAAATTAGATAGATGAATGAATAGAAGAAAATATACATGGATGAATAAAAGGCAATGAACTCCAGACTAGGGAAATCTAAATGATTATGAACTTAACATTAATAAGAGCATTACAAAATATAAATTTGATCACATGACTATAAAACGCTTTTACAAATATTCCCTTTTAAAAAAAACTAAGTATAAAACACAATCTGAAAAGCATGAAAATCTCTATGAAAATAAACCCATACCATTAATTTCAAAATGTAAATGTAATAGCATAGAAATCCTATATAAACTCTGAACTGATATTATTTCTCTGAGTGAATTTAGAAGTCTTTTGATTCTTGATATCTAAAATCCCCAGTACTCATATTAATACCTTGCTGCTTACTTCTACATTTCTGCAAAATATGTCTTCTTAAAATATGATGATTGTCATTTTTATCAGCTTAAGTTTGTCTTCTTTAACCCCTCTTTTTTCTGTCTTGGTCCTTGCCTAATACAAATGCTTTATAAGGTTACTAATTAAAGACAAAAGCAGTTTAACAAAATTATGAACAAAATGAGTATATCTGGAATTTAAAGGGTTTTTGAGTCAGAATCACAGCCAGGCTGGGGAAGGGCTGAGCCTGACTGAGTAGAAGCTGGTGGATTAGATCTCATGACCTCCCAGGCAGGAGGATCAAGCCATGGGAGGTGGTGCCAGAGGAGAGGGAGGAGGTGGGGTCCCAAGAGGAAGGGAGTGGAGCATCTGTCCCACATGGTGCACAGCCAGGGAATCAAACTCAGGCCTGATTTCTCCTTCCCCCGCTTCTAGGGGATTAAAGGCTTCTAGAGAAGCCTACAGGCATGCAAAATTAGAGCAACAATTAGTGTTAGAACTTGGAAAGGCTGCAGGAGTCAGAGGTATCTCTGAAAAGGCATGGCTGGGAAAGGGGGGGGGTATTTATATTCCCTTGTCGAGTACCTTGCTGGCTCTTCTAATAAAAATAAAAAGAGAAAATCTACAAAAACAAAGCATTAACATGATCTTATCCCCCATTTGTCTGGTTAACCTGACTAAAATCAGAAATAGGGTACTCAGGGAGTTGAAAAACGCCATTTGAAAATTTAAAGGGAAAACCAGCTGGTACTTAGCAGTTTAAAGGAACAGGGTAGGGGAAATTTCTTACCCAACCAGAATATCAGAAGAAAGGATCAGCTTTCCTCTTCATTGTCAGTCATCTGTAAGGGGCTAAAATTCTAGCTAGTCTGTCTAAAATATCTAATGAGTGGTCACCAATAAATTATAAGCTTTAGCAAGAGTTAGACTTTTAAGCATTTTTTATTAAGGAGAATAAGAATTTAGTGAAGAGAAAGAGAAAGGCCTAGATTTGTCTATCTATTAAAGGGAGAGTACATTTCTCGCTCCCTTCTCCACTGGAGTCCTGAGGAAAGAGAGGCAGAGCGTCAGCCTCTCCCCCTTTTCCTCCCACAAGCCAACATCACTTCCTAACACCAGAGAAAAGCCGCATGGCTTTGCCCTCAGAGGCCTTCTCCTCATGGTGGAGCTTTTCTACAGTAAGTCTCCAGCAGGTGGCATCATTCCAATTGTTACAATAGAAAGGTAATAATAAATGCAAGTCTGGATTTTTGCTGAGTATGTGTATCAGCACTGAATAAAACCACATCACTTGTTAGATTGACTTCTTTATGCTTCATTAGGGGCCAAGATAGAACTCTGGAGATGCTAGGATAATAGGTTTAGACCTATAAGGTATTATAGAAAATATCTAGTTAAATTCAGCAATTTATAGACATAAAAACTATAACTCCAAGAAGTTAGCCTATTTCCAACATAGCACTGGTAGAGTTCTGTGTTATGGAATGACATATAGGATATATATATCTGTAAGATAAAACAAGGTAAGTGACATGCATTGAATCATCTGATAAGATCCAATCAAGTTACCACACTTTTATGAAATAATAGTAATAATGATGATGATGATGACACAACAATAACAACAAAAATAATAATAATATCTAACTGTACATATAATGTTATCTTGGTTGATCAGGAAGAAAATGACCTATGCAAGTTCAGTGAATGTAAAAACAGTGATATGTATTCATCTAGAGTAAAGCATTGAGGTTGATGGAAGGGAGAAACTGGGATGGGAGTAGAAGAATGAAGGTCTTAGCACTGATTGGGGAGAAAAAAAGGTTTTATTAAAGAATGTTCCCACTGGGAGGGCAAGTATATCATTGGGACAAATTCCTTACTCAAAAGAAGGAGATAAAAAGAAATACAAAAAAATGGAGGCCAAGTCAAATACAATAATCATAACCTTCAATATGAATGGATTAAATACTCCAAATGATGAAGATGGAAGAATAAATATGTAAACAAAACCCAATTATCTGTTACATATAAGAAACACATCTAAAATTAAAGATTCCTAAGGAATGAAAAATGAGAATCTAGAACAATTTTTTTCTATGAATTGTGTAATTCCAAGAAAAGCTTACACACATACATACACAAATAAGTGTGCTTTATTTATTTTATTAAATATATTTTTTAAATCACAATTAAGATAAAAAGGAAAACTACAATGTGCTTAAAATCGTTATAAAAAATGAAATAGTATCAATGCTAAGAAATATGCATTTATATTGGGGGTAATCAGCAACCTGTACTCCCCACATACATGTGCACACACACACACACACACACACACACAGATCTTTTCTAGTTAGCGTACATCCTCCCATGGAACATGCAAAGAGATGAGGGGAACTCTTCTTGGTCCCTTCTAGGAACATATGTGCTCAGCATAGGAAGACTTTACTATGACATAACAATTCCTTGATCCCTCCAAAGGATGGTAGCAACAAGAAGAAGAGACTGACTCAAATGGTTTGGCCACCAAGTAGGAACAGTGGCCCACTCTGTATAACATAAAATAATTCACTACACCCTATGGAATTTGCTTTCTTCATAACTGTCAGAATATAGTTATTCCATAAAGGATATCACATGTTTTACCCTTTAGGGAAAAGGGCCTTGTCTCTCTCAGATTGACCATGAGAGCAGGCATATGTGCTGCCTAGGTGAGTCTGAGTCCAGACAGTTAGACCCCTGGCTACCTTTTCTGATTGGTGTTTCTTTGTCTAAGAATATATTAAGTGACCAAACAGCAATCCTGATATGAATGTTTTCAGCTCAAGAGTACAGCAATTCCTGGATTCCTGAATTGAAGTTGACAAGGCAGCATGAGTATTCTTCAATTGTTTATTCCTGGGGATAATGAGACCAAGCCTTGACTTTACTTGCCAGAAGATATGGACATTAATGGAGTTGTTCTAAAAGGGTAGAACTTAAGTTATGGTGAAATAACCATTCAGGAATCCCATTAATTGTTTAATGTTTTAAATAGAAAACTCTTTGGCCAATATAATACAAATTATAGGTTATTGCTGAAATCTGTTTATATGCATTTGTTTGTCTTTTGTTTTAAGCAATTATTTGTGTATGTGCATGATGGAAATAGAGAGCTTCTCTATACCTGATCTGTACTGCACATTGTATACCTTTCTGGTATTGGGTAGACTCTAATAATTAACTAAATCAAAATTTTCTTTAAATAATTTCACTTAGAGTTTTGGGGAAAAATTAAAAGAACCAGAAGCAATGAAAAGGGAATCTTACTCTACTCTTTAGAGGAATGGATTCCCCAGAACTAAATGCAGCCATGCCTGATCCCAGAGCTTGGAACCCTTAGGAAACATACCCCCCACCCACTGCTCCTAGCCTATTGCTGGTCTATTGTTATACATAAAATGGCATAGCAATCTAAAGTCATAAAAGAAAAGTTAACTGAATTACAAAGAGAAATTGTAGGCAATAATGATATTAAAAAATGTATCTTAGGAGCAGCTAGGTGGCACAGTGGATAAAGCACTGGCCCGGGAGTCAGGAGGAACTGAGTTCAAATCCAGCCTCAGACACTTGACACTTACTAGCTGTGTGACCCTAGGCAAGTCACTTAACCCCAATTGCCTCACCAAAAAAAAAAAAAAAAAACAACCAAGTATCTTCCTTTCTCAGAGCAGGATAAGTTTTATGTGAAGAAGCAAAAAGGAAAATATAGAACTAAACAAATGGCCAAAGAATTTTGATCTAAAATATTTATGGCATTTTCTTAACAGAAGCGTAAAAGAATATACAAATGTCTAAGCACTATAGAGTACCTTTAAAATAAGACCATATGCTTAGATATAAAGACAGAAGGATAAATTAGAAATGCATTTAACATAGCCTTTGTTTGCCATAGCACAAAAAGATTAATTGTCACAGGGAATATATGGAAAAATACATACCTAAATTGAGGCATAATAATGATATCCCTACTGTGTAGTAAGTCAAAAAAACAAATCTTAGAAACAATAACTTCATGAAGGGGAATGACAATAATAAATCAATATTCCAAAATTTCTGGGATGGATCTAAATATATCATCAAAGGAAAAAATATGTCTTTAAAAACCCACATTAATAAAAGAGAAAAAAAAGAGAATTTTTAAACTGACTGCAATTTATTAAAAAAAAACTAAAAAATTAATAAAGAAATCTCAAATAAACCCCAAAATGGAAAACTTGAAAATCAGGAGAAATAGATAAAATGTAAAATGAAAATAATAGGTAAATTGTAAACAAAGGATGATTTTTGAAAAAAATACTAAAAAATTACTGAAAATAATGTGTGATCTTTTTGATTGCATATTTAGAATTATAATCAGTGATTCATAATCCTTCATTTTGACTATGGAGAAACTGAGACACAATGACATCCTGTGATTTGCCTAAGGTTATAAAGGTCATAAATATCTGAGACCAAATTCAAATATAAGTCTTCTTGACTCCATTTTCAGCTATTTATACACTATGAGCATTGCCTGAAAAATAAATATGATCAAAGATTTGGTAGATCTCAGAAGTCATCTAATACAATGTCCTCATTTTGCATATGAAGAATCTGAGACCCACCCAGAGAGTTTAAATAACTTGCCAAAGTTAACACATGAGAAGTGGCATAGCTAAGTTTAGGAATACAGTCATTTGAATCCTAATCCTGAATATATATATATATATATATATATATTTTTTTTTTTTGTGAGGCAATTGGAGTTAAGCGACTTGCCCAGGGTTTGGATATGAACTCAGGCCCTCTTGAATTCAGGGATGGTGCTTTATCCATCTTTCCACCTAGCTTCCACCTGCATACTTTTCATTGCAACAGACTTCCTCCTTAGATTAGTTATTTAATCTGATAAAATAGAGAAAAACAAACTTATAAAAATAAAATAATGAACCAGATGAAATTATATATATAAGAAGACATGATTAACAAGATGGATGACTAGACATTTTCTCTGATTGTCACACTTCTCAAATGTCTCCAAGACAGAAAATAGGTGCCACAGATGAAGCAACATTAGCTGTTTCCATGGTCTAGGATACCCATAATTCAAAGAAGGTTATAAAAATGAATTAACATCAACTCTGAGCTCACAAAGCACTCACTTCTCACTGTCCATGACTCTAGTGGCAGAGAAGTTGCACTAGCTGACAAACTATAACCCCTCATTATAATTTGCCCTCCTTCTTTCCAGTGCCTAGAGATCTGACTCTAGTTTAAGGAAGTCTTCTTGGACCACAAGACAGTGTTTCAGTAGTCCTTCAAGCTGAACAAGCAGGCTGGGGCCTCCATGGACAGTGCTATGACAACATCCTGTGCTACAGAAGATCTCTTCAGGACAGGAGAGAAACAGAGGGAATGGGGGCAAGATTTGTGTTTAGGCTTGAAATAGAATTCTACCCCACAATCTAAACTTGCCTCTTCCTAGAGGCTTGGAAACCCAAAGTACAGAAATTAACCTTGTAGCAACATGATAACACTTATAAGAATATCTAGTGCTGGATCAGAGAACTAAAGAACACAAGGAATTAGACTGGATACCTGAACAGGAGACCAGGTATGGGGATATTGTGTAGCATTGCACTAAAACTAAGGTAAAGAGATCAGCATACTGTCAGGGAAATTTTTATTACTTCCTGTAAAAGAAATTAATTATCAGCTAATCTAATCTGGAAAAATTTATAATTGTGTGCGATATGAAAAATTATAAGTATATGAAAAATTATGTTTAGAAATATTATAAATGGGCCATGAATCCCTTCGTGGTCGCCATTCTAATGTAGAAATATTTTATTAACTTGCCTAATTTGGGGGGACTAACGTGACTGGAGGACTAATCTGGGGATTGTTGACTGACTGGCTCTCTGACTGCTGTTAATTTAATGTGGGCCATTTTTAAAGTTCTACCACACTGCTCCACTCCCAAAATTGATAAGCAAAAGATTAAGAAGCCTCTTAACTAAATAATCAAAGCAGAGTGTATTTATGAGATGCTATTTAAAATTAAGAATACAGCAAAATAAAATGTACAACCTGACTGCATTCTGGTGAGTCTCTTTCCACCTGCTGCACCTGGAACTTTTTTAATACAATAAGGGTCGTTGCCACCTCTTCCCTTAGGGTATGTTCCACTTTCACTGCTCAGTTCCTTTCACTAACTCCAAGCCCCTTTCACATTGTAGATCCCCCTGCATCTATCTTTCCTCTATGCACTGCCACTGCTGAACCACTGTGTGTGTCTCTCTCTCTCACCAATCTCTCCTTCCTTTCTCCTAGTGCTTGAGTGTCTTTCTGTTCTCTTAATCTTCGCTTTCTCCAACCTGTACCCTGTGCTCACCACATCTGTGCTCTCCGTTGCCTCCTATTCTGTCTGTCTGCTCCATCAGTCTGCCCTCTACTGCCTTTGCCGCCCCTCTAATCTTAATCTCGTCAACCCCCCTAGTCTAACTCCCAGTTGTGTGTGTGTGTGTGTGTGTGTGTGTGTGTGTGTGTGTGTGTATATGTATCTTCCTACTCTACACTCAAATCTTGAGGCTTTTTGCACCCCCCCATACACCAAGCTAATCCACCAGCTGCCCTTGGGCTGTGGCTGGTGGGGGGGCACTTGAGCCTCCCATGCGTACCACACCCAGGACTCCAGGGGCACATGCCCCCTGTTGTGCACCCAGGGACCTCAGCATGGGCTATGCCAGAGCCTGGTCTGGACAAGCCCGGGATCTCTGGGGTATATTCTCTCATGGTGGAGGGAGCTGCTGCTCCCTCCCCCCAGCTGTCTGATCCAGTGTCTTGTATAGCTTACAGGGATTTTTGGCTCAGTTGAAGCAGAGGGGGAGGGGCACCAGCCCCTTACACAGAAAAGACCCTGAGGGTCTTTTTAATTTCAGCCCAAAGGTAGGGTTCCCAAATCAAAATAAATTTCCAGATTCCAAAATCATTCAGGAAAGAGACTGAAGCTGGTGAACTGTATATTGACAGTTAGAGTTGGGAAAGTTACTTTGATATCCACCTCCCAGGGAAACCACTGTCAGAAAGGAGGGAGACAGAAAGTGAGCAATTAGAGAAAATAAGAAGAAAAAACCCGCCAAAGATTACAGGATAAAGAGAGCTCAACACCTTTGAAATTAAACAGAAAAATAATGGGGAAATCATTAATAACAAAAATAAACACAATAAGACTTCTGGAGGTGGACTCAAGATGGTAGGGTAAAGAAGCACTAAAATGAAACTCTCCCAACATTTCCCTCCAAATAAATTTAAAATAATGCCACAAATTGAATTGTTCAGAGGCAGAGCCAACAAAAAGTCAGAGTGAGACCCTTACAGTACAAGACAACATAGTATATGAGAGAGCTATGACGTAGGGAAGGAATCTGATCCAGAATCCATGTGAATTAGACACCAGTGGTAGGATCAAGTGGTGGTGACAGAGAAGCACCTTCAGGAGTTTTGAAGCCGGAGACAATAAAGATACCTAGCAACTTCTTAGAAAGAAATTACAGGGTATCCCTATACTAACAATACATGTAAAGCCAGTCACAGTTTGATAATTCCATTGCTTATACCCAATTCTTGGTCATAGTTCAAGGACAGAGAGGACACTTTTGGTCAAGAGGGAGGAGAAACCCCGATGGGCAGTGACACTTCTAGACTAATGGATCAGGGACCATGAGAAATAGTATCACTTTTTGTCACTAGAGAAAAGGGTCTCTAAGGAGCAGTATTGATTACAATCCCAATGGATCAGGGGTCCTTCCTGGGTAAGGACCAGAGTGTAGACCAAGAGTAGAATGACAGTACCTCTTCCCAGAACACAGTATTTTAGAGGAACAAAAAGCTTCCAACCCTCCAGAATTAGCTCTGAAAACAGCTATACAAAAATTTTCTAAGCTCGAGGCAGAGCTCCACCCCTCCCCATTTCCACACTGGAATAGAACTCAATATTAATATAAAATTTCATATCAATAAATAGGGGAAGAAAATAAGTAAACATGAAAAAAAAAAGCCTGACCACAAAACAACTTTTATGCTAATAGGGAAGATCAAGACACAAACTCAGAAGAAGAAAATTAAGTCAAAGGAGCTACAAGCAAAGCCTCCATGAAAAGAAAAAAAAATTGTGAATTGGACACAACTTCAACAAGAATTGCTGGAAGAGGGACAGCTAGGTGGTTCAGCAGATAAAACACGGACCTTGGAATCAGGAGGACCTGAGTTAAAATCCAACCACAGACACTTGACACTTACTAGCTACGTGACCCTGGGCAAATCACTTAACCCCCATTACCCCACAAAAACCAAAAAATAAAACAAAACAAACAAATTATTGGAGGATAAATTATTTTCAAAATCAAGTAAAAGGAGTACAGAAAAAAATAGGTAAAGAGTTGAAAACAAAGGAAGAAGATGATGAAATGACAATTAATAGCTTGGTGAAAGCTACAAATAATACTAAAGGAAACAAAACCAGAACAAAAACCAAAAAAAGAAAAACAGATTCAGCCTAATGGAAGTTCATTGAAGAAAATTGTTATTAAGGGGGCAGCTAGGTGTCCAAGTGGATAAAGCACTGACCCTGGATTCAGAAGAGGACCTGAGTTCAAATTGACCTTCAGACAATTGACACTTACTAGCTGTGTGACCCTGGGCAAATCATTTAACCCTCATTGCCCTTAGGGAAAAAAAAAGAAAATGATTATTAGAAAATAGAATTAGACTTCTAGTTCCAAGGTGACAGAATAAGAAAGCAACCCTCTGAAGCTTCACAAATTCCCCTCCAAATGACTAGAAAACACCCTCAGAATTGATTGCTGTGTGACCCTGGGCAAGTCACTTAACCCTCATTGTCCTGCAAAACAAAAACAAAAACAAAAACAAAAAAACAAAACCTATGTGGTAGGAAGAGGGGAGGGATTTATTTATTTATTTTTAATTTCTATTTTTTTTTTTGGTGGAGCAATGAGGCAATGAGGGTTAAGCGACTTGCCCAAGGTCACACAGCTAGTGTCAAATGTCTGAGCATGGATTTGAACTCAGGTCCTCCTGAATCTAGGGCTGGTGTTTTATCCACTGTGCCATCTAGCTGCTCCCAAGGGGAGAGATTTCTTGCCAAAGATGAGAGAGAACATTATGAAATGCAAAATGGATCATTTTGATTATATAAAATAAAAAAAAATTTTGCACAAACAAAACCAATGCAACCAAGATTAGAAGGAAATAAGAAAGCTGGGAAGCAATTTTTGGCAGTGTTTCTGATAAAGGCCTCATTTCTAAAACATATAGAGAATTGAAGTAAAATTTTAAGAATACAAATGATACTCCATTTCAGACATAGTCAAAGGATATGAATAGGTAGTTTTCAGATGAAGAAATTAAAGATATTTACAACCATATGAAAATATGTTCTCAATCACTACTAATTAGAGAAATTCAATTTAAAACAACTCTGAGGTACCACCTCACACCTATCCAATTGGTTAATGTGACAAAAAAGGAAAATAATAAATGTTGGAGATGTGCGAAAATTGGAACATTAATGCATTGTTGCTGAAGTTGTGAACTTATACAACCATTCTGGAGATCAATTTGGAAGGGTTATAAAGGGCTATAAAACTGTGCAAACCCTTTGACCCAGCAATGCCACTACTATGTTTCTATCATAAGAAGATCATAAAAAAGTTAAAAAAAGGAGCCACATTTATGAAAATATCTATAACTATTCTTTTTGTAGTTGTAAAGAATTTGAAATTGAGGGGATGCTTATCAATTGGGGAATGTCTAAACAAGCTGTGGTATTTAATTGTAATGGAATATTTTTTTGCTGTAAGAAATGATGAGTAGGCAGATTTTAGAAAACAAAACAAAACAAAACAAAACAAAACCTGGGAAGACTTACATGAACTTATCTTGAGTGAAATGAGCAGAACCAAGAGAACTTTGCCCACAGGAACAGCAACATTATGTAATGATCAACTGTGGTAGACTTACCTCTTCTCAGCAATACAATGATCCAAGACAATGCCAAGAGACTCAATAGAAAATGCTCTCCACATCCATAAGAAGAACTATATCGAGTCTGAATGCAGATACCAAAGAATACTATTTTCACTTCCATTGTTGTTGTTGTAGTTTTGTTTCTTCTTTCTTGTGTTTTTTACCTTTTGTTCTTATTCTTCTTTCACCACATGACTAAAGTGGAAATATGTTTAACATGATTGTAATGTATAACCTATATCAGATTGCTTGCTGACTTCAGGAAGGCAGAGGGAAAGGAAGGAGGGAGAAAAATTTGGAACTGTCTAGCCATACCAGATCTCAAACTATATTATAAAGTGTTAATTATCAAAACAATCTATTAGCTAAGAAATAGATATGGATCAGTGAAATAGAATAGGTATGAATTGCACTATAACAAATGGCTATAGTAATCCAGGGTATGATAAATCCAAAGATCTAAGCTTTAAAAAAAAAAACTCATTATTTAATAAAAACTCCTAGGCAATGTGGAAAACCATATAGCAGAAATTAGGTATAGATCAACATCTCATAGTGTTCACCAAAATAAGGTCAAAATGGGTATATGTTTTACACATAAAGGTTGATGCCATAAGTAAATTAAGAGAGCATGGAATAGTTTATCTGTCAGATTTATTGACAGGGGAAGAATGTAGGACCAAAGAAGAAATAGAGATCGTTACAAAATGTAAACTACATAATTTTGATTATATAAAATAAAAAAGCTTTTGGATGAACAAAACTAATACAACCAAAATTGTAACGGAAGCAGAAAACTGGGAAAGAATTTTTGCAACAATTATCTCTAATAAAGGCCTCCTTTCTCAAATATATAAAAAACAGAGTCAAGTTTATTTTTTTAAATTGCAAGTCATTCCAAAACCAATAAATCACAACAGTATATAGACATGCAGTTTTCAAAGCTATCAAGGAATCAAAGCTATCTACAGTCATAAGAAAAATGGTATAAATCACTGTTAGTCAGAGAATTGCAAATTAAAATAATTCTAAGGTACCCCCTCACACCTATCAAAATGGGTAATATGATAAAAAAGGAAAATGTTAGATTTTAGATAGGATATGGGAAAACTGGGACACAAATGCATTGTTGATGGAGTTGTGAACTAATGCATCCATTCTACACTTGATCTTAGCCAAAAGGCCAAGAAGCAATAATTCATCCATTTTAAGAGCAATTTGGAAGTATGTCCAAACGGCTATAAAACTGGGTAAACCCTTTTATCCAGCAATACTACTGCTAGTTTTATATCCCAAGTACATCTAAAAAATGGATAAAGGATCTATTTGCACAAAAAAATATTTGTAGAAGTTCTTTTTGTTGTGGCTAAGAATTTCAAATTAAAGTGATGCCCATCAATTGGGGAATGGCTAAATAAGCTGTGGAATGTAATTATAATGGAATATTATTGTACTATTAGAAATAAAAAACAAAATGATTTCAGAAAAAACAAAAAAAGATTTATATGAACTTATGTACAGTGAAGTGAACAGAAACAGAAGAAAGTTGTATATAGTAATGACGATATTGTTCAATGAAGAACTGTGAATGACAGCTATCCTCAGCAATACAATGATTCAATGCAATCCTGAAGGACCAATGATAAAATATCTTATCTACCTCCAGAGAAAGAACTAATATTGATTGAATATAGACTGAAGCATGCTATTTTTTAACTTTTTTTCTTTCATTTTTTTCTTTGATTCTTCTTATACAAAATTACTTATATGCAAATGTTTTACATAATTACACATATTGCTACCTGAGGGAGAGTGGAGCAAAGAAAAGGAGGGAGGGATAGAATTTGGAGATCAAAAATTTAAATAAAAATGTTTTAAAATTGGGTAAGTAGATGTTGACTCCATGAGTTACCAAGAAAAAATAAAAGAGTCAAAAGAAAAAAAATAGAAGCAAATGTTAAATATCTCTTGGGGGAAAATGAATTGGAAAATAGATTAAGGTAAGATAATTAAAGATTTATTGGACTATGTTAAAGCAATGTTCAAAAAAGAGCCTATCAAGGAAAACTACAGTGATATTCTAGAACCAGAGGGAAAATAGATCACCTCTGATCACCACCTGAGAGATCCCCAAATCATAGCTCCAAGAAATATGATAGCCAAATTACTAAGCTCCCAGGTAAAAGAAAATACTTCAAACAAGACAAAGAATAAATATCATGGAGCCATGAGCAGGATCTTGCAAAGTTTATAAGCTTCTATATAAAAGGAGTTTAAGTTTTAGAATATGATATTCCAGAAGACAAAAGTATTAGACTTACAACCAAGAATAACCCCCTCAGCAAAACCAAATATAATTCCTTAAGGGGAAAAATGAATATTTAATGAACTAGAGGACTTTAAGTCATTCTGGATGAAAAGACCAGAGTTGAATAGAAAATTTGATTTTCAAATAAGGAAATCAAGAGAAGCATAAAAAGATAAGCATTAAAGAGAAACCATGAGGTTGGACTGTTCACCTTTCTATATGGGAATAGATAACATATATCTTTTAAGGACTTAAACATTATTAGTGTAGTTAAAAGGATGTACATAAAGAGACAGGGAATAAGTTGATTATGT
Source organism: Dromiciops gliroides (assembly GCF_019393635.1). Taxonomy (NCBI): domain Eukaryota; kingdom Metazoa; phylum Chordata; class Mammalia; order Microbiotheria; family Microbiotheriidae; genus Dromiciops; species Dromiciops gliroides. Next base: position 330,499,388 of record NC_057861.1, on the reverse strand, counting down.
TGATATAATGAAAAAAATGGATAGGTGAGAAAGAGGGATGCTCTAGGAGAAGGGGAATGCAGAGGAAGAATGGGGAGAATTATATCAAAAGAGGTGTTCAAGGAAAAGCTTTTACAGTGGAAAAGAAAATAGTTGGTGGGGGAAGAGCAACATTTAAACATTCATATTGAAATCAGATCAAAATGGAAAGATATATAACCTTACCTAACTTGTCATAGAAATTTATCTTATTCAAAAGGGAAGTAGGAGGGGGGATAATAGAAAATGGGGGTGATAAAAGAGAGGGCTCATAAAAGAAGACTGTTCAGAAACAAAACAGACTTTGGAAGAAGGACAAGATAAAGAGAGAAAGAAAGATAAACAAAGAAAACAGGAAGGAGGGAAATGCACAGTTAGTAATACTAACTGAATGTAAATGCAATAAATTCACCCAAAAAATGGAAGTAGATTCAAGACTCGATTAGAAAATGCAACAATATGTTATGTACAAGAAGGACACTTGAAACAGAGAAACATATAGTTAAAATGAGGGCCTAGAGCAGAATATATTATGCTTCTACTGAAGTAAAAAAGGCAGGGTAATAATCACAATCTCAGACAGAGCAAAAGTAAAAGTGAAATAAAAAAATATATTTTTGAAAGTAAATAAGGCCTCTAGATCTAGTAAATTAGTTCAGATATAAATTAATAAACATTGGAAAACAAAGAAAACTGATTTATCACTTGATGAGACACATAATCTTGTGGAATTTGAGGAGACCATGGAAGCACAATACATTTGTCATGAGTAGTTTAAAGGAAAAATAAGAATTACGAAAGCAGACTTAAAAAATGGTGGATGGAAGATAAAAAACTTGAACCTCTGATGGCAAGTTTTATAAAAAACAATTAAAGGAAAGAACAATATATTAGGACTACTGCTGTTGTTGTTTGTCCTTCATTCTCAAAGAGGAATAATGACATTATGAGAATGAGTTCTGGACTTGTGCATGAGTTGGATTTGAGTAAGACAGAGCTGCAACTCTTTCAGAGGTATCAAAGTCCAGTAGCAAGACAAATCAAGACAACTGGCAATGACTCAAAGTTCCATGGATGACATTGGTCTTTTTAAATTAAGGTCTTTCTGAGATCTTAGTTTGTCTGAGGCAATGCACATTAAATGACTAAGGGCTAGGTAAGAATTGAGACAAAAGATGTCCCAATTTACCACCTTGAATATGTCAATCTGGGCAGAAAAAACTCAGAATTTCTGGCCAAAATAGAAAACAATTGATATTTACACTCATTCTAAATCAGTAATACCTGAACAATGTGCCAAAGAAACATGGGACTCATAAAACACTGAAGTGAAGGAATCTCTAAAAGAAAAGAAGCACAACGCCAACAATATCAAAATAAAATATGCCCACCATCCTAGTAAAATGCTAATTTTTGAAAGTATAATTAGAGACAACCCAAGTATCATAGATCTCCCAAACACAAGAAGATACACACACACACACACACACTGAGCACCACATTGCATGAAATAATACAAGAGAACTACATAAAACTCCTAAACATGGGGAATTAAATACAATTAAAAGAATTTATACACCACCTCAACAAAAGAGTCCATGACTAGAAATTCCATGCCATATAATTGTTAAATTTAACAACTCAATTTATCAGTTCTGAAAGTGATCAGGAGAATAATATTCAAGTACAGAGGAAAAAAACACAAGATTACTCTGTATCACCTAGAAAATTAAGGATAGAATGGAATAATTTGTTCCAAATAGTTCAAGGTGCACCCCAAGGTGACCTATTTTGAAAATCTGAGCTTAAGAAAAAAATGAAAAAAGTGTACATTCAATAATAAAGAAACATTTAAAACACTCTAAGAAGAAATACAGATTTGAAGAGATTGTTTGGTACTCAAACACTCTAGACCAAAGAAATTCAGGAGAAATAAATAAATGTAGCAGCTAAGGAAGGCGAGTAATAGCAATAACAACAAAGTAACAGCAGAAAGTTCAATAATGTTCATTCTTTTTTTCCAAATAAACATTTTTTTATTTAAAGTATTGAGTTACAAATTCTATCCCTTCTTCCCACTTTCACTCCCTCTCCTATTCCCTCCCTGAGGCAGCAAGCAGATATAGGTTTACATATGGAATTATGTAAAACATTAACAGTTAATCATTTTGCATAAGAAGGCTTGAATAAAAGAAAAAAAATGAAAGTGAAAAATAGCATGCTTTAGTCAGTGCTCAGTCAATACCAGTTCTTTCTTTTGAGGTGGATAATTTTTTGGTATTGTCTTGGATCATTGTATTGCTGAGAATAGTTGTCATTCACAATTCTTCATTAAATAATATTGATGTTATTTTATAGAAAATTCTCCTGGTTCTGCTCACTATACTAAATATCAGTAAATTAGGTCTTTTCAGGCATTTCTGGTCTTTCTGAACTGATCCTGCTTGCCATTTCTTATAGTACAGTAATATACTTCTTTCTCTAGGGTCTTATATTTGAAAGTCAAATTTTCCATTCAGCTCAGTTCTTTTCATCAAGAATGCCTGAGAGTCTTCTCTTTCATTGAATTCCCATTTTTCCCCATGAAGGTTTATATACCCTTTTGCTGGGTAGGTGATTCTTGGTTATAATCCTAGTTCCTTTGCCCTTCAGAATATCATATTCCAAGCATTTCAATCCTTTAATGTAGAAGCTGCTAGGTGTTGTGTTATCTTGACTGTGGTTCCACAGTACTTGAATTGTTTTTTTATGGCTGCTTGCAATATTTTCTTCCTGACCTGGGAGCTCTGGCATTTTGCCATAATATCCCTGGGGGTATTCATTTTGGGATCTCTTTCAGGGGTTGATCAGTGCATTCTTTCAATTTCTATATTACCTTCTGCTTCTACAATATCAGGGGAATTTTCCTTGATAATTGCATTGGAAAATTATGCCTGGGCTCTTTTTTGATCATGGTTTTCAGGAAGTCCAATAATTTTCAAAATTATCTCTCTAAAATCTATTTTCCAGGTTAGTTGTTTTTCCAATGAGATATTTCACATTGACTTGAATTTTTTTTTTCATTCTTCTGGTTTTACTTTACTATGCCTTGATTTCTCACAAAGTCATAAGCTTTTATTTGCTTAATATTAATTTTTTTGATAGTTCAATATTTTATTATTTTCCAGTTACATATAAGGATAATTTTCAACATTTGTTTTCTTAGGATTTGTAGTTCCAAATTCTTCTCCCACCCCCCCCTTTCCTCCCTCCTCCCCAAGAAAGAAAACAATCTAATATAGGTTATATATGTGCAATCACATTAAACATATTTCTGCATTGAGACATATTGTGAAAGAAGAGTTAAAGCACAAGGGAAAAACCTCAAAAAAGAAGGAAAAAACAGCCCCAAAGTAGATACAGTATGATTCAATCTGCATTCATAAACCACAGTGCTTTTTTTCTGGAGGTTAAGAAAATTTTCTATCATGTAGTTCATTGAAATTGTTTTGGACCATTACATTGCTAAAAAGAGCCAAGTCTATCATCATTGTTCATCACACAATGTTGCTGTTACTCTGTACAATGTTCTCCTGGCTTTGCTTCTCTCAGTCAGCATCAGTTCATGTAAATCCTTCCAGGTTTCTCTGATCTTCTACCACTTATCATTACTTTTCACATTGATATTTAAAAACTTTGCATTCTAAATTTTCTTCCTCCCTCCTTCCTCATCCCTCCCTATGAAATCCAGCAATTCAATATAAGTAATAAATTTGCAGTTATGCAAAACATTTTCTCATTACTCAAGTTGTGAAAGAAAATAGAAAAATACCTTTAGAAAGAGGAGTTAATATATAAAATTATACTTCAATCTGTATTCAGATACCATCAATTTTTTCTCTGTTAATAGTTTGCATTTTTTCATACGGCCTTCTGATATCATCCTGCTCATCATTTCTTTCACAGTTACTATTGATAACTGTATTACCCTCCATTTTATTCCATTTCCTTGATATTTACTCTATTTTCTATCTACCTTCATGCTATCCCTCCTCGAAAGTGTTTTGCTTTTTAGTGCCACCTCCCCCAATCTGTCTTTCCTTCCTTCTCTTCTCTCCCTCCCAACCCCTTCCCCTCCACTTTCCCTCAGGGTACAATATATTACTATACCCACTTAAGTATGTATGTAATTTACTCTTTGAGCCAATTCTGATGAGAGTAAGGTTTGTTCACTCCCCTGTTTCTTCCCCATTTTCCCCTCCATTCCATAAGCTCCAAAATATTTGAATCCTTTTTTCCAGCTGCTTGCAATATTTTCTCCTTGACCAGGGATCTCTGGAATTTGGCTATAATATTCCTGGAAGTTTTCATTTTGGAATCTCTTTCAGGAGGTGATCACTGGATTCTTTCAATTACTATTTTACCTTCTGTTTCTAGAATATCAGGGCAAATTTGCCTGACAATTTCTTGGAAGATGATGTCTAAACTCTTATTTTGGTCATGGTTTTCAGGTAATCAAATGATTTTCAAATGATCTCTCCTTGAACTATTTTCCAGGTCAGCTGCTTTTCCAAGGAGATATTTCATATTGCTCTCTATTTTTTTAAAATTTAATTGGATTTGCTTTACTGTGTCTTTTTTTTTTCTCATAAAATCATTAGCTTCCATTTCTTCAATCCTAATTCCTAGGCAATTATTTTCTTCAAAGAGCTTTTATATGTCTTTTTCTGTTTGGCTTTTCAAGCTCTTGACTTTTATTTTCATGACCCTCCTGCATCACTCTCATTTCTCTTTCCATTCTTTCCTCCACCTCTCTAAATCTTCCTTCTCTCTCTCCTACTTTGTCTTCAAAATCCCTTTTGAGTAATTCCATGGCCTGATACCAATTCATATTTTTCTTGGAAGCTTTGGAAGTGTTGACTTTGTTACTATCTTCTTTTTTGCTTTGTTTTTGTTTTTAAATTTAATTTTATTATAGTCCAGTTACATATTACATATAAGGATAGTTTTTGACATTTGTTTACACTGGAGTTTTAGTTCCAGATTTTCCTTTTTTCCTCCCCCCCCCTTCCCTCCCTCCTCCCCAAGATGGAAAGCAGTCTGATATAGGTTGTATATGTACAGTCACATAAAACATATTTCTACATTAGTCATCTCGTGAAAGAAGAATCTGAGGGCAAAAGAAAAACCTAGAAACAATATGATTCAATCTACATTCATAATTCACAGTTCTTTTTTCTGGATGTTGAGAATATTTTCCATCACGAGTTCTTTGAAACTGTTTTGTATTGTTGCACTGAAGAGAAGAGCCAAGTCTGGCTTTTCAAGCTCTTGATTTTTTTTCACGACCCTCATGCATGGCTCTTATTTCTCTTTCCATTCTTTCCTCCACCTCTCTAAATCTTCCTTCTGTTTCTCCTACATTCTCTTCAAAGTCCCTTTTTTTTGCAGGGCAATGAGGGCTAAGTGACTTGCCCAGGGTCACACAGCTAATAAATGTCAGGTGTCTGAGGCCGGATTTGAACTCAGATTCTCCTGAATCCAGGGCCTTTGCTTTATCCACTGTGCCACCTGACTACCCCACAAAGTCCCTTTTGAGTGATTCCATGGCCTGACACCAATTCATGTTTTTCTTGGAAGCTTTGGATGTTCAAGCTTTGACTTTATTATTATCTTCTTCTGAGGGTGTATTCTGGTCTACTTTGCCCCCACAAAAGCTTCTATAGTCCACTGCTTTCTTTGCCTACTCATCTCCACCAATAAGCAGATGTCTAATAGAAATCTGATTTTATATGGTAAGGAGTTTGTCATGCCTGTGCCCCTCCTCCACTGGGCCACCAATACTAGATTCAGCCCACTGGTTCAGACCCAGGGCACTTCTCCCCAACCCCAGCAGAAATTGCAGCCACTTCACCCTGGCCAACCGCCAAACCCCCTCACCTTTCCATGAGCTCAGCCTCAGAAATAGCTGATGGCCATGAAGACTCTGAGGTGCTAGAGGTGTGGTCTGTTCCTGGCTGGGTCTGGACCATGCACTAAGTTCCTCTATCAGCCAGATCAGCAGGTGATCCCAGTTGCCATCTTTGTTGTTGTTTTTTATTTATTTATTTTTTGCAGGGCAATGGGTATTAAGGGACTTGCCCAGGGTCACACAGCTAGTAAGTGTCAAGTATCTGAGACCCAATTTGAACTCAGGTTGTCCTGAATCCAGGGCAGGTGCTTTATCCACTGTGCCACCTACCTGGCCCCCAGTTGCCATCTTTGGATGGAAAATATCTCATTCTGTTCTTATGAGTTAGGCTGCTCTGAGGGTTTTTTTTTTTTATGGCATTATTTGGGAATGAGTGGATGGGTTTATTGGGAACTTGTGGGAGTCACAGACTCTCCTCTGTTATCTTGGCTCCACCTCTCCTCAATCTTAATTTTTAAGCAATTATTTTCTTCAGAGACGTTTTGTACCTCATTTTCCATTTGACCAATTCAGGTTTGCAAGCTCCTGGCTTTTTTTTCCATGTTTTTCTTGCATCACTCTCATTTCTCTTTCCACTTTTTCCTCTACCTCTTTTACATTATTTTTAAAGTCCTTTTTGAGTGCTACTATGGCCTAAGACCAGTTCATATTTTTCTTGGAAGCTTTGGATGTAAGAGCTTTGATTTTGTTATCTTCTTCAGAGTGCATATTTTGATCTTCCTTATCACAATAGAAACTTTCTAGGGACAGCATTTTTTTTTCTGTTTTCTCATTTTACCAACCTATTTCTTGACTTTTAACCCCCTTTTTTTTTTTTTTTTTTTTAGTGAGGCAATTGGGGTTAAGTGACTTGCCCGGGGTCACACAGCTAGTAAGTGTTAAGTGTCTGAGGCCAGTTTTGAACTCAGGTCCTCCTGACTCCAGGGCTGGTGCTCTATCCACTGTGCCACCTAGCTGCCCCCAAATCTTTGGGTTTTTATTTTGTTTTGTTTTGTTTTGTTTTTGCGAGGCAATGGGGGTTAAGTGACTTGCCCAGGGTCACACAGCTAGTAAGTATCAAGTGTCTGAGGCCGGATTTGAACTCAGGTACTCCTGAATCCAGGGCCGGTGGTTTATCCACTGCGCCACCTAGATGCCCCGACTTTTAGCTCCGTTTTAAAGTGGGTCACTGCTTCCAGGGTGGAGGGTGAACTGTCCCAAACTTCAGGGGTTTTGGTCAGCTGCTCTTTGAGACACCTCCAGGAACCTGCAAGTCCGTAGTTCCTCCAAGAGGGTATGATTCTAGGAGAAGCACGTTCACTTTTGGTCTGGAAGCAACCACAGGCCTTCTTCTCTGCCCTACAACCCACTGCATTGTGGCTGTAAGTTCTGGCATGCCTGTGCCCCTCCCCTGCCTGGGCTGCCACCCAAGATTGCAGCCTGGACCTAAGCATGGGCAAAACAGCAGAATCCTGTCTCAGTCCCGGCAAAGAGATTCCTGTAATCTCCCCCTGCCCAACTGCTAGACCTCCTCACTGTCTGTAGGCTGAGTTCTAGAAGCAGCAGATGCTGCAGCTGATTCAGAAGCTCCCTAGGCCAGCTATGTTGGTGGCCTACGCTGAGTTTGGGTCCTGCCAGTGTGACCTAGAAGGGGCTGTGCTCCACTCTCCCCTTGATACAACAGACCTTTCTCCTTACTTCCTTATTTTATTAAGGATGCATTTTTAAGCTTCATTGAAGTTTGTGGTATATTTGGTTTTCTCTAGTCCTAACATATTGCCATCTACCCACAATGCCATATGGACGTGAGTCAATACAATCTAAAAGTGTTGAGAGAGAGAGAGAACTATGTCAAATCCTAGCAAATATATAATCATAATTTTCAAATATGAGAAGTCAATGAAATCAAGACCATAGGTTAATGTTTAGGTCTTACATAACACTTTGCATTTGAAAACTGCTTTTACAATAATTTAATCCTTAATTACCATAACATCATTGGAGAGGGAGAGGCCTAATTTTCATCCCCTTTCACAAATGATCTAATGGAGACTTAGAGGTTAAGTGACTATGTGACCCATTTTGGGGGGAAGGGGTGCTGATCAGTGGCAACTGATGATTAAAACTCAAAGGTTCCCAATGTGAAGGCATGTATTTATCCTTTAGTCCCAAAAGAATAGGACTTGTTTCTCAATAAACTCTCTAATCATAGAATAGAGGCAAGGACTAGCTTCTTTTTTCACTAGGCTATTTCTATAGCATCACATTGATGGCTTAAATCAACTTAGCTCTGCCGAACCCTTTTTGGCAATAAAATAAAAAAAGTGTATTAAGTGCTAAATTCTGCCCATAACTGGTATTTCTCATTGACGGTGAGTTTATGGAAGTTGTCAACTTCAGAGACCAACTTATATGAAGGCAATCAGCTTCTGTGGGTAGATGAATTGATCTAGTCAGACATGATGAGGATAAAATTAACAAATTTACCAATCCTTTGGAGCTGAGGCTAGAATTGCCAGTTTTCACATGCCAGCACAAGCCATCATGCAAAACTCTGATAGGGAAGTTATTCATCATTCTCAGCTTCAGACCCTGTTACCTAGAAACCTCAGTTTTAGTTACAAGCATAGGATCACCATAGCAACCAATTAGTATTTATGATGCCAAGACTGTGTACAGAGAAGGGAAAAAAAAGCAAGGTGGAGTATCTGGGTAATCTTACACATTTTGATATGACCTCAGTAGAGGAATTCAAAATAGTTGATTTTTCAGTGAATGCAGAAGCTTTCATTACATATTTCCAAATTTCTACCACTCTTTTCTATTCCTCTTTAAACTCACACTAACTCATCTAAGATGTGTGGGGACCAATTTTAATTGGGGAGTGTTAGCTAAGCGGCTTGCCACAATATTGGGGCAAGGAAGGAGACCGGCAGCCTTCCTCAAAACAGAACAGGATTTATTTTAACAAGAACGAACTTAAAAAAAAAACAAAACAAAAACAAAACACAAACAGGATCAGTAGGATCAAGGGAAAGGAAATAAAATGGGGAAAGGGAAATTACACAACCTCAAAAGATACCACTGCCCAGGAATCAGCTGAGAATAAGCAGTAGACCTCCTGTCGTTCTAGCGTCCAGCTAGAATGCCTAATTCTCCTCCCCCAATCCCAGAAAAACCCCACACCTGCCCCAACCAATGGGATGGCCACTCTGACAGTCACATGACTGCCCTCACTAGGCTTCCAATCATTATAATTTTGCCAGGCCCATGTAGGCGTCAGCAGAGTGGTGATGACGTGAGGGTGAGGTGCCAGCACCATGGCAACGGCTACAACCACTGGGTGGAGCACTGTGTGGTTTGCGGAGCCCCAGGCCTGTGCGTGCAAAGGCATAGAAACCTCAAATAACAATTAACTCTTTGCAGATGAATGCAATTGATTGTAAGCTTTTTCTTAAAACTATAATTTATGAACTTTTGTTATAAGTGTTGTCTATGTGTCCTAGGGAGTATGGTTAGTACAGTGTCCCTTTATACCCTCAGGGTTCTTAGAACTCAGGCCCACAAAATATTCCAAGATGCCATCCCGACTAACCCATCTTGAAGTTCTTTAATGATTCTCTGTATCACTTATTTGACTGATATTTTCTGTTTATTGCTGGCTATCTTTGGGTGAGGAGAGGTACCTTCCCTGCTAGTTTCTAAGGTTCTTTAGGGAATGGTACCTGATGTCAAATATTTGAAGTATTGTCATGTAAAAGAGGGGTTAGATTTTTTTCTACTTTGCCCCATAGCATGGAAGTAGGAGCAATAGGGGAAATTCACAAAAAACAGATTTAGACCTCAAAATCACAACAAAAATCCTCAGAATTAGAGCTGCCTGGGGGCAGCCAGGTGGTGCAGTGGATAAAGCACTGGCCCTGGATTCAGGAGAACCTGAGTTCAAATATGGTCTCAGACACTTGACACTTAAGTAGCTGTGTGACCCTGGGCAAGTCACTTAACTCTCATTGCCCCCCACACTCAAAAAAATAATTAGAGCTAGCTAAAAGAGTGAGTGGATTTATTCCATACTTAGTGAGTTCCTTGTCACAGTTTCAAGCAGAAGCTGATGGCCACTTGCCAGGGATGTTATAGAGATTATTGTTCAGGGATGGATGTATACCAGACTCCTCTGAGTTTCCTTCCTTTACTGAGATTTTGTGGTCTGAAAATTTGATCATAGATAGATTTCCTCTAGTTTCTTGAATGTTGAACATATTTAAATCTAGTGTCTGATTGCCTACTCCAAGTTGAGGCTAATAAATGACATCAATAATTCCGATCCATGTATAATTATGGTATATTATGCACCCAACCTGGTTTCCCCACTTCTGTACAGGTCAGTTCCTGTTTGATATGGCTGTGCGTACAAGATTACCACACAATCAAATGTGAATTATAGATTCAGTATGAATATAAACACACAAGTTGATATTCAATTTTTCTCAGAAGCCTTCCTAATCAAATCCTACCAACTCTAATTCTATACCAACTTTCTATCCCATGTGGACTAACCATAAGCCACTGAAATAGCCTATTAAAGGGCAGTAATTGATGGTAATCTTAGTCAATTTTCCCTAATGGGAAATGTTCTTTCCTCTTGTCCTTGGTCTGACACCTGTCCCACCACCTTCACTTAGGCCATAACTGACCTTTGGGTTATGCATTTACCTGATGCATTAGATATTTGACAATGGTTCTCATTTCTAACCTTCCCTAGCCCAACAGTTTTTCTGATCTATACAGCCAGGAATTCCTGAAAACTTCACCATAAATGTGGTATCGCATTGAAACTCCAGATATACCTTTGCCCTTTTATCAGTTAATATATGCAAATTTTGATGCCTAGGATCTATGACAAAAAACTTACCCATACCCAGTCTAAACACCTAATGTGTACATCTATATCTACATTGATATTGATCTATATCAATTGATTCTCTCTCTCTCTCTCTCTTTCTCTCTCTCTCTCTCATCATTCAGTACCATATGGGATGCCAGTCCTTCAAAAGGGTTCAGTCTTTTTTATGGTACTTGCTTTATTTTTACCCACAGGAGTCCTCAAAGTCTGATGCGGAGCCTATACTATATTCTTCAGGACAAATAGGGATTCAATAAGGACCTGGATCAGTGAAGTTTTCCATTTATTTTGGTGCTTCTTACAAGTCAATTCATCTCACACTGTCAGACCCATTATAGGACATTCCTGTGGGAACATGACATAATGTGAATTTTCCCCTGTTATCTTTTCTCAGACTCATGCCACCTTCATCCTGTGATTCTCACTCTTACAGGGATACAAAGGAAAATGTGGTGTGTGATGCAATGTTTATCCTCAATGGCATCAGCTTCAAAAAGATAAGGATGACTCTCAAATGCCCCTAACTTTTCCTTGATGCCTTATTATAGTCCTGTATTAGATAATTTATCTCAGTCCTTAATGAACTTCTGTTTCCTAGAGCCAAAAATATTATTGTTGTTATCATTGTCTTCATCGCCGCCGCTGTTGTCATCATCATCCTCATCACTGCTATTATTATTTCTAACTGAGATTCTGTCAAATAGAATTTTTATTAACCAGGGTCCTGATTCATTAGCACAATGAAAAGAATCTCAGAATATTGAGGCAATGTGTGATCCTTTAATGCCCTCTGCATCATTATATCAATGTTCAACTATTTGTAGTAGATATTTGTGTTAAGGGTATTTTGCATTATTTGAATTCTTTGCCATTTTTAACCTACATACAGGATATATGGAGATGATATTTGACAGAATATTTAACCCAGATACAATTCTCACTACCTGTCCATGCTAGCTAATAGAAATTTTGAGCACTGACTTTTTTGGCTCTGAAATGATCCTTTTAACACTTTAAATGAAATTACTAAGTCTGATATTCTGGACAGGGCCAGGCTAAAGCAAATATATGAAAGTGGTAGAGTTCATCTTCAGGGTTTCTAGTCTCTTTATTGTTACCTTATGTATTCTTCCAAGTCATTCAGCATTCATCTTCTTCTCTCTCAATACCTCTACATTAAATCAATGCTATGGAGTATTTTTCTTGGTGTTCAGGAGTGGGCAGGATAAACTGCAAAACCTTTTAGGGGCACTTAGCTTTTAATATGGCTTTCTCACTAAAGTGAGAAAGATTTAATGAGTGGAATTTAGAACATCAGCAAGACAGTGTTTTTCTTTTTTTCTTCCCCCCACCCAAGAAAGACAACCACAGCATTTTTTACATAATATCCCATACAGAAATCTACCTCTACATAAGATTTTGGTGACTAAGTCCAAGAGCATCCTATCAATTCCCACAGTAATGTGGATTTTGTCTACCAATAATATATATATGTGTGTGTGTATACATATATTCACACACACAAATATACATATATATATACCTATATACATAAATTCTAGAGGTTTATTTTTAAAGGAACTGTGCTAAAGCTTTTTGGAGAACAGAAAGTAACATAGGTGAAACCCTTGCTTCCAAGTTACTTGCCACCTGGTTAATAAAAACATTATGTATGCAGGAAGTCATGCAATAAGTGATACAGACAATAGTCATTATAAATCTTTCATAACTGAAAGATCAGTAAAACTTGAAAAGATCAGCAAAGATTTTTTAGAAAGGTTGGACTTAATGTTTCAGAAAGTTTCTATCTTGAAGGGATACTGAAACAGAATGGGGGAGAACTCAGATAACTCTGGGGATGAGCTCAATATCTGTACAATATGGAGAGGGCTTTTCAGGTTGTTTTGTTGTTTAGTTCTTTTTCATTTATATCTGACTTTTCTACCTTAATTGGGGATTTCTCAGCATAGACACTAAAATGTTTTTTTCATTTCCTTCTCCACTCATTTTACAGATGAGTAAACTGAAGCAAACAGTGTGAAGTGATTTGCCCAGGGTTACATATGTAGTAAGTGTCTATGGTCAGATTTCAATTCAGGAAGATGAATCTTCCTCACTTAAGGCCTGGTGCTCTATGTACTGTACTACCTATCCACACTATAAACAGTCTTGTCACTGAAGGTTGTACAGTCTTATACTGCTGATTCTTTTTTTTTTTTTTTTACTGCAGTAACTTTTGTAAAGAGAGATCAGAGTAATCATGAAGTGATTGTGTGATTGGTTAGAACACTGTCAAATTATTCTGAAAAACTCTGCCTTGAAAATCTGGTCCACCAGATGTCTTATCTAATGGAAGAGGAAGATGGAATCCTACTATATGTTCTTAACTTCTTCCTTGCACAGAATCTGGAGCAGGAGATGCTCCCCGGAGGGAACATTTGTGAAAGGAAGAACAGGATGAGCAGCAGGAGACTGGGCACGTGCCTCTACCTTTTTCTCCTCCCTGATAATTAACCATCATTTCTGCACTTCCTCATTGTCTTTGTATTGATCTTTCAAAATATAATGGGCACAGATAGCAAAAGGCAGGCTTAATAACAAACATTAAAATGAATAAATAATTACAGCCACTAATCTCCCTCAACCAACTGATTATTTGCTCAGTGACATTATTACATGAAACGAGCTTTACATAATTTAAAAGGACACTGGTAAATTCTTTTGTATAGCTTTTTCTTCTCTTTGCCCTTGTTTCCTTAGCCTGCACAGAACTGTGTGTTGATGAACTAAAATATATGTGTGTTTAGGGACAAATCCACAAAAATAAATGTATAGATTGAGTGAAAGAATTTACATGCAAAGACACACATAGCAGTGGTTTGAATGTCAGGTGTGATTTCCACCATTTTGAATTTATAACGGGGAAACCTTATCACTATTCAAGTGATTTTAAGCCACACCACTAATAACAATTATTGGGCTTATCACACAAGCATTTGAAGGAGAATAATTATATTTGGAGTCATCGATAAATAGAACTGAAGTTCAGTTAATATTTATAAGGGTCTTATTAAGATGAAAAGTGTTAAGTGGGGTACATGATAGATAATTGGCCCCCAAACCAGGAATTCCTGGTGTGTTTCCTCTGATACATACTGGTTCTGCGATGGTGGACAGTTCTCTTAATAGTTCAGAATTCTAGGCAACTCTTTATAAGTTGCAGGAAGCATACCAAACTATCACTAAGCTATCCATATTCTGCGACCCAGCTTTATCACTACTAGGCTTTTAACTGAAAGAGAACAAAGAGAGTCAAAGTATCTATGTATATAAACCTAAAGCCATTCTTTTCAATATGAAAACTCAAATATTATTCCTCTTTTGTTGAATGGTTAAACAAATTATGTTTTATGAATATAATATAATATTATTTTATCATAAAATTGATAAAATCATCAGTTTTGGAAGAAACAAGAGTTCTTTATGGATGGATGTATGCAGATGGAAGAATACTAAGAGAAGAATTATATATGGACAGCACCTCTTTAAATAAAAACAAAAAACAACTTTGATAGTTTTTAGAACTGTGATTAATTCAGTGATAAACCATATGCCCTGAGGACTGAAAATTAAACCTAACATGCACACATATGCAAACACACACACACACACAGAGGTAATAGACTTAACAGGCAAAATGAGACCTATATTTTTGCTCATGGCTAATATGGGAATTTGTTTTCTTGTACTATGCATAATTGTCATGATGTTTTTTTAAAAATTATTATTCAGTAGAGAGAGACAGAAGAAAGAAGGAAGGAAGAAAAAAGAAAGTCAGCAGACAGGCAAGCAGGAAGGAAGGAAGGAAGGAAGGAAAGGACAACATGAATTTGAAAAGGGAGTTCCCTCACTAGGAGTTCTATACCAGTCAATTATAAGTCAAGTTCTCTCATCCCTATTAACAACAAAAAAAATAATGTATATTTTATCATAACAATGTATATAGTGTCTATAGTAGGTTTTAACATTACCTCAATTTTCATCAAGAAAATAGCTTTTGTCAAATACTGAATTCCTATCCCAGAAGCTGGGGGTCTTTGAGTTTATCAAACAGTACATTACTAATGTCATTTACTACTGTGTCTCCTGTGCCTAGCCTATTCCATTGATCCTCCACTCTATTTCTTAGCCAGTACCAGATAGTTTTGATGACTGCCACTTTATAGAAGAGCTCCAGATTTGGTACAGCTAACCCACCTTCCTGTGCATTTTTTTCCATTATTTCCCTTGATATTCTTGACTTTTTTGTTTTTCCAGATGAATTTTGTTATTATTTTTTCTAGCTCTATAAAAGAATTTTTAGGTAGTCTGATTGGTATGGTACTGAATAAGTACATTAATTTAGGTGGAATTGTGATTTTTATTATATTAGCTCGGCTTATCCATGAGCAATTGATCTTGTTCCATTTTTTTAGATCTGATCTGATTTGTGTGAAAATTGTTTTGTAATTGTGTTCATAGAGTTACTGGGTTTGTCTTGGCAAGTAGACTACCAAGTATTTTATATTGTCTACCGTTACTTTAAATGGAATTTCTCTTTCTATCTCTTGCTGCTGGGCTTTGTTGGTCATGTATAGAAATGCTGATGATTTATGTGGATTTATTTTATATCCTGCTACTTTGTTAAAGTTGTTAATTGTTTCAAGTAATTTTTGAGTTGATTCTCTAGGATTCTCTAAATATTCCATCATATCATCTGCAAAGAGTGATAGTTTTGTTTCCTCCTTGCCTATTCTAATTCCTTTAATTCCTTTCTCTTCTCTGATTGCTAAAGCTAACATTTCTAGTACAATATTAAATAATAGAGGTGATAATGGACATCCCTGTTTCACCCCTGATCTTAGGTGGAGTTCAGAGAAACCTGGAAGGTCTTGCATGAACTGATGATGAATGAGATGAGAAGAACCAGAAGAACATTATGGGTTGATCAACTGTGATAGACTAGATTCTTCTCACCAATCCAAAGGAACAAGAGAGTTCCAAAGGACTAATGATGGAAAAGGCTCTCAAAATCCAGGAAAAAAAAAAGGAACTATGGAATATGGATGCTGATTGGACCATACTATTTCTTTTGTTTTTGGTGCTGTTGGTTTTCTGATTTAAGGTTTTTCCTTTGTGCTCTGATTCTTCTCATATAACATGACTAATGCAGAAATATGATTAATGTTGTCATGTATATATAACCTATATGAGTTTGCCTGTTGTCTAGGGGAGGGAGGGAGAAAAATTTGAAATTGGAAATCTTATATAAACAAATGTTGAAAACTATTTTAACATGTAACTGGAAAAAAAATAGCTTTTTCCCCAATTGATAAATGGTCATAGGATATGAACAGGCAGTTTTCAGATGAAGTAATAAAAGGTACCTATTGGCATATGAAAAAAATGCTCCAAATCACTATTGATCAGAGAAATTCAAATTAAAACAACTCTGAGGTACCACGTCACACCTATCAGGTTGGCCAATATGACAAAAAGGAAAATAATAAATCTTGGGGAAGCTGTGAAAAAATTGAAACATCTACAAAAATATTTATAGCCAATCTCTTTGTGGTGGTGGAAAAGAATTGGAAATCAAGGGAATGCCTATCAATTGGAGAATGGCTGAACAAGTTGCAGTATATGTATGTAATGGAATACTATTGAACTGTAAGAAATAATAAGCAAGTAAACTTCAGAAAAACCTGGAAAGACTTAAGTTGACTGATGCTGAGTGAAGTGAGCAGAACCGGGAAAATATTGCGTGTAGTTACAGCAACATGGTGTGATGATCTACTATGATAGACTTGGCCCTTCTCAGCAGTGCAATGATCCAAGACAATTGCAAGGAATTCATGATTGAAAATATTCTCTACATTCAGAAAAGGGAACTGTGGGTTCTGAATGTGTAAAGGCCAAATTTAATATGGGGCGTGTTAATTAGGCGGCTCACCATAATATTGGGGTAAGAAAGGAGATTAACAGCCTCTTTAAAAAAAAATAAAACAGGGTTTATTAATGAGAACAAATTTAAAATGCCAGTAAGATTAATAGAACTAGATACAATGAAAAAAAAGGCATAGAGGAAGGAAAAAACATAATCCATAAACTCATCACTACCCAAATTAAGCAGTTTTCAAAGAGGACCAGCTGCACACTGTTCCAGCATCTCACTCCCTCTCCTGCTCATGCCAGAGTGTGTTCCCTCTTCCCTTCTCTTTCCCAGAAGCCCCCCTCCTACAAGAAACCAGGCCTTCCACAAACACAGCCCCAAGCTAATTAGCTGGTAGCTTTGATTGACAGAATCAACAGACAACTCTACAAATACCAACTGCCCAGCTTCCAGACACTAGGGATCACCTGACTGCCCTCACCAGGCTTCTAGTCATGGCGGGGCCTCCCCCATTATAATTTGGCCAGGCCCATGCAGGCACATGGGTGTCTGGCATGAGGCCAGTGTGCACGGGATTGCTGGGGCCTCCAATCCCAGCCAAAAGTGGGGTCACACAAACCCCAAATCACAACCAATTCCTTACAAATGCAGATTGAACCACACTGTTTCTACTTTTTGGTTGTTGTTTTTTTTTATTTTTTGAGGTTTTCCTTTGTGTTCTGATTTTCCTTTCACAACTTGACTAAAGCAAAAATATGTTTAATGTGATTGTACATATATAACTTACATCAGATTCCCTTCTGTCTTGAGGAGGGGAGACGGAAGGGAGGGAGGGAAAAAGTTATAACTAAAAATCTCATGAAAACAAAGGTTGAAAACTATCTTTACATGTAACTGGAAAATAATAAAATACTTTTATGATTAAAAAAAAAAGAAAATGGCTTTTAAACATCTATGGGGCAGCTAGGTGGCATAGTGGATAAAGCACCGGCCCTTGATTCAGGAGGACCTGAGTTCAAATCCGGCCTCAGATACTTGACACTTACTAGCTGTGTAACACTGGGCAAGTCACTTAACCCTCATTGCCCTGCAAAAAAAAAAAATAAATAAATTTAATTTAATTTTTAAAAAACCTTGGTATAAAATCTCTCAGATAGGAATTTCATATCCAAGATATGTAGCATATATACACATAAAAAAAAGTATTTCAAACTATTGACAGGTATATGAAAGAATAAGGGAAATGCAATTCAACACCACTCTGAAATTTTACTTCATAACCAATGAATTGAAAAAAATGACAAGTGATAAAATTAATCAATGTTGGGGAGATTGTGAAAAGATAGGAACTTCAGTTTATTTTTGGTAGAGCTGTGAATGTGTATAACCATTTTGGAAAGTAATTTGGAATTATGGAAATAAAATGAATAAAAAATTCATATATTTTAACCCATATAGTTTCCTTTTTCAGTAAATAGTATTTTATTTTTTTCTAATTACATGTAAAGATAGCTTTCTACATTTATCTTTTTTCAGTCTTAATGGTGTTTTATTTTTTCCAGTTACATGTAAATATAGTTTTCAACATTCATTTTTATTAGATTTTGAGTTCCAGATTGTTATCTCTCCCTCCCTCACCCCCAATTATGGCAAGCAATATAATATAGGTTATATATGTACAATTGTATTAAACATTTTCCCACATTAGTCATGTTGTGAAAAATGAATCAGAAGAAAAGGGAAAACCTCAAAAAAGAAAAACAACAACAACAAAGTAAACATAGAATGATTCAATCTGCATTCAGATTCCAGAGTTCTTTTTCTGAATTTGGAGAATACTTTCCATCATGAGTTCTTTGGAAATATCTTGGAACATCATATTGCTGAGAAGAACTAAGTATATCACAGCTGATCATCACACCAACTACATTCATTTTTGTTTGTTTGTTTGTTTGATTTTTTTGCATTTTTTTTGTGGGGCAATGAGGGTTAAGTGACTTCCCCAGGGACACACAGCTAGTGTCAGGTGTCTGAGGCCAGATTTGAACTCAGGTCCTCCTGAATCCAAGGCCGGTGCTATATCCACTGTGCCACCTAGCTGCCCCCTACATTCATTTTTAAATAAGATTTTGAGTTTCAAATATTTTCTCCCTTCCTCCCTGCTAACCCTCTCCCTATGATTGCAGGCAATCTAACATAGGTTATACGTGTGCCATCATCTAAACATATTTACACTTTAGTTGAAGAGAATGAAAGGTAAAATCCACAAAAACTAAAATGAAAATAGCATGATTTGATCTTCATTCAGACTCCATAGTTCTTTCTCTGGATGTAGATAGTATTCCCTATCATGAATCTTTTGGAATTGTCTTGGGTCATTGTATTACTAAGAGCTAAATCACTCATAATTGATCATCACCCAATATTGCTATCATTGTATACATTGTTCTCCTGTTTCTGTTGACTTCACTCAGCATCAATTCAAGTAAATCTTTCCATAGTCCAGAAAGTTTTATCTTTATAAGAAGGTCTTGTGGGGCAGCTAGGTGGCGCAGTGGATAAAGCACTGACCCTGGATTCAGGAGTACCTGAGTTCAAATCCGTCCTCAGACACTTGATACTTACTAGCTGTGTGACCCTGGGCAAGTCACTTAACCCTCATTGCCCCGCAAAAACAAAACCAAAAACAAACAAACAAAAAAACCCCCAAAACAAGAAGGTCATTTATGAGAAAGTTCCTATATACATCAGAATATTTATATGAGCCCATTTTGTGCTAGTAAAAACAACAACAAAAAAATCTGGAAACAAATTAGATGCTAATCAAATGGGGGATAAAGAAATTAAGTAATGAATGTAATGGAATATTACTGTGCTATAAGAAATGATGCATATGAAAACTACAGAGAAGCATAGAAAGACCTATCTGAAATGTTACAGAATAAACAGAGGCAAGAAAATTATATACACAACAGCTAAAATGTAAATAGAAAGAAAATCCACAACACATCATATCAAAATCCTCCAAGACCAATGAAGCCAAAAGTCCAAATTAATTATTTAACCCTCCTTCCCCCATTGACTGGTCTCACACCCCCTGCCCAAGCTCTCTTGCTGTCTCCATAACCTGTGTATATATACATTATTAAGGTCAAATCAGGATGGTACAGTGACAGAAGCAAAGGAGTTGACTTTGAATCCCAACTATACTATTTACCTTGTAAAACATTGAAAATCTCTATGTCCTAGCAATATAAATGTAAGTGATTAAAATTTACATATTTTAATTATGTATTTATGAATATGTATATATTTCAGACAAGAGTTATTGGAAGGCTGTGAGTGAGAGTCCATTGAGTCTTTTATTTTCAGGATGAAATTTTGAAATGTGGTAAAGTTAGAGAAGAGAACATATTGTATTCCTGAGATGTTAATTAAGACTGTTTCAGTGATTGAGAAGATAGAGATATCATGCAAACCAGGCTCAAGAATTATTTTAAAAATTGATACACAAGATAAACTCCTAAGGCCAGCAATATTTTATTTCAATTATTTGAGAAAGGTAAAATATTAACACGCATCTTATTTATGAAGTTGGGAGTAAGAGGTCAGCATAATGTTAACAAATTCTTCAAGTGTCAGAAAGGAAGGAAATTAGCATTTATTAAGTGCTACTCACTTTACAAATATTGTCTCATTTGATATTTATACCCTTGAGAAACAGATGCTATTATTATGCCCATTTCACCATTGAGGAAAATGGAGTATATAAAGTTTAAAAAAATTTTCCAGGGTTGCACAGCTCAGTAATTGTTTGAAGCAATATTTCAATTGAGGTCATCTACAATCTATGCCAAACCTATTATTTCAACCTATATCCCAGCAATGCTGACATGAACTCTTTACTCAAACTGGTCAGATTTTAATTTTCAGGATACCCTTCATACTTCTTTGATTTGGGACATGTCATTTATCCAAACAGGATTGTTTTTTATCATTCTATTTATATTGGTATTCTAGTCAAATCTAATTCTGACTTCTATTGAAGAATGAGAAAAGAGAGGAATAATAAGGAAAAGGGGACTTTGGTTAGTGATTCAGAGCTTATTAGAAGTGATTTGCATTTGTGACAAAGGCTAGAAATCAAATTTAAGGTAGAGAAATGTGGGAGGAATTACAAAAATATTTGAAGAGGAAAAATCTTTGGGTTTAGATTTTGAAACCAATGTTTGAAGAAGTAGAATTGTGAAGGGCAATAGCAAGAGAATTCTGTTGTCTTACAGAGCATGTGTAAAGACATAACTGAGAAACTTCAAAGTTTATCAAAACATATGATGGTTACCTGCTTCTATACACATATAATGAATGATACTGCCATAAGGAAAGCAAATGTATTAACAAATATTATGAAGACTTGGACAAGAAATAGAAGATTTCAAACAGGTTATATTGTCTTCATTGATACTCAGTGAAGGCAAGAAGTTCAACAGAGAAAAATTAATTAAGGAAGTAAAAAACTTGCTAAGAAATTGGTGTCATCAAAGAGAATTAGATTTTTAGAATATATATTAAACTTATAGAGTTGACAAACTTCTGGCCAGGAATGGAGTATATCTTTTTTTTTAATTATAAAAGTATTTTATTATTTTCCAGTTACATGTAGAGATAGGGTTTTTGTTTTTTGTTTTTGGGGTTTTTTTTGGCAGGGCAATGGGGGTTAAGTGACTTGCCCAGGGTCACACAGCTAGTAAGTGTCAAGTGTCTGAGGCCAGATTTGAACTCAGGTACTCCTGAATCTAGGGCCGGTGCTTTATCCACTGCACCACCTAGACATTCCTGAGATAGTTTTCAACATTTGTTTTTATAAGATTTCTAGTTGCAATTTTTTCCTTAGCTCCCTTCCCACACCCCCCTCCCCAAGACAGCA
This sequence comes from Dromiciops gliroides, assembly GCF_019393635.1. NCBI lineage: Eukaryota > Metazoa > Chordata > Mammalia > Microbiotheria > Microbiotheriidae > Dromiciops > Dromiciops gliroides. The sequence continues at coordinate 330,477,679 of NC_057861.1, read as the reverse complement.
AGTAATCTGATATAGGTTATATATGTAAAATAACATTAAACATAATTCTGCATTAGTTATCTTATAAGAGAAGAATTGGAGCAAAAAGGAAAAATCTCAAAAAAGAAAAACAACAGCACCAAAAACAAAAGAAATAGTATGGTTCAATCTGCATCCATATTCCACAGTTCTTTTTTTTTTTTTCCTAGATTTGGAGAGCATTTTCCATCATGAGTCCTTTAGAACTATCTTGTATTGCTGAGAAGAATCAAGTCTGTCAAAGTTGATCAACACATAATTTGGATGATATTGTGTACAATGTTTTCCTGGTTCTGCTCATCTCACTCATAATCAATTCATGCAAGTCTTTCCAGATTTCTCTGAAATCCACCTGCTCATCATTTCTTACAGCACAATAGAATTCCATTACATTCATATACCACAACTTGTTCAGCCATTCCCCAATTGATGGGTAGCCCCTTTGCAATTCCTTGCCACCACAGAAAGAACAGCTATAAATATTTTTGTACATGTGGGTCCTTTTCCCTTTTTTATGATCTCTTTGGGAAAAAGACCCAATAGTGTTATTGCTGGGTAAAAGGGTATGCACAGCTTTATAGCCCTTTGGTCATAATTCCAAATTGCTCTCCAGAATGGTTGGATCAGTTCATAGTTCCACCAACAATTCATTAGTGTTCCAATTTTTCCACAGCTTCTCCAACATTTGTTATTTTCCTTGTTTGTCATATTGGCCAATCTGATAGGTGTCAGGTGGTATCTCAGAGTTGTTTTAATTTGCATTTCTCTAATCAATAGTGATTTAGAGCATTTTTTCATGTCAATAGATGGCTTTGATTTCTTCATGAGAAAACTGCCAGTTCATAACCTTTGACCATTTCTCAATTGGTGGTGAAGGACTCAAATTCTTATAAATTTGATTTAGTTCCCTATATATTTTAGAAATGAGGCCTTTATCAGAAGTACTGGCCATAAAAATTATTTCCCAGCTTTCTGCATCCCTTCTAATTTTGGATGCATTGCTTCTGTTTGGACAAAAATTTTAATGTAATCAAAATCATCCATTTTGCATTTCATAATATTCTCTATCTCTTGTTTGGTCATAAACTGTTCTCCTTTCCAAAGATCTGAAACGTAGACTATTCCTTTCTCTCCTAATTTACCTATGGTATCACCTTTTATGTCGAAATCATGTACCCATTTTGACCTTATTTTAGTATAAGGTGTAATATGTTGGTCTATGCCTAATTTCTGCCATACTCTCTTCCAGTTTTCCCAACAGTTTTTGTCAAATACTGAGTTCCTATCTCAGAAGGGGGTCTTTGGGTTTATCAAACAGCACATTACTAAAGTCATTGACTACTGTTTCTCCTGTGCCTAGTCTATTCCATTGATCCTCCACTCTATTTCTTAGCCAGTACCAAATAGTTTTGATGACTGCCACTTTATAGTAAAGCTTCAGATTTGGTACAGCTAACCCACCTTCCTGTGCATTTTTTTCATTATTTCCCTTAATATTCTTGACCTTTTGTTTTTCCAGATGAATTTTGTTCTTTTTTTCTTGCTCTATAAAAGAATTTTTAGGTAGTCTGATTGGTATGGCACTGAATAAGTACATTAATTTAGGTAGAATTGTCATTTTTATTATATTAGCTCGGCCTATTCATGAGCAATAGATATTTTCCCAATTATTTAGATCTGATTTGATTTGTGTGAGAAGTGTTTTGTAAATGTGTTCATAGAGTTCTTGGGTTTGTCTTGGCAAGTAGACTCCCAGGTATTTTATCTTGTGTAACATTACTTTAAATGGAATTTCTCTTTCTATCACTTGCTGCCAGGCTTTGTTGGTCATGTATAGAAATGCTTAAGATCTATGTGGATTTATTTTATATACTGCTACTTTGCTAAAGTTCTTAACTGTTTCAAGAAATTTTTGAGTTGATTCTCTAGGATTCTCTAAGTATACCACCATATCATCTACAAAGAATGATAGTTCTGTTTCCTCCTTGCCTATTCTAATTCATTTTTCTTCTCTGATTGCTAAAGCTAACATTTCTAGTACAATATTAAATAATAGAGGTGATAATGGACATCCCTGTTTCACCTGTGATCTTATTGGGAAGGCCTCTAACTTATCTCCATTACATATAATGCTTGCTGATATTTTAGGTAAATACTGCTTATTATTTTAAGGAAAGCTCCACCTATTCCTAAACTCTCTAGTGTTTTTATTAGGAATGGGTGCTGTATGTTGTCAAAAGCTCTCTCTGCATCTATTGAGATAATCATATGATGTTGGTTAGTTTTCTTATTGATATGGTTGATTATGTTAATAGTTTTCCTAATGTTGAACCAGCCCTGCATTCCTGGTATAAATCCCACCTGGTCATAGTGTATTATCCTGGTGATCACTTGCTGTAATCTCCTTGCTAATATCTTATTTAAAATTTTAGCATCAATATTCATTAGGGAAATTGGTCTATAATTTTCTTTCTCTGTTTTTGCTTTGCCTGGTTTTGGTATCACCACCATATTTGTGTCATAAAAGGAATTTGGCAGAACTCCATCTTCACTTATTTTTCCAAATAATTTGAATAATATTGGAATTAATTGTTCCTTAAATATTTGGTAGAATTCACTTGAAAACCCACCGGGCCCTGAAGATTTTTTCTTAGGGAGTTCATTAACGGCTTGTTCAATTTCTTTTTCTGATATAGGCTTATTTAAGAATTTTATTTCCTCTTCAGTTAACCTGGGCAGTTTGTATTTTTGTAAATATTTATCTATTTCATTTAGATTTTCAAATTTATTGGCATACAGTTGGGCAAAATAATTCCTAATTATTGTTTTAATTTCCATTTCATTGGTGGTGAAGTCACCCCTTTCATTTTTGATATTGGTAATTTGTTTTTCTTCTTTCTTTTTTAATCAAATTAACCAAAAGTTTATCTATTTTACTGTTTTTTTTATAAAACCAGCTCTTAATTCTATAGCTTTCTTGCTTTCAATTTTATTAATTTCTCCTTTAATTTCTAATTTAGTATTTAATTGTGGATTTTTAATTTGCTCTTTTCCTAGCTTTTTAAGTTGAACGCCCAATTCATTGATTGCCTCTTTCTCTTTTTTATTGATGTAAGCAGTTAGAGATATAAAATTTCCCCTAAACACTGCTTCGGCTGCATCCCATAGATTTTGGTATGCTGTCTTATTATTGTCATTGTCTTGGATGAAGTTCTTGAATATTTCTATGATTTGTTGTTTGACCCATTCATTCTTTTTTTTTTTTTTTTTTTTGGTGAGGCAGTTGGGATTAAGTGACTTACCTAGGGTCACACAGCTAGTAAGTGTTAAGTGTCTGAGGCCAGATTTGAACTCAGTTCCTCCTGACCTCAGGACTGGTGCGCTATCCACTGCACCATCTAGCTGTCCCAACCCATTCATTCTTTAGAATGAAATTATTTAGTTTCCAATTAAGTTTCAGTCTACCTTTCAGGAATGGAGCATATCTAACAAGGATTGACAAGAATATATTTGCCAAATATGTCAAAAGTCTAATACAAAGGACTTTAAACAAAAAAGAGTAAAAGAAGCCTAAATATATCCCAAGTTAAATGTCATAGTGAGTAGTTACAGTAGATAAAGAACTGATAAAACATTCAGAAATTCATAGTATACAAATAGAAGAAAGGAGCAAAGAGTAAACCTTATGGTCACAAATGTCTATACGTAAAATCCCCAGGTTTTAGCAACAAGTTAAAATCTTGGGATTTTGACAAGTAATAGGAACTAACAATCAAAATGCAAGGGGACAATTTTGCTGCACATATTTCACTGAAACTTGGTAGAATGAAAACTACAATGGTAATTGGACTTTGGATAGGTATAACTGATTCAAAGGAATCAAGCTATGTGGAAAAGAGTGGTGAACTAGTACTGTATAGTAAGCATGTATAATCTTTGTGAAGACATTCAGGAGCCAGAGGCAGGAAATATGATTGATAGTTGGTGAAGGGCAAATGGAATGATAAACTGAAGAATTTTGTCAGTGGAATATACTCCACAATATGCATACAAAAAGAGAAAATAGAGGAATTTGGAAAATAAATGACAAACCTGAAAAAAAAATTACTGTATCACTCTATCTCTTTCTCTGTCTCTGTCTCTCCTAAAAGCACAACAGGTAACAAATTCTTTACTAGCATTAATGATAATTTCAACCTTAAAAAACTTGAGAAACCAATATGAGGAAATTCTCTACTGGATATGGTTCTCATTAAAAGTGAAGAACTAGATGCTAGATGTCAATGATAGGAACATTGTAAGGAAGTGGTTGCTTTCATGGGATAGAGAATAGAAAAGTCACACTCTGTCTAACATTTCCCCTACATTTTAAGAAAGCTGACTTAAAGGGTTCAGAGAAATGATAAATAGTATTGCATAAAATGCATGTGGGAAATTTTCATGAGTAAAATTTTGAAGAAATACAATTAAATTCCATTGAGGAGGAATTAAAAAAGGAGTATTCCCAAGAGATCAATGTATATGCTTAGGAAATTCACCAACTGTTTCAGAATTTATAAGGATATATATAGAATATAAAAAAGGGAGTGGGTAACAGAGCATAGATATGAGTATTCAATTCAACTGCAAAAATAGAATCAAAATGCTAAAGTTTAGAATGAGCTCATGCTGGTTAGGACAACAAAGAGCTTTCATTTGAAAGCTATATTGGGGTTCAGAAGAAGACCAAACAAGGGAGAGGGCAACTCCATGCAGCGGATGGGACAATGATAACTGAAAACAGAGAAAATACAGAGTTGCTCAGTTAGTCTTTTATCTCATTCAGGGAGGATGGAGACTGTTCATTGTACCAGAAAACAGAGAATAAAAATGCACAATAGGAAATTAGTATCCAAGAAAATTTGCTGCTGGGTTAAAGGGGCTGGGATACCACCCATAATTCCTCTGTCAAAAGGGTATCCTTGGGGTTGAACAAAGATGGTAGAGTGAAAGGGAGCATTAATCTATTTCTCCTCAAATACCTCCTTGAGAAAAAAATTACAAAATGAATGAGACTTAATTCTTCAGGAACACCAAAAAAAGTCAGAGTGAGTCATATTTTTTATCACATGGTACCTTATAGAGAAGGATATAGAGGTGTATAGATTTGGGAGAGGGGGTCTGGCCCAGAGCACATTTGGGAAGCAATTCAGTGCCCAAAGACTGGGGAAGGACTATGACAGGGCATCAGAAAGAGATACCAGGGTATCCCTGTGCAAGCCCTGGCTGCAGGAATATCTACATCTGGCAACTCTTTTGGTCACCATCCAGTGCAAGATCACAGATCCAAGGCAGAGTGGTCATGGGTAGCTGTGTGTCACTGATACTCAAAGCAGAATACAGTGTCTCAGATGAAAGGGAAAGGAGTTTAGTTTCTCTTTACCTAGTGAGAGCCTTCACCTCTCCAGGCCAATAGAGGATAAGAAAAGACAGCAGTCTGCTAAAATTCCCAACCTGAAATAAGTTGATAGACTCCAACGTGGGTCAGGAATTTACAGATTTCAGATCAAGAGGACAGCAAACAGTCTTTCCATTGTATCACAAAACAGTGGGAGAACTGAAAGCTTTCAATCCCTGAGTCAGAGATATGAAAGCAGCAGAATGGCATAAGAGGAAAGAAGCTCAAGCCAGATGCCTGTCCCCATATCCCAAAAAGTACTCAGAGACCAAAAGTCAGCATGAAATCCAAAGTCAAAAGGTAGGTTGGAAAAAATTAACAAACAAATAAGAACTTGACCCTAAAAAGCTATTATAAGGTCAGAGAAACTCAAAATCTAAACACAGTAGAGAATGATTTGAAAAAAAAAATCTGTATCAAAAATCGTAAAGATGAATAGAGCTTGGTCATAAGTACAACAAGCATTTCTGAAAGAGCTGAAGGTGGAACTGAAAAAAAGATTTTAAAAATCAAATGAAAACAATTCAGGAAAGTAAAGGAAAAGATGCAAGAGCTTGGGAAGAAAAATTTGGAAGGAATTTATGTCATGTAAGAAAAACGGTACAAAACCTTATTGAAGAAAACAATTCATTGAAAATTAGCATTGGACAAATGGAAGCTAATGAATCCTTGAGAAATCAAGAAATTATAAAGCCAACCAAGAGTCTAAAAAATTGAAGAAAATGCAAAATACTTCATAGGAAAAGCAAGTGACCTAGAAAACAGATGAGAGAATGTAAGAATTATTGGACTACCTAAAAACCATCACATCATATTCCTAAAATTCATACATTTGGCCATATATCTTAGAACCAGAGGGAAAAAGAGAAAACGAAGCAATCTACTGATGATCTGAAAAACATGCTCAAATGAAAACTCCAAAAGGGTCTCCTTGCTTTGCATGCATGCATATGATCCAGACTAGATTCAGTTCTAGTGAGTGTGATCTTTAATAAGAGAGGTACTAGGCAATTTTTTGCCCCACAACCTGTGGTTAAATTCTCCACCCTAATGCACAGGGGCACATTATTTAAAGCTCCAATTTTGGCTTTTGCTTATGGCCCCACCAAAACTGGAGAATATAAAGGTAGTAGAATAGAAATAATAACAGAAAGATAATGGGATGTACAAGAGAGGAAAATAGAGACAAAGATGGAGAGACAGAGAGACTGAGGTCAGATAGCTTATTTGTGTTAAGGGAAAGGCATGCAAATAAAAGTTTGCAAGATTGTCTATCCTCAAGGAGATTACAATATAATAGGGGAAGACAACATGATATTCAAACTCAAGTCTTTTCTGGATGCAAGTTCAATATTCATTCCAGCATGCAGAAAGTGCAAAGAAAGAGCAGTTCTCATTGGCAATCCAAAGAGGGAATGAGAGATTTTTTGTTCACCTGCTTTTTTCTAACATCATGGAAGAGAGAGAAATAAGTTCATGAATTATCAATAAGTTCAAATAGGAGAAATAAGTTCTTTCTAATCCTACCTTGTGACAAATATCTTTAAGATGTCAGCTCTTAGAGATTTTTTAGAAGACAAACTTTCTTAACCTTTGGTTTATTGGAACTTTTACTAAAAAATCAAGATATCCTCACAATTATTTCTAAACATTAAAGTGTCTTCTGGCTTCTAATGGGTAATACCCCAGTGAATGATTGTGAATGCAAATTCTTCTCTTTAAGAATCCATGGTCAATGAAGTAACAAATAGGTAAGTCTTTGTATAGTATTGCACATTACAATTAACTGTGTATGTATCTCATGTCTATACCAGATTGGTATATGGGAGTGTGATACTAGGCCTATTCAAAATATTGTACTGTCCATTAATTAGGGAATTGCTGAATCATTTATGGCATATGAATGTAATGAAATACTGCTATAGTGGAATTGTACTACAAGAAATGATGAGCAGGCAGATTTCAGAAAAAACCTGGTCTTACATGAACTGATGCTAAGTGAAGTGAGAAGAACCAGGAGAACATTTTACACAGTAACAGCAACATTGTGCAATAATCAAATATGTTAGACATAGCTCTTCTCAGCAATACAATGATCCAAAACAATTCCAAAATAATCATGATGGAAAATGTTCTCTACACCTAGAAAAAGAACTGTGGAGTCTGAATGCAGATTGAAGCAAACTATTTTCACTTTTGTTGTTGTTTTTTGCTTTTTTTTCGTCTTCTTTCTAAGGGTTTCTCCTTTAGTTCTGATTCTTTCACAACATGAAAATGTGAAAATGTGTTAAACATGATTGTACATATATAACCTATATTAGATTACTTGCTGCCTTAGAGAGAAGAGAGGGGAGGGGGGGGAAATTATGAACTCAAAATCTTATAAAAATAAATGTTGAAAACTATTTTTACATGTAATTTGAAAAAATAAAATACTATTAAGTTGGGAAATTAAAAAAAAATATATTTAATTGTCCTTAACTCTAAGTACAATACTTTGCACTGTTAAGGCTAAAATTCTAGCTAGTCTGTCTTAAATATCTAATGAGTGGTTGCCAATAAATTATAAGCTTTAGCAAGAGTTAGGCTTTTAAGTATTTATTAAGGAGAATAAGAATTTGGTAAAGAGAGAGAGAAAGGCCTACATTCATCTATCTATTAACGGGAGGGTGCATTTCTAGCTCCACTCTCCACCAGAGTCCACAGGAAAGAGCCATAGTCAGAGCTCCAGGCTCCCCCTTCTTTGTCCCACAAGCAAATGTCACTTCCTGATGCCAAAGAAAAGACGTATGGTCTTGACCTCAAAGACCTTCACCTCATGGGCGGAGCTCTTCTGCAGTAAGTCTCCAGCAGGTGGTGTCATTCCAATCGTTACAGCACATAATAGATAAAGAACTAGACATCCCTTTGTCCATTTAATAAATATTTTCTTTATTATCCACCAAGAGGGTCAAAACATTCTGAGATCTATGGGTAATATATGGATGACAATACAAAATCTCAGCCCATATTGATCTAATTGTCTGTAACAGGAGAAGGAAATAAACCCATTTAAACAGCTAGCTTCAATTAATGACATTATACAGAATCACAGAATCTCAAAGTTGGAAAAGAAGGATTTTGAAAGCTATCTATCTAACTTTTAGCTAACCTAGAATCATGTTTATGTGTTGGCCAAAGAAGTGGCCCAAATCTCTTTCCTTGAAGACTTCCATTAAGGAAAACCCACAATATATTAAGGCAATACTTTTCACTTTTAAATAAGTCTTTTTCTTCTTTTGAGGGGTGGGGGGTGGGGGGAGGGCAGTAAGGGTTAAGTGACTTGTGCAGGGTCACACAGCTAGTAAGTGTCAAGTGTCTGAGGTCAGATTTGAACTCAGGTACTCCTGAATCCAGGGTCAGTGTTTTATCTACTGTGCTACGTAGCCACCCCTGTATAACTCTAATCATTTGCAACTTTGCCCCATGTTTACCTCCTTATAGCAACTCTAAATATGCATCTTTTCAAGTTCTACCTATTCATTTAATTTCTGCCTTCTGGGGTAAACAAGAACACATTAGTTCTGTTTCCATGCAACATACCTTCAAATATCCAAATACACATATCATGCCATGCCTTAAGTCTTTTCTTCTCTAATCATAACAGCCTCACTTACTTCTGCTTATCCTCATATAGCATGATCTCAAGGTCCTTTATTGTCCTGGTTGCATTCCTCTAAATGCTCTGCTGCTTCAGAATAATAAATGTGGGCAGGAGATTTGTAATGTATAGCTTAGAACTTAATATTATATTTTAGATTGGGTTTGAAGATAGCATAATACAGTTGGATTTTTATATCTATAATCTTAGAAACAATGATTCTCAATGCAGTCCAATATTCCGTTATCTTTCTTGGCTGCCATTTTATTTTATTTTATTTATTTTTTTTGTGGGGTAGTGAGGTTTAAGTAACTTGCCTTGGGTCACACAGCTAGCAAGTATCAAGTGTCTGGGGGTAGATTTGAACTCAGGTCCTCCTGAATCCAGGACCAGTGCTTTATCTACTACATCACCTACCTACCCCCATTGGCTGCCATTTTAATTCAGAAAGTATGCAGTCCACTAAAGCTTGGTCTCTGATCTTTCTTAGACAAACTGTTGTGTATCCACAACTCTCCCAATCTTATACACTTGAGATTGACTTTTAAACTTAAGAATGAGTATATTATTTATCTCTATTATTTTATAATTCTGGATTCTCACAGTCTTTTTTTTTTTTGGTACACTGACTCAATCATCATACTGCATGTTACTAATCTATTTAAGTTTTGCATTGCTTAAAAGTATGATGAATTTGCCATCTGTGTTTTTAAGTTACTGATAAAAATGTGGAATAGCACAGAGACAAACATGTCCATAGACCTCCTTTAGAGACAATTGTCCAAAATTACATCTAAACTTTAAAGATTTCTCTTTTATTTTACTATTTTCTTATCTACCTCCCTCCATCCTTTCCCTCAAGAATAGCATGAAATACTTTGTCAAATACTAGGTAAAATAGATAAATTCTTTCTATAATATTTCCTTGATCTACTGGTCTAGAAAACCCAACAAAGAAAAATTAGAATAGTCTGGAGTGAGTTATTCTTGCTGAATCCATGCTAACTTATTGTTATCACTGCTCCATTCTCTAGATGTACATTATCCATCTAATAATATTTTCTAGAATTTTGAAAAAAAAATAGAAGTTAAGCTCAAGTAACTACTATCATATTAGTGGTAAAAAGTATTTTCTGAGTGTGTGCAGGAAATGGAATTATTTAATCACCTAATATTTTGACTGTAACTATATTTTAACCTTCATCTCTTCAGCAGTCAATGATAAGAACATGTTATTCAGTAGTGTTGAGAGTGCTTGCAAAAGACTCTGGAACTCCTTTTATTTTTCCTGGTAGTATCAACCATAGGAAGAGCATATGAAGGACAAGATGGGACCATTTTACAAAATGTCAGTTGGACAATTCCTCATTTCATAGATTACTCTTTATATTTTTTATTTTGGCTTCATTCAAATATCAGTATGGGTGTCTATGTTTATATGCCATACAAGTTTATATGTATACATGTATATAGGCATATATATAGTCATGAATGTTAGGTTATAGCTAGGACTTTTCTAAGTCTGATGTAAGGATTTGATTATATGCCTTGATAATATAGATGGGGAGAATGGGACTAAAAATCTAACTTATGTGCATATTTTAAATGTATTTGCCTCTGCCATTTACTAGTTATGTGACTTTGGGTAAATCATTTAACTACTTTGACATCTATTAACTCTCCATAAAATGGAGAGAATTCCTGGAATGCCATTAATTCCTGTGCTATCCTTAAGATCAAATAAAATCAGGAATGTAAAAGGTTTTTCATAACAATAGAGCAGTAATGAAAGGTGTACTAATACTATCCCCTTCTCTTATTATCATATTTTGCCTATACAAAGTTAAAAATTTAACCCCAATTCTAAAATAATAATAATAACAATCCTATTTCTAATACTAATAAAGAATGATTCAAAAGAATTCTGACTGTTTTGAGCTTTGGGTCTGATTTTGAAATGTGGTCAGACTATCTTGGTTTTGAATTTCAATAGGGAAATTTTGTACAGCTCCCCTAGCTACACAAAGGTATTTTAAATGTTGGGAAGAAGAAAACCCCTCACAGAGAGCAGCAGGGATCACACTGACACAATTGAAGGAACTAGGGGAACAAATGCAAAATGAGGAGACCAAATATTTTTTTTCCCTTCATATTTTCAAAGAGCAGGAAAATAAAAGAAGCCCAGAGAGATTGGTCACAGACGAAGGGGACTGATGCAGTTCCTCCAGAATCAGCAGGGCCCATTTGGGTCTGAATGTTAAAAAGAATGGAGGGAAGGCTGTCCAATTCATGAGAGGTAAGACGAATACATGAAAGGGAGATAAGATGATCCAATAAATGACTCCATCTAGCTGAAGCATGACTTTTTCCAGGGACTGGGAGATCAGGGTCCCAGATTCAGACTTCTCCCATGTACCCAGCTTTTATCTCTGTATTCCTATTTCTCCACAAGTATTTTTTTTTATAGAAGATGTCACATGAAAGCTTGAAATATTTGAATTCATATAAATGATGACTTAATCCTATTAGTAAAGGACTTTCAAGGACACACCTCTACCTCCAGTCAACCTTTAGGTAGCATAAATCTATCAATGTAGTAGAGACCAAAGGAGAAAGTGCAGGGTGGTGCAAAGCCTATACGCTTAGAATCAGGAGACTTGCATTCTAGTCTTAGACCTGCTGTGAACTCATTATTCTTGGCTTCAAATTTTCTATTCTGTAAAATTAGGGGGTTGGACTAAATGATCTTAAAGTTTCTCCCACTTTCTTCTCACAATTCTGTAAGTATTTCCCTGGATAGGTTGACATATTAATCTACTACTTTTGTTCTTAACAAAGCAGCTATACATAGTATACAAGGCATTATCATTATATTTTTTTAACCCAATCTGTGATTTCTTTGGTTTGGAAAGCTTCTAGTTAAGAATTTCTACCAATGTGGACAGCACCTTTTTAAAATGATGAGTTTCAGAAGATTGCCTGGAGGCACAGAGAGGTTAAGTGATTTGCCTCAAATAATACAGCCAATATGTTTTTAAAAAGGGGGGAGGGAGGCTAGGTGGCGCAGTGGATAGAGCACTGTCCCTGGAGTCAGGAGTACCTGAGTTCAAATCCAGCCTCAGCCACTTGACACTTACTAGCTGTGTGACCCTAGGCGTCACTTAACCCCAATTGCCTCACCAAAAAAAAAAAAAAAAAGAATGTCATCAAATATCAAAAAAAAAAAAAAAAGAAATGAAAAGAAAAAAGCTGAACTTAAACACAGGTTTTCCCAATTCCAAACAAACAAGCAAAATGTTAGATATGTCTTGTCCTCAAGGAGTTTATATTCTTGGATTTGAGCTCAGGGATTCTGGCTCCAAATATATTTCTTTTACCATCGTGCATGTGTAATAGTAAGCAATACCTATTGTTTGGTTCAGTTACTTTTAATAAGGAACAGCTATGCTCTGAAGTATATGAAAAAGAAAACTATGAAAAAGAAAAGAAATATATATATATATATATATATATATATATATATATATATATATATATATATATATATATATATATATATATATGTATATGACCCCACCCATGTTCCTGGGGAACTTGACAAAATGTACCTCATGTGAAACTATATATGACAGTGTGTTGTCAAATGTTCAATTTAGATTGTAAGGGCTGGAGAAGTTGAGAGAAGAGACATCAGTGTGAAATGGTGTAGAAAAGGGAGTCTTCTTGGAAAAGGTACAAATTGAGTTACACCTTTTAAAGAATAGGGAATTTATGGACAGGTGAAAATGAGGGAAGATATATATCCAAAGTGTGATTCTGTCATCATAGCTCTTACATGTATGTAAAAGTTCTTCAGGATGGCTATTTCACCCAAGAACAACACATATCTACCAATTCCAGATGTCTTCCTGTTTCAGATGAAGGTGAGTAGTTAGTTGGGTTTTAACAACTTCCTTTTGCAAACCTTTGCCGAGCTTCCTGAATGATGAGGAATTAAGCCTAGGAGCTGATTATCAACCAAAATTTCTGAGGTTAAAAATCACCTGTGCTTTATTCATTAAATTTCTTTTCAATACATAAAAGCTTAAAAGCAGACGCCCACATGTCTAACAAATAATGACCCTCACATGGCAAGATCCACAGGTTGATGGACTACAGAAACTTTTCTAACACCTCCCAGTTGTGCACTTTCCCCCAAACCACTGTACATACACATAAAGGTCTGCAATCTGTCAGTTAATATTAATGTGGTCATTTGTGGGGAGGTTAAACTAACATGCTGCACTGGGGACTTGCCATATTGACCTTTTCAGTGGTAGTGATTCATTAAATGGTCACTCATTTAGACAGCAATACCTATTTGCACAGCTATTAACATTTTAAGAACTTAACTAGGTATTTATTGCTTTCAAATGGAAATCTGCATCAAGGTTGGCTGAAGATGTACTTTTTCATTATTTAGTGGATTTGAAAAACAAAATCAAGGAATACTGGGTGCCTATTAGATAAAGGGTGTCATGGGTTTTTAGTGACCTGTGACATGGCTGTAGAATGTGGAGAATTGTAGAAGGTGAGGGAAGCTTGTATAAGTGAATCTTGGAAACCAGATTGATTCATACCTCAGAACTGGCCCTGTTTCTTAGGATCTAGAGCTGGGAATAGATATTAAAGATGAGCTAGTACAATCCCATTATGTTAATAGAATATGAAAATGAGGGCCCACGGAAATATCTTGCTCAATTTCATGAAGCAGGTATATACTATCAATGGCCTAAGCAGGATTCTAACACATGTCCTTTGACTGCAAATCCAGCCCCCTTTACATTGTACCATTCTATTTTTCAAGTGCTAAATGTCAAATCATGTTCCTAGTTTAAAGCATGCTTCTTTCCCAGCCACTCGGAGAGGAATGACTTAGAATTGGCTATTGACTTTTTTTTTATATTGAGATTCAATCAAACTGCTTCACACAGTCATTAAGAGTCTATTATATACAAAGCAAAGTGCTATGATAAACTGAAATATATAGATAAAACATGATCTTCAAGTTCAAAGATCTAATAGTCTATTTCTGTTGTTGTTGTTGGTTTTGTCAAAACCCGTTATTTCAGTGTTGTAGCATACTCCAGGTAAGGACATTCTCTCTACCAATATGGATCTCCAATTTTTCTACAAGTTGTCTTATATTATTTCCTGGGGATACTGAGAGATTAAATGCTCTACCTGGGTCACATAGCTGCCAATATTTGCCAGAAGAAGAATTTTGTTATGCTAAGTTGTATATAAATGGTTTACTAAGAGAGATTATGCAAGTATACATATTGAACAAAGGATTATCTGCAAAACCAAACGCAAAAACTTTTCATGCCCAATTATTGGTTTGGGATTGTGTGGGAATAGACAGAAAGTAGTAATTTCGAGAGGTCATGTTAATCTTTTCAATGAGCTGGGGTGGGGGCATTAATTTACTGATATTCTGAATTTCCAGGAATAATATTTTCCAGAGAATTGGCATGTTCCTAACACCAAGGATGAAACCCTTAAAATGTCTGAGATTAAAAAAAAAAGTTAAAATAAAGACTCACAAGATTCACACTTTGAAATAGGAATATATACATATACACATACGTATACACATACATGTTTGTGTGTATCTGCCTGTATGTATAATTGGATACTTCAGTATTCCAATAATCCAGTGCTTATCCTTGTTGGGACCCCCTCCACATATGCAAGTTATAAACCTCTGTGCCTTAGTAGATGATTTCATGAGTTACTATTTCTAAACATTCATAAAGAAACAAAAACAACTAAATAAAAATCTGTCCCCAGTGACTGTCCCTTTGGTGATTTCTTCAAATTTAACTAGGTTGGGCCTCAGATGACAAACACTCCAGATATTCAATTCAGTTACCTTCAAAATACATTTATTAAAAATGAACTGCATGCAAGGTCCTGGGCTAGATTTTGGGAATATCAAGACTAAAATGAACCATTCCTATTTTAAAGGTGTTTATATTCAAGATTCGACATCTTTCCCTAGATCTGAATCTAAAATGCTTTCAGCTTTCTAATAGAGGAATACCTAATCTTTTGGTGTGTCACTGACCCTCTTTTTTCCTGGAGGATCTATTTAGAATCATAGTATTCAGCATCTGAAAGGCCAAGAGAACATCTAATCTAACTTCCTAGCCAATGCAGAAGTCATTATGGCCATCTAATGTCTTCTTGAGCTAAGAGGGAGCTTTTGAAGTAATCTGTCTAATCAGAAAATGCTAAATTAATGACCATCATGGCTACAAACAACCAATCTAATCAATTCAATAAAAATAAAGAGAAAAACAATCAAATCAATTGTTTAAATAGACAGGTCCCGTTTAGTCAAAAGTCTTGGCATATAGACACAATGTCAATCATCAGAGCCTCTAAAATGAGCACAGACCTCTAGCCAGGCTGTTCTAGTCAAGTTCTCCTCTTGTTCCACTTTTATTCATTCTGTTCTTCCCAACTAGAAGGAAGGAAGGGAAGAAGGCACTGGAGATCAAACAAACAAACATCAAGTAAAAAGAAAGATAGTCCTTGCCCTCAAGGAGCTTACTTTCTAATGATGGAAAAAAACAAACAAAAGAGGACTGAAAGTGGGGAAAGTTAGACAGGAGAAGAAGATAGCTATGCAGGAGCATGGTTTTGAAATAATGAGTCAGCATCAGGGCTGGGAAGGGAAAATAGCCAGCCCCCTCTTTGTCCTTCCATTAAACTCAGACCACAGGAGAAATCCATTGATGGGAGAAGGGGTAAGGCCTTGCTGTGGAATATTTCAGGTTAAATGGCTTCGGGAAAGGATGTCTGTTTCATGGTAAGGAGGCCCCAGGGATTGAGTGAGGTTGCTGGATGATGCTGCAGCTGAGAAAGGGTTTTGGAATCTAGAAAGTAAGGAACGGGACTGAAAAGGGAATGAAACCTGTTGGCCTGGGCTTACCCACAAAATTCAGTCCCAAAGATGAACTCAGCAAATGGAAAAAGAGCTGATCTTCAGGGGAATATTCCAGTGTGAATATGCCACAGATAAAACAGGTGAGAAGGCCCCAGGAAGAGAGGAAAGGTCCAAGATGAGAAAGCAGCAGTCATGATTTTGAAGTTCAGAAATCAGGAAAAGTTTGGAGTAGAAAGAGCTAGAATCCCCTCTGCATCTTTCAGAAAGTCAATCCTACACTGCATGTTTCTCAAGTGCCTAACTTTATCATCCCACATAGTTATTTCCATTCTCAAAACATCTATATTGTAAGGATTGGAATGACGCCACCTGCTGGAGACTTACTGTAAAAGGTCTTGAGGTGAACGTCTTTGAGGGCAAGACCATGCGTCTTTTCTTTGGCCAGGAAGTGATGTTTGCTTGTGGGAGGAAGAAGGGGGAGCCTGGCGCTCTGACTCGCTTTTCCTGTGGACTCTGGTGGAGAAGGGAGCTAGAAATGCGCTCTCCCTTTAATAGATAGATGAATGTAGGCCTTTATCTCTATATCAAATTCTTATTCTCCTTAATAAATGCTTAAAAGTCTAACCCTTGCTAAAGCTTATAATTTATTGGCAACCACTCATTAGATATTTTAGACAGACTAGCTAGAATTTTAGCCCTTAACAATATTATTTATTGTCTGCATCCCTTAAGATAGTCCTAATATGTTGGTATACTGCTTTCTGCCCACTAGGCTCTTTTAGGTCATTGATAAGATCTTCCTCCCCCTATATTCCCAATAGGGCCTAACACAAAGGTGAATGCTCATAAGATATGGTATTTGTTGAACAGAGTTGAATTGGATTGGATAATGAAAAAAAAAACAAAACATAATCAAATTATCTTGGGTTGATTATACTCATTTTAAGGGGTTAGTTTAGCATTGTGTAGAAACTACATAAAGACAAGAAAATATTAGGAAATACACCCAAACTCCTAAGTTCTAATGGCTGAAATTAGTGGTATAATAGTCAGTATAAGGAGTAAGGGTAGATAAGAGACCAGGGGGTCTTTTTGTATCTTTCCACTGTGCTCTTTTCAGTGATTATGAATATTATTACGACAGAACAACCCCCATTTCCTTTCTTTTAATGAGCATCTCCCTTAATCTCCTCTCCAACTTCCCTTAATTATTATATTTTTTTCCTAACCAGGTTTCTAAGCTGCAAGTCTTGGCATCTGACGATTATTCCTATCATTATTATTCTAGCCTAAAAGGTTTTAAGTAAATAACCAAGACCTGAAAAATTGTGAGGATAGTTTTTACACAACAGCACAAACCTCATTATTTGATCTCACTGCACCCCCACCCCTCTGCCTTTTTTTCTGTCTGCGTATTTAGTAACATTATTTCATGTGTACATTTACACCATGTTCAGTATTAATGGTATAATTAGCAGTGGAAAATATTTAGTTGTCGTGCTGTATTTATTTATGTTCAAAGAATCATGTAAAGTTCTGCTACATTAAAATTTAATTTGAAAGAAAAAGAGTTTTGTTCATTTTTCAGTGTAATGGCCATTTCTGTTGGGCTTCTATGAATGATAAAATATTGTTGGCCTGCATTTTTCCATTTGTTTCCTGGGCATTTATGTAAACTACTTAGGAAAATGGAGTGTTGCTTTGTTAGCCTGGTGTTTGAGGAAGTATTGTAGAGACATATTTTATTCTGGGCATCCTGTCACCTTGTAGAGAGGGCCTGATCCATTATTTAGCAGTTAATTTGTTAATCGATTGACCAATTGGTGTGGGGATATTTTACTCTTGGATTACCAAAAAGGAAAAAAAAAAAGAATACTGAAAAGGAAAAAAAAGAAAAACTTGTCTGTAGGGTAAATTCAAGGAAATTGCATCAGAATGGAAAATGTGCTGGTGTTTACAGATCTAGATTGAATCTGACACAGATTGGCAAACAATGAAAAAAGGTTCCCTTGCTTGGAGCATCAACATTTTGAATCTCACCATCCTGGTGGTTTGTCTCAGAAAGTAAACTGTGCTGCCCTCAGGGTGGGGAAAACAACCCGAAGGTGCTCTTACAGATGTGCAGATTTCCTCTCTGAGGTAGAGGAAACTGCTGGCTGGTGGCAAGTCTCCTTTGCTAGCTTCAGAAGAGGAGAGAGGCTTGGCTCCCCTTATTTCTTATTTTTATAAGGATTCACTGCTTTTTCCCTGTTGTAATGCAAATTGCTCCTGCTCCCTCTAGTTCTCAAGGCCTGGGCAGGGATGGAAATGATGCTAGAGAAAAAGGAAATACAGCTATGATTCTGAAGCCTGGATTCCAAAGTTAGTTTTACAAAGCCCCTTACTGAATTGCCTAGCATCTACATAAGAAGCAGGAAGAGATCTCTGAGGTTATCTGGTTCAGGGCTCTCATTTACTGATAGTGAAACAGAGGCCTAGATTCATAGAGTGGCATGCTTGGGTCCCAGGTCACCGCTTTAGTAAGTAATAGGATCACAATTTTAAACCATGTCACTGACTCCAAATCCTCTTTCACTCGAATCCCCTCTCCCCTTGCTTCTGCTGCCTGAAAGCCCCAGTTTCCTTCAAAGCTTAACCTAAGCATCACCTTGTGCATAAACTCTGCATGTGTAGATTTAAATCTATAGCTTTGTATTTATATTTATTGTGTGCAATATATGTGTATATGTGCCTATGAGTCTATATATGTGTATATATAATCTGTGTATATATGTCTCTGTATGTGCATAAATATATATGTACACAGAAATATACACACACGTCTATATTTACACACATGTGTATGTATGTGTGTAAATATACACATGTATATATAGTTATATGTGTGTATGTACACACATAAACACATAGATATAATCTTTATGTTGTCTCCCCAATGTGCACTACCTGAGGGAAGAGATTTACATTTCTGTTTTTGTAAACTGAGCAACAAGCTTGTTGGGATCATTTGGGTGGCACAGTAGATAGAGTACTGGTCCTGTAGTCAGGAAAACATCTTCCTGAGTTCAAATGTGGCCCGAGATACTTACTAACTGTGTGACCCTGGGCAAGTAGTTTATCCCTGGTTGCCTCAGTTTCCTTATCTGTAAAATGAGCTGAAAGAATAAATGGTAACTCACTCCAGTATCTTTGCCAAGAAAACTCTAAATGGGGTCATGAAGGGTCAGAGACATCTGAAAAAATGACTGAAGAATAACAAAATAAGGCCCAGATATATTAAACAACTTTGATCTTCCAGTTTTTCTTCCTTCCTTCCTTCCTTCCTTCCTTCCTTCCTTCCTTCCTTCCTTCCTTCCTTCCTTCCTTCCTTCCTTCCTTCCTTCCTTCCATTTCCCTCTTTCTTTTCCATCCTTCCTTTTCTTTCTGTGCTTCTCTCTTCCCCTCCCCTCCCCTCCGTTCCCCTCCCTTCCCCTTTCCTCCTCTCCAATTCTTTTCTTGGGTGAGCTGGGAGTGGGCTTTATTGTGGTTCGCCCTTTGCCTTGGGGCTGCTCCTCCTAGCAAGCTTCAGGCTCAGCCTCTGGGACAGGTATTCTCCCAGCGGGACTGAGGGTCTGCCTGCACGTGGCGCAGGGTGCCCAGGTGGTCGCCCAGGCACTTCAGCACCTACTCCTCCTCGCCCTGGTAGTGGCTCTCCAGGAAGTCTCAGAGATGTGGATGCCCTTGGCTCAAGCCCCCGGCGTGCAGCTTCAGGAGGGCCTGGTTCAGGCCCTTCTCTTCCCCAGGTTGAGGGCAGCCTCCATGGCATCCAAGCTGCAGCCCCACTCATCAGGTTTCTGCACAGCCTGGAGGAGGACGTGGCCACCGAGTTGGTTCTGGAGCCTCATAAGGCGCTTGGTGCCCTCGCGTTTGCCCTTTGCCAGGTCACGGAAAAAATGCGACACCCCAAGCAAAGCGACATCGTCCTGGTCGAAACAGAAACCCTGGGACAGGTAGGAGTAGGAGGCCTGCAGGTAGAGACTGGCCAGGCGGTTGATGGAGGCCTTGGCCGCCGAGAAGTTCTGGTGGATCTGGGAGATGGAGCTCATGGCACCAGCAGCAAAGCAAAGGGAGGAGGTGCTGGTCTGGGAGGTGTTTGGTCCCTGGAAGCAAGGGGTAGATGGTCTGAAAAGCGGGGGAGGGGGTTGCAGGGGATGGGGTGGGGCATGGGGGGAGGTTCCAGGCTCTGGCGGGCTGTAGAAAGGGGAAGATCAAGAGTGAGGGGAGCTGGGGTTCACCGGATCTGTACTGTCCAAATGCTGTTGAAGCAAGAACCACAGCCATGTGAGGGGGTCTCTCTTTTTTCTTCTTTATAAAGAAATTGCTTTTCAATCTTTAAAATACTTTTGATTCCAAGTAATCATGCTGCTGACTCTGTAGAAGTGTGTATGGAAGGTGGGGGTGGGGTTGAGGCTGTTATTAAGACTGTAATATGCTTGAACATAGAGTGAAGCCTTGGAAAGTAGTGCAAGCCTATGTCTTGCCAGTTAAAGAGTATTAGAAAACCCAGTACAACTCATCTCTTGTGTGAGGGTCACTAAAGTCTGAGTTAGCCAGCCAATGGACTCAAAAGAGATTGAAATGAAAATTAAAAACAGCCTTCTACACTGTTGTTGGTTATATGCATATATGCCTTAATCAATCTGTAACTTCTTTTCTCCTTTGGGTGCTACCTCACTGCCTCCCCACCAGTATTGTGACTATCCCACATTATTTGTTTCCTATGGCTAACTCCTAAGCTCAAACTATCTTGCTTCCTGCGACTGCTCTAAGAGAAGTATACATTATCCAGATACAGTAGATTTTAAGGACAGAAATACAGACTCACATATTACAATGATACCAAGTGAATGCTATTTATGATGTCAGGGTGACCTGAGAATGTGACTAGGGTTGAGAGTATTTTAAATTTATAAGATAGTAGCTGCTACTGCTACCTGGCACCCTAGAGAAAGGCATTACCAAGAAAATTCACAAGCATCCAATTCATTTCTATCGAGCAATTCTTTATTATCTATTATGTACCAGTTACTGTGCAAAGCTCTGAGGATAAAAGACAAAAATGAAAAAACCCGGCCCTTAAAGAGTTTACATCCTAATAGAATTAGATTAAACTTAGCTCCAGGTAGGGGAAGGTAGTTGGTGCAGTGGATTGAGTGCTAGGCCTGGAGTTGGGAAGACTTGAGTTCAAATTTGGCTTCAGACACTAGTCTTGTTACACTAGATAAGTCACTTACCCCATCATTCCTCAGTTTCCTCATCTTTTAAATGAGATGGAGGAGGAAATGTGAAACCATCCCAGTATTTTTGCCAAGAAAACCCCAAAAGGGCTCCCAGAGTAACTGAACAACAAAAACAAAGATCCAGGTTAATCAGATGTTTACTTTCAAAACTTTTGATTACTCTATGATCAAAGTCCATGAGAAATGCATGGGGACATTGTGTTTGAACTCATGAAATGGCACCACATGAGGAGTGATGTCAAATATTCTAAACCTTTGAAGAGAATAAAGATTGATCTCATGGGGCAGAATTCCCACATATACACATGAATAATGGGTGTGTTCTGCATCTATGCACATTCAACCTATAGTTAAAATGACCATAATTTCTCCTTTATTAATATGAAGCCTTCCCTAAGCTCTCCAGCCCAAATTATTTGCTCCTGCCTTAAGTAATAGAATTTCCCCCATTTTACTGTTGAGTTGTCATTTATTCTAATATTGCCTTGTGACATATATCTTGCTGTGTTTCTTCTTGACTTAGACTATTGTTTATAGAATATGTATTTCCTGAGAGGTAAACTGGAATAGTGGAATGTGCAATGCATTTATAATTGGTATGCTTCTGTTCAAATCCTGCTAATTTTATTTGCTTCTTGAGATGCCTTCAGCAAGTCACTTAAATCCTCAGGGCATCAGCTTCTCATCTGTTAAAGTGAGAAAATCCCTTCCAGTTCAAAATCTTATGAAGTATATTCAACTAGACTGGACATCAGGAACTCTTTCTCATACTTGATATAATCCTTATATCATGGGGAGAAGTCCTTTGTATTTAGAAGTAACTCAACAAACATTTGATCACTCAACCAGCATTAATGAAGTATCTACTGTATACCAGGTGCTAATACAAAGATAGAAACTAATACAATCCCTACTCTCAAAGAGCTAATGTGTTGTAGAACCACATCTCATCCTGTGTTTAAAGTTTTATAATCTGAAAAGTCCATAAAGAACATCTAATTCAAGTTCATTTCTGAACTACCTAACAATTAGAATTATCTAATGTGGAATGCCTGCCCTAGAAATTGCAGGTTCTCCCTCAACAAATTTGTTGAGGGGATATTCTGTTTCATCTACAAATTGAACTAGGTGAGCTCCAAGATCCCTTCCTATTCTGAAATTCTGTAATCCTAAGGTTCTATGAAACAGTACTAGGTTCTACATCATCCTGGAAAAGAGCTTTTCCAGCTCAGCTTATAGAAAGAAGTAGATTGACCATTCTTACTGTATCAGTAAAGGAAAGGACAGTGACAATGAAAGAGGAAGAGAGCAATCCAGTGAGTCAAGGGCCTTGTCTGACTCAATGAATTACCTCAGAAGAGTGAAACTGCTGGTACACATAGAGGAACTCAGCTTATGATTAGACAAAAGCTAGTTTTAAGACAAGATAAAGCAAATGCAAAAAAAACATCAACTGATTTAGAGATGTTCCGCCTGGTTTTCCTCTAAGTTTTTTGAACATTAATCAATTTAGATTTCTATTGAATATTAAGAACTGGCCCAGATTTTTTTCCTGCAAACTTCCCCTCTGCTCATACATTAGTATCTGGCCCAACAACTGTGTGCATGTGTGTGTCTGTGTGTGTGAGACCACTATGCAATATATGGATATGATCTTTGCTTCAGGGATTTGGGGTCAGGCAATTTTAAATAGCTCCCATTTGGTAATGATGCAACACAACAAATACAATTATAATTACCTGCAATCAATAGAACCAATTCCAAATGGTGAATGAGAGCTATGAAAAATGATTATTTAAGATTCTGCCACAAACCACAATTACAGGGGAATAAAAACCCTCCAGGAAAGAAATATTTATCCCAACAGTCTGTTTATTACCACAGAGCAAACCTGAAGTGGGCTTATTAAACTTTACATTGCTATGGAATCTCTCATCCAAAGTGCTAGGGAAATATTAGTTAAGCCTCATTCAGCCACAACTCCCAGGAAGACATAAATGGTCTTACCCATTCTCCAGCTGGAAAGACTGAGACACCCAGAGAGCTGAGTTACACAGCAAAGCAAAGGCAGAGGTATGCTGAAGAAGTAAGGCTCATTCTGTGAACTGTGCCCCACCTTTCACCTCCACTCCCCTACATCCATCCCCCCATTCCTTACCAGTGGGATGCAAAAAGGATGTGGCTAGGGGGCAGCTAGGTGGCGCAGTGGATAGAGCACTGGCCCTGGAGTCAGGAGTACCTGAGTTCAAATCCGGCCTCAGACACTTAACACTTACTAGCTGTGTGACCCTGGGTAAGTCACTTAACCCCAATTGCCTCACTAAAAAAAAAAAAAAAAAAAAAAAAAAAAAAAAAAAAATTTAGGGGCAGCTAGGTGGCGCAGTGGATAGAACGCTGGCCCTGGAGTCAGGAGGACCTGAGTTCAAAGCCAGCCTCAGACACTTAACACTTACTAGCTGTGTGATCTTGGGCAAGTCACTTAACCCCAATTGCCTCACCAAAAAAAAAAAAAAAGGATGTGGCTACCAGCAATAATGTTTATTTCCCCTTCCAAAAGACTTTCAATCCAAACCATATTTTATTTAGGTTCCTCCCTGAAAGGCAAAGCAGCATCTCAGTCCCCAGCTAGAAATGAGCAATAACATTCAAATGAAAATTGGAAGCTGAAGATCTAATCATTAACAACAGATGGTTCGACTTCAATCCAATAAACAAGTTTGTTTTTTTTTTCCTTATCCACTTGAATTTTGCATGTGTGTGTGCGCACGCGCTTGCTTAAACATGTGCGTGGGTATTTATATGTATGACAGAGAGAGCTACCCCTCTAGTTCCTACCTTAGTTGACTAAGTAGTTCAATGGACCATAAAGGGCAGCTTCTAAGCAAAACCTGAAGTTTTTCATTGGGAAGCACAATTCAAAATGTGAATGTTAAAACCATTCAAGTTAGGTGGATATTACAGGCTTGCTTTTTAGGGATTCAGAAAGTTGAGCATCTTTCCAGCAGTCTGCTTTAAACCAGGAGTTTGCTCACACCATCAGCCTGATCCTGTTCTCCACCTCAGGAAACTTAGTTTCCTACAAAACCCAACTTGTCAGAGTAATGTGAACTGTAGGACTGCATCTGGACTACTGAGCTCCATGGTTTTGAGTTGACCAGATGACCTCAAAACTTGGAACATATTCCAAATACAATTCTCTGAAGGAAGGACATTGTAAAGAATATAATGGGATGAAAGTAAGCCAGGATTTTAAAATATTTTTTAAACTATAATTAATCATGTTCAACAGGGTTGAATGGCACAAGAAACCACCAAGTTGAAGTCTTCTAAAAGAAAAATGCACATGCATGTGCATGTGTGCACATACATGCACACATACACGTTCCTAAAAATTAGCTTTGTCTTTTCCATCATTAAGAGGATTGGGTTTGTCAAAAACTTGAAGCTATCTCTTAACCCTTTCAAAGAAATCAAACATTATTAAGAGGGTGATTATACTGAAATGAGCCTTAAAGGACATCAGGTTAAATCCTCTCATTTTACATATGTGAAAGCTGAGGCTTTGAGTGGTGAAAAAACTTGCCTCATTATGTATTTAGTAAGTGGAAGTTCCAGGACTAGAGCTTCACTTTTCTGACACCACATCTGGCATTCTTTCCACTGTCTCACATCTACTCAGCAGATGAAAGCCTTCCTTTGACATTTCTCTTCCAGTTGTTGCCTCCTTTCCATACCAAATACCACCCCTGGCTTATTTTAGGTCCTCATTCTCTAACATTCAGCTTATTTTTGCTAACTCCCTAAGTGATCTTATTACTTCCATTTTCTAACCCCTGAACTCTGTCACCCATAATGATACCAGGCTATTTTTTTAAGCTATCTGTGAGAAAATAGTTATTAAAAATGGATTTCTAAGAGAATCCCAGACATTAGTTTTTGCTACTCTCCCCCTCACACCTGAAACCTGCCTGGCCACCTTAACAAAAGGAATTTAGATTGATTCTTCTGATTATCTAGGGGAAGAAGGACACCTAGATGGTTGGAATTTGATCTCTATACCACCCCCCAAGTCATGTCAATCAATGGACCTGAATGATGCTAACCAATTGATCTAAGGATCAATGTATGGTGACCTACCTCTACCAAAAAGGATAAAAAGGCTGGGCTACGAGGGACTTGCTTGCTTTCTTCTTCCCTGGACTCTCTTTTACTCTCCACATGCCCTGTCCTCACCCTCTTGGCTCAATATACTGAGTATGTAATTGTTTAGGCCTATAAGCCTGTGACTAGTGGGGAAGTCAGGGAGACATGCAGTCAATACTTTAATAATATGTGGTATTAATTAATAATAAATGCCTACTGCCAAAACTGGTACAATAGCCATTAATATATGATTTAGTAATATTCTAGAAAACCTAGCCTAGTCCCCCAATAATTAAAATTATGCATATCTATCATCAAGTTTAGTGAAATCCTCATTGCTGGAGGCATTCCAACAGTGGCTGAATGGCAATCTGTCAGGGACATCAGGAAGGGATGCCAATTATTTCATGTATGGAATTTCAGGTCAATTGACTTATAAAATGCCTTTGAAGTTGAGCTTCCTGTGAATCTATGATCCTGCCCTTTCTTTTCTCAGAAATCTTCAATAGCTCCCCCTCAATCTGGCTCTTCATAAACTCACCCTCATCTTAGGTAACCAGTTTTATTGTTTGTTACTTGTCCTTTGTTCTCAAAGAGGACCAATGGCATGAAGTTGATGTCTTGACTTGAGTGTGAATTGGATTTAAATGATGCAGAACTGTGCAATGTCATTAGCCTCACTCTTCTAGAGTCATTGAAGTCCAGTGGCAAGTCTTGAAACAACTTTATATGTCCCACTTCACTTCATCATATTATGCCAGGTATGTCACCTTGTTCTGTGCCATATGAATTACCTCTTCAGGAGATTTTTATATATTTTGCTTTTATATTATTACATATTTTAGGGTCTAGTTTAAGCTCTCCTTGCTATAAGAAGACTTTGCTAACTTTTCTATTCTCTGAAATCTTATAAAACTATAATTATTTGCTGCATCTATAACTCATAAACAAGACTTTATTTTATATTACCTTGTTTAGTTACCAGGTATAAATGTTGCCTTTACCAATAGATAGTGTGGACCTTAACAAGAGAGACCATGACTTCTGTATCCTGCATGACACCAACTTCAGAGTCAAGCACATGTAAGATGGTTAAAAAAAACCCCAACTATTGAATTTAAAAATCTGTCATGCTTAACTATGATTTAGATAGAATATCCATTCTATTTACTTGCTATGTATTTCAGGGAAAATACAGGATGTTAATAAGAATGTGAGCTCTGGGAGGTCAGATGGAAAAAAATATAATCTATATAACTGTGATTTGATAGATTATACCAAGACTTCAGTTTTTCAGATGGATCCATGATATCATCTATATGGATATTTACACCTCATCTCACCCATATCTTTTCATTCTATATCATTCTTTGTCACTTTTTCCCATTTACCAGAAAATATCAACCTAGTATTGAGAAAGTTTCTTTCTAAGTTTTTATTTTGTTTCATTTATTTGAATGTTTTTACATTTTGGAGATAACATTGAAGTGTTTGGGATAAGATATATCTTAGTCTTGCAACATGTCCAGTAAAACTACTTTTTGGAGCCTATATTTTATAAATCTTGTCTTTTTTTACCTGTTGATCATTCTAACACCTATTTTACAGTCTCTTTGAACTCTTTACATATCTTTGTATTACCAACAAATTATCAAAACTTATAAGGATACAGAAATACTGGAATAATATCTTGAATATATGGATGAGTCTATCAGCTGAACACTCAATGATCTCTTTTGTGATAGGCAGTATGCTTGGAATACGAAGATAGAAATGAAACAGTTCCTGCCCTTGAGGAGTTTATATTCTAAAAGGGGAGAAAATGTGTATATATGTGTTGAAAACATATTTTAAGATGAAGGTAATGCAGTTTTGGAAGACAGAACACTAGCAGCTGGGGGAAATAGGAAGTTTTGTGCAGAATGTTGCACTTAGGAAACTTTTGAAAGAAATTAATATTTCCTAGAAGGAGAAGAAAGAACATTCTGGGCATAGGAATCAGACACTGTAGACACAGATGGGAGATGGAGCATCACATATGAGCAAAGTAAGTAGATAAAGTATGGCTGGCTAGCAGAGTTTGTAGAAGGGAGTAATGTGTTTGAAAACAGGAAATGTGGAAAGGGTTCTGGTGGTAGATCAATTTCAGTTTTAAACAGAGTATTTTATATTTGATCATGAAAGAAATAAGGAGCCACTGGAGTTTACTGAATGAGGGTGACATAGAACCGGACTTTATGATAAGCACTTTGGTGGCTTTATGGAAGATGGGTTGTAGCAGAGAGAACAAGTAGGAGAGCATTGCAACAGTCCAGGAGAAAGATGATGTGGGTCTGAATTAGGGTGGGGATTGTGTAATTGGCAAGAAGGTGACATATTCAAGCAAAGTTGTAGATGTAGAAACAAGATTAGTAAACTGTTGTTGTTTGTCTTTCATTCTTAAAGGGAATCATGACCTCAGAGAGGTGATGTCATGACTTGCAATGAATTGACATGAGGCAGGGCTGTGCAGAGTCACCAGCCTCACTTTCCTCTGTAGCAATCTGGATACAGTGGCAAGATATACATCAGGACCACTGGAAATGGTCCCGGATACAATAGGAGACCTTGGCCTTTTAAGCTCAGGCCTTTCACAGGTCTCAGTTTGCCTGAGATAGTGCCCATCAACCGAATGCATATATTGGTTAAGTGATTGTGAGAAGATGAATATGACAGAAGGATAATAATCTCAAATGATTCAGAAAGTTCAAGAAAGTTGAGAAGCCATTAGAATTGACTATTTAATGATCACTGTTGACTTTAGAGAAAATAGTTTCAATTAAATGGTGAATTCAAAAACCAGAAAGTAGAAGGTTTATAAGAGAATGAGAGAAGACGATGTGAAAAAACTTAGTATTGAAGGATAAGAAGATGAAATATAAAGGATACCATTTGTTTTATTTTGTTTTGGAATGGAAGGTTTAGAATCTTTGTGGATAGCAGGAAAGAAACTAATAAATATAGAGAGGTTGAAAATTGCTGCCAGAGAGGAGATCTTTTCCTTGAGAGGTGGGAGCAGATGAAATATATGTAAAACACTTTTCTTTGGTGAACAATTGAATATTCTTGGTAGTCCCTTCACCAATGACATTGTTCAATCCATGTACAAATATTCCCTAATAAATCTTTCAGAGGGATCCTACTCAATGCGCTCGGGGTCTTTCTTTGCCTTTCCATACATTGTGTGGTTCATTGTGAAGCATATGGTATTTCTATCAGTTTGTTTTCTTAAGATATCATTGTCTATTACTTAAATCAACAAGCATGAAGCTCTTCCCATGAGCCAGGTACTATGGATAAACACTATGAATTAAAAAAAAAAAAGAAAGAAAAAAAAAAAAAAAGAAAAAACAGGGTGATTTTTTATTTTTTTTTAACTACAAGGTGCTTACAATAGGTTATTGTGTATCAGAAATTGTGATATGGTTATGTGCAGAATATATTGGAGTTGGAGGGGGTGGGGTGCAGCTTCATGGTGCAGTGGATAAAGCACTGGCCCTGGATTCAGGAGGACCTGGATTCAAATCTGGGCTCAGACACTTGACACTAGCCATGTGACCCTGGGCAAGTCACTTAACCCTCATTGCCCTGCCCTCCCCCCCCAAAAAAAAAAGAAAGAAAAAGAAGAAAAAAGAAGAATATATTGGAGTTGGGGAGACTCATGGGAGAGAAATCAATATGGAGGATATTGCAATTATCCAGGTGAAAGGAGAAGAGGGGAAACAGAAGCAGAAGGAACAGAAACAGCAAAAGCAGAAAGAAGGAAGAGGAAAAATGTAAAGAACTTAAAAAAAAGTTTACTTGACCACAAATAGATGCTTTGACAAGCTGTTTGCCTAAATTAATTGAAGCAACTAAAAGCAAGGGGCTTCTCAGTAACGGTAAAATGATGTGTGAAGATAATGGTGTCTCTACAAAGCCATCAATATTGGTCCTTTAGCCATAAATGATTTTTTTGGTTACCAAATTACAATGCTAATCAGAAGGTCTTTAAGAACCAGTTTGTCCATGTTCAGAAAAGGTAGCACTTCACTCAGAAACTCAGAAATATTCATGAAGCCCTCACAGTTACTTAAGTTTAACAATAAATACTACTACTAATAATATCTAACATTTATATAGTGCTTACTACATGCAAGGGGTGCTTCTAGTGTTTAGGGAGGATTATCACCTTTGATATGAGGCCTTGCTAAGACCTTTTCAGGGCTGCTCATTCACCTTTGCTGGCCTCTGGACTCTAACCTCAGCTGTCACTCAACTCTCCCCTGTGGTTCCAATAAGCTGTAGCATGTGCAGTAATCACACTCTGTTAAAAAACATCTCAGCAGACAGGTTAAGGGTAACTAACAGGCCTCAGACCTGTTGGTGAGTGTAGGGGGATGTCTCCCCAAGTATGTGAAGACTTCTCTGGCAGAATGAGAGAATTAAAATAATTTGTTCCAATGGTCATGAAGGCAACTGAAGGCACAGTGGGGTGCTTGGAGCTTGGTCAGACATGGTGGACACCTAGGTAATCCACTGCATCCTGGGCCACCACCAGTCATCTTGACTTTTGTCTTACTGAACTTTGATGACTCTGGAAGAGAGAATAATACTGAAGACTGTGCAACTCTGCCTCACTTAAATCCATTCACATGCAAGTCAAGACATCACCCTCATGAAGTCATTGTTCCTCTTCAAAAACAGAAGGATGAAAAAAAAACAACTATATGCTAGTCCTATGCTTAGCACTCTAAAAATATTATTTTACTTCATCCTCACAACAACTATGAGAGATAGGTACTCTTATTTTAATGAGAAAGATACTGAGGAAAAGGTTAAGTGACTTGCCCAAGGCCAGCCATACAGTTAGAAAGTATCTGAAGTCAGATTTGAACTTGTCTTCCTGTTTCAAGGCCCAGTGCTCTATCCACTGCATCTAACAGGCTCACATTTTTTCAGTCCTTTCTAAATTAATAGTGTATTGCTTAGTAACATCTAAGTCTTGTCCTACAAACTAATAGAATGTAATCTCCTTGAAGGCAGGGATTCTTTCATTTTTTTCCTCCCCCTTTATATTCCTTTCACCTCATACAGTGCCAAGAACATATTTAGCAAATTCTTGCAAAATCAGTAAATTAACATTTATTAAGAGACTACACATTTTATTATGTGCTAAATAAAAATTATTTTTATTCTTTTTCTATCTAATCTCTATAAATAGATTGCAAGCTTATTGAGGTTAGGAATCTTGTCTTGAATGTATTTTCATTGTTTATAATGCTTAGCATAGGGGCAGCTGGGTGGCACAGAGGATAAAACACCAGCCCTGGATTTAGGAGGACTTGAGTTCAAATCCAACCCCAGATATTTAACACTTACTAGCTGTATGACCCTGGGCAAGGCACTTAAGGCTCGTAGCCCAGCAAAAAAAAAAAAGAAAAAAGAAAAAAAGAAAAGAAAAAAAAAAGAATTTATAATGCTTAGTATAATGCCTTAAATATGGTAGCCTTGCAAAATAAATGTGTTGATTGATTGAAAAATATTGACTGATATTTTTCGCTTTTGAATTCCATGAGGAATTTTCTGCAAATAATCTAGATTTCAATTCCTATTAACACTGTCACCTAAATCAGCATTTTGTGGACAAAAACATATATTTTATTATTCTAACCAACTAGAAGATGTAAGAAAAGGATTTTGAAAACAATGGAATAATTTTCCTTCCCCAAGTAATGTTAGAATCAGCAAGTTTTGAGAGCAAGGTCAGCATTACTTGAGGCTGATACTTCTCACTAATGGGAAAAGTGATGCTACCCTTTGTTATCCTTTCTAGTGTGTCTTTTGAAATATTGCGGGAAAGCCTGTCCCTGTTCTAAGTTATTGGGAACTTAGCTAATATATTGCTATTTTTAAATTAGAGGCTATTGTACCAGTTTTTGGCATTAAACATTTATTACTCATGTTAAATGTTAGCAAAGAGAGAAAGAGCACATGGTTCCGAATTAGAATTCAAAACCCTTACATTATCTAGATAGGGAGGAGAGCAAAGGGGACAAGTGGCTGACTCCTTCAGTGTCCCAGCCAAGAGAGAGAGCAAGCTTCCTGCAGGCCAGAGGAGAGGTGGCCCTTACACATTGTCTCAAGCTAATTGGCAAATATAGTTCAGATCTATTGGTTTACTGGACCTGAGAGTAGTACATAGTACATATTAAAATGAACAGTACCTGCTGAGGTTAGAGTCCAGAAGCCAGGCCCTCTAAGGGGAAAAGGCTTTCACAGGCAGGTATGTTTTTTTGTTTTTGTTTTTGTTTTTGTTTTATTGAGGCAATTGGGGTTAAGTGACTTGCCCAGGGTCACACAGCTAGTAAGTGTTAAGTGTCTGAGGCCAAATTTGAACTCAAGTACTCCTGAATCCAGGGCCGGTGCTTTAGCCACTTTGCCACCTAGCTCCTGCTCCCCCAGGTGTGGTTTTAATCTCTATTGTCTCTACTGAGAATCTGATTTCCATTTCTAAGGACTCTGGGCTGGCTCTGAAAAACCTGTAAGAGTTTCTGAGTGGGAGGGGTCTCTGGGCACCCCCAAAACCCCATTATTAATAATAATCATTTTCTCACACTAGGTAACAGAGTTGACATTGAGGAAAGGCACCAAGATAATAACACCAGTTTCATTGTCTTTCATTTTTAATGTTATTCCTTCGTTTGCCTTAAAGTATTACAAATCCATAAACATCAGAAATATGTTTTTAAAACCATTTTTCAAAAAACAAATGTAAATTATCCTTGATTGTCTGGTTTGTTTGTTTTTTTTGACTCCCCATGTATTGCTATTTTCCACTAGTCAGGCTAAGATTTTATTGTAATTTAAATTCCACTTGTTCTTCCATCTGTGAGTATTGAGAACTACAAAATTTACTGAGAACTGATTCCCCACCCAGTCTCCTCTTTCCCAGACAAATGAATTGCCTGGGGCTGACTGTCTTTGTCATTTACAGAATCTTATGGACTTATGGACCTTCCCCCAAGCAACTTATCCCCTCCCAATGTTCCCCACCTATACATGTTATTATGTATAAAGGGTCCACCTGCATTAAGTAGTTTCTATTCAGAGTCTGTAACACTTATACTTAACTTAGGAGCAATTCTATTATTTCTTTTGTCAAAGGTTCATTTACATTAAGTAGCTATATGTCACTCAGGAGCAATCTTTTGGTTCCCTTTTTGTTCTGTTACCCCATAAAAACTCTGTCTTCTGTTCCCATCTTTGGATATTCCTAGCTTCAAGCTTTGTGATACCACTATAGTTCCTCTGCCCCGATTAAAGACCTTATTTCTCCTATATTGATTGTTTCCTTAATTTCCAGGTTAACAGTATGTAATATGACCTATCATCTTAGGTAAAAGGCTATAATTCATATAAGAAGATGACAATACTTGAACCAGTCATGTAGCTATAGTATGTGTGTTCCATATTGTTTAACAAATAACAATACTTCATATCACATAGTATTTTGTACTTTGTAAAATACTTTGTTGCTACTTAAATGCTAATCAAACAATATTATTATTATTATGCACATCATAATATTTTGTAACATACCTCTGAGGCTGGAGGTGATTGAGGAGATGATTGTCACTTTTTTTTTTTGGAGCTAATTATGTTGAGGCCTAGAGAATTTAAGTATCTCATTCAGCATATCACTTGGTAACAAAATAGAGATCAGAAAGTCAGTTTCTTGAATCATGTTTCATTCTAGAGGGCAGCTAGGTAACTCAGTGGAAAAAGCACTGGCCTTGAATTCAGGAGGACCTGAGTTCAAATCAGGCTTCAGACCCTTGACACTTACTAGTTATGTGACCCTGGGCAAGTCACTTAACCCTCATTGCCCTGAGGGGGGGGAGTCATGTTTCATGCCTTTGGTCATACTGAACTCATCTTTCTTAGTTCCTCCTTTGATGAATAAGATACATTTTCAAAATGGCTGTTTGAGCTGGAATAATGTTAGTCAATTAGGCATCTACCATTTGTGAAGTAATTACTTTGTGCCATTCACTTGTGCTATCACTGGGGATGCACAGAAGGGTGAAAGATAGTACCTCTTCTTGAGAAGTTTACAGTTTAATCTTGGAGATAATGTGAAAGCAACTATGTACAAATAAGATACAGAGGATAAATTTGAGATAATCAACAGAGGGGTCAGTGCTAAAAAAACAAAAAAAATAAGTAAATGGAATTTGCCTTATCCAGAATTAAATCAATAATCTTTCTCTCATTATCATATTTTCCAGTACCTGAGCCACTAGCTTCAGGAAATAATCATCATTTGACAGAATACAATGACTTGGGTTCTTTCTTCCCTTTTCCTTCCTACTTATTAGGTCAGTAGATAGAAATACTCAATATTCATTCTTTCAGGCTCAAGTCCAGTCAAGTGACCCTGCCTATGTCACCAAGGCATTTTGACTTCAGTCCATTTTCAGTATTAATTTGGTATAATTAACCTGGGACAAAGGCAATTAGCTGATGTAAATTATTCTTCCTCAATTAAACATTAAATCACAACAGAAACAAATGCCTTAAATGAATTAATTTGCAATCTTTCTGTATGCAAAAAGCAAAGAAAGGAAGAGGAAAAATTGCTGATTTCTTTTTTTCCCTAGAAATGAGAAATTATCTGCAAAGAATGCAATAAAACATAAGAATTATTTTAACTTAATTTGTCAACATAGTAATAGATCCAGCAGTATTATTCAGTTGACAAATCAATTATAGTCATAATGAAACTTTATATGAGTTTACTTTTATTTAATGAGTTGTATCAGTATGTTCCACAATTGTTAATGCATCAAACTATAAATGACAAAATAAGGTTAACCATAACTCCCCCCAAAATGCTTATTTTACTATGAAAAAAATCATGGAGCAAAATTTTATAAATTATATTAACACAGCTTATGCCATTATGATAGTTAATTGTCTTTTTTTTTTTGAGAGAGAGAGAGATTTTATAATGATATCTGAATTTCACCAGGACTGAGAATCAGACAACTTTAGACATTGGATTTATATGTACATATACATGCATATATGTGCATGCACATATACTCATACCTATAATCTGGGGTCCATTAACTTCACTGTTTTTTTAAATATATATATTGATAAATATACCTCAATATTATTGTTTTCTTTTGTAATCCCACTAATTTTATAATTTTTATTTGTGCATTTAAAATCATTATGATATGAAGTCTACAGGCTTCAAAAGGTTCCTCTCTCTCTCTCTCTCTCTCTCACACACACACACACACACACACAGGGTTAAAACCCTTAGTTGAGGAACTAAGGGTGTAATAAACCCTTCAATAAATACTTGCTGAGCCAGAAATTTTGAGCAAAACTTTTCTTTCTTTTTCTTTTTCTTTTTTTTTGTGAAGCAATTGGGGTTAAGTGACTTGCCCAGGGTCACACAGCTAGTAAGCATCAAGTGTTTGAGGCCAGATTTGAACTTAGGTCTTCCTGACTCCAGGGCTGGTGTTCTATCCACTGTGTCACCTAGCTGCTCCATCAAAACTTTTTTATGACATTACATTAATGGTAGAAATAATATTTTCAAGGGAAAATGAATGGCTTTTTTTAAAAAAAAAGTTTTGTATTCCTTGAAAGTGATCACTTATTTAGTATCTTCTCCCTAGGCTGTCATTACCTTGTAGAGGTCCAGATAATAACCTGTTGAAGACATTTCAATGTCAGTTAGAACATTTTTTGAACTAAACCAACTGAAGTTGACTCTCTTGGTATGTAATATAACAATATAGGAGGGAAGCTTAACATATTTACAATATTGACTGATTAAACTCTTTTTATAAGTAACACAAGCATTTTAAAATACCTTTTTGAAACTGTGGAAGTCTAATATATTTTGTTCAGTACTGGACTGAGGCATCCTCAAGAGACTGCATTTAAAAGACAGCTAGATGGCACAGTGGATAGAGCACCGGCCCTGGATTCCAGAGTACCTGAGTTCAAATCTGGCTTCACACTTACTAGCTGTGTGACCCTGGGCAATTCACTTAACACCAATTGCCCTGCAAAAAAAAAAAGAAAAAAAAGATATATATGGGAAAGGGGAAGAGAATAATCAGAGGTATATATTACTTACTATGTGCCAGGCACATAGTAAATATAATCTTATAGTAAAAGATCCGGGGGTGGGGGGGGAGAGGAGGATTACTAAAACTAGAATGTCTCATTACTGTATATTCATGCTAAATTGCCCCAATTTTTTCCCTTACATAGACTAAACTTATTTGTTGACTATGACATAATAAACTTCAGTGTTACTAGAGGAATAAAGGCAGCACAATTAAATAGTGGGAACAAGAAAGTGGCAGCTACTGCAGATAGAGCTGAGGAGAGAATTGGTCTCTTTCCCATATTAGTTCTAGCTATGTGACCCTAGGCAAGTCATTAAACCTCATCTGTAAAATGGAGATAATGATAGAACCTACTTCCCAGGATGGTTGTGTGGATTAAATGATATAATATTACTTTGAACAAAGTTAGCAGTATATGTTGTTGTTTTTGAGTTGTTTCAGTAATGTCTGACTCTCTATGACCCCCATTTGGGGTTTTCTTTACAAAGATACTGGAGTGCTTTGCCATCTCCTTCTCTAGCCAATTTTATAGATGAGGCAAACAGGCTTAAGTGACTTTACCCAGGGTAACAGAGCTAGAGAGCTAGTTCTTCAGGCTGGATTTAAACTCACATTCTCCTGACTCCAGGGCCAGCTCTTTATCTATTCACTGAGCCACCTATGTGCCCAAGTACTCTATGAATCTAATCTTAGCTATTATTTAGTTAACATCTTTATTCAATTGACTCATTCTTCTATGAATGCTGTCTACTGGCTGTAACCCGGACTAGGGATTCTCCTTAGTTCATTTTGTAACATTTCATATAGAAATAATGCATTATGCTTTACAAAGTTCTTTTTCTCCAGCAACCCTGTGATTTAGGAAATGTTGGGATTATTTTCCCATTTTATAGTTGAGGAAACTGAATCTCAAAACCCAAACTTTATGATTTCAAATCATCATTTTATGCCTGACATTGTCAGGATGTCACCTGGAAATCATAACTCTAATCCCAGTATCATTTCAAGGAACACTTTCAGCAAGCTCTACAACCCAAGAGTTGTCAGAATGAAACAGGAAGACTGTCAGTGGTGTAGCCCAATCCAACTGAGGTAAAATGAATATTCCTATCATTATTCACATAAAAAGCCAGATGCTTGAAGGCTGGAACCCTGTTTTGGTCATATTTGTATCCTCATAGCAGTTAATGTGATGCCTCAAATGTAGTATTTGTCAATTTAGCAATATATGTATATATATTTTAATAATTGCTTCCCTTTGTAAAGTTGAGAGCTTTATCTTTTCTACATTGATACATCTAATACTGCATATCAGACAACAGAAACCTTTTTTCCTAAGTGTAGTTATTAATTATTGGAGTAGATTACTGAAGGATAATATTAAATCTTAGATTATGTGAAAAATAGAAACCTAGGACTCTATTTTTATCCTTTAAAATTTTTCAACTCACTTTATAAATATTTTTTTTCTAAATGGCAGAAAACATAAAGAGGATTGTGTATGAAACTCTGAATACAAATTTCATACTGATTGCTTTAAGGAGATGGAGTATCTCATTTGAGTATCAGCAAGGAGGACAATATCACTGGATCAGAAAGTACTTTGTGGAAGATAAGGAATAAGAAGAATGGAAAAGTTATGAGGGGCTAGGTTTTGACTAGGAAGTAAGGACTATTGTTTATGACCATTCCCTCAGCAGTGTAACCATCCCATAACTTCATCCTGCTGTCATAACATGTTTTCCTTCTTTGTTTGATGTATTTCTGCACCAGAATATTTGTGTGTGTGTGTTTATGTATGTATGTATGTTTGTATATATTCCTTTATATTTTTTGAATACTGCATGAGATTAAAGTTCACCTGATATCCATTCTTTTCATTCCTTCCTCCAAGTTTCTAAACTCTTTTTCTCACACCTTAATTAGAAGAAATAGCAAGCTCCACCAAATTCTTCCTTTCTACAATAGTATTTCTTTTACTCTCACTTCTTCCTGGCTTAAAAGCCTCAGAACAGAAGCAATATATTTCCATTTCCGCTTAAAAAATATTTAACTCCTTCAATATAGTTTGGATATGTTAAGGTTTGGAAGCAACACCTGCTGCTTCTCTTCCTATTAGTAATCTTTCATAATGTAGGCCATTCCAAATGCTCAAATAATGTACCTATCTAGGTTTATTAAATTCTTGAATTTGCATTACAAAATTTTAACTCAGCTTTTGTCTTTTCATTAGAAATATTTAAATTCTTCTATTTGATTAAAGGTACATTTTCTTCCTATAGAATTATATTCAGCCTGAAAGGATATGTTATTCTTGGTTGAAAGGCCTTTTTTTTTAAATTTTTTTAAATTTTTTTTAATTTTTGCCTTTTGGAATATTTTATTTCAGCATCATCTCCTGTTTATAGTAGAAGCTACTTTTTTATAATTTTTACTGTGATTCCATGATACAACTTGACATCCTTTTTTCCCCCTGAATCTTTGAAGTCTTTTTTTTTTCTTTTATGTGGGAACTCTAGATTTTGGCTGTGACATTCTTAGTACTTATCTCTTTGCAGATCCTTTTAAGAAGTCATTGGTGGATTCTCTCTCTTTACTTTGTCTTCTGGGTCTAATAGATCTGGGGAACTTTTATTTGTGGATTCTAGAAATATGATTTCCAGGATTTTAGTTTAATCATAATTTTCAGGGAGTCCAGCAATTCTTAAATGATTTCTCCCTCACCTGTCTAACGAGTCAGTTATTTTTGATGCCAGATGCCTTACTTTTTCTTTTATTTTTTCCGTCTTTCTTTTCTAATATTTCTTGCTGTCTCAAGGAGGTATTGATTTCTCTTTGGTCTATTTGAGTTTTCAAGAATTCCATTTCTTATATACAGTTTACTACTTTCTCATCTAAGCTATTTATTCTCTTTTTCATTTTTTCTTCATTTCTTCTAGATATTTATTTAGTCCTTGTGAAACAATCATTTTTTTCCTTTGATTTTCTGTTTGCAATTGCTATGGAGCTACTTGTTCTTTTTCAGGGGAATCTGTAATATTTTTGATTGTTCTGGATGATTTCTTTGATTTACTCATTTCTCCGGCTTTATTTAGTTCAAGAAGCTTGATTTTATGCAAAATCTAAGCTCCTTCCTGTTGCTCTTTTGGGTGGATTAGCTTGACTTCTTATAGATGACTCTATTCTGAGTGAGCATCCTTCCTCCCCTGGGGAAGTATCTTTAAGGTTCAGAGCCCAGGATCTTCAAGATCCTTCATGGACCCAGAGGATAGCATGAAAGAAACCATGGTGCCTGGGCTCCCCATTTCTGAGTGTTTCTATGACTTGAGTTGGGTAATGTAGGTCTTATTATTCCCATTTAACAAAAGAGGAATAAAAAGATTGCATGATTGTATAGGTTAGAGAACTAGTGAGTATCAGAGAAAGAATTTCAACAGTTCTCCTGTTTAAGACCTGTTAAGACAGTTCTCCTGTCTCAAAAACCAATGGCCTGATCTTACTATCAACATAGGCATACATTGAACATGGACCAGTGTGCCCAAGTGTGTTAACATATTCTAAAGCAAGCATTAAAACATAATAACAACTTAATGGCTTTATTAGCAAGTAGCTAATAGAAACAAAAGTACTTCTAACCAAGTCTCCTTCGGGCTGTCAACTTTTGCACCTCAATCCTACCTCACTTTTCCACTGCAGATACCTCTGCTCCATAGCATTCCCCCACTGTTGGTGAGATCCTTCCTGGAAATAACATTTGGGCAAGTGCCCAAGCCATCCATACGTACATCTAACCTGATTCTGCTCCCAACTCTCCCAACTTCTACAACTAGCAGAAGAATGCCCCACAGTCACATTTCAAGTTACCTTTAGACCTTCTTGGTCCTTGGTCCCATCCAAATTTTTGTGCATTTCTCCTCTTCCAGAAAATTAATCTCCTCTCCCCCTTCCCTTCCCTTCCCTTCCCTTCCCTTCCCTTCCCTTCCCTTCCCTTCCCTTCCCTTCCCTTCCCTTCCCTTCCCTTCCCTTCCCTTCCCTTCCCTTCCCTTCCCTTCCCTTCCCTTCCCTTCCCTTCCCTTCCCTTCCCTTCCCTTCCCTTCCCTTCCCTTCCCTTCCCTTCCCTTCCCTTCCCTTCCCTTCCCTTCCCTTCCCTTCCCTTCCCTTCCCTTCCCTTCCCTTCCCTTCCCTTCCCTTCCCTTCCCTTCCCTTCCCTTCCCTTCCCTTCCCTTCCCTTCCCTTCCCTTCCCTTCCCTTCCCTTCCCTTCCCTTCCCTTCCCTTCCCTTCCCTTCCCTTCCCTTCCCTTCCCTTCCCTTCCCTTCCCTTCCCTTCCCTTCCCTTCCCTTCCCTTCCCTTCCCTTCCCTTCCCTTCCCTTCCCTTCCCTTCCCTTCCCTTCCCTTCCCTTCCCTTCCCTTCCCTTCCCTTCCCTTCCCTTCCCTTCCCTTCCCTTCCCTTCCCTTCCCAGGTTTCAGGGATGGATCATAGGCAAGAACCCACATGCACATGTGTCAATTAAATATATTATTTACTTCTTGTTCATTTATTTACTTATTTGTATGTTTTTTGATTTTTAGGGCTTTTTTTTTACTGATTTGAGAGAATGCCTTTCTGGCTTTCTACTCTAGTAATACTTATGTTTAACCAAATAGAAATTCTGCATTTGTAGAGGTGACATTGTCAGAGTGTTATTATTTTATGCTAGGAATTAAGATACGGAGAGTGGGCAGAGTACAGGACTGGGGGTGACTTACTCTTGATAACATATTTCAGAATTTTTGTTAATGGGAATGCAATGGAGGCATTTGCCCAAGTGTGACTTTGCTTTTGTAAAAACAGATGTCGAAGAGGCATCTGGCTATAGCTGTTTTCATCAAAGCACCCATTTCTTTTTCTTTCATGACAACTTCTCTAAAATGCAGCAAATAGGATGAAAATTAAGGTGCTCCCATATAATTTTAATTGTACTTTCCTGAATTTTATTCTTAATTTTTCTTCTCTTTATAAATGACAATCCTTCTTCTTACTACTTTTTGAAAGTATATTCTGTGTTTCATAATGGAAAGAACTATGTATCATGTGATAAGGTGTTGGACAAGATTTGTGTGACATGAGTCATGTGTGAAATTGGGAAGAACTATAAAGAGAAAGTGATACAATTCTTCCACTGGTTGCTTTTATCCCCTCCTTTTTTTTTCTCTAACCTACTCTGAACACAGACACACAGACACATAGATACACACATAGACACACACAGACACACACAAGCATGCATGCATTTCTTAGCAAAAATAAACCAGTGAAAACTGACTTTAAAATGAGGCATTTTCTACCTACAAATATTTATATTCTACTAGGATATACAGTATTTTTCAGGGAGAGGCAACCAGCAAAAAGAGCTTTGTCTGGGCTATCACATGCATTGTGAGTGAAGCTTTAGGTCAATAGATTGCCATGACCTTTCCAATAGTAATATTAAATTGATTATTGTTTTCTGAACAACCAGAGGAAAGGTGAAAAAAATATATTGAGGGAAGCGAGGGTATAGTACACACAAAGTAACAAGGAAGATGTCAAGATAGACAAGTTGTTTGGATACTGGCATCCCATGCTGGGATGTAGATTAGGATGAAGCATGTGCCAGTTAGAGTTCAGACATAGAAAAGAGTAGTTCCAGAAAATTCTTTTGGAAGAAGTAGGAATAACATTGGAATTTCAAATCTATATAGAAGTATAGTCAGAAAAAAGGGAGAGAACCTTATTGGTTTAAGAAATTGTGAGCTAATGTGAGTAGGACACTTTCCTTGAATCAGAAACTTCATTCAAGGTTCTATTTAGAAATAAGGCCAAAAATGTAGGTTGGGGTTCCACAGTAGAAGACCTTGAATACTGAGTTAATGAGTGTTACTTTCATCCTGTGGTGAATGGGAAATCCTCTGGAATATTTCAAGCTGGTAAGTTATCAGATACAAATTGATTTAGGAAGTTTAAGCTTACATTGGTCTTTAGGATGGATAGTTATTTCTTGCAAAAATTCCTTTTCCTCTTGCCTTGAATGATATTTAATTCTGTCCTGAATATTTTTCTGAAGGAATAGCAAATGTACAAATACATGCATTTATATTTCTGTTTGGTTCAAATATTAGTAGAAAAACATTTTGCATGTCAGCATATATATATGTATTTGCACATGTGCATGTAAATAGTGTATCCCCATACATGGGTATATACATATAAATATATAGCATGTGTTCTATACATATAGCACATTTGTATGCACATTTTATATTTGCTTACTTATTGTTCACCATAGATGCCATTTTATCTGCTACCTCCATACCCTTGCACAGGTACT
This sequence comes from Dromiciops gliroides, assembly GCF_019393635.1. Taxonomy (NCBI): domain Eukaryota; kingdom Metazoa; phylum Chordata; class Mammalia; order Microbiotheria; family Microbiotheriidae; genus Dromiciops; species Dromiciops gliroides. Next base: position 330,435,702 of record NC_057861.1, on the reverse strand, counting down.
CCTGAATGGGTAGAATGAGCAGACTTTTGAGAAACTTTTTTGACCACTTAAGCCTGTAATGATCATCCTCCCTCTTATGAATGCCAATGTCTCTCCCCTATCTAATTAATCTTTCATGTAGGTAGAAAAAAGGAAGTGGAGACAGTTAGGTGGTGCAGTGGATAGAGCACCAGCTCTGGAGTCAGGAAGACCTGAGTTCAAATCTGGCCTCAGACACTTAACACTAACTAGCTGTGTGACCTTGGGCAAGTCACTTAACCCCAATTACCTCACAAAAAAAAAAAGGAAGGGGATAAGGACTTACTACATGCCAGAAACTTCTCTAGGCACTAGAGATCCAAAGATAAAAATTAAACAGCCCCTATCCTGAAGTAACTTATATTTTAATCAGACTTAGATGTAGAAGGCCCTTAGTGACCACCTAGACTAATCCCCTTGGTTATAGTTGAGGGTTGGCATAAATCAAGGAAATATAAAGTTTATAAAAAGCAATTCAAAGATATATCCCCGGGGGATAGAATGTCAATAACCGAGGGGTCCAGAAAGTGTGACTGGTGATTATGTCTCTTGAGTGGTACTGTGAAGGAAATGAGGGATATTTGGAGGCAGGGTTGATGAGAATGTACTGCCCTTACATTAGGACTACCCATGCAAACATATGGAGGCAGAAGAGGGAATAGCATTCATGGTTAACAATAAGTAAGTTGCATTTTTTGTTTTGTCTTCCCTCATTATATTGTAAGCTTCTTGAAGGGAGAGATACTTTTCTTGGCAAAGATACTGGAGTGGTTTGCCATTTCTTTCTCCAGCTCATTTTGCAGATGAGAAAGTTGAAGCAAATAGGGTGAAATGACCAGGATCACACAGCTAGTAAGTGTCTGAAGCCTGATATGAACTCAGGTCTAGTGCTCTATCTACTGCACTACCTAGCTGTTCTAAATACTTGAGAAAGTGAGCAGGCCCCACTGGGATTCATACCCAGGATTGCCTGCCTACCAGGCAGGTACTTTATAGTGCTAAGCAATGAGGCCCCTGCATTTATTTACTGAATGCCTATAATAAATAAACTAAGGGGGCCTTAATGGTAGCATGAACAGCTTACTGGCCTGTAATCAAGAGAGTGTGGGGATCACTCGCAGCTCTACCATTTATAGAAGCTCTGTGACCTTGAGCAATTCATTTAATCTCACTGGCCTTAGTTTCTTTATCTCATAAACAATCACTTATATTTGTACAGTTCCTTAAGTTTACAAAGTGTTTATTAACAAAAGCTGAGAGTTTTCAGAAGAAGAAATCCAAGTTATAAGTAGAATTATAAAAAAATGCTCTAAATTACTAAAAATCAGAAAGATTCAAATGAAAATTACTCTGAACTTTCACCACATAACTCTCATATCTGTAAAGTTGATTTTTAAAAAGGGAAAATGACAAATGCTGGAAAGGCTATGGGAAAATGGCTGAATGAATGTACTATTGGTGAAGCTGTGAACTGATGGAGGCATTCTAGAAAGCAATTGGGAACTATCCCCCAAAACTCTGATTCTGACCAAGCAATACCATTACTAAGTCCCATTCCCCAAAGAGATCAAAGAAAGAGTAAAAACCAAAGTAAAGAACCAAATTGTGAGATAGGGAATAACAGTATCAATATCTGCATTTTATACATTAGGAAACTGGAGTAAGTGATTTGCCTAGGGTCACAGCCTTAGGAAGGATTCTTTGAATCCCAGATTCTCTGAATCCAGGTCAGTCTTTCTACCCACAATATTGTGTACCTGGTAAGGGGGAAGTAGGGGCTTGTCATTTCCAGCTTTAAACCCTTTTATCAATCAGCCAACCATTCAATTAATATCCATTAAGCACCTACCATGTTCCAGGCACTGTGATAAGATATCATGTCATCCAAAATTATCATAGATGTCCCATGCTCTCTCAGAACTAACAAAATCAGATATTGGTATGACTACAGAACAATATAGTTCTGAGGTACATCACCCTTTAAAGAGGTGACAAAATTTAGGATGCACTAGAGATGGTATCTTTTCCATGACTTAAAAAAAAATACTTTATTTTAAAGTGATTCCAGAAAAGTAAAAACGAATGAAAACAAAAAAATCTAACAAATACAGCAACAACAACAAAACCAAATAAATGAACCAGCAAGTAAACAGCTGGCAACTAATTTTTTTTTTTCCCCTCTTTCTTCCAAGGATTAGAACCTGGATTGACCCTGCCAAGATGAGTGCAGGTGGCCAGAGGGGATCTCTTCCAAGCCAGACTTGTCCTTTCTTCTGTGTGCAGTGTCCCCATATCTGCATGACTTAGGGGCCTTGAGTCCTTGTGGGACCTGGGGAACCTGAGGCAATTGCATTTCCCCATAGAGTTGCTAAAACGACAGTTGCTGAAAGGTTAGAGCAAAATCTATTAGAAAAGAAAAGTTGAGGGAAATCAGGTGAGCTCATAGAAGAAAATAAGGAAAGATTGGTTCCCTTTTGGGATTAGGTCTAATTAAGGTGAGCAAGCAGCTGTGCCTGTTTGGAATAACAATTGTGCTAGCATGTCACTTTTTTCTGCTTAGTTGAAATTTATATAGTTTGGGAATGGTGGATATAAGAAAATTAGAGCTCATTTAGAATCTGTTGAAAGGACAGTGCGCCTTCATTATTAGTTTTGCATCTGAATTTTCCTGGGGCAGTCCTCTCTCTGTTATAGGTAATGGATTTTTCCCCAGATGTAATTGGATGAGTTTAATTTTTTCTTTCATTACCTGTCGAGGAGGCCTATGCCCCTACTTCCCTTTGTGTTTTATTAGGACTGTAACCCCTATTTAAATAAAGGCTTTGATTGTGTCTCTATATGTTCAATCAGCACTTTCTGATTGAATAGTCCTGGTCGCACAATGCTCTCACCTAGCATTTTTTACTAATTACATTTCCGCCCTGGCAGTGTATGGGAGAACCAAAGATCGTGTTTGTTTGCTACCTTTAACTGTGCCTGCAGCTCAGTGTGTCTATGGACAGGATGGCAAAGAGGAAATGAAATTGCCTCAGACCTTCCTTCTTGCCTGTAAGCCCAGAAGTGTAGCTGAGTTGCTCTTAACCCTGGGGACAGGGAGATGCAATGTGGCTATTGCAAAGGTTCTTGAGAATCCTACCCCCATTGTCTTCAAACAAAAATTAGAACTCACATTAATTGTGAAGTCAGTTCAGTTCAATACAGGTTATGAGTATTATCAGGAAAGCTGTCTTGGGCGTTGTAGATAAAACAATTTCAGCTGGGTTTGCTAAGGCAGTAACAAATGCAATGGACAAACCTTGCTGTTTTACAAGGAGGTTTTATGTTTATTGAAAGATTAGTATGGCGCTTCATAGATAACAGGATGATTCTGCCATTTCTCTGCTCTAAATGACCAGTTTCAAGAGTTGTCCTTGACTAGTAGTTGAGACCTGTTCTTTTGTTGTTGTTGTTCAATCATTCCAAGGCATGGCAGACTCTGCCATGGCTATTTGGGGTTGACTTGGCAGAGATACTGAAGTGGTTTGACATTTTCTTCTCTAGAACATTTTGCAGGTGAGGACACAGAGGCAAAAAGGATGAAGTGACTTGCAAGGTCATAGAACTATTAAGTGTCCGAGTCTAGATTTGGACTCAAGTCTTCTTGAAGCCAGGCCTGGTACAGTATCCACTACTAGCTATGCTATTGTGATTTTTTTATTAAAGAGTTATGTGCTTTTACTCAAATGATTTAAATTCTTAGATCCTCATTTTATTCATTTTTCAAATCAGTATTGAATTCCTTCTGCCTCACATCTCCTGTAGTCTTAGTGTTAACGGTAAAGAAAATTTATTTTTATTTTAAAATTTTAACTTTTTTTCCAGGGCAATGAGGGTTAAGTGACTTGCCCAGGGTCATACAGATAGTAAGTGTCAAGTGTCCAAGGCAGGATTTGAACTCAGGTCCTCCTGAATCCAAGGCTGGTGCTTTATACACTGTGCCACCTAGCTGCCCCCTAAATTTTAACTTATTTTCAATGAGCAAACAGTTATTTTTTTCTAGACTACTTCCTTGAAAAGGAAACAAATTAAAAAACAAACAAACCTTATTAAAAATACAGTACAGTAAGGCGAAACAAATCACATAGTCTACCTCAAAAAAAAAAATCTGCCTTATCTTGCATCTTGAATCTATTCACTCTTGGTAAGGTGGTAGATAACACAGATTATCAGCTGTTCTCTCTAATCATGGTTGATTATTGCACTGAACAGAGATCTTAGTCTTTTAAAGTGTTGTTGTTCATGTATAAATTGTTTTCCTGGATCTGCTGACTTGACTGCATCAGTTCACAGAAGTCTTCCCATATTTCTCCAAATCCTTCCCTCTCAACATGAGAAGCAAATAACATATGAAAATGTTTTGAAAACTACAAAGGATGATGATTTTGATGTGATAAATTATGATAATGTTTTGGCAACAAAATGATGTCATAGAAAGACTTTTGGATTTGGAATTAGGGTCTCTGAGTTCTAGATGTGCCACCAATACCTGCTGGCTTTGTGGCCTTTAACAAGTTAACCTGTCTGAGCCTCAGTTTCCTCATTTGTAAAACTGGGAAAATAGTAATTGCATTTCTTACTACACAGGAGTCCAGAAACCAAAAACAAAAATACAATTTTAAAGAGTTTTAAGGGATCTATTCATATATACCATCATAGATTTAGAGTTGAAGGGGAGGGGCAGCTAGGTGGCGCAGTGGATAGAGTGCCAGCCCTAGATTCAGGAGCACTTGAGTTCAAATTGGGCCTCAGACCCTTGACACTTACTAGCTCTGTGACCCTGGGCAAGTCACTTAACCCCAATTGCCTCACCAAAAAAACAAAACAAAAAGCTAAAAAACTAAAGTTGAAGGGGACCAAGGTGATCAAAGTGCTATGTTTGGATTAACAATTGCCCTAACATGTGCCTTTTTTTCCTGCTTAGTTGAAATGTACATTACACTATGTAATAAATATAAATGAATAGTGGCCATTCTCAGAGGACATCTAGCCTAACTCCCTAATTTTATTGATGAGGAAACAGAGGTGTTGGGTGCATGAGTGCCTTGTGATCAGGCCAAAACAAGTATTAAGTGTCAGAGGTGGTATATGAGGCAAATTTCCCAACTTAAGGTGCAGTAGCAACACATCAAGTCCTGCACTCCCACTACTCCACTTACAGTGTTAGTACACAGGGCCCTGGGCTCCCTTCACTGTACTGTGCTGTATCCCTAAAACTTTCTACCAGAGCTTCATTATGGTGTGGAGCTGACCCAGGGTTTGGAAGGCTATACCATATGCTAACAAGCTTGAGGTCTTAAAGTACAAATGATTGGTGGCTACATGCCCATTAAAAGATCAGACAAGCCCAAACAAACACAAAGGGATTCATCCCTCCAGTTACAAACTTTATTAGCCCCTTAATCTAAAGATAGTATTTACAAGGAAGATAAGACACATCCAGTGACCTGGAAGAATATCAAGATAAAATTCCTGATATCTGTGAATAAGGAGACCTGGGACAAAGCTCTAATAGAACCTTATACTCCATCCAGGCTACATTGTCACAGAAGGAAGGGTGGAAGTGAGACAGAGCTAAATCCTTGCAATTGTAGACCAGGGAATTCTTTCATTTCCCAGACAGTTCTCAGATCCTGGGGCAGAGGGCATAGCGTGCACATATATGTATGTATATATGTGCGTGTGTGTTGGGGAGTGGGGGAAAGTGGGGAGATAGTAAGTACTTTCGGCCAGGGGAAATAGAAGGCTGTAGGGGTAGTTGTTGAGTCATTTTTAGTTGTGTCTGACTGTGACCCCATTTAGGCTTTTCCTGGCAAAGATACTGCAGTGGTTCACCATTTCCTTCTCCAGCTAATTTTACAGATGAGGAAACCGAGGCAGAAAGGGCTCAGTGACATGCCCAGGGTCACACACCTAGTAAGTGTCTGAGGCCAGATTTGAACTCAGGAAGAGGAATGTTCCTTACTTCAGGCTTGTTACTCCATCTACTGTATCACCTAGTTGTCCACTGCAGGGTTAAGGAGCTCCAAGCAGGTCATTAGAGAGAAGCAGCCTATTCCATTGTTACACAGCTCCAGGTGTTAGAATGTGCTGTCTGATGTTGAACTTAGATCTGTTTCCTTTTAATATTAATTCATTGATCCTACCTGGTTCTACCCCCTGGAACTACATCGAACAAACCTGTTGCCTCTTGTAGAAGAAAACCCTTCAAACAGTTGAAGGCAGTTAAAATGATGCCTGCTGGTCTTCAGGCTAAACACACCTTTGGCCTGGTTTCTAGACCCCTCACCATCCGTATAGCCTTCCTCTGGGTGTTCTGTAGTTTGCTAGACACATTGCTGGGAGAGAAGTCCTTCACAGAGGTAGGAGGGAGAGAGAGGAGCCAACATTCTTTTAAAAACACTCTCTTCTTTTACTTTATATCTAGAGAAATAGCTTTAGCAAATCTAGTTGGTATTTCAGCTCTGATACATTTTCATCCATCATATTATTACAAAATGACTTAGCAGTAGGTGGTTATGGGAGATCACTAGGAGAACAAGCTTTAGACATTACCATCCTATTGTGCATACAAACATCTTATATCTCCCCATACATATTTATATAACTAAGAGACTTGGGTTATTTTTTTATATCATGAATAATTTTAACACTACAGACGTTTGACTTTGAATCAACAACTAGTTTCAGTGAAAAGTAATTGCGGCCAAAGAAAGTTTCAAACTAAAATTAGTAATTTTTTTTCATATTTAAGAAACTACTGCTTTACACTTTGCCTGTGATTTTGTCTTGCATCTTTTTCTGGTCATATGTACCATGAATTCCATCCCTCATCATTTTATTTTATATTTTCTTTGTTTCTTTGCTTCTTCCAAGTGTAAAAGTGTAGCTCTTAATATCAAGTGATTGTAGAGGCTGCACCTTTGAACCTCCTGATTTTGTGAAGACTCTCCCAACTTATACATTTTGCCTCTGTCCCGGATCCTGTGTTTGTGTCAACTCCTGAGATGTTAGTTTGTCTGGGGAAATGTGGTTTCTGATCCAGTGAGGTCTACGCTCTCACTTGAAACCCATTTTGAACTGTGTTTCTCTTTGATTAGGAGGGAATTTTCCTTCAGGGCCAGTGATTGCTGTCATAAGCACAAAACATCCTTCTCCTCTGCAGTATTTAACAATATTGTCTGATGCAATTTCAAACTTATTTCTCCATTCCTCTGAGTTCCCTAGATTTTTCAATTCCTCCCTCCCTCCCTCCCTTCCTTCCTTCCTTCCTTCCTTCCTTCCTTCCTTCCTTCCTTCCTTCCTTCCTTCCTTCCTTCCTTCCTTCCTTCCTTCCTTCCTTCCTTTCCTCCTTCCCCCCTTTCCTTATATCAAGTGCCGAAATCAGGCATGAATAATGTTGCAGAAGTCCCCCCTCTCCACTTCACCCTTATTATTCTATTATCTTATTTGTTAGAAACATTACATGTCAGGGAGAGTTGATCAGCCTTAGGACTTACATAAAAGGTACCCAACCCCAGTCAACCATTTACACCAAAGTAAGGAGCCATTTATGGATGGTCAGTCCTGCTTGCCAACAAACAGAATTCCACAAGAGTACCTCTTTCCTACTAACTCCTAAGTATAACAGTCATCTCAGTATATCACACAGCTCACCTGTTTCTGACCCACAAAACTGAATTTCCAATCCCTCAAATACAGATTCCAGGAAAATTTATAGATTGATTTCTTAAGAAAAGAGACTAAGTACACTGGATATCCTAGGCAGCCCCAGTGGCATCTGAATGAATTTACTTGTCTGGACCATTTTGGTCTTGACTAGTGACCCAGCAACCCAAAGCTCTTCAGATATGAGTGGGAAAACATTATGAATTACTCAACCTGAACACAGACTATTTCCCCTCTTTCAAGTAGTTATGGGGATAGTTAGACTGGAACTGCATAATCTGGTGAAACTGTGGAATTTGAGGAAGGTCACATTCTTCTCCTAGCATTTTGGTGTGTTTTTAGCACCATCCAGACAGAGAAAATGCCTTCATATGGGCTGTACATTTGTGATATTTAATGTAGTCCCTAGATATTTTCATTGACCAGGTCAGAGATGGAACCTTTATGTGAATTTTTAGAAAAGAAATGAAAGAAGAAATTAATTTGATTTCTTCAGTCAGGGTCTCAGAATCATTTATATTTAAAAAAAAAGATAGGGGAAAATGAAAAGATAAGAAAGAGATAGTCACATACAGACAGATAGATAAAGAGAAAAAGAGACAGAAATACAGAAAAAGAGATGAAGATACAGAGAAACAAAACTACTGAGAGACTGAGAAAAATAGCTTTTGTTGTAAAAGATACATACAACAAAGGCAGACAGAGATGACCATGTAGAGAAACAGAGATAGAGAGATGTAGAGATGGTCAAAAGTAGACACAGCAGACATGCAGGTAGTGACAGAGAATGATAGATACAGATAAAGAGATACAGACACAACAAAATACATAGAGACAGAGAACAAAACAGAGATGGACAGGAAAAACTAGCATAGCAACAGAGACTTAGGCACAATCAGACAGAAACAATGAAAAATAGAGAGACAGAGGTAAAAAGAGATTCAGAGAACAAGACACAGAAAAATGAAAGAAGCAGAGGAAGAGACAGACAAAAGTAGAGAGAGAGAAAGAGACAGGGACACAGAGGGAGAGACAGAGAGAGACAGAGACAGAGAAAGAGAAAATTACATGATCACCCTACAGATACTAATGATACTATGTTATCATATTGTTTCAAGTTGAAGTTGGTAAGGGGTGTGGTGGTCACCTCACATCCTACCTGTTTGATCCTTCTTAGATTCCTTTGAAGGAACATCAGCTGTGACATGCCCACATGTATAGGTATACCCCAGATATATGATTTGTCATGAATATGAAAATGTGACAAATGAAAGACAGTCTTCTAGACCCAGTGTGGTCTTTTAAATTTCATTAATTTATTTCCAAGACCTGTTAGGATTGGAGGACTAGAAGGTACATTACTACTTTGATAATATTCCCATGTATTTTTGGGAGCTGACTCAGGTCTCCAAATCTAATTCTCATAGCAATATAAGCTTTTTTCCATATTAAGGGAATGCCAATATGGAAAGGATGGGACAGGGTTTTTTGTCCACATAGTTAAATGTTGCAGTGTTACTATATGTAAATACAACACAGTGTTTAAAAATATTGTGGGAGACTACTAACTCAGTGAAAGAGCTACATAATTTCCTTATCTCCTAGAGTACTACTGCTGCTTCCCATGCCACCCCCAAGTTTTCTGACTTGACAGCATCTTTCCCTGACCTAATAATGCATAATAATCCTTTTTTCATAAAGAGCAGAAGGGAATAGAACACGGAATTGCTGGAGAAATAGTTGACCTCAGTCCCTATGTCTATATACTTAGGTCTACAGATACAGTTTGTTGTGTACACCAGGGCACACCTGTGAGGCCATCATCTCATAGAGCCCACTGCAACCTGTACTTTCAAGTTTTGGATATACTTATCCAGAAATTTGACTGACACGTTAAAAAATAAATCAAACCAAAAACAATCGACAACAAGTTCAGCAAACTATGATGCAGAATAAGGAGATGTTGGAAATGAAAGATGAATTTAAGGGGTGATGGGTCCTTCTTGAAGGAACAGAGGACCCTGTTATCATCCATACCAACTAAAGGACAATAAGTACCAGGCCTGTCAGGTACTGGGTTTTTTTTAAACATGGTTTAATTTTAGGATCAATCAATTAATTAACTATTAAACATTTATAAGCACCTATCATGTGTCATGCACTGTGCTAGGCAATGAGCATGCAAATTAAAAACAAGAAAAACAAAAAAAGAACTGTCTCTGACTTCAATGAGTTTACAGTTTCTTGGGTTTAGGGAAAATGTACAAGTTCAAAAATGAATATATAGAAGATATATTTTTAAAATAGCTAAAATTAATTCAATGGTGAATGGGAACTGAGGGAAATTAACACCTTTAGAAATGAGGAAAGACTTCTTGAAATAGTTGGAACTTGAACTGAAATGATAGGACTAAGAGTCCAAAGAAAGAAAGAAGAACATTCCAGGAATTGGGGGCAATAAATTCAATCCCATGGAGGCAGGAAATGGAATGTCATGGAGAAGGAAAACAGGTAAGCCAGCTTAGTTGGGATGTAGAAGGAATGAAGCAGGAATAGTATGTGATCTTACTAGAATGATATGATAGGCCACTCAAAATGAATTCTAGCCATTAAATGTCAAATATCTGAGGTCGGATTTGAACTCAGGTCCTCCTGAATCGAGGGCTGGTGCTTTATCCATTGAGCCACCAGCTGCCCCCTGAGCTATGACATTCTTGATAGTATTGTTGTCAGAATTTCTTTCAGGAAGTGTCTGATAGTTTCTTTCTACATTTATTCTTACCACTAGACCTAATAAGACTAGGTGATATATTTATAGTTTCTTAATAAACAACATCCAGGCTTTTATGGTTCAAGATTTTAGGCAGTATAGTGACTCTTAATTTTTCCTTAACATGTTTTTTAGGATATTTTCTTTTCTAAAAGATGTTATCATAGCATACTACCTAGAATACATAGTAGAATAAAACAACAAATTATTATCCCATTTCTCCCCAACCACTTTCTTCCCTCTTTGCAATTTATTCCAGTATTATCATCTCATGGAATAGTTTTTCTTTGTCTTGTCCCACCAATTGTCAAGGAATCTATTATTTGGGTTTTATTTCGCAACTCCTGTGCTATTCTCTTTCCAACTCTTTTCTCAAGCATTCTGATTTCTTTTTATATGATCTCCTTTAGAGCACTCATTTAATTTATATGGTTAAAAAAACCACAAAAAAGACTTTCATTTAATTTGTTCCAGGTACTCCAATATAGCTTTTAGAAATCCATACCTGTGAATTTCTTAGAAAGTTTATTTTTAGGTGGTGTTGACTTTTTTCCTTTTGGGAGTTGACCTGATCATTGCCATCCTATGTGAGAGCCCCTTGAGTTTCTGAACCCAGATTTTGCATCAGAATGACACAACAGCATACTCTAGCTTTCTTTGGCTAGATCCTTGTCTAGGTTTTGCCTTGATATCCCAGAATATTGTTAAAGTCCCCAGACTAATAGAATTCTCTGAGTTGTCTTAGGTCTATGTATGGGAAGGTTTCCCTGTGATGGGCTCCTAGAAAAATATGTTCTGGTTGAACCCCTTCCCAGTTGCTAGATGACTTTAGAATGTCTCTTTGTGTGAATGTAGGATGACACATTGAACTCACTGGAATTATTACTTAGTCCTTGTTTGTTTGTTTGTTTGTGTTTTTTGGGGGGGATTGTTGTTGTTTTTTTTTAATCCAATTTTAAAACTTTGTGCTCTAAATTCTACCCCCGCCCCCACAGAAAGCAAACTATGCAATATAATTCATACATGTGCAATCATATAAAACATTTCCATATTAATCAGATTGTGAAAGAAAACAGACAAAAAACTCAAGAAAAATAAACTAAAGACATATGTTTCAAACTGTTTTTATAAACTATCAATTCTTTCTCTGAAGATGGATAGCATTTTCATCATAAATCCTTCAGAGTTGTCTTGGATCATTGTATTTCTGAGAACAGCAGGCATTCATAGCTGATCATCTTACAATATAGTTATTACTTTATATACAGTACATTTCACTTTGCATCGGCTCATGTAAGTCTTTCCAGGTTTTTCTGGGAGGATTGTGCTCATCATTTCTTATAGCACAGTAGTGTTCCATCATAATGACATCCCATAATTTTTTCAGCCATTCCCCAGCTGATGAACATCCTTTCAATTTTGAATTCTTTACACGAGAAAAGAGCTGCCATAAATGTTTTTGTACATATAGGTCCTTTAGCTTTTTGTTTTATATCTCTGTTTGGATACTGACCTAGTAGTGGTATTAGTAGGTCGAAGAATATGTGTGGTTTTATAGCACTTTGGCCATAGTTCTGAAGGAACTAACAGAATGTTTGAATCAGTGTTTAATTTCACCAACAGTGAGTACATTAATGTCTCATTTTCTCCATATCACCATTTTCTTCTGCTGTCCAATAATCTAATCCAGTAGATATGAGGTAGTACTCCAGAATTGTTTTGACTTGCATCTTTCTAATTAATAGTGTTTACTCCTTAGGTGTTTTTTTTTTTTGTTTTGTTTGTTTGATTGTTTTGTTTTGTTTTGTTTTGTGGGGCAATGAGGGTTAAGTGACTTGCCAAGGGTCACACATCTAGTAAGTGTCAAGTGTCTGAGGCCGGATTGAACTCAGGTCCTCTGAATCCAGGGCAGATGCTTTATCTACTGTGCCACCTAGCTGCCCCCTACTCTTAGCTTAGTTTAATTTCTTGGCTTAGTGTTACCATCATAGCCTTTTCCTTTTCCTCTTTCTTGAAGTTATGAAAAATCTGGGCTTTCTATTTCCTGTCACCCAACCATTGTGAGGAAAGTTCTACTCTAATTTTCCAGGGAGTTCCCTGCTTGGTTAAATTTTTCTACTTTCTCATTTAAACTATTTATTCTCCATTTAATTTTGTGCTCTATACTTGTAATTTAATTTCTAATTTAATTTATATGTAGAAAGTATAGGCTTTATATTCATTCTGCAAGTTTGCAATGTTAATAGCAGGCCTCCCACATCACTTCCTTGGCACTGGTGTCCTGGGAATGAGTTGATCCCATCTCATGCTGTAACTTCTAATATTCTGAAACCTATGTGGGTAGGCTCCATTTCCTTATTCTTTTCTGTTAGTCCGAGGCTGAGATTGAGTTTCAGGTCCCCAATTACTTTAGCTCATTCTTGCTTTGCCTCCCCTTTGGTTTGAGTGCTAGTTAAGCTTTGGGTCCATTTGTTGGAGTTCTTTCTGAGTTCCCTAATGTGGTTCATTTCCCCACTATCAATACTTTCCAGAGTGTTTAGTGAAGTTTGGAGGTCTTCCCTGGAACAGCCCCGCCTCCAAGCTCTATGGCAATATTCATGTTTATCTGGGATTTTACTAGCTTTTCCAATGGGACCCTTTTTTCTTGTCTCTAAAAGTTTCTCTCCAGTTTTTGGAAGTTTTGTGCTATGTATAGAAGCTTACTTCCGTTTGTTTTCAATTTTGTTTAGCAGTGGTCCTTCCAGGGCCCTTTTCTAGGGCTTGTGCATGAATGCAGAGCTTCCCTATGACCTTTCACCTCATTCATTTAAAAAAATTGTTAAATGTGTGATTCAATAAATGGCTACTTACCTTACCAACCCAGAACAGCTTGAGTTCCATTCACCTTTAAAAACAGTTGGATAGGGGCAGCTAGGTGGCACAGTGGATAGAGCACTGGCCCTGGAGTCAGGAGGACCTGAGTTCAAAGCCAGCCTCAGACACTTAACACTTACTAGCTGTGTGACCTTGGGCAAGTCACTTAACCCCAATTGCCTCACCAAAAAAAAAAAAAAAAAACCTTAAAAAAACAAACAAACAAAAAAAAAACAGTTGGATAGAGGAGAGCTTGCCCAGGATATCAGGTCTAGACACAAAATATCTTTGAGCCAAATGGGTCAATCAACTCTTAAACTGGACCAAAATGTGTGTGAATCTGTGGAAGGCAAGATATCTACAAAAGGAAGAATTCAGGATGCCAACTTTAATATATTTAACAGCATTATTTTTGTCTGGAAGTTCTTTAAATCCAACCTAAATCTCTCATGTTTTAGCAGGATGTGAGTAGCGCCTTCCATTCAGGGCCTCTCATTTTCTCCCCAGTAGCTTCTGAGAATACGTACAAGGACAATGACAATATAACTTTTAACTGCATTGTCTTCAACAAATGGTAAGCAATTAGCATAATTTGTGTAAAGTAGCAAGGGATCCAAATGTACTATATATCTCTTGAAAATCACTCTCATTATCACAGAAGACTTACAGCCTCTAAGCAAATATCAATTAGGGACACTTGGGAAGAATCTGTGACTTCTCTTGCTCAATATTTGTGACTTTCCACCTCATTTGGCAACCCAAAAGAAAATGCCTCCCCCAAATAGAGCTCATCACAAGGGAGGACAAAGATTTCCCCTCTACTTGGTCTTATTTTCTTTCAATATGAAATGGGTTTAACAATACTTCTACTATCTACCTCACATCAGAATTGTGAGGAAAACATTTTAATGCAAAAGGTTCTGACTTGAAAAAAATCTTTAATTTTAGGGTTCATCATGTAATACTTAGTAACTACTATGCTCTTATGAATTGTATGACACTGAGCTAGTATTTTTTCATTAGTTTCCTTCTCTCTGAGGCAGTTATGTAGTGTTTTGAATAAAGCATTGGACATAACCTGAGTTCAAATGTGGCTTTACTTATTAACTCGTTGTGTGACCCTGTACCTCAGTTTCCTCAGCTACAAATTAAGGATAATAATAGCACTTGCCTCTTAGGTTTATGAGGGCAAAATGAGATATGTATAAAGTGCTTTGTTAGTTAGCATCATCACTATTTTTGTTATTTATTCTAAGGCCCCAAGCCCAGAATCCTTAATACTTTAGAAATGTATGGGCTTCAATTCCCAGTTCTTTAATAATTTAATGTGACCTTGGAAAAGTCATCTGCCCTTCAGTCAGAGGATTATTGGGGTCAGAGCTAATGCATACTCTTTATGTTATTGTGGATTAAACATCCAAATTACAGTGATTTGTCCAGTATCACACAGGAAATCAATAGGAGTGGCAGAGTTGTAACCTGTGTGTTCTGAGTCAAAATACAGTGCTTTGTATCATTCTAGTGTCCATCAGATAAGAAGAAATATTGTTGCATTGTAGAAAAGGAGCAGTGTAAGGAATAATGAGGATGGCACATGTAGTATATCATTTTTTCCTTCCACCTCCCCCACCACTACTAACATAGATATGAGAAGGAAGAAGCCCATGGAATGAGGAAAGGGATGAATCCAAAACCACAAGAATGAGTTGTTTATAAGTTGAAGAGGTCGTTAACTGTGGATGTAGGGGAGACCCATTATAAAGGCTTAGAGGTGGGAACTAGAATGTCATGTGTGAGGAACAGTAAAGCCAATTTATTTAAACCATTATGAATGAGGTAACTGAGTGGTACAATAGATAGAGTAGAGGGCATGAAGTCAACCAGACCTGAGTTTGAATCCCATCTCAAACACTAGCTATGTGACTTTGTACATTTCACTTAATTTCTGTCTGCCTCAGTTACCTTAACTGTAAAAAGAGGGTATTAATAACACCTACCTCACAGAATTGTGAGGATTGAAGAAGATAGTATTTGTAAAGTGCTTAGCACAATACTTGGACATAGCATAGTAGGTAATATATATGTATGCATATATATGTATACACACATATACATATATCCATATATCCTACTTATTATTGTTATTATTATATAAGAATGATGGAAAATGAGATTGACCTAAGTTATGGGGCTTCAAATGCCAAATAGAAGAATTTATATTTGATTCTAGAAGAAATAGTGAGCCATTAGAGTTTGTGGAATAGGGGAATAACATGAAGATATCTGTGCCTTAGGAAAATCACTTTGAAAGCTAATGAACTGTAGTGTTTCTTATAGCTCTAATATTCTAACGTTCCTTGATTCATAAGACTGTGTTATATTGCATGGTTTTCAGAAAGAAAGAGTTTATTTTCTTTCATTACTCTTTTTCTGTTTGCCTGCATTTAGCAGAATTTGAAGGTTATTCTTAGAAGGAAGAACAATGACCAGGAGGCATATTTGGTTAGCTGGCATTTGATACAGAAAACTTTGCTTAAAAAAAAAAAAAAGTCTGGGAAAAATGAGAGTTTAAGTCTAGGATTGATTTATTCCATTTTTTAAATCGTGATTTCTGGTGGAATTCATTTTAAGTCCAAAGAGACACAAATCTCCACTTAGATCAATTTCATAAATGGATGTGAGAAGGCTGGCTTGAGTGAGTAGAGCCCTCGAAACATTAGCAGTAGCCCCTGGAGCAGGTCTGTCTCTGTACAATATTATAAAGTATGGGAAAATTTCTGCTCAGCACAGGCTGTATGGCCAGTGGCATTGGCTGAAGGTTGCACCTTCCCACAGTCACCTTTCTGGGTGAAGTAGTATCATAGTCAGTCAGGCTGGGTCAGCCCACATGAAGCCCCCAAGTATACTAAAGTATATAGTACAGTCCCTAGTCCTAGTGCCTGAGATAGTTTGTAAGAAATCTACTGGGTAACCTTGGGTAAGGGGGTGGGGGGAGGCAGCTAGGTGGCCCAGTGGATAAAGCACTGGCCCTGGATTCAGGAGGATCTGAGTTCAAATCCAGCCTCAGACACTTGACACTTCCTAGCTGTGTGACCCTGGGCAAGTCACTTAACCCTCATTGCCCTTCCAAAAAACAAAGACAAAACAAACAAAGAAAAAGGACAGCTGGATGGTTCAGTGGATAGAGTGCTGGGCCTACAGTCAGGAATAACTGAGTTCAAATCTGGCCTCAAACACTAGCTGTGTGACCCTGAACAAGTCAAAACCCTGTTTGCCTCAGTTCCCTTATCTGTAAAATGAGCTGGAAAAGGAAATGACAAACCACTCCAGTATCTTTGCCAAGAAAATCCCTAAATGATGTCACAAAGAGTTGCACATCACTGAAAAATATTTAAAGAACAATAACAACAACAAACATTGGGTAAAAAATTAGCAAACTCACAACTGACATTTATATTGTACTTAAAAGTTGGAAAATGGCTTTACACACATTGTCTCATTTGATACTCACAACCCGTGATGCCCCCTGAAAAGAGAGCATGTGGCTAGCATCCAGAAGCTCCTCTTCTAGTCCTGCAGGAAGCTTCCACTGGAACGGAGTGACGATCTCTCTCCTTCATTTGGGAATAGGCTTGTGGTAGCAGGGGCAGGCAGAGTAGACAGATCTCCTAACTTTCAGAACTTCACATGTTCTCTTTGGAAGCGTAGATAGCAAGGTGAAGACGGCTCTCTCTCTCTCTCTCTCTCTCTCTCTCTCTCTCTCTCTCTCTCTCTCTCTCTCTCTTTGCTAACCCCTAATATACATTGATAAATGCTTAAAAGCCTAAATTGTTGCCCGAATTTATCAGTGTTACACACACACACACACACACACACACACAGACACTGGGAGGGGCAGATAAGGCGATCACAGATTAGATTTTAAACATCGGTGGTACAGCACCCTCTCTGGGGAGACTTTGGTAGCTACTTCTTGACTAGGTGGGCTCTTAGTTTTCTCAGATTCATCCTGAAGGGCTGAATTTCTAGCACCATAGCTATTGAGCCTCCGACCTTGTACTTCCAGTTAAAATTTGGCCAGGTGGGCTTATTAGCTTTTCCGAAAGTATTTACTGAGTAGGAAATTCAAGTTTACAAGAAGCATTTATTAAGTGTCTAGGATGTACCAGATTCTGTGCATAGTAAGAACTCTTTGTACAAAATACTCCTGCAGGGGCAGGTAGGTGGTTCAGTGGATTCAGGAGGAACTGAAAAAAGAAAATTTAAAAAAAAAGTCCTGCAAAAATCTGGGTCTTACTCTCCCACAAATACAGATAGGGTCTATGAAAAAATGGTCACAGAATTAAAGCATAAAGGTAAAGGTACTTATATAGAGAAGAAAGTGGAAATGAGGTACATATGTAGAGAACATTTTTAGGGGCAGAGTACCTCCCAACCTTGGGGCTAGAAATCTTTTTTTTTTTTTTTACTTTGTAGAGTCTTCATTCAGTTCCTCTTAGGTATAACTTTGTTCTGTGAGGATCATCACTTACTCAGGTTGCCAGGATCTTGTTTTGTTTTTCTATAACCAATACTTCTCTGTAGCAGAAGGGCTTGAATTTCTTGATCTATCATTAAACCCTCTGGTGATTGTATTTCTGAATCTGTAGTTAGTGCTTCTACTTAGCCACTCTAGTGACCACTGCTACTGCAGCTGTTACTGCTAAAATTCTAGCTAGTCTGTCTAAAATATCTAATGAGTGGTCACCAATAAATTATAAGCTTTAGCAAGAGTTAGACTTTTTAAGCATTTATTAAGGAGAATAAGAATTTGGTAAAGAGAGAGAAAGGCCTACATTCATCTATCTATTAAAGGGAGAGCACATTTCTAGCTCCCTTCTCCACCAGAGTCCTCAGGAAAGAGAGAGAGTCAGAGTGCCAGGCTCCCCCTTCTTCCTCCCATAAGCAAATGTCACTTCCTGACGCCAAAGAAAAGACACATGGTCTTGCCCTCAGAGACCTTCACTTCATGGCAGAGCTTTTCTACAGTAAGTCTCCAGCAGGTGGCATTATTCTAAACATTACACAGCCATGTCTCCAATTGCCCAGGGAATCTCTAATGGAATCTCTCTCCTATTCCAAACTCAACAGTTTACCTGGATATTTCCTTCCTGTAATGTTCATCCACTTTAGATCCAGAAATCATAAACAAAGCTAGTTATGTACAACTCAAAACCACAAAGGCTCAGAGGGAGACAGAGCAATTACACCTCCCCAATTTGACTATTGGGACTAGTTCTAAATAGTTCTTGTCAGGACTTGGAGTTATGGAATCATAGGATTTGTCACCCTTTCTATAAAGTGCCTGGTGTATTTGAACCATCCATGAGAGCCAAGGGTCCCTACTATAGAACTCCTACACAAGTCTGTCTTACTTATGCTTATACTCTGGAACTTCCAGTTTTCAGCCAAGTCTAATCATTGGAAGGAGTTAAGGGGTGTGAATGTCTTAATAGGTTACTCCTCCTAGATAACATTTGCATTTTTGCAGAGTCCATTAATTCAAAGGAGTGAGTAGAGGTGCAATTTTAGGTATCAGCAAGCTAGTGGGCACATTGATTTTGAACAGGAAAATATTTTGACACCTTATAGATGGCATTTCATAATTCTAGACATGGAGCCAGGAAGACCTGGGTTCAAATCCTACCTGAGTTCGTGGAGGGGTATGTGATAAGGTACATCTAGAAATGGTGAGCAAAACCAGAGGGTATAGAGTGTCTTTTGGAATATGCTCTCTCTGGATGGTTGTATGGAAATGAAAAATTCAAGTAAACTTCCTGTTGCTTATTCGACAATACACTGGACATCTGGAAGATTGATTCTTGATGTAGATCTTTGGGATTGTGTAGGTAAAGCAATAGCAATTGTGTCTCTATGCCTCTCCACCCCCCCCACCCCCCCACCCCGCTTCCTATATACCTCACCACACTTAGCCCTCTCCTCAGGGAAAGAAAAAATAAATCTGCATATCATTATTGCTGTCTGTTGCCTGAATTATTTAGTAAATCCAATCAGGATCTATAGACAAACTGGGTAAATCAGGAAAAAACAAAAAGCCTCTTCCACACCTACCCCCTCCCTAGTCCTCAATTGGCTTAAGAGATCTAGTTAATTATCTCAACTCACCACTTTGTTCACTGGTGCCCCAGTAAGTAAATTATTTATAAACAGGACCCTGAAACGTAAACTATGTCCAAAGGCCATCTCATCATTTCATTCTGGAGCAGGACAAATGCTGTACTAGAGAATTACTGAGAGGGAATATTAATTTTTCAATGAAGTTCCCCATATCTTGTTAGTAATATCTCACCACATTAACATATTAGCAGTATCCCATTGCACTGTATTAATATTCATATCATATCAGAATTTATTGTTGCTTATACAGTGTTAAAGTCATATCGCATTAGTGACTTTCATATCAGATTAGTGAAAGTGGGTCCTAATAAGACTTTCATATTCAATTACTAAGGTAACAGTTTTGTCTTTCCAAGTCATTTCTAACTCTGGCCCAGAGTGTAAATTGATGAATGTGGTAATAAAGCAATCCTTCTGGCCTAAGATGGATGGTGCCTGGGACAGATGGGGCTGTAACAATATGGCCAGAGCTAAGAGCCTTCGTGAACACATTGAGAAGCAATATTCTCAATCTAGATAGGAACTGTCCACATGGCCAAAGCACGAACTGGGGGAAGGGTGGAGGCAGAAACACTGTTTACTTAGCCATACAAACCTTCTCATGTGAGCCTAAATTACCTATCTGAAATGACCTATCTGAAAACCAGGAGTAAGAGTGAATGATGATTTATTTTATTAACTGCCAGGCCTATGCCTTAGATATCACACACTCACTTTATGCTCAGGGTAACCAGAACTTTTGATTTATAGAGTTCATCTTATTAAGCTATACAATTTAGAGGAGACAGCCTAGCAAAGAGGACAAAGAGCTTGTCTTGGAAGTTAAGGAGACCTAGGTTCAAGTCCTTTTCTAGCGATATATTTACAGCGTAACTCTGAGTAATACACTTAACCTCTCTAAAATGATAGGTTGTTAAAAAATATATTGATCTGTTCAATAAACATATATTAAGTATATATTAAATTCCAGGCATTGTGCTAAGCTCTTCACTTGGACCTCCCGAAACCACTGAAATCACAGGACTGATTCAAATGAAAATAAATATGATAATATTAACACTATTTACTCATTAGGCAACTAGGTGGCACAGTGGATAGAATGCTATACTCAGGAATACCTGAATTCAAATCTTGTCTCAGACACTTATTAGCCATGGGAACCAAGACAATTCATTTCCTTCTCTCAATCTCTTCATCCATAGAATAGAGATTGCACTTAATGAACCCTAAGGCCCTTGCTAGCTCTTAATTTATGACATTATGGGCCCCATCTGAAATGAGAAGGGATCCTCTGAGGCATTTGGGACATTGTATGATATGTTTGTCTCTTTAGCTTTCAGGTGTTTCACCTGGAAAATGGCAGGGGTGGTATCTAACCTTTCTTTTAGTTTGAAATTATATGATTCTGAGTGTAAACCAGAGTCCTTGCCCTTAAAACATTTACTCTTTATTAAGGGGGGAAAGGTAGTACATGGTAAAAAACAGTGCATGTAAACAGGCAGTGCATTGATGAGAGATATAAAGTAGAATATGCAAAGAGCAGTTAGGTAACACAGGATAGCTAGGAGAGAGTGCTGGGTCTGGAGTCAGAAAGATTCCTCTTCCTTAGTTTAAATGTGGCCTTGAACACTTACTAGCTGTATAACCACAACCCTGGGCAAATCACTTAACCCTGTTTGCTTCAGTTTCCTCATCTGTAAAATAAGCTGGAGAAGTAAATAGCCAGCTAATCTGGTATCTTTGTAAGAAAACCTCAGTTGATGTCATGAAGAGTCAGACATTAATGAAATGACTGAATAACAACAATAACAACAACAAAAATGGAGATATGGACAATAAGGTTTATAAAAAGTCAGAGGAGGAAGCTTGAATTTAAAGGGCACATATGGCAAAGTGGAAACACACAGTTTCTGGAAGTCCTCTTACTAGATTCTTCAAGCTATTCCCCATGCTTTTTCAGAGAACCTTGAATCTGCCTTTCCTCCTTGCATTTATTCTACCCATAGCTTTCAATGTAAACACTGCCACTGCTAGGATGGTAAGAGAAAGTTTACCATCTTTCATACCATTCTAAGTTCAAAATGATTTCTTTCAGGCAAGAGTTTGGGTAGGGTAGTAGACAGAGACAAAGGCTCAGTCTTCTCTACCTGCCCAACTCCAGAAGTGATCATTTTTCAAGGTGTGGCTTGAATACATCTACCCTAAGCCACCAGGGATTCACATACCTAGGTTCTGAATTGACTTACTATTTTATACAAAATCCACAATGCGTTAACAAGTCTTCTCAACCAAATTTCCTATGCATCATCACCCTAGGTCCATATAATAACTTTCAAGACTTCTAAACTGATGATTAAAAAAAAAGAAACAAAAAAATTTTACTTAGTCTATTTTTCTTTTTCTTTCTTTCTTTCTTTTTTTTTTTTTTTTGGTGGGGAAAGGAGGGTTAAGTGACTTGCCCAGGGTCACACAGCTAGTAAGTGTCAAGTGTCTGAGGCCGGATTTGAACTCAGGTTCTCCTAAATCCAGGGCCAGTGCTTTATCCACTGGGCCAACTAGCTGCCCGCTACTTAGTCTATTTTTCAATGATTGATTGATTCACTAGAGGTGTCCTGGTCTTGCTCAAACTTAGTTTATAGCTCTGATTGATTGAGTTGTCTCACCTGGTCCAAGTATCAAGGCACCTTGTCATTTTCTTTAAGTGGAAGAAGGTAAAGGTTGACTGATCCAAAAGACCCTCACCCTCAGACATGTAAAGTGAAGGGGCTACATGTAAAATGAAGGGACTAGATGACTAGATGATCCTTCAATTCTCTTCAATCTTTAAATCCTATGATTCTATAATAACCTTGAACTCATGCTACACAGTCAGGAGGCTAAACTTGTTGAAACAAATAACTGGTAATGGGAACTTATAAAGGAGAATTCCATGATCTGTGATTTCTTCAATCTGTATACTTTTTCCACATCACAAATCCCAGCTTGGTATGAGTTCTTCAAAAGCTGCAGTGAACAAAAACAAAACAAAGTCCCTCTTGATCTCCCATATCCTTTTGGACAAACTGGTGTTCATTCTCTTTCAATTTGATTAGGAGGATCTTCAAAGAACAGATGTGTATCATTTTGCCAGACCCACATTTAAAATCTTGTAGCTCACAGGCACTATTAGCTATAATTGCTAGTGTTCTACTAGTGTGTCCTCAGACAGTCTACACTCAAACTAAAGTTTCAATTGGAAGGGAAAGAGAGGATATGATGAAATCAAGTTTAAAATATTATAAATTGATGTGAGCAGAGACTTCAAAAAGGAGCCTATTGTCATGCCTTCAAAGCCTTTACCATAGCAAATTATTTAATTGTCATTATTAGGCGGTACCTCTAACTTCAAATTCTCCTTAGCTGAATTAATTCTGGTGAAGGTGTGAATGGGTGCTAATTGGAATTTAATTTCCAAATACCATTTAGTAGCTATTACCATTCCAATTGCTTGGTGTAGGTGTTAAGGGCTTTCCTTGAACCCCTTAAATCACATCATGAATATGGTGGCTGGTTATATCTGCACTTAAGACTATCCATTTTGACAAGACAGAAAGAAAACAGATGGCATAAACATTGTCCACATGGAGACTGAGGTCTAAATTGAGAGCTAAAGCAAATGCACATCAAAAAAATCCTCACTGAAAATAAGTTTAAAAAATCATTAAAGAAAACATTGAGGGTTTTTTTTTCCCTGAGGGCACTTAAAGAAGAGAAATATGAGAAGTTTAGAAGAAATTTAGAGAAGTTGAATGTTATGAATAAGGGAAGTTTTTCTAGGAAGAGAGAAACAGCAACTAAAAAACAATGCTGGGCAGCTAGGTAGCGTAGTGGATAAAGCACGGGCCCTGGATTCAGGAGTACCTGAGTTCAAATCCAGCCTCAGACACTTGACACTTCCTAGCTGTGTGACCCTGGGCAAATCACTTAACTCCCATTGCCCTACAAAAAAAACAATGCTTTTAAAAATCTGCAACACCTTTAAGTCTATTTTCTAATTTTTTTATATTATTAATGAATTTATGATAATTCATGAATGTATATTATAGTTTTTACATATGACATATCTTCCTAGTAGACTGTTAGTTCCTTGAGGGGAAGGGATTCCTGTTGTTTACTGTTATTTCTCTCATAGTCTCCATCTAAGTGTACTGTTAACTTAGGAACAAGTACTTTATCAATGTTTATTGGATTTCTAATTTGAAATGAGCCACTATAACAACCCTAGAAGTAGGTGGAGAAAATCACTATATTATCCCAATTATACTTCAATATTTCAAAGGTTTGAGATTTAATTGAAGTGGGCACTCCCTCCACTGTCAGACACAACAACCCTTCTATGACTTATTAGATACTCTATGAGAGTTACTATGGTTAAATATCCATCAGTGCATGACAATTATCATGATAAATCTCCCTTAACTTAAGTTTTTCAAGCTTGATAGTATCTTCCTTGCATTTCCTTTTGGGTAGTATATCGTTTGAAAAACCAAGGTTCAACCCTAAGGTACAATTAGGCACTTAAGTAGGTAAGACTTTAGTGGAGCTTCCCAATTATACAGGTAAAGAAACTGAGTCGCAGAAAGATTGAGCAAACATCCTAAGTCACTAGAGCTTTTTAGTGGCAGAACTAGGAGAAGAACCAAGTCTCATTACTCATAATCATTACAAAATGATGGTGTATCTAGACAAAGGGGATAAAAACAAACAAACAGACTTATTGCCAGACTAGAAATTCAGGCTGGGGTGAACATGGAAGGAAAGGAAATCAGACTCATAGAAAGAGGTAAAAGATAAGGAGTCCTACACTACTAACAATTTATCTAGTTCAACCTGCAGCCCTCTAGCCTTGGTCATTATATGAAAAATAGTCAATATCAGGACAAAGAAGATAAGTCAAAATTAGAGACAAGGAAATTGCTGAAGCTTTAACCTGACCTAGTCAAATAAGCCATCCATAGGAAAAAATAGAAATGGAATAAAAGGCAATGCTAGTGCCCTCAATTTTTAATATTTCCTGCAAAAAAGTAAATTGAATAAAGCAGTTGCCTCAACTGAAGATACTCAAATAGCCCATATACCAACTTAGTTCAGAGACACTTGGTATTCCTATCAAGTAGTAAGCCAAGGGCAACACAGATTTAGAATGAAAGTGCGTTTGTAAAAACAAACAAACAAACAAAAAATAACATGAAAAGAGGTGGAAAATTTTGAGCTATGTGAACTGTGTTGCCTTATGAAAAATTACAAATCAGTAGAAACAAAACCAAGTCCACAGAAACATTTGCCTGAGATCCAATGAAACCTTTACTCTGGAGAACATTGATAGATAGACAGGGTAGGGCAATAAGTAGTTGGGAATAGAACACATTTGTTTGCATTTCTATAATGATATATTTTCATTGTCATAACCACCATATTTGAATGCTGATTTAACAGAGCAATCCCAAGAAAGAAGTTGAAATGGCACTTAAGTCAAGAAGACTGACTAGACTGGACTATGTACACACCAAGAAAATACATGCTGGATGCTATGCAATTGAAAACTTTGAGAAATCCTTTTACAAGACATATTAGGGAATGCAAGGTACTGAAACAATTCCTAAAATTAAAAATACTTTGATACTAAAAAGGGTAGTTAAATGAACATATAACCACCAACAAACATATCATACCTTCACCCTAGACCACACTAATGTTCCTTACTACTGAATTTGTACTTTTGAACAAATAACTTATTTCCATGTGATTTGAATTCACTTTTCTCATTTTCCCTTTTTAGTTGGAATTTCAGCCCTCAGGAGATTCCTACTTTATATTTTCTTTCTCCTAGATACATCAGGGCACCTGGCCCATGGCTAGACCTATCTTAGGAAAAGATGTTAATTTATTGGCTGGAAGTATGTGGGAAAGTTCATAAATGCAAACACTTTCCATGATAGGTTTTCTGAATGAAATATCCTTGTTATAGCCTTCACCTTACTAAAAGGGCCAGTCTTTAAGTAAATAGTTTATTTCTTAAAATCTTAAACAAGTTTCTTTGTCTCTACAGCTACATAATCAAAATGTATATTCGATGGAGCTACTTCCTCTTGCTTCTTGTGGCCTTCCATTTTTGCCAGCATCTCAGTAACTTCTGGAGCCTGCCTCCTACCTGCTGGGGATTTCTGTTCGGTGGGAAAAGAAAGAAAAAAAAGTCTGAGTCAGAGAATAGGGGTTAATCATTCCACCTGTGCCACAGAGCAGCTTCCTCATAGATTTCCATTACCAACTACCTTAATAATCTCTTTCCCTTTCTTTCCTCACACAAACTTGGCCTTGCTTCCAGTTATGCCTTGCCTTCTGATAGACTATAGATCTGTTCTTCCAAAGTCATAAATCCTCACTACTGCAGAATACAATAGAGATTTTGAGACTTTGTCTTTAGGGTCTAACAAAGACTTCAAAATCTCTCTTGATAACATTATCTATTGCCTTTTTAATTTCTCAGCTGAACATTTGCTGTAAAATTGAAATCCTTTATCTTAAAGCTAGAGATCTTAGCTTCGACCCAACTGCCCTTTAAATATGAATAAAAGCTGGTGTTGAATGCTACCTGTCTTATTTTTGTCTGGTCAACTTCACAGTATAATATTTTGTGGTACTGTACTTAAAAGACAGATTTCCTGTCTTATCCTTGGTGAATACTTTTCTTTACTGCCTAAGGGAGCTTATAGCTATGTTTTTTACATGGTATAATATAGAAAACATGAGCACACATACACAGGCATATACCTCCTACATATACACACACACACATATATACACACACATATGTCTCTGTGTGTATATATGTATATACACACATATATATGTGTGTGTATATGTGTGTGTGTGTGTTACTTCCTCCTGATGCAGATTGGGTTATGAAGGTTATTGGAATTGCAATTTAGTTTCATTTCATGCATTTTCATTGAAATGTCATTAGTTGAATTATAAACTGTTGTTTCACAAAGTAGGACTCTGTGTTCTAGCTTCACTCTCCTGTAGTATTTAATCAAGGGCTCCCCTTGTCAA
Source organism: Dromiciops gliroides (assembly GCF_019393635.1). Lineage (NCBI taxonomy): Eukaryota > Metazoa > Chordata > Mammalia > Microbiotheria > Microbiotheriidae > Dromiciops > Dromiciops gliroides. The sequence continues at coordinate 330,409,088 of NC_057861.1, read as the reverse complement.
TCAATCAGTTTATTTGCATTTATATTGCACTGCTCAGGCAGGTGCTTTATAAAAAAAATATTTCTCCCCCTACTCTCCCCACCCCCATATCTTGATCCCCACAAACTGAGCTAAAATGAACAATTAGTGTAACTGTTGGTGAGAGAACAGACAAGGCAAGCTGAGAAAGAACAAACCCCCTGCACCTCCACACACACCCTGAATGTTTAACTTAGATATATTCATTCCAGATAATTAAATACCTTTATATAATATGTCATGGTGTTAGGAGAAATCTCTTCACAATTCTTGGTATTCCAAGGGTATGTATGTATGTATGTATCCATATGTGTGTGTATGTATGCACATATACATACACACATACATACATTTAAACTGAAGTAAAGAGCTAATAAATCAAACATTTATATAAAAAGCTTACTATGTGTTTAGGACATTCTTTATTCCAAATGCAAATAAATGTCTCACATGCACAGAAAATATTAACTAGTATTATGAAATTAGAACCATTCTAGACCTGAATAAGAGAGAGAGAGAGACCCAAAGAGAAAATGCTATTTTTCTGATTTAGGAAGTTGGAGAAAAAAAAGTATGTATCTTTTCAGTAAGTAATTCAACTGTGGTTTCATTCCCTTTCCAGTCTTACTTCACACAAACTCTTCCACTTTACTTTTCTCTCTTTTACCTTTCCTAGTTTAGTAGAAGTCTAAGCCAAACTTCTTGGTTTCACCATCTTCTGAGCACACTGCATATTTCCAGTTTTTCCTTCACTCATGCTATTCCCGCTGCCTTGAATTTCCTTTTTTTCTGCACTTGATGTCTTTTACCTTTTGAAATCATATATTTAAGACTATATTTGAGTAAACCTCCTATATAAAGACTGCCTTGATCCTCCAACCTTGTGAAACAATTTTTCTTCCTCAAATTTAGCATAGCAATTTGTACCATTTATATGCATTTGTCACATTCTCATTTTTATTATAGATAACAGATTGTACTTAATATAGGCTGCACTTACCCACATGCCACACCCTTAAAATGAGATGTCTTTGAAAGAATATAAATACAGTGAAACACAACCCAGATTTAATATGTTAAATTATTTGGGTGGAGAGGTGAAAGGACATGCAGTCTACTGTATGCATTTATTAATATATTATTTGGATGATTCCTCTTTGTTGCCTGATTGTATTATCCTTGAGACGGAGAACTGTCTTATTTGCCATTGTATTCTCCCAACTCTTGCTCAAAATAGGCATTCCATAAATGTTTGCAAGAATTGACTTAGATTGTATTGTATTAATTAATTAAATTTTATTCATGCTGTGGATAGATGGGTAAACTAGGTGGGTGGTCTCTAAGGTCCTAATTCAAAAATTCTAGGATTCTGTCAATTGGATTTTTAATCAATCATCCAATCCAATTAAAATATCTATTAAGTGTCAAGTATGTGCAGAGGCAGTGATAGTGTAGGACCTAGAGGTGTAACCTTTCAGTTAGAAAGACCTGTATTCAAGTCTCACCTTTTTTAATATACTGGCTATAGATCCTGAACAAGTTATGCAAACTCTCTATGCTATAGGCACATTTTTAAGACTGTAAATTGCAGAGGAATTGTTGACCTTGTATGGGATAGGTGGACTTGAGTCAGTTCGGATTCTGAGAATGGGGTCTGGAAGTACCCAGCTCCCCAGTCCCTCTTATTGTCAGATTATTCTGTTCATGTTTTATTCCATTGCTATAACAGAAATCATGTATTTTGCTTTGCTGACGCTGGTACCACCACTACCCGTAACCCCCCCCCCCCCCGCCTACATTCCAAAATCCCAGTCCTTGTTATGGGTTAGTTATGCCATTGCTACAACACACCTCATACTCCTCCCTTGTTCTATGACCAGACAGGAAAGATGTCTCCTGCTAGCACAGACCCCACCCAGATACTTGCATTCCTAAATCCTAGGTCCCATTGCCAGCTCCTGGTACCATCTCTCCCCTCTTCCCCCTTGATTTTGGAACATGTATCCATACCATGATCATGAGTTCAACACGCTTCTTAGGTGAGACAGGATTGGATGTTAGATTGTGAGCTCACCCTGTGCACAAGGAGGACCACCCCCTCAAAATTTCCATAAAAACCCAACTCATGAACCCATTGGTGCGTTCCTCATCTCTTGCATGGGGTCACCCGTTGTCATGAGAATGAAATAAATCTGCCTCTGCTTGACTTGGTGGTCTCCTCGAGTTATTTGGGTAAACCAAGGCAATTTTGTCCCAAACAACCTGAATTAGCAGAGGAAATCTCCTCACCAGGAAGTCTCTATAACAATGAAATCACAAGTCCCAGTCATTGTACTTCATTTTAGGGATATAAAGACAAAAACAATAAAATAAACTTTTCTTTGCCCTCAGAGACTTAGAAGTTTACTGGAGTAATAAATAGAGTATATGTGAAAACATGATTTTTAAAAAAGTTATTTTAGGAGAGGAAGTAGGATAGATCTTATTGCTACCTAGTCAAGCCACCAGAGTTAGTAAGATAACCAAAATAATTGAATAACAAGTCATTCACATATTTATAATTGATTTCATGCCATTTTCTGTTTTCCAGACAGCTAATGATATGGTTTGAAAGAAAAAAAAACTGCAATTAATTCAATTTTGTCAAGTTACATGGAAATGGCTATAGCTTCAGAATTAATTTAATCTTATACGAGCTTAATGAGGAGAGAGTAGGGTACAGTCAAAAGGGGTCTGGATTTGGAGTCAGAAGATGAGAGTTGGAATCCTGGTTCTGTTTCTTAAACCTTGTGTGATTTTGGTCGGATTAGATCATGTATGAGTTCTCTTCCATCTTTCATTCTGTGATCCTGTGATAAAATATGTCATTATGCAGTAAAAGTTGTTCCTATAAGTGCTAGCCAAAAGACACTGGTAATCATCAAGGGACCCACCATTCTTCCTCTGGAATTAACTACCTCTGTAACTTCCTTTTGCCAAATGGGTTTTGGTGGCACTGATGAGCAGTCTTAGTTTGAGGGTATGTCTACAGAGTCAGAGTTATCAAGTCATTGATATTTCCCATGAATCTCATTATTGTACCAATTGCTACATTTCCCAAATGATCGTCTCAGCAGTGCCATGGTCTGCAGAACAGAAAAGTGATATGGGATTCCAAACTTTGTATGAGCACTTCACTTTAATTAAATTCACTTGAGACCAGGAATTTGCTATAAGGCAAGGTTTTTGGGCCCTATCTGAGAAATGTTGATGACAAAAGAACCTAGTAAACTTCATTACAAACTGCTTTTGTTTTTAAGGAAGACCAAAGGCTTTGGAATATCATAGAAACATTTGGACAATTTAATCAATATGTCCCTATAAGTATGTGTACATGTATACAAAAATTTTCATACACACACACACACACACACACATATATATATATATATATATACACATACACACACAATGCACATATACATGTTTATATGTATTTGTGTGTGTATATATAAATACACATATCCATAGGGATATATATGGATCTATATCTATATCTATATCTCAGCTTTATTATTTATTTCGTGAACTAAGAAATAAATAGGAACTAACAAATTAAATGAGGTCAGATATACATACATAGACATGCATGCACGTATAACTACATATGTATGCATTTATGCATGTGTGTATGCTTTCTTGAGATATAGAGTGCAATATTTGAAAAAGCACTGGATCTGAAGTAGAAAGATCCCAAAGTTGAATGCACATAAAAGGAGCTCTTATTTGTAGGGAAAATAAAAATAAAGGCTACCAAGATTCTTCTTCATTATTTTTTTCAAATGTGTTCATCAATAAAAATCACTCAGATTTTGTTTGAATTACAATATATTCCACACCAGTGTGGTCTACAATTTTTCAAATATCATTCCATAAAGAAGGTACCCAGAAAATATAAGACACTGTCAGGCCCATTGGCCTTAGAGTTATAAGAAAGATATTGATTCAAGTTCCTCCCCTATCATAAAATTTTATGTGTAGAGACAAAATAATTTAATTTCTCCCAGCCTATAATGCTTACTTTTTACTTTACATGATTTTGTGAAATTATATATATATATATATATATATATACACACACATAAACATATATATACATATATGAATAAAAATCTTAAAAAATATATAGTAGACAACATAAACACAGTGGTATGGAATGATATCAAGGGGAGAGCACAAAACTTCAAGGTAGGGAAACTTGGTTCTAGTCCCCATTCATGAGTTGCATGACCTTGGCAAGTACTTTATCTATGTTTGGATTTAGTTTCTTCATATGTAAAGAAGAGAACTTTGAACTTGATGGTTGTTAACTTTCCTTGGAGAGCTGAGAAACCATGAATCTATCAGATTTATCTGAGAAGATAAAAGGCAGGCACACTAGTGCACTGTTTGGGGAATTGTGAACCAATATGACCATTCTGGGAAGTAATTCAGAACTATGTGAGAAAAGTCACTAAATTCTTTATAACCTTTAACTCGATGATGTTTTGAGACATATAGTCCCATATATGCCAACATAGTGGTAGCAGCAGTCATAGCATATTTATAGTATCAAAGAATTGCGAGGAAAAGTGTTTCCACTGATAGAATGAGTGAATGAAAACCCTTTTATTAAGTGCACACTAAGTGAAAAGTACAATGCTAAGTACTGGGAAAATTAATAGAAAGGTAGGGCAATTCTTGTTCTTAAGGTGTTCGCATAACAATGAGGGTGACCAGCAGTTAGGTGGTGCAGTGGATAGAGCACTGGCCCTGGATTCAGGAGGACCTGAGTTCAAATCTGGCCTCAGATACTTGACACTTACTAGCTGCGTGACCCTGGGCAAGTCACTTAACCCCAACTGCCTCACCAAAAAAAAAAAAACAAAAAATAAAATGAGGGAGACTATATAGAAGTTGCATCTGAGAGTCAGACAAAAATGTCTCATGGTCCTTGGGGAGCAGTGGTAACATGTGTGTTATGTTCTATGGGTTCCTGCAGGGGAGCAGTTTCTACCTATCTGATTCTAAAGACTGGTCAAGATCTGTTCCTAAACTTGGATCATCGCCAGCAGAGGGAGCTGTCTTGGTGTCTCTCTCACCACATGACACTGTCTTCTACAGTATAACAATGATAATAATGAAAATGAAATTCATAGTCATTTGAACTATGAATGTGGTACTAGAATTTATTTCAAATGCAAGTATAAAGCTTCTGCTAACATTAAACACATGCTCAGTGGAGATGGTCACACCTATGCCATTATACAAAAACTTGTTTGCTGTGTGAATGAGGAAACTAATAACGTTATGAAGGAACATTGAGTAAGCTAGTTGTTTAAGTTGGGATGTTATGCTGTCCAAGTACATTCCAATAAGAAAAGTCAAGGGGATTACAAAATATTCAATCATGTTCCCCTTTAAACTGCACCGGCTTTTAACTTTAAAGCAAGGCTTTTAGAGGCTTAAAGCAACAGAGATTAGTTAAATGAGGGAAAGTCAGTGGTGGAGGGTTAAAAGAGTTTCCACCACATTAGCCAGCTCTTGGCCAAGCTAGGGGTGGGTGGGTGGGTTCATAAGCTCCTGGTTTAGGCTCACCAAAACTATGAGAGCCAAAATTTGATATATGGAGCGTTATTTGGGTGACTTGCCTTAATATTTGGGTCCCGGAAATAATGAGGGACCTTTTAGGTTCACCCTCCCCTCTGAACTGTCCTTTTTAGATATTTTTTCCCAGGCCAATAAGAAAGGAGCCTTACAGCTTTTATTCAAAGAAGGATCATATTTTATTACTTGAGAATTAATTAAACAAAGGTGAAACTAATAAAAATCAAAGATAAGGAAATAGGAAAAAAAGAAATACAGATAAATACTCTAGACTCTAAACTTAACCTATGCAGTCACCAGACTGTTTCCAATTAAGCTAGTTCAAAGGAATTTAGGGTTTCCTGTAATTAACTCACGAACACCTGGACAGTCTACAGTTGTACACCATTGGGAAAGGCAACTGCCTGAGAGTGAGAGAACTTGCCCCATCAGAAGGGGAGCAGTCCGAGACAGCAGCCACGAGAAAAAGAGCGTGTTCAGAAGAGCCCTAGCTTTCCACAAGAGCCTCCTCTTCCCTTCAGGGAGTGTTCAATCTTTCCTCCCCAAAAAGGGGAGGTCCTTCAAAAACTGTCTATGGAGAGTTCTCCTTCTGACCTCAGTAGCATACATAATTTCAGGGTGGGCTAGGTGTGGCCCCTCTGAAATGAGTCAGCTAAAATCTGCAATAATAATTTTACCACAAATAATTTTTACCACACATGAATGGTAAAGCATCATGTATAATGGAATTTCTACTGGTTTTGGAATTTGAATGTATTGGATCTTTTTTGTTTTTTTAATTTTTTTTTTACAGCAAGTAATAGTGAATATGAGAATTTAAAAAAATAATTGGAAGTTGCATATGAGTTGAATCAGAACATAGAATTTATAACTAGAAATATATAATGACTGTACTACTATAGATGAAAACAACAGTAAAATGTATTGAATTTATAATTAAAGCAATTGGCAATGTTGGTTGCAGATGACAGGAGAAAAAAAAACATATTTCCCTCCTCTCCATGGAGTAGTGAGGGACTATGGATGTGCAATGTTGCATATGTTACAAGATACAGTTACTGTGCCATTTGCTTTAACTATGTTTTAATTTGTTATAAGAGTGGTTTCTATATGTGGTAGGCGGGAGAAAGTTGATTGTGGAATAAAAAATAAGGCATCAATAACAATTTGAAAATGATTAAATAGTTCTTTATAGTATTATTTCTGGGGCAATCATAACTTCTGAAAATTTGAAGGAAAACACTACACTCATCCATCATATTGCTATTGTCATCCATTTTTAAATGGCAAGCATCCATTATTTTCCGACTTTCATTTTATGAAAGCTCTCTCTACCCAGGAAGCAGAGTACTAAGAACTGGTGTTTCAGCTTTCTGAATATCAGATACCCCCATGTGCTACTTTATAAATATTCATTTGCTTGTAATAGCAATTTATGTCACTGTGCATTAGACAGATAGCCTAATTCCAGGCCAGTCATCCAGTAGAGATGTCTTTACTTCAAGTGAAGTTGGTTAATGGTTGGAACTAGGACACTTAATAGTTGTATATCTTTGAACAGTATTTGCTACAATGTCTTCTGTACCAACTTCACGTACAAAATATTTCATTACATTTAATCACACATGGCCATTCTTATTAGAAAGTCATCATTTCCTTTGGAGAGCCACGTTCCCAATGGCAATGATGTTTTTTGCTTCCTACAGCTCAAATGGACAAATGTGGATTTAGAAAAGGAAGCCCTTGTTACAAAAAAGGTGCTCCATGATATAAATAAATTCATTATGTCATCTTTTAGAGGCTGAGGCAATGTTGCTTGACCAGGACCAGGTGGAATAACTCCAAGTTTGTGGGGGTTTTTTAGGTTATATCTGCATTGGTCATGTTATACAAGAAGAATCAGAGCAAAAAGGAAAAACCACAAAAAAGAAAAACAACGGCACCAAAAACAAAAGAAATAGCATGGCCCAATCAGCATCCATATTCCACAGTTCCTTTTTTTTTCCTGGATTTGGAGAACCTTTTCCATCATGAGTCCTTTGGAACTTTCTTGTACCATTGGATTAGTGAGAAGAATCTAGTCTATCACAGTTAATCAACACATAATCTTGATGATACTATGTACAATGTCCTCCTGGTTCTGCTCATCTCACTCATCACCAGTTCATGCAAATCCTTCCAGGTTTCTCTGAACTCCTCCTACTCATTGTTTCTTATAGCACAATAGTATTTCATTACATTCATATATCACAACTTGTTCAGCAATTCCCCAATTGATGGGCATCCCCTCAATTTCCAATTCCTTGCCACTAAAAAAGAGCAGCTATAAATATTTTTGTACATGTGGTCCTTTTCCCTTTTCCATGACCTCTTTGGGTAAAAGACCCAAAAGTTGTATTGCTGGGTCAAAGGGTATGCACAGTTTTATAGCCCTTTGGGCATAATTCCAAATTGCTCTCCAGAATGGTTGGATCAGTTCTTGCTCCACCAACAATGCATTGGTGTTCCAATTTTAAACTCCTTGCTAATATAATTTTTAAGATTTTAGCAACAATGTTCATTAGGGTAATTGGTTTATAATTTTCTTTCTCTTTTTTTGCTCTGCCTGGTTATGGTATCACCACCATATTTTTGTCACAAAATAAATTTGGTAGAACTCCTTCACCTATTTTTCCAAATAATCTGTATAATATTGGAATTAATTGTTCTTTAAATGTCTGGCAGAATTCACCTGTAAACCCATTTGGCCCTGGAGATTTTTTTTCTTAGGGAGTTCATTAATGGCTTGTTCAATTTCTTTTTCTAATATAGGCTTATTTAAGGATTTTATTTCCTCTTCAGTTAACCTGGGCAGTTTGTATTTTTGTAAATATTTATCCATTTCATTTAGATTGTCAAATTTATTGGCATACAGTTGGGCAAAATAGTTCCTAATTATTGCTTTAATTTCCACTTCATTGGTGGTAACATCACCCCTTTCATTTTTGATACTGGTAATTTGGTTTTCTTCTTTCTTTTTTCTAATCAAATTAACCAGTGGTTTATCTATTGTATTGTTTTTTTTTCATAAAACCAGCTCTTAGTTTGATTAATTCTATAGTTTTCTTGCTTTCAATTTTATAAATTTCTCCTTTAATTTTCAGGATTTCTAATTTAGTATCTAATTGGGGATTTCTAATGTGTTCCCTTTTCTAGCTTTTAAAGTTGTATGCCCAATTCATTGATCTCCTCTTTCTCTTTTTTATTCATGTAAACAGTTAGAGGTATAAATTTTCCCCTAAGCACTGCTTTGGCTGTATCCCATAAATTTTGGTATGTTGTCTCATTATTGTCATTCTCCTGGATGAAGTTTTTGATTGTTTCTATGATTTGTTGTGTGACCCACTCATTCTTTAGAATGAAATTATTTAGTTTCCAATTGATTTTCAGTCTACCTTTCCATGGCTCTTTATTACATGTCATTTTTATTGCATCATGATCTGAGAAGGATGCATTTACTATTTCTGTCTTTCTACATTTGACTATGATGTTTTTGTTCCCTAATACATGGTCAGTTTTTGAAAATGTACCATATACTGCTGAGAAAAAGGTATATTCCTTTCTATCTCCATTCAGTTTTCTCCAGACATCTATCATGTCTAAATTTTCTAGTATTCTATGCACCTCTTTCACTTCTTTCTTATTTATTTTTGGCTAGATTTATCTAATTCTGAGAGGGAAATATTCAGATCCCCCACTAGTATAGTATTACTATTTCCTCTTGTAACTCATTTAACTTCTCCTCTAAGAATTTGGATGCTATAACACTTGGCGCATACATGTTTAATATTGATATTACTTCATTATCTATAGTACCTTTTAGCATGATGTTTCCTTCCTTATCTCTTTTAATGAGATCTCTTTTTTGCCTTTGCTTTGTTTGAGATAAGGATTGCTACCACTGCTTTTTTGACTTTAGCTGAAGCATAATATATTCTGCTCCAGCCTTTTACCTTTACTTTGTGTGTATCTCTCTGCTTCAAATGTGTTTCTTGTAAACCACATATTGTAGCATTCTGGTTTTTATTCCACTCTGCAATTTGCTTCAGCTTTATAGAAGAGTTCATCCCATTCACATTCACAGTTATTATTACTAGCTGTCTATTCCCCTCCATTCTATTTACTCCCTTTGTGCTTTCCCCCCTTCTTTCACCCTATTCCTCCTCACCAATGTCTTGCTTCTTACCCCTGCCTCCCCCAATCTGCCCTCCCTTTCTATCACCCCCTCCCTTTTCTTTACCCTTTTCTCCCTTGCTTTTGCCCTGCCTTCTATCAATCCCCCCTTTCCCCTTACCCTTTTACTTCCCTAAAGAATGAGATGTTTCTTTATCCAAATGAACATATGTTATTCCCTCTTTGAATCAAATCTAGTGAGAGTAGGGTTGAAACAATGTTCACCCATCCCTTCTTTCCCTTTATTCTAATAGTTTTTTTGCACCTCTTCATATGATGTAATTGACCTCATTCCACCTCCCCTTTCCTCTTCTTCCCATAAATTCCCTTTTTAAGCCATTAATTTTCTTGATATCATCATATCAAAGACACTTTCTATTTATATTCTCTGTGTATAATCTTTCTGTCTGCCCAAATACATATACTGTTCTCAAGAGTTATAAGTATTATCTTCCCATGTAGGGATGTAACAGTTTAATCTTACTGAGTAACCTTTTTTTCCTCCCATTTACCTTTTTAAACTTCTCTTGAGTCTTGTATGTTAAGATCAAATTTTCTATTCAGATTTTGTCTTTTCATCAGGAATCCTTGAAAGTCCCCAATGTCATTGAATGTCCATCTTTTCCCCTGAAAGAGAATGATCAGTTTTGCTGGATAATAGATTCTTGGCTATATTCCGAGCTCCTTTGCCTTCCGGAATATCATATTCCAAGCCTTGCGATCCTTTAATTTTGAAGCTGGCTGGTCCTGAGCAACCCTGACTGTGGCTCTATGATTCTTAAATTGCTTCTTTCTGGATGCTTGGAGGATTTTCTCCTTCACCTGGTAATTCTGGAATTTGGCTACAACATTCCTTGGAGTTTTCCTTTTCAGGTCTCCTTCAGGAGGTGATCAGTGGATTCTTTCAATGACAATTTCATCCTCTGATTCTATAATACCAGGGCAGTTCTTCTTAATAATTTCCTGGAATATGGTATCTAGACTCTTTTTCTGATCATGCCTTTCAGGCAGTCCAATGATTTTCAAATTGTCTCTCCTGGATCTATTTTCCAGGTCAGTTGTCTTTCCAATGAGGTATTTCACATTTTCTTCTATTTTTTTCATTCTTTTGATTCTGCTTGACTGATTCCTGGTGTCTCATGGATTCATTACCTTCCAACTGTCCAATTTTAATTTTTAAGGCATTGTTTCTTCATTGAGATTATGTACCTTTTTTTCCCATTTGGCCAAATGAATTTTTTAAGGCATTGTTTTCTTCAGTGAGATTATGCTTCTTTTTTGCCATTTGGCCAGATGAATTTTTTATGGAATTGTTGCCTTCAGTCAATCTTTGTGCTTCCTTTTCTAAGCTGCTGATTCTTTTTTTCATAATTTTCTTGTGTTGCTTTCATTTCTCTCCCCATTTCTCTCAATTGATTTTTAATATCCTTTTTGAGGTCTTCCAAGAAGGCTTTTTGTTCTAGAGACCAATTCATCTTCCCTCTCAAGGCTTCACATGAAGGCAATTTGGGAGTTTTATCCTCATCTGAGTTTGTGTTTGTCTCTTCCCTCTTGATACAGAAACTCTCAATGGTGAGAGCTCTTTTTTGTTTCTTTCTCATGCTGCCACTTTGTAAATTTTTTAAAGTTGAGGTCTGTTCTGGGGGCACCAGGGTTCCTGTTTCAAGCTTCTTCTGCTGGGGTATAGGGGCTATTTCACTGGCTTTCTACACTTAGACCTCTATGGCTTGTGGATTTCTCTGTACCCTGGCCCTGCTAGCTGCACTTTGGCATTGGTAGGCCTGGTCTGGCCTGTCCTATGGGAGGGCAGCTGGCAACCTGCCCTCCTGGCTGGTGTAGGTGGGTTTTGCCACTGTCCTGCTGCACCATCAGCTTGTTGAGCTGGGATCTAGGGACCTCAATTGTTCGGCTGTGGCCCACAGCTTCCTGCTGACTTGCCCCAGCCCCTTCTGTGCTTCACTGCACCTCCTTTTTTCCCCAATGAGACTGACCTTTCCTGAAGTCTTCTAAATTATCTCTGGTTGGAAGACTGTGTCTCTCTGTCTCTTTTCAGGTTCTGTATTTTCAGAATCCATCTAAGGGCTTGATTTAATGTTCTTTTTGAGGGAACAGAAGGAGAGATTAAGCAATTTGCTGGCTACTCTCTGCCATCTTGGCTCCACTCCCTCCCCCACCCTGCCAAGGTTTTTTTTTTTTTTTTCCCAAGAGACCCAGGAACTGCTGGCTCATCCTGAAACATCCACCAGCTGGCTCATGCCTGCTCTTCATCTGCAAAGTAAGGGCCTTTTCACCTTTTCATTCTCATGTTTATATGTACATATCTATAGTTATGTATGTATATATACACACACATATATTACATACAAATATATAATAAATATCAATATTGAAAACATTTATATGCATATATATGTGTATAGATACATACATACATATATATTTATGTATATGTGCAACAAACAGTTATTAACACTAGATATGCTGGGCTCAGGAGATTAAGTGACATGTCCTGGGTTACATAATTGGTAAGTGTCTGAGGCTGAGCTGGAATTCAGATATCCCTGACTCTACATCCAGTAATGCATGGATTATTTAACTGCCTCAATAACTAGGATCATGATTACCACACCACAAACCTTTTGATTGAAGCCATTGTATAATTTTTCATTTTTGCATCATTCCCAGAGCTTAGTCTAGTGCTTGGACATAGCAAGAATATGATAAATGTTTCTTGAAGAGCCATAGCATATGCAGAGTTGGAAATAATAATTCTCTTAATTTTAATTTTCAACTTATTTCATGCATATTATTTTATTTTATCTTGAAAGTATTATTGGGACTTAAGAAAGGTAGCTATTATATCCATTTTACAGGTGAAGAAACTGAGCTTCTGAAAGGTGATATAATTCAATGAGAGAATGAACCAGAGTAGGAGAAGACTTGGGGCAAGGATGCCAATTAGAAGGTTATTCCACTAATATAGAGGGAGAGGTGACAAAAGCTTAAACTAATTTGACAGCTGTGTGAAATGTGAAGTGTTAGTTGTGAATAGCAAGATTTGGCAAATTATTCTAAATATTTGGGGTGAGGATTCTAAGATATTTCTAAGGTCAACAATCTGAGGCAGTAGTAGGATGGGTGTGCCTTTCATAAAAATAGTAAATTAGAAGAATGAAATATTTAGGGATAAAGGTAATGAGTTTCATTTGGGATATGTTGAATAGTGATAAATTTTTCTATACTTCATCCCCCTGATCCATCAACCCTTCTGCTGCCTCTAAAATTCAGTGGTCAATCAAAATCTAAATGGATCCTTATAATAATTTAAAAATCTATTCAAAGCATCCCTTTTTGTGCTATTAAAACTCTAGAAACAAAGCAGGCACCCATCAATTGGGGAGTGGCTAGAGAAACTTCAGTTTATGCATTTAACAAAGTATCATTTTGTTGTTACAAATAAACAATAGTAGAAATTTTGAGAAATCTGAGAAAACTTACAAGAACTGATGCAGATCAAAGTAAGAACCAATGAAACTAAATATTGAATGTGACAACAACAAAAACAACAACAATAGTGCAAGATGTTTGAACTCTGATTAATTGATTGTACTGACCAATTATTGCCACGGAGAATAGATGAAGAAACACATACTTTCCTCTCAGTAAAAGATGGGGAAACATAGGCACATTGTGTTGTATGAGATCATTTTACTTTAGCACTTCTTAGAAGGAAGGATTCTGTGGTGGGAGATATGGGGAAATTATTGTGGAGTTAAAACAAGAAGGCATCAGTAGAGTTTGTGGGGGGTACTCCTTTAGCATTTGTTTAGCAGTGTTAAATCTTCAGCAAAGCCTGGTATTCTATGTTTGAACAGTGCTTCATAATTTAATAAATAACAACAGTAATGATGACAGACACTGTTCAGGGAAAGGTAAGGAAAAAAAGAAACAGAAACTGATCATGAAAAACTTTACCTGTGTTCACTGAAATCAGGAGGATGAATCTGGCTTGATGTCCGCCTGGGAATGCTGGGATTTTAACAATTAAAGGCTGTTTCTCTAGAGACATGAGGCTGTGTCTTCTTCAACATTGCTAATGAAGTGTAATTCATTTTACCTCATCCCCACCTTTAGAAAGCAAAGTTCAAGCGTCCGTATCAGACACATTTGAAAGGCGAGGTCTTCTCTCCCCTTGCAGAGCAATGTCTCCTCTTCAGGGAGCATGCTCCTGTTCTATTAATTACAGTGCCTCAATGACATTATTATTCATGGACTAGCATCTCAAAATACTTGACTTAGCAGTGGGTCTGGAACTAATACTAATAAGTACAAGGCTGAGTATGGGGCGAAGTTTTTCTCTCACTCTGTGCTCTGAATATATTGAAGGGATCTAAAAAAAAAAAAATTCAGGATCCAGCTGGCTGCCCTTTCTGCCTTGCATCTTTGAAAATAACACTGTCCACCAGATAATTGCATAATTTCTGAGAGCTCAAAGACAATGCAAAAGAGATCCATATTAAAGGGTTATTTTTGACATCTCAATGGGAACAATTCTAGCCTTCCACTAAATACAAACAATGGAAGACAAGAGCCAAAGTAAGCTAAATTTCTTAATTGGTGGATACCTTAGTGGATGTTATAGCCATGGATTGTAGGATATCATTCCCTGCTTATACTGAGTGGGTGAGAATATCTGTAACTGTTCCACATAGCAAGGCTGACATTGTGGCAACAAGTACATATAGAAAAGGTTGTTGTTCATCTTTTGTTTTGAAGAGGACCAATGACAAAATGGGATGTTGTCTTGACTTGCACATGGATTGGATTTAAGTGAGGCAGAGTTGTGAAAAGTTTTTAGCCTTACTCTCTCCCAGAGTTATCAAAGTCCATTGCCAAAGCAAAAGTCAGGACAGGTAGTAAAGGCCTGAGATGCAGTGGATAACCTTGGCATCTTTAATGTCTGACCAACCTCTCAGCACTCCACACTGCCTGTTTCAGTTGCTTCCATGGCCATTACAACAAATTGTTCGCCTTCACCTGTTCTGCCTTGAGAATGTCTTCACATGCTTAGGGTAGATGCTCCCCTAAAGTACTGATGGTTCTGAGGCCTGTTGGTTACCCTTAACCTGGTTTAGTTGATCTTCTGAGATGGTTTTACAGAGGTGTGACTGTTGCTCATGTTACAGCTTCTTGGAACCATAGGCGAGAGTTGGGTGAAAGGTAGACACTAAAGGTAATGAGTAGTCCTGAAAAGGGCTTGACAAGCCCTTAGACCAGAGGTGGTATTTTTCCCTGATCACTCACCCTACTGGAAAAGGTAAAGTTCAATGAAGTGGACATGCAATGTCCTATGGAGAAGGTATTGGAACAGAGGGTGGGATTTTGAGATTCAAGAGGTTCCTGAAGACCTTTCATCATAATTTCCATCCCCCCCTTCATCATGAACATCTTTCTTTGTTCCGCATAGATAAGAGAATGGAGAGAAACTATTTTGGTCAAACATAATCAATTAGTGCATCTCAATTTAGAAAAAAGAATAATTTTACTTAGCTACAGGGAATATTGTTACTGTCTTCAGGTGTGGGAAAAGGGAATGGGTAAAAATTACAATAGCAAGAGAAAAAAGAAGATGGGTTTCTGGATTTAGGTTTTTAAAAACTTTGAATAAGAGAAGGGAGGGATCTTTATGAGGGGAGGCTATTTCAAACCCAAGACCAGTATTCTATTCATTAATTGTGTTCACACTTTGTACTCAGTCTTTTCCTAAGTATTAAAGGGGCAAGGGGAGGGGGGTGAGGAGGGGAGAAAAAAAATAAGATAGCTAAGATGTATTCTAAATTCAGTTTTTGCTTATGACTTATCTTAAAGATGAAAATGTTGAACCTTATTCGTTCTGACACAGTGAGTAAATGTAAGCAGTACTTGAATATTGCCCAGTATTGATCCCACTGAATACAGCTATTAGCACACCCAGTTCAGCTACTTCTACTAGTTTCGCTAAGTCTTTAAGGTCTCAAACTAGAATTCTGGAATTCAGAATCAGGATAATATATGCAGCTCACTTTTCAAGAGTGCTGCATGATCTATAATAACAACAGCTAGAATTGACATATCACTGTGTATGTACCAACCACTTTACAAATATCACCTCATTTGATCCTCATCACTACTCTAAAAATAGGTGCCATTCTTAGCCCCATTTTACAAATAAGGAAAATGAGGAAAGCAGAGTTTGAGTGACTTACCTAAGACAACACAGCTAGTAAGAGTCTGAAGCCAGAATTGAACTCAGATCTTCCAGACTCTATCCTCAGGGCTCCATTTACCATGTCACTCAGTTGTATGGTCTAAAAATACCTTCCTCACAGTGACCTCCACCACCTACCAATACAATTTAAGCTCCATATAAGTTAATATTGTTTCATTTTTTGTTTGATACACCCAGCACATAGCACAGTGCCTGGCACATAAAAAGTTCTTTTTTTTTTAGGGGGGGGGGCAATAGGGGTTAAGTGACTTGCCCAAGGTCACACAGCTAGTAAGTGTCAAGTATTTGAGACCAGATTTGAACTCAGGTCCTCCTGAATCCAGGGCTGGTGATTTATCCACTGTGCCACCTAACTGGTCCACATAAAAGATTCTTAATAAATACTCAATTAATTAAGGCAGGTACTTTAATTTCTATGTCCATTTTACAGATGGTAAAATTACAGTCAAAAAGGGTGAAATCATTTTTAATGCCATACTGTAAGAAAAGGAGTACAAGATTAGAGCATAGGACCTTTTCTTCCCTACCAGTATATTTTTCATTGCATCATAATTCCTTAAATGGGTCCTTCTTAAAACTGGTCCTTTGTCATGGATGGTATAACTTCCTCTCCTGAGTCCACTGTTATTCCATCTATAGGCCTGGATCCTAGCAGCTTTGGTGGAGGGAAAAGTTTCCTATAAAACTCTAATTTGTTTTCCTTTTTTTTTTTTTGCAGGTAAATGAGGGTTAAGCTACTTGCCCAGGTTCACACAGCTAGTAAATGTCAAGTATCTGAGACTGGATTTGAACTCAAGTCCCCCTGAATCCAGGGCCAGTGCGTTATCCACTGTGCCACCTAGCTGCTCTCTCATTAATTCCATTTATAAAGATTTTTTTTGCCTGTTTCAACAAATACTTATTAGCTATGTGTCAATCTCCAAAACAATACATATTTCACTGAAATCAGTTGAGCTGCCTGTGATTTTATTGAATCTCTTGGCTTTCAGTAGTTTTCAATGAATTAATTTTTGAGGAGCTGAGTGCTTATGATGCCTTTGTATTCCAAAATTGTGGAGTTCTTCCTGGTTGGCATCCATTATATATTTTTCATTTAACTGTGTGGTATAGAATTTCCTGCAAGGGCCATGGCCTGGAATCGGTGCTCACTTGAGGACTTTATTTTGCAACACCTGGGCCCCATATGGAAATCCGCCAATCCCCCATTACTTAGATTTGCTTTGCCCTACAGAGAATCCTACCTGATATGCATGAATCAGTGTGATAATGAAAAACTCTCTCAAAAATATTATTAGGGGCCAGAACTGAGATAATGCATTGCAAGCTTTAGGCAAGTTTTAAGAATTGTACTTCCTGTGTTTTACTGTGCACCAGAGACCGAGTCTTCACTATAATACATGTGACTAATCACAAAATAAATCCATATACCTGTGGGGAACAAATTTTCTGGAATTTTATGTAGCTATATATGTGTACCTAGCTACATAAACATACCCATATTTTGATTTATGAAGAGAATATATTTATAGGAATTTACATGTATACATATAAGCATGCATACATACACATATACATACACAGATATTGGGATCTGCCACAAGTTTGGGAAATTGCTGTCTGGCTTTGTATACTAAGAAGCTCAGAGACCCAGACCTTGCCTGAAATGCACTCTTTTCATGACTCTATCCAGTTCATCCTTTGCTCTCACACTCAGACATGACTTCATTTATTTTTGCTTCTTTTCCCAAGTTCAATACACTTTGCTTTTACCTACAAATCCCCAAATCCCTGATTTGCACATGGTCTTAGATACTAGAAAGTGCTCTCATACTTTTACAACAACTCTGTGAGGAAATTGAGGCATGAAGAGTTAACGGGTAAGAAAATAATGGGCTTTGCCAATGCCCAAAGGCCCCAGCTGGGATTGATTTGGACTGATTGGATTAACTGAGTTTGATTGTCTACATTTATTAATGTACTTAAAGTTAATTCAACTGAAACCACACCTGCTTAGCCCTCAAGAGAGTATTGTTCTCAGAAGCTGTGGACTTTGACCTCTACACTGGACCATCCTCAAGTCCAATGAACCAATGATGCTAGCCAATTAGCTTGAAGCAGGGTGGAAGTACTGCCTCTCCTCTGGAAGCAAAGGAAGGATTGGGGACAGTTTGTCTCTCTAACAGGCTCTTGGTGATGGAGGACTCTTGGAAGAAGCAGGCCAGGCTGAAATCTTATCACTCCTCTAGGGGTAGATCAGCTTTTTCTTGGCTTTCTGACCCAGGTATTCTCTTTTTCACTAATAAATGCTTAATGCCCAAAACTTGCTTCTAAAGTTTCTAATTTATAAGTAAACCCTAGCTAGTTTTTCCTACACTTGGGACAGGAGTAAGGCACCCACACATTAGATTTTAAACGTTACAGTTGACAACCACAAAGTGGGGTGCTGAACCCATCAATCTTCTGATCTTCATGCTGGGTATGAAATTTTCTCCTATTTTAATATGCTTGTCCCTTTAAATTATCAAATGGATTCCTAAGTACTTTAGTCTGGTTAATCAGACAAGCCTAGGATAAGATCATGTTAACACTTGGTCTGTTTGAATTTGAATATTTTATTCCTATTTGTATTTTTACTTTTCTTTGTCTTATAGTAAAATGTAAATTTTTCTTTTTCTTTCTTTTTTTTTTGTGAGGCAATTGGGGTTAAGTGACTTGCCCAGGGTCACACAGCTAGTAAGTGTTAAGTGTCTGATGCCGGATTTGAACTCAGGTCCTTCTGAATCCAGGGCTGGTGCTCTATCCACTGCACCACCTAGCTGCCCAAAAATGTAAATTTTTGAATTACAAGAAGGGGATTAGCAGTATTCCACAGGATTCCCCATTAGGAAAGCTACTCATAGATTGGGATAAGAAAAAATTTACAATGAAATCAAACATGACCAGGGGAAAGCTTATCAGACTGTGTTTTATATGGCATAGCATATTAGAGGAAGTATAGCCAAAATATGGGTCATTTGATCCCCAAACATTGAGGCATTTGCAAACAGTCCTGTGCTATGTGCTCCCAAAATATCCACATTTACTTCATTGGAAAGTCTGGAGCAAAGCAAGCAAGGAGCTGACCCAAGGGGATACAAGAGAAGGATGATCTGAGCCTACGTTTGAATCCATTGTTCATAGAAACAAGATATTCCTAAATTTGATGAGGATTCCACAATAGTTATCAACCAGTTTAGAGCAATTTTCAGAGGCTATCAGACCACTTGGGTGATGTTACTGACCTCATAGAAATGACTTTATCCCCAGGGGAAAGAGCTGATATATTTGCTGCCCCAAACTAATTAGAAACATAAGGAAAAGATACTATTCTATAGCCTTTAGAAAGCCTTATCTGGGACCCCAATATCCCTGAGTATTTTGATAAGTTGGAGGAAGCAAGGGAAATATTGTTAAAGACAATGGAATCCTTTGCTAGCAAGACTGATAACTGGAAAAAATTTATAGATACCGTTCAGGAACCTAATGAAAGACCTAATAGATTCTATGATAGATTGTATAAGAGTGCCAAACAATATACTAGATTAGACCCATTAGATTCTAGAGATGCACATTTCATTTCTAATCATTTTGTTCCTCAATCCTTGCCAGAAATATGGAAATATTTTGGTTGGAATGCCCTGAATACTGACAGAATTAAAGAAATAGCAACATACATTTATGAAGGAAATGAGAGGGAGGAAAGGAACAGACAGAACATTTCAGCTCCATTACAGAAAACCATGAGGCAGTGAGGTCAATCAGTTGAGAATCCGTTTCAACCCTAGATTTTGCTATTGCTACAATAGATGGGACACACAATGTGGTACTATAGGATTTGGCAAAGGGAACTTAGATGATAACTGGTGAATTTAGAAACCCCTTCAGGGGGCAGAATTAAAACAGTTATGAGGGTTAAGCTACTTGCCCAGGTTCACACAGCTAGTAAATGTCAAGTGTCTGAGACAGGATTTGAACTCAGGTCCTCCTGAATCCAGGGCTAGTGCATTATCCACTGTGCCACCTAGCTGCCCTCTCATTAATTCTTTTTATAAAGATTTTTTTTTGCCTGTTTCAACAAATACTTATAAGCTATGTGTCAATCTCCAAAACAATACTTATTTCACTGAAATCAGTTGAACTGCCTGTGAGTTTATTGAATCTCTTGGCTTTCAGTAGTTTTCAATGAATTAATTTTTGAGGAGCTGAGTGCTTACGATGCTTTTGTATTCCAAAATTGTGGAGTTCTTCCTGGTTGGCATCCATTATATATTTTTCATTTAACCTCTCAGAGAGGTACAGAGAGTCTCAATCAAAACAGTTATAGATCCTCTCACAGAGGTACAGAGTGGCAGAACCAAAAGAGTTATAGATCCATTCTGAGAGATACAGAGGACTGATGGTGTAGGGGAGGGAAAAGGACAGTGGAATCTCAAGACTTTACTTTTACGGACCTCAAGATCTTTAGCCCTTTTGTGTCAGTCCATTCACCTCCCCAGAATACTGAGCCCCATGTAAACCTTAGGGTTGGGGACACTTATTATGATTGTTTATTAGATACAGGAACCTCAAGATCAGTCCTAGTGAGCAAACCTGACCCTGAATGTACATCTATTGGATCTCTAAATGTAGTTGGAATCTCAGGGAAAACTCAAAGAGTTGCAAAATTAACCCCTCTCGTGGTATATATGGGCTCATTAACAGTAGCACATTCATTTCTACTTATGCCCAACTCTCCTGCAAATCTATTAGGTCATGACCTTCTTTGTAAACTTAGAGCTACCATATCTTTTTCTCCAGATGGTGGCATTTTTCTGGAATTGCCAGAGGTCACTGTTCACTTGCAGCCAATTTTGATCTCAGACTCTCAGGAAACAATGAGGGATACATTTGAAATCCCTTCTGATATTTCTGAGTCCCTGTGGGCTTCTTCTTCTGATGTAGATCTCCTTAAATCTGCTGTGCCTGTTACCATTAAGACCAAAGGTAGCACACCACCATCCATTCCACAATATCCCTTATCTAGGGAAGCCATTGAGGGAATTGTTCCTATAATTGAGGCCTTGAGAAACCAAGGTATTATTGTCCCATACCATCATTCCCCATATAATACTCCCATTTTGCCAGTTAAGAAGCCTAAGCCTGAGCCAGATAGCAAATCTGTTTATCATTTTGTACAAGATCTGCAAGCAATTAATTCTTATGTTGTACCTAGACATTCAATAGTGCCCAACTCTGCTACTATCATTTCCTCAATCCCATGAGAGTCAACATGATTCACAGTGGTAGATCTCTGTTCTGCTTTCTTTTCAATACCAGTACACCAAGAGTCCCAATACTTGTTTGCTTTCACCTGGAAAAATACATAGTGGACTTGGACCAAATTCCCACAGGGGTTTGTTGACAGTCCCACACTATTCTCTCAAATTTTGCAGCAGGATTTAGCCTCTATTACTTTTAAAGGTTCTGCCTTAGTTCAATATGTAGATGAATTACTCCTGGCTGCACCCAATGCTGAGATTTGCCAGGAAGACATCCACCATTTGCTGCTAAAGCTGCACCATAGAGGCCACAAAGTCACCAAGTCAAAGTTACAATGGTGCCTAACTCAGGTGGAATATTTTGGTTTTGTTTTGGCTGCTGGCAAATGATCTATCTCTAGTAAGCATGTCCAAACTATTCAACAGCTTTCTGCTCCCTGTACTAAGATGCAGCTAAGGGCTATTCTGGGAGCAGCTGGATATTACAGACAATGGATACCTTCTTATGGTGAGATTACTAAGCATCTTTTATCTTTAACCAAAAATTCTGTCCCAGAAACATTACAGCTAGATTCCTAGCATCTTTCAGCTCTATCAAACTAACATGGACTTTATTAACAGCACCTGCACTAGGACTCCCATACTGTGGTAAGACTTTTACTCTTTTTGTACATGAACAAAGAGTACTGGCTTTTGGGGTCCTGACTCAGAAATTAGAATCTGTCCAGTGCCAAATAGCCTATTATTACACTCAACTTGACTCTGTAGCTGCTGGAGCTCCACCCTGCCTGTGGTCTGTGGCTGCTACTGCTCTCCTGGTAGATAAAGCCTCTGATCTGGTCTTAGGTAACCCTATAATCATACAGCACCCTCATGAAGTAGAGGCTTTCTTACTGTATCTTTGGACACAGGGTTTTTCAGATCAAAGGCTCTATCTCAATTTTCTATTGCTTATGGATATAAACATCCTCCAAAAGTGGAGACTCCAATATGTTATGCATATATCAAGTTTAAATTTGTTTTGTATGTTTTGAAGAACTTTCACTGTTTTTTTGAAGAACTTTATTTAATTTGAACAATTTTGGACAATGTATGCTAAAGAATAATGAAAACCCAGCATTTCCAGAGACAACCAGAATCCAGAGACAGCCAGAGACAGCCAGTATCCAGACCAGAGTCCAGTTCCCCTGATGACATCTCAACCCTCTTTTGAAAACAAGAGTTAAAAGGACTTTCAATGGACATTTTTGTTTCTTCCCACATACACCATCTGTAATATATATTTTCTGCAGAAGCCTTCCCTCTGTGGACATTGTCAAAGCGCGAGTCCATGAGGGATTGCCCCTCTGGACAAATTTTTTTTTTTCCTGTGTTGTTATTGGCATTGTGTCCTAGCATAGGTTATAGTATTTTGTTTTCCGGCTTCATCAAGGAAACACACCATGTTTCTTGTCGAAGCAAATGAGGGACTGTGGAAATTTATTTCAATTTGGGGACCCTGCCTTTGGACTGAGATTAAAAAGCCTTAGGCCCTCAGGGATAAGAGGAGCTAGGGCCCTTCCCCCTCAGCTTTAGCTGTGGGGGTGCCTCTGAGCCTGGCTAAGCTGTGCAGACTGAATACCTCGAGCCACAGGTGTGCCATGGTGCTGCCCGTGCACACAGTGGGGAGGTGCACAAAAACCCTCAGAGACACTGGGGTTTGCTTTACCCACCCCCCCAGCTCAGCACAGGGAGCATGGACTTGGCTGGCCCTGGGCATGGCCAGCCCTGGATTTCACCTGAGAGAGAGAGTTAATAAAAAGGGACACTAGAGACACTGAGGGAGGCAGATGTCTGGATGTTGGGGGAGGCTGGAAGATTAAGAGAACAGAAGGAGATGTTACAGGTTGGAGAAAGTGAGGAAGGGCTATGATACAGAGATGCTAGAGATGCCAGGGGGTTGGCAACAGAGGTGAGGAAGCTAAGGGGCTTTTCAGGAGGGTCGACAAAGTGAAAGGGGCTTGGAGTTAGAAGAAAGGAGCCGAGCAGTGAAAGTGAAGCAGGGGAACTAGAGTGAAGGAGAAAAAGTGAAAGTTGGAGAAAGCTGGAGCATACCCTAAGGCAAGAGGCGGCAATGACCCTTATTATATTAAAACCAGACAGGTTGTATAATTTGCATTTCTTAACCCTTATTGTTTACATAGATTTTTATAAATAAATTCTGCTTGCTTCTTAATCTTTTGTTTATTAATTTGGGAGTGGAACAGTGTGGAGAAATTTTTTAAAGGGCCCATACGAAGTTAATAGCAGTCAGATAGCCAGCCAGTCAAAAATCCCCAGATTAGGCGCCCCCCAGTCAGATTAGGCCCTTAATTAGCTAAAAGATTCTCACAACTCACTAGGTATGAAGTAACCCTTTTAGAAAATGAGAGAATCACTCTAAAGCATTGTACAGTCCTTAACCCAGCAACAATGTTTCCTGACCTGCCACTTTCAGGGAAGCCTTTGCATGACTGTACCTCCCTAGTTGATAAGGCTGAAAAACCTTGTGATGATCTTTCTGACACACCTTTAGAGGACAGTGATTTTATTTTCTGTACTGATGGATCCTCTTTTACATGCGAGGGAATCTGCTATACAGGTACTGCTGTAGTTTCTGATTATGATACTGCCTGGGCAGCTTCTCTGCCCTCCCATCTTAGTGCACAGGCTGCTGAACTTGTGGCTCTCACACAAGCCTATCACTTAGCCAGAGGAAAAAATGCTACTGTTTATACTGATTCCAGATACACATTTAGTGTCTGCCATGCTGTAGGAATGTTATAGCTGCAGAGAGGATTTTAAACCTCTGCTGGCAAAGTCATTGCTAATGGAGAATTTATTAAGGATCTTCTATCTGCCTTGAAGCTTCCTTCTGCTCTAGCTATTTTTCCTTGCCCTGCCCACACAGGGAAGAACGACTCTGTCTCAAAATGGAACCCACAAGCTGACACTGCACTAAGCTTGCTGCTTTGGAAGCCTTTGAACATGTATTTAACCTCTCATCTTCTGATGATGTTTCCATTTCCCTTAATTGTGATAAGTCTGAAGTAAAGAAGTGAAAAAGAAATTCAAGGCTAAAGAGGTCAATGGGGTCTGGGTGACTTCGAAGGGAAAGCTGATTCTCCCCCAGAGTTTCTACCACCAGGTATGGCTATATATTTAGAGGAATATCCACTTTGGCACACAAGGAATTGTGGCTACAGTAAAAAGTGTTTGGGTTGCCTCTGGAGTTACTAATGTGGCTTCTAGGATTTGTGCCTCTTGCCCTATCTATCAGACTTATAATCACCGTGTCTTCAGGGCTAAAGCTTAAGGAGGGCATCCTTTAGCACATATGCCTTTTGAACATCTACAATGTCTACGGTGGGACATTATAAGTCTTGTTATTGTTGATCAGCTTACTCGGTGGCTAGAGGCATTCCCAAGCCAATGCCTCTGCTGTATTTGTTGCCAAAATTCTCCTTAAAGAGATTGTCCCTCACTTTGGTCTGCCTGCCCCACATTGATTCTAAGAAAAAACAAACATTTCACTGATTCAGGTTTGTGAGATTTAAAATTGAATACAAGAGCATTAAACTCCCCTTTAACCTTTCCTTTATTTATCTCCCAGACCAGTAAGTGGAATAAGCCTCTGATCTTTAGTTAGAGCTTTTATTGTTTGGGAATTACAAGGTAATGTTGATTAGAGAGATAGCAAAGTAGAAATACAAACAAACAGTCTTAGATCTAAGCTTAGTCTATGTTCCGTATAGAACTCACCAAAAACCTGTATAGAACTCAACAAAAACCCAAGGCCACCTCTGAGGCTGAGAGTCGCGTCAAGCACATGATATTACGGAGAACCAGGCCGAGTCGAACCTGAGTCAGCGTCTGTGTGTGCAGAGCAAACCAGTGGGCCAGGAGAGCGGAAAAAGACCTCACTTCCATTCTCTCCTTGCTTTTTAAGCTTGCACCACGGAATTGGAGTGCTTAGCAGACAGACTGGCAGTTCGTCATGGTCTCCTCCTCGAAAGGGTGGTTCTTCAAAAAACTGGCGTCTTTCAGTTATCACTAACTGACTGTTAAAAAACTTTCACTTTTTTTTTTTTTTACCACAGGTTCTATCCCACATCTACTCTTTCCTGGGAGTAACTTCAAAGTTCTATACACCCTACCACTCACAAAGCTCAGGCCAGGTGGAACATAAGAATAAAGAGCTTAAGAGCATGATTGGCAAATTATACACTGAAACTCATTTGAAGTGGCATGATGTTCTACCCTTGGCATTGTTCTATCTGCACAGCAGTCCAAGAGGAAAATTACATATATCACCTTTTGAGATGCTTTTTGGCCAGCCCCCTATCCAAGCAAAACCTTTTTCCTCCTATATATACATCATTAGTTGTGGGGGAGATACCTCTGTTTTTTTTCTATATACTGGAGTTACAAGCCAGGCTATGTGAACTCTATGGGGCAGGAGCAGCAGTACAGGCTAGCCACTTGGACTTCTCCTTACATGATTTGAAACCAGGAGACAGTATATTTATCAAAAATTTTCAGTGCACTAGTGGGACCCAGCTAGCTTAGCAAGGTCCTTTCCAGGTATTGCTGACAAATCTAACTGCCATCAAAATCAGAGAGAAGGACTCTTGGATCCATTGCTCCCATGTAAAAACCAGTACCAACACTTGACGAGTAATCCATTCATAGAAATTATGTAATAATGAATAAGAGCATAAGTCATTTATATTCGTCATATACTATATGTGAATGTGATTATATAGGTGTACCTGACTTCAAATCTGGCTTCAGACACTTGACACTTGCGGGCTGTGTGAGCCTGGGTAGTTTGCTTGGCCCTCCTTGCCCAGCAAAAAAAAAAGAAGAACATTTGCAAAAGCTTTTCATATTCATGTAATCAAATTTACTATTGCCATAAATGGGACATATTTTGCAGAAATGCAGAATTAGACAGCAAGATAATAATGAGATTTGGGGATTTAAGATATCAAAATATAAAATGCTCTAGATTCACTCAGAGAAATAATGTCAGTTCAAATATTACATAAGGGTTTCTTTTTTATGCTATTGCATCTACATTTTGAAATTAATAGTATAGGCTTATTTTCATAGAGATTTTCATTCTTTTCAGCTTGCGTTTTAACTTGTATTAAAATATGTTCTGATTTTTCACAAAGGTAACTGTATTCTTAGTAAAAAAAAGTTATTAATGGAATTATTGCATATTGTATATTATATTCTGAGTCAAAGCAAATTCACATTGTTTTTTCTGTTATCATTATCCTCAGTTGTGAAATCCATATGAGCCTTGGATTATGGGAGTTTACCATCTGAGATATTGCCTTTACTCTAAGTTATCAGATCTGAGCAGCCAAGATGCCAGCCATCAATGAGAGGAATACATATAAGAGCAGGCATTGAACTGTCACAGAAGGGGAGACACACACAAAATGATTTGCCCAGGGTCACACAGCTTGTAATTGTCAAGTGTCTAAGACTGGATATGAACTCAGGTATTCCTGGCTCCAGGGCCAGTGCTCTAATCATTCTGCCACCTAGCTGCCCCTCTTGCAAGTAACTTAAGGAGAAATCCACTTTTGTTAGAAGTTATTATAATTGAAATTAATCTGACAACTTTTATATTACATCTTCTCAATTTATTCTCCACAGGGGTGTTTACAGTAATATTGAGTTTAAAAAGTTTCACTTTTTATTTTTATTATATTTCTAAAGGATTTTGAATCTCCTTAGACATATATTTTTGAGAATTCTCATTGTTTGATTTGGTTATTGGCAAAGTTATTTAAAGTTGTATTAAGATCAATTTTGTAGGAAACTTTCCAGCTGATCATCAGTATCTGAAACACCTGAGAGACTTCTCTACAACCACACCCAAAACTCTCCAGCTGAGACTTGCTAGCTGATCATCATCATCCATACCTGAAAGACTAACTCTACAACTACATCCAGATTACATCCCAAGAATGATCTGAGAAGAGACTTCAAAAGACTTAAATGGACATTTTCCTGTTTTTCTTTTCCCATTGCATATAGTTTTCCCTACACTTGGGACAGGAATTAGGTGACCACACATTAGATTCTAAATGTTACACATGATTAGTCCAAAAGAATAAAGGTAAAGTTATATGGATGGCTTACTCTAAACCAGAGATCTACTGAAAACTAGTCTTTCCACTAAGGGCTATTAGGTGGTACAATATACAATAGATAGATTGATGAGCCTAGAGTCAGGAAGACTCAAAAATAACAACAAAAACATCACGGAGGAAGGCACTGGATTCAAAAAGCAAAAGGGATAGTCACTTGAGAAGGCCGTTGATAGATTAAAGGCAACTATGTAGGGAAGAATAAATGTCTAGTGAGATGACCTATTCTCCCACAAGCCATCCTTACCCAAATTCTCCCATAAAAAGATTTTAAATAATGAAAAGGAATTAATTTGAATCACTGTTTCTAAATTTATCTCTTAGCTAAGAAAAGTAGGCCTTGCTTGTGCAATAGGTATAGAATAGGTAGATTAAGCTTGATATCCTTCTCAGGGTGGTGTGATGTAGGGCCTATAGTTTAGAACTTGGAATCAGCAAGAGCTGGGTAGGATCCTGAAGCAATGATTCCAACTATATATCACTATGCAAGTCATTTGATCTCTCTCAGCCTCATTTTTCTCATAAAGTCATAAGATACCCACCCTGTCTGTCCCACAAAGAACAAAATATAAATGCTTTACTGATATCATCCCTTCATATTCCGTTCAAATCAGTGTCTTCTGTGAATTCCTTACTGAGATAGTTCTTATGAGTTCAAAGTATTATCTTCCCATGTAGGAATGTAAACAGTTTGATGTTTTAATATCCCTCATGAAGTCTTTTTCCTGCTTACCTTTTTATGCTTCTCCAGTGTCTTGTATTTGAAAGTCAAATTTTCTATTCAGTTCAGGTCTTTTCATCACAAATGCCTGAAAGGCCTCTTTTTCATTGAAGTTCCACTTTTTCCTCTGAAAGAGAATACTCAGTTTTGCTGGGTACATGATTCTTGGCTGTAGTTCCAGTTCCTTTGCCCTCTGGAATATCATATTCTATGCCCTCCAGTCCTTTAATGTAGATGCTGCTAGATTTTGTTTTAGCCTTATTGGAGCTCCAGAGTATTTGAATTCCTTTTTTTCTAGCTGCTTGCAATATTTTCTCCTTGACCTGGGAGCTCTGGAATTTGGCTCTATTATTCCTGGAGGTTTTCCTTTTGGTATCTCTTTCAGGAGGTGATCAGTGGATTCTTTCAATTTCAATTTTGTCTTCTGCTTCCAGAATATCAGTGCAAATTACCCTGACAATCTCTTGGAGGATGGTTTCTAAGTTCTTATTTTGGTCATGGTTTTCAGGTAGCCCAGTGATTTTCAAATGATCTTTCCTGGCTCTGTTTTCCAGGTCAGCTGTTTTTCCAAG
This sequence comes from Dromiciops gliroides, assembly GCF_019393635.1. Taxonomy (NCBI): domain Eukaryota; kingdom Metazoa; phylum Chordata; class Mammalia; order Microbiotheria; family Microbiotheriidae; genus Dromiciops; species Dromiciops gliroides. Next base: position 330,380,187 of record NC_057861.1, on the reverse strand, counting down.
CAGATATTTTATATTGCCCTCTATTTTTTTATTCAATTGGATTTGCTTTACTGTGTCTTGATTTCTCATAAAGTTGTTTGCCTTTATTTGCTCAATCCTAATTCTTAGGCAATTATTTTCTTTTTTTTTTGTCTGTATTTTTTTTTATTGTCTACAGTTATTTTATTTTATTTATTTATTTTTTTAGTTCTCAACTTTTGTTTATACATGCTTTACAATTTCAGATTTTTCTCCCTCCCACCCCTCCCTCCCCCCTCCCCTAGACAGCAGGTAATCTGATATAGGTTATATCTATATATCTCTATACATATACATATAGATATATATATACACACACACACATAGATATACACATAATAACATTAATCCTATTTCTGCATTAATCCTGTTACAAGAGAAAGAATCAGAGCAGTGATGCAAAACCTCAAAATAGAAAGAAAGAAAAAAAAACCAACAGCACCCAAAACAAAAGAAATAATATGGTTCAATCAGCATCTATACTCCACAGTTCTTTCTTTCTTTTTTTTTCTTGGATTTGGAGATCCTCCTCCATCATGAGTTCCCTGGAACTCTTCTGTACCATTGCATTGGTGAGAAGAATATAGTCTATCACAGTAGGTCAACACTCAATGTTGATGATACTGTGTACAATGTTCTTCTGGTTCTGCTCATCTCACTCATCATCAGCTCATGCAAGACCCTCCAGGCAATTATTTTCTTGAGAGCTTTTGTATTTCTTTTCCTGTTTGGCTTTTCAAACTATTGCCTGTTTTTCATGACTTTCCTTCATTGTTCTCATGTCTCTTCCCATTCTTTCTTCCTTCCCTCTAAATCTTCCTTCTATCTCTCTTACTTTCTCTTCAAAGTCCCTTTTGAGTGCTTCCATGGCCTGAGATCAATTCATATTTTTCTTGGAAGCTTTGAATGTTGGAGCTGTGATCTATTATTATCTTTTTCTTCTATGGGTGTATGGTGATCTACCTTTCTCCCAAAGAAGTTTTCAATGGTCTGCTGCTTTCTCTGCTTACTCATCCTGGTTGACTATTTCTTGGCTTTTAACTCCTTCTTAAATTGTAGTGCTGCTTCCAGGATACACTGTTCAAGCTATAGTATGGCCCGGGGGTGATTGGGTTTCTTCTCTACCTGCCTGGCCTGTGAGTAACCATAGCTGCTTTCTCTTTGACCCAGAAACAGAAGTCTGATTGAACTCTGATTCTCTATCATTGGAAGCTTGGGGTGCCTGTGCCCCTCCCACACTGGGCCACCTCCACTGGATTTAGCCCACTGGTTCAGACCCAGGGTCCTTTGCTCCTACTCCAGCAGAGACTGCCTCCACTATATCCTGGCCTACCGCTGAATCCCCTCATCGGTCTGGGATCAGAGCTTCAGAAACTGCTGGCGCTGAATACTCTGATGGGTGCTAGAAACCTGGTCTGTTCCTGGCTGGCTCTGGACTGCGCTGAGCTATTCAGGCTGAGCAGTAAGTGATCGGAATTGCCCTCTTTTGCTGAAAAATAGTCACAGACTCTCCTCCGCCATCTTAGCTCCACCTGTATTCTAGTAATTCCTAAAATATTTTAAATTACTATGGAATTGATAAACATATACATACATTTACACTTCCCTATATAAGTAACATTTTGAATCCAATGAAAATTAATATTTTAAAATTAAAAATTATAGAGAGAATCAGAAATATACAAAAATTGTGTACCTAATTTTTCTTAATGTTTTAACATAAAAACAATTTAAATAAAATTAGAAAGATGGAAGTGACAGGGAGGTAGGAATTATTTTAGTAAGATTTTCTGATAAGGGTCTAATTTCCAGCACAAATGGATTGATGATTAAATTTTATAAAAATAACTAATCTTTTTTCCCATTTGAAAGGAGCCAAGGAATATAAAGAGGTGGTTTTCAAAGGAAGAAATCCTATCTATCAAAACTATGTATTAAAAAAATTCTCAAATAACCAATAATTTAAGAAATGGATATTAAAGTAATGCTGATATTCTACCTCATACCCATCAAATATTGACAATAAAGAAGAAAAAATGTTGATGGGGCCAAAGAAATACAATCACTTTAATGTATTACTGGTGGATCTAATAATTGGTCCAGCCACTCTTGAAAGCACTTTGAAATTATGTTCCTAAATTTACTAAGCTAGTTGTATTCTTTGATCCACTGGTACTACTAGGTGCATATTCCCAAAGAGATCAAAAAGAAGGAAAAAGGATCATATATGTACAAAAATATTTGTAGCAATTTTTTAGTGGTAGAAAAAATCTGGAAACTAAGAGGGTGTCCAATAAATGCATAGCAAATGAATAAATCATGGGATAGTGGAACACACTTTTGTGCCTTAAAAAGTGATGCCATATTCTTAGAGAAATCTGGTATGATTTGTATAGATTGATGTAGGGTGAAGTAAATAAATTCACAACAGTTTAAAAGTAACAGCATTGTAAAGACAAACAACTTTGAAGGTTTGGAATTCTGACATTGGAAATGACACATTATTAATCTAGGGAAAAAAAAAAACATTTATAAGGGATACTACCAAACTCCTGAGAGTGAAATAATGAATTCAGGAAGCAGAATGGGAATTGTTTTGCACATGACAAATGTAGAATTGTAAACTACTAATATTTCTTATGAGGGCTATGTGGTTTTTTTAAATTTTTAATTAGCCAACTTCCAGAGACAGAGGCAAGATTGCAGAACAGAAGAAGCACTAGAGCCAATCTCTCCATACATGGCCTCTAAAGAATTTTGAAATTACACCTCAAATCAAATTGTGGAGTGGCAGGGCTAACAAAAGATCAGGGTAAAATATTCATCCAGCCTAAGAAAACTTAGGGTATCAAATGAGAGATTTGTGATATGCAAGTGGAGCCTGGCCAAGAGCCCAGGTCACTGCAACACCAGTAGTGGTACTTGGTGGGAGAGACAGCAGCAACAACAGCTTTGGGAGCATTCAAACCGAGCACTAATGGGATCAGGTAGCTAATCAGAAAGAGACAAAAGGAACCCACTATATTAAAAATGGTCATAGGAAAAGATGCTATTTTTGTCAATTCTGTTGCCTAATTTCACTTCTGAGGTGAGAGTGGTAAGGGGGACTTTCAGTTACAAGGGAGCAGGGGCTTCAAAATGTAGTATCAACTCTTGTCCCATGGAAGCAGGGAGCCTGAGTACCAATATTGCCTATGTTAGTAAGTGTTTGGGAGTGTTTCCTGGGTAAGTGCCAGAGCACAGACTAGGAGATCAGTGACCAAACTTCTCCACTGATCAAAGTATCTTGAAAGCTTCAAAAACTTCCAAACTCCCAGATTTAGCTATGAAAATAGCAGTGCAAAAAATCATGAAACTGAATGAAAAGCATGAATAATTTCTGTCTCAGCACTGAGGAATAGTATTCAATTTTAAAGTTCAATGTCAAGAAATACACTGGAAAATGAGCAAGGAATAGCAACAGCAGCAGCAGCAGAAGCAACAACAAAAGAACCTGATAATAAAACATTACTATGGTGACAAGTTTGATCAAGACAGAAATTCAGAAGAAAACAAACGCTATCAAAATAGCCACAAGCAAAGCCTTAAAATATTTATTGCAATTATTTTTGCGGTGTCAAAGAATTGGAAATTGAGGGGATGCCCATCAACTGAAGGACAGATGAACAAATTCTGAAATATGATTTTGATGTAATAATATTCTACTATAAAAAATGATGAGCAGGATGGTTTCAGAAAAACCTGGAAAGTATTATATAAATTGATGCAAAGTGAAACTAGTAGAACCAAGAGAACACTGTATAGCAATATTGTAATGATAATCAACTAGGAAAAATTGCCTCCTCTGATAAAGACAATGATCCAAGTCAATTCAAGATGACCCATGATGAATAAAACTATCCACCCCCAGGGAGAACTGATGAATTTTCAGTGCAGAGTGAACTTTACTTGTCACTTTATTTTCTTGCTTTTTTATGTGTTTTCTTTCCTAACATGATGAATATGGAAATGTTTTACATGATGACATTTATAATTGATATTACATGACTTTCCTCCTAAAGGGGTAGAGGAGGTAGATGATGGAGAGAATTTGAAAGTCAAGTACATAAAGGAAAATAATAAAATGGGGAGAAATGCATAGGTAGTAATCATAACTGTGAAAAATTATAGCAAGTTTGTTTTTTTCATAAAACCCTAATTTCTTAAATATATAGAGAACCGAGTCAAATTTATGATAATATAAGTCATTTCCCAGTTGACAAATGGTCAAAATCTTTGAATTGATAGTTTACAGATGAAAAAATTAAAGCTATCTATAGTCATATAAAAATGATCTAAATCACTACTGATTGCTCTTGTTGGTAGGTTATTTCAGTCATGCCTGAATATCATATTTTCTAGGGTTTTCTTGACAAAAATACTGGAATAGTTTTCCATTTCATTCTCTGGCTCATTTTACAGATAAGAAATTGAGGCAAATAGGGTTAAATTACTTGGTCAGCGTCACATGGCTAGCAAATATCTGAGGCTAGATATGAACTCATATCCTCCTGACTCCAGACTTAGTGCTCTATCAATTGTGCCATCTACCACCTGCTCCATCAATATTAATTATTGCAAATTAAATTATATGCAAATTAAGATAATTGAAATAAAACCTCACACCTAACAGATTTGTTACTATGACAGAAAAGAAATGACGAGTATTGGAGAGTATGTGGGAAAATTGAGATACTAAGGCACTGATGGTAAAGTTGGGTGCCACAGTAGATAGAGGCCTGCAGTTAGGAAAACCTGAGTTCAAATCTGGCCACAGATACTTACTAGCTGTGTGACCTTGGGCAAGTCACTTGACACTGATGCTTTTACCTTATGTGTATATATATATATATATATATATATATATATATATATATATATATATATATATATATACACACACATATACATATACATATACATTAAGGAGTGTGAAGGAGAGATGCACTGGGAGAATTGAGAAATTAAAAGTAGAATGGGGTAAATTATCTTTCAAAAAAGAGATGGGAGAGTTTTTACAGTGGAGAGGAAAATAGGAGGGGGTGTGGTGGACACTGTTTGAATTTTACTGTCACAAGAATTGACTAAAGAGTGAGTAACATACATACTAAATTGGAGAAATGTTTCTTACTCTACCACAAAGGACAGGAGGAGGGTAGGAGAGATGGAAATTGGGAGAAGGTGGGATCAATTGGGGAAGACAGTGACTGAACAGATTGTGGTACATGATCATGATGGAATACTGTTATTGCTATAAGAAAGGATTAGCAGTGGGACATCTAGGTGGCACAGTGGATAAAACACTGGCCCTGGATTCATGAAGACCTGAGTTCAAATCTGGCCTCAGACAGTTGACACTTGCTAGCTGTGTGAACTTGGGCAAGTCACTTAACCCTTTTTGCCCTGCAAGAAAGAAAGAAAGAAAGAAAGAAAGAAAGAAAGAAAGAAAGAAAGAAAGAAAGAAAGAAAGAAAGAAAGAAAGAAGGAAGAATAGAAAGAAAGGATTAGCAGGCTGTTTTCAAAAAGCCTGGAAAAACTTAACTGATACAAAGTGAAGTGAATAAAACCAGGGGAACAATGCACACTGTAACAGCAATATTGTAAGATGATCAACTGTAAATGACTTAGCTATTCACAACAATAGAGTGATCCAAGACAATTCCAAATTATAAAAAAGTTTTGAGAAATACTATTCACCTCCAGAGGAAGAACTGATGATGTCTGAATGCAGATTGTAGCATACATTTTTATTTTGTTTTTGTTTTTCCCCCCTGGGAGCCTGTATTTTCTTTCAAAAAAGAGTAATGTGGAAATGTGTTTTATATGATTACACATGAATATCCTATATTAACTTTCTTGCCTTCTCAATGAGGGTAAGAGAAATGAGGCAGGGAGAGATTTGGGAACTTAATTTTAAAAAATGTTAAAATTGTTTTATATGTAATTGGAATAAATAATTTTACAAAAGTCCATGGGAACATAGATAAAAATTGATAACCAAATTATCTAATCCTTTTAAAATTAAGAAAAAATTCAAGGTGACGATATCTCATTCACTTTTTTCTTTTTCACATTTAGCATTTATTTTTACCATCCTTTAATTTTTTTCAGTTTCAAATACTCTACCTTTTTTCAGTTCTACCCCAATCCACTGAGAAAGCAAGCAATATTATATCAGTTATCCATGTGAAATCCCACGAAATATTTCCATATTAGTCATATAAAAACAAGAAAATAAAGAAATGATATAATGATGAATTTATTCTTCACTTTACACTGAGTTACTGAGTTCTCTATCTGGAAGTGAAGAGCCTTTTCCATTAAGAGTCCTTTGGAGTTGCCTTGGATCATTGTACTGATCATATTAGCTAAGTCTTTCACAGTTGATCATCCTTACAATATTGCTATTAACTATGAAAAATGATCTCCTGGTTTTTCTCACTTCAATTTGCATCAGTTGATGTAGGTCTTGCCATATTTTTTTTCCTTAATATACCCCACACCTTGCCACTTCTCACAGAATAATAGTCATCCACTATCATATTCCCTATCTTGATCAGCTATATGGCAACAAATGAGCAACATCTTGATTTCCATTTCTTTGCTACCACAAAAAGAGCTTCTATGTATAGTATTGTCCAAAGAGGTATTTTTTCTCTTTGGGAGACATCTACCTAAATGTTGTATTTCTGAATAAAAATAGTATGCAAAGATTTAAAGCCCTGTGGGCATAGTTCCAAATTGTATTTCCAGAATGTTTAGTGTACCTATTTTCCCTCATCCTCTTCAACATTTGTCATTTCTGATAGGTGAGGTGATACTTAAGAAAATTTTTAATTTGTATTTCTCTAATTAATAGTGATTTATACTTTTTTTTAAATCTGCCCTTCCTTCCTTCCCCTCTTGTCCCCCCATCCACCTTATCTCCTTCCCTTCCCGCTTTCCCTCAGGGAAAAATATATTACTATACCCACTTGAGTATATATGTTATTCCCTCTTTGAACCAATTCTGATGATAGTAAGGTTCACTCACTTCCCCAAACTTGCACAGACTTTGGCCTAATCATAAATCTTAAAAAGATGAAAGTCATGTGTCAGAGTGCTATGTCGCCTCCATTGACACACATCGGTAGCTACCAGTTGGATGTCGTAAACCAATTCTCATATCTTGGCTCTATTATCAGTGACAATTTGTCACTTGATTCTGAGATCAATCAGAGGATTGGGAAAGCTACTTTAACCATGGCTAAGCTTGCCAAGCATGTCTGGGCAAACAGTAAACTGACAAGACGAACCAAATTTGCTGTCTATAGAGCATGCGTCCTGAGTACCTTACTCTATGGCAGTGAAACATGGACTACATATACTAGACAAGAGAAGAAGCTTAACAGCTCCCACATGCACTTCCTTTGGCACATCCTTGGCATATGTTGGTCAGATAGGATCACAAACACAGAAGTGCTCCAACATGCAACTTCCCAGCATCTACACGCTACTGAAAGAAAGACGGCTGCGCTAGCTCGGTCATGTGCACCGCATGCAAGACGGATGCATTCCTAAAAACCTACTCTATGGCAAGTTAGCCTCAGGCCAAAGACCTGCTGGACACCTCCAGCTTCACTACAGAGATGTATGCAAGCGAGACTCAAGGGTTCTGGGAATAGACATCGGCAGCTGGGAGGAGATGGACAAGGACCATGCCCGATGGAGTTCAGTACTCAGGAGCATCTTGTGCTCAGCTGAGATGGGCCTTCAAGCTCGGGAGGAAGAAAAACAAATGAGATGCAGGAACCGATGAGCAACAGAGAGCACAGTTTTCCGATGCCCTCATTCTGGCACAATCTGTGGCTCCTGTATCAGACTGCACAGCCACACTGTGGCCTGTGGCTCTTCAAGGTACTGATCCATGCTTGTCTGTGACTGGTGGAAGCCTACTACTCACTCCCCCACTCCTTCCCCCTCTTCCCTTCCCTCCATAAGCTTTTTCTTGTTTCCTTCATGTGAGCTACCTCTCCCCTGTCCACCTCTCCCCTTCCCCCTCCCCTAGTGCATTCCTCTTACCCCTCAACCCTATTTTTAAAATGTTATCATGATTTAGCTAGGTGGCATAGTGGACAAAGCACCAGCCCTATACCCAGGAAGCCCCGAGGACAAATCTGGCCTCAGACATAAGCCACCCCACCCTTTCTTCTCCACAAAAACCAAAAATAAATAAATAAAATAAATGCTTTACAGATATCATCCCTTCATATTCAGTTCATACCTGTGTCATTTGTCTAAATGAATTCTTTTCAGTTACCCTAATACTGAGAAATATCTTATAAGTTAGTAATATTTTCTTCCCATGTAAGAATGTAAACAGTTTAATCTTTCAGTATTGTTCATGATTTATTTTTCCTGTTTACCTTTTTATGCTTCTCTAGTGTCTTGTATTTGAAAGTTAAATTTTCTTTTCAGTTCATGTCTTTTGTTCACAAATGCCTGAAAGTACTCTTTTTCATTTAAGTCCCAGTTCCTTTGCCCTCTGGAATATCATATTCCATGCCCTCCAGTCCTTTAATGTAGATGCCCCTAGATCTTGTTTTAGCCTTATTGGAGCTCCACAGTATTTCAATTCCTTTTTTCTACCTGCTTGTAATATTTTCTCCTTGACCTGGGAGTTCTAGAATTTGACTATAATAATTCTGGAGGTTTTCCTTTTGGGATTCTTTCAGGAGGTGATGGGTGGATTCTTTCAATTTCTATTTTACCTTCTGCTTCTAGACCATCAAGGGCAATTTTTCCTGACAATTTCTTGGAAGATGCTATCAAAAATTTTATTTTGGTCATGGTTTTCAGGTAGTCCAATGATTTTCAAATTTTCTCTCCTAGATCTATTTTCTCGGTCAGCTGTTTTTTCAAGGAGATATTTCATATCACCCTTATTTTTTTATTTATTTGGATTTGCTTTACTGTGTCTTGGTTTCTCATAAAGTCACTAGCTTCCATTTGTTCAATCCTAATTCTTAGGCAATTATTTTCTTCTGAGACTATTTGTGTTTCCTTTTCCATTTGGCTTTTCAAGCTGTTGACTTTTTTCTTATGACTCTCCTGCTTCACTCTCATTTTTCTTTCCATTCTTTCCTCCACCTCGCTAAATCTTCCTTCTATCTCTTTTACTTTCTCTTCAAAGTACCTTTTGAGAACTTCCATGGCCTGAGACCAATTCATATTTTTCTTGGAAGCTTTGAATGTAGGGGCCCTGAGGTTGTTATCCTCTTCTGTGGGTGCACCTAGATCTTTCTTGTCACTAAAGAAACTTTCTATAGTTCTCAACTTTATTTGCTTGCTCATCTTGCTATGTTTTACTTGAATTTTAACTCCCTCTTACAGTGGGGCCCTAATTCTAAGCTATCCTCTCCCAAGCTTCAGAGGGACCTAGGTGTTTTGGTTTGAGGGAGAGCAGGTTTTTCTCTTGCCTGAACTGTTCTCAGGCAAGAAGATAACCTCAAGCTAATTTGCTAATTAACCAGCCAGCAGAATGTATGCTTATTTCTTATTTCTTATGAGGCTGCACCCCTCCACACCTGGGCCTCCTGCTGCTCAAGATTTTTTCCTGGTTCCCTGCTGGGGTGGGATAGCTGAATTCCTCCTTAGGTCCTGCACACAACCCTGCATTTTCTGTGCCCCGCCCCCCATCCCCAGACAGCTCCTCAGCCCTCTTACCCAACTGCAAACTCAGCTCCTAGAAGACACTGTTGCTACAACTGATTCAGAAGCTTGGGGGTAAGTTTCTTCTCTGGTACATCCTGCCTGGGGACTGTGTTGGCATGATTGTGGGTTTGGATTCTTCTTGCAGCCCATTACAGCCCCCTTTAATCCATCTTTGGCTGGAAAATAATCTCCTGCCCATCTTTTTGGGGGTTTTGCTGCTTCAGGAGTTGTTTTATTGCTGTTTTTAGGGTAATTGTGTTTGGAACCCTGTGTATTTAATGTCTTTCCTCAGCCATCTTGGCTCTGCCCCCCTAATCAATAGTGATTTGAAGCATTTTTATAGGGCTATTGATAGATTTGATATCTTCTTTTGAAAACTTCCTTTTCATATCCTTTTACCATTGGTTAACTTGGGAATGGCTCTTATTTTTATAAATTTAACTTAGTTCCATAATATTTTAGAAAACTGTAAAATTTGGGGATATTCCTTCATTCTCTATGGTACCATTTAGGAGAAAATGGACTTTGATTTTTCTCTTTTGAGTCTATTTTTAATTTCCTTTTAGATCATTATTGCTACCCTTGCTTCTTTTTAAATCAGCTAAAGCATAATAAATTCTTCTTCTGCTACTTATATTAATGATCAGTTGTATCTTTCTGTTTCAAGTGTGTCTTTTGTATACAATATGTTATTGCCTTTTAGTTTCAAATCTCTTATGCTTTTCACTTCCTTTTTATGGGTATTTCTCATTTATATCCGATATTATGATTACTTTGTATTTTCCTCCATCTTATTTTACTCTGTTTATCTTTATTTATTTATATTTATTCTGAGTGTCCTCAAAAGTTGGTTTTGCTTTTGACCACTTCCTCTCTTAATCCACTTCTTATTTATCACCCCCTCCCCTTTCAATTATTTCTTTCTCCAGTCATTTCCTTGTTAGGTTTGGTAGGTTTTTATACCCAACTTAATTAACAGATTGTTAATATCTGTAGATATCTCTCTACATAGATATAGAGATATCAACATATCTACGTATAGTTATATCTAAATATGTATAACTATGTAAATATCTATAGATCTATACCTGTCTGTCTGTCCATCTGTCTGTCTGTTCTTCCCTCTTTAAACCAATTGCACTATTGGAATGAGACTAAAATTCAACATTGCTGGCAGTCCCCTCATTTTCCCCATAACTGTAAAAGCTCTCCTTTATACTCCTCTTTTATGTGTAATAGTTTTGCAAATCGTGCCTCATCTTTCTCCCTTTTTTGGAATTCATCTTTCTCACCATTTCATTTTTTGAGATAATTCCCACATAATTGACTCACACTAATGCCCTCTTTCTATGTAGACTCCATCTAACTGCCCTAATAATGATAAAGTTTTTAGGAGTTATATGTATCACATTTTCATATAAGAATGTAAATAATTTAACATTAATGAGTTCCTTATGATTTCTTTTTCATGTTTACCTTTCTATGCTTCTCTTGATTTTTGTGTTTGAATGTCAATTTTTCTATTCATCTCTTGTCTTTTCTTCTCGAATGCTTGAAACTATTTTATTTGATTAAAGATGCCCCCATAGGATTATACTTAGTTTTAGTTTGTCTGAGTAGGTTATACTTGGTTAATCCTAGCTTCTTTGCCTTCTGGAATATCATATTCTAAGCCCTTTACTCCTTTAAGTTGGAAACTGTTAAAGATTGTGCAATCCTGATGATGGCTCCATGATATTTGGGTTTGTTTGTTTGTTTGTTTGTTTGTTTGCTTTTTTTTGTGGGGCAGTGAGGGTTAAGTGACTTGCCCAGAGTCACACAGCTAGTAAGTGTCAAGTGTCTGAGGTCAGATTTGAACTCAGGTACTCCTGATTTGAACTCCAGGGTCAGTGCTTTATCCACTGCGCCATGTAGCTGCCCCCTGCTCCATGATATTTGAATGGTTTCTTTTTAACTACTTGGAATATTTTCTTCTTGATCTGGGAGTATTGGAATTTGGCTATAGCATTCCAGAGAATTTTCATTTTGGAATTACTATCAGGATGTGACTGTAGGATTCTTTCACCTTCTATTTTACCCATTGGTATCAGTATATCAAGACAATTTTCCCTTACAATTTTTTGAGACATGATATTTAGGTTCTTTTTTTTAACCATGTCTTTCAGTTATTCCAATCATTTTTAAATTATCTATGTAGAGTTATGTTCCAGGTCACTTTTACTCCAAGGAGTTATTTCATTTTTTTTCTATTTTTACACTCTTTTGAATTTGTATTTTTTTTAATGTTTCATAGAAATCATTAACTTCTGCTTCCCCAATTCTAATTTGAAAGAAATAATCTTTAGTGAGCTTTTGTACTTTTTTTCCATTTGGCTTATTCTGCTTTATAAGAAGTTCTTTTCTTCAGTGAATTTTATTCCTCTTTTACCAAAAGGCCAATTCTATTTTTTGTTATTATTTTCTTTAGGGTTTTTTTTTTGCCTATTTTACTGAGCTCTTAATTTTCTTTTCAAAATTGACTTATCATTATCATTTAATTTAAGAAAAAATTCCTCTACCACTCTTACTTTGTTTCATTCCATAAATTAACCCATTTATCGTTGGACTATGGACTACATATATTTGATGGAGAAAAGATTTTCCTGGTATTTCAATTATTTTGGTCTTCTGATTTGACTGCAACTGCAGAGGTGGTATTGTAGGATCATGTACCACCAGCCACTGTTTTCATACAGGATCCACAATGCCAAATACCCACAGTTTGTCTCTTCATTTTGGTCTTGGCATGCTGGCTAATTTCAATTTTCTTCACCATTTTTCCGAGAGATGCACCATAACTTATTCCATATTTACCAAAAATTCTGACATTCTTGGTACATTTAGCCATGGTGCCAGTTTCCACCCTGGAGCTTGGAGAGGCCACTCTTGCTTCGTAAAAATAAAACAAAACAACAACATACAAACAAACCAAAAGCTTTACCAGGAATTATTTTTTTTTACTTTTTTTTTAAATGAGGCAATTGGGGTTAAGTGACTTGCCCAGGGTCACACAGCTAGTAAGTGTTAAGTGTTTGAGGCCAGATTTGAACTCAGGTACTCCTGACTCCAGGGCCAGTGCTCTATCCACTGCGCCATCTAGCTGCCCCCTCACCAGGAATTCTTATTGAGTTTGTATCAAATTCCCAGTTTCCTTTGAGGATTTTACTTGTAGTTGTTTTCATGTTGTTTTCTTATTCTGAGTTTATGTTTTTATCTTTACTGCTACTGTAGTAGCTTTTTATGGTGAAGTTCTTTTTTATTGTTGTTCACTCACTTTTTCAGCCTTTTCTTTTTTCGTTTGTTGTTATTGTTGTTTTTGTGAGGCAATGGGGGTTAAATGATTTGCCCAGGGTCACACAGCTAGTAAGTGTCAAGTTTCTGAGGCTGGATTTGAACTCAGGTACTACTGAATCCAGGGCTGGCACCTTATCCACTGTGCCACCTAGTTGCCCCTCAGCCTCTTTCTTGACTTTGAACTTTATGCTAAAGTTGGGTCCTACTTGTCTGTGCTTGGAGAGACACTGTCTCAATCTTTAGGCTTTTTGTGCTGGTTTTTTTTTTTTTTAGCACTAGTTCTGAAGGTTTTCAAGTTTTCCATACTCATAAGGTGGTATAATGTATGGAGAGGTATGGCCACTGCTTTCCCGTTCTGTTCTCATCTTTACTGGCCCCTTGTTTCCTTATAGCCATAATCTCTTGTGCTTCTCTCTGCCTTGGAACTGCACTCAGAATTCCTGCTCACTTATAAATGATCAGAAGAACTCCTCTCCATTCTGTGATTGTGACCTAGAGCTGTGTGTGGGCAATAGAGTTGCCAATTAATACCATCTGTCCCCAGTGCCAGCAAATGTTTCATTTTAATCTCTTTATGATCAGTTTTCTGATCCTCTTATTATCTGGGCTCAGGACTCCCAAAGTTGCTGCTGCCACTGCCATAACTGCCTCTAAATCCCAAATGCTGGTTCTGCAGCCTTGTGTGTTCTATTCAGCCACTACCCATGTTTTTCCTGCCAATCTCCTAAATTGTCTTGGGAAGGAAAAATGTCTCACTCTGATCTTTTGTTGATTCTCTTCCTCTATAGCTTGATTTGAGGGATTATTTTAAAGTTATTTCAATGGGAATGTTGGAAGGATTCAGCTAAGTTGCTCCCTATACTTCTTTATCTTGGCTCTAATCCTAAAAAAATGATTGGGTCAACAAATCATAGAAACAATAAACAATTTCATTAAGGATAATGACAGGGGAAGCTAGGTGGTGCAGTGGTTAGAGTACTGGCCCTGGAGTCAGGAATACCTGAGTTCAAATCTGGCCTTAGACACTTAACACTTACTAGCTGTGTGACCCTGGGCAAGTCACTTAACCCCAATTGTCTCACTAAAAAAAAAAAAAAAAAGATAATGACAACAGTGGTGCAGCTACACGGCACAATGGATAAAAGCACTGGCCCTGGATTCAGTAAGACCTGAATTCAAATGTGACCTTAGACACTTGACACTTACTAGCTGTGTGACCCTTGGCAAGTCACTTAACCCTCATTGCCCCACAAAAAAAAAAAAAAGGAAAAGGAAAAAGAAAAGACAACAATGAAACAATACAGGAAATTTATGAGATTCAGCCAAAGCAGTATTTAGGTGAAATTTTATGTCTCTAATTGCATGCATCAATGAAATAGAGAAAGAATAGATCAATGAAATGGTCATATAAGTAAAAGTATAAGAAGAAATTAAAAATCCCTCATTAAACTCCAAAATAAAATCCCAAAAATCAAAGGAGAGATTAATGCAATTGAAAGCAGGGAGGAAGAAAAAGAACAAGGAGAAGAAGAAGGAGAAGAAGAAGAAGGAGGAGAAGAAGAAGGAGGAGAAGAAGAAAAAGAAGAAGAAGAAGAAATAAAAAGTTGAACTAATAAATTCAACTAAGAATTTGTTTTATGGGAAATAGTTGGTTAATTTTATTAAAAACAAGGAAAGAACACCAACTTACCAGTATAAAAATAAAAATGGAGAATGAACCAATAATGAAGATGAAATTATCGGCCAGTAAAACTGACAATATAAGTGAAATGGATGAAAATTTCAAAAATATAAATTTGACTGATTAATAGAAGAGTAAATAGAATATTTACATGACCCTATCTTAGAAAAAAAAATAAATGAACAAACCATAAATGAAATCCCTGAGAAAAAAATGTCCAGGAAAAGATGGGTTTATACATGAATTCTACCAAACATCTACAGAATTGTTAATCCCAATGCTCTATAAAATATTAAAAAGTAAAACAGGAAAATAAGGAGTCCTACCAAATTCCTTTTGTGGCTCAAGTATTATTTTGATAACAAAACCAGGGAGAAGAAAAACAGAAAAAAAATTATAAACCAGTTTTCCTAATGAATATCTATGTTAAATTTTTAAATAAAATACTAGCAAGGATGTTACAGCAATATACCACAAAGATTATACAGTATGACCAGTGGCAATTTACACCAGGAATGGAAAGGCTGGTTCCATATTAGGAAAACTATGAACATAATTCATTATATATGCAACAAAACACCAAAAAAAAATTATCTCAGTTGATACAGAAAAAGCTTTTGAAAAAACTGCATCACACATTTCTAGTAAAAACATTAAAAGCATAGGAATCAAAAGATTATCTACCTAAAACCAAGAGCAACCACTATTTGCAATGGGATAAACCTAAAATCTTCCCATAAAGATGTAGGGTGAAACAAGGATGTCCATTAGCATCACTATTATTTAATATGATAGTCAAAATGCTAGATATAGCAATAAGATAAAAAGAAATAAAAGAAATAAAAATAGACAATGAGAAAACAAAAACAATAGACTTTTCAGATGATATGATGATATACTTAAAGAACTCTAGAAAATCAACTAAAAATTAGTTGAAACAATTAAGTTTTAGAAAAGTTGTTGATTATAAAATAAATCCACACAAATCATTAACATTTGCTACATTACCAACAATATCCATCAGAAAGAAATACAAAGAAAAATTCAATATATAATAATTACCATAGAAAATATATATGATTCTATCTTAAAGACAACTTTAAGGACTATATAAATACAATTACAAAAAAAACAAAGAAACAAAATCTTTTCCCATAAATAACAAAGAGCTAAACAATTTAAGCAATATTAATTGTTCATAGTTATGCCTACGCAATATATTAAAATAACAATTCTACCTAAATTAATTTACTTTTTCATTACCAAATGAATGAAACTAGCACAGAATTATTTTATGGAGCTAGAAAAATTAATAAAAAATTTCAACTGGAAAATAAAAGATCAAAAATATCAAGGGTATCATTAAAAAAAAAAAGATGTGAAGAACAGCAGATTAGCAGTACCAGATTTTGAACTATGTTACAAAGTTGTAATCATAGAAACAATCTCATAGTGACTAAGAAATAGCATGGTTTATCAGAGGAATTAACTTGGTATACCATGCATGGTAGTAAATGACAATAGTTGTGGGTAAAACCTCACCATTTGACAAAATCTGCTGGGAAAATTGGAAAGCATTTGGCAAAAACTAGGCATAGAGCAATATTTCAACACCATACCACCAAATAAGGGAAAAATGGGTACATTATTTAGAGACAAAGAGTGATGTAAGTAAATTAGAAGATCATAGAAAAAATATTTGCCATATCTATGATAAGGGAAGAGTTTATGATCAAACAAGAGATAAAGATCTTAGGATATAAAATGGATATTTATTTTATTTTTATACGTAAATAGCATTTTATTTTGTCAAATTACATGACAAGATAGATTTTACCAATAATTTTAATAAGATTTTGAATTCCAAATTGTTCCATCTCCCTCCCTCCTCTTCCTGCTCCCAACATAGCAAGCAATCTGATATAGGTTATACATGTTCAATAGTGTTAAACTTATTTCCACATTAGTCATATTGTGAAAGAAGAAAAGAAACGAAAGGGAATAAATGGGGGAAAAAGTGAAAAGAGTATGCTTCTACCTGCATTTAGATTCCAGCAGTTCTTTCTCTGGATGTTGATAATATTTTCCATCTCTAAGAGATAATTTTGATTACATCCATTTTTTAAAATTGTTCAAACAAAAATGACAGCCAAAAATAGAAGGAAGATAGGAAACAAGGGGTGGAGGTAATTACATTATTTTTCTTTCTGACAAAGGTCTAATTTCTCAACTAAGTAGGGCAGTTCAAATTTATAAAAATAAGTAATTTGAGGGGGCAACTAGGTGGTGCAATGGATAAAGCACTGGACCTGGATTCAGGAGGACCTCGATTCAAATCCGGCTTCAGACACTTGAAAATTACTAGCTATGTGACCCTGGGCAAGTCACTTAACCCTCATTGCACCCCACCCCCCCAAAAATATTAATTTGCATATTGGTAAATGGTCAAAAATATGTACCAAAACTTTTCAGAATAAGAAATCAAATGTATCAATGTTCATATGAAGAAAATGCTCTAAATAATTCTTGATTATACATTGGACAATTAAAATGACTCTGAGGTACCACTTTACATCCATGGAACTGACTAAAATGATAGAAAAGAAAATGATGGCAGAGGAGATAAGATGTTGGAAGAGCTAAGATGGTGGAGGAAAGGAAGTGATTCACCTGAGTTCTCCCTAAGATCCTTCCAAATGCCTTCAAATATCACGATAAGAACAGTTCCTGGAGCAACAGAGCCCTCAAAAGGACAGGGTGAGATATTTTTTTCCAGATAAATACAACTTAGAAGGCTGACAAGAAAAGTCTTTTGCACATGGGTGAGAGTGGAGTACAATCCAGCACAGGCTTCTCCAGAACAGCCCCAGGCCCAGCAAACCAGGAACAGGCCTTGTCAACCACTATTAGCAGCAGCAGCAGCAGCAGCTATTTCTGGAACTTAGCCCATAGAGGGTAAAGGGGTTGAACAATTGGTCAGAATGGGTCTTTTTTGCAAGCACTAATGCATAACTCTGTTGTTTTTCCCAAACTCAGATCCAGGTATCAGGCTAAGGTGGTAGTCCCAGGGAGGGAAAAAGAGCACTGGAACACCAGAGCTTACAGCCACAACAGAGATGGACTCCTCATAGTTCCAGGGCAGAAAAGCAGGATTATGGTTGCTTGCTGACCAGAGTATAGGCCAAGAGAATAGTAAACACACCTCTCCTTAAATCATATGACCTTAGAAGAACTGAAAGCTTAAAAATCCCCAGAATTACCTCTGAAAACAGTTGCAAAATCCTCCTGGAACTTGGGACAGTGTGGCCTCTACCCTGGAAGCAGCACCTGACTTAACTAAGTTAAAAGTCAAGAAATAGGATGGAAAAATTAGCAGACAGAAAAATATTGTGACCATAGAAAGTTACTATGGTGACAAGGAAGATCACAATACACTCTCAGAAGAAGATAACAAAGTCAAAGCTCCTAAATACAAAGCTTCCAAAAAAAATATGAATTGGTCTCAGGCCATAGAAGGTCTCTAGAAGGACTTGAAAATAGAGTGAGACAGGTAAAGGGAAAAAATGGAAAGGGAAATGGTAGTGATAAAAGAGAAACAAACAAAAAAGTCAACAGCTTGGTAAAGGATACACACAGAAAACAATAGCAAAGAAAATGATATCTTGAAAAACAGGATGGGCCAAGTGGTGGAGGAGGTACAAAAATCCAATGAGGAAAAGAATGCCTTGAGAAATTGAATTGGCCAAATGGAGAAGGAGGTACAAAAGCTCACTGAAGAAAACAACTCCTTTAAAATTAGGATTGAATAAATGGAAGCTAATGAAAATGAAAATTCAAGAAACAAAGAAAAACCAAAAGAATGAAAAAATAGAAGCCAATGTAAAATATCTCATTGGAAAAAACATCTGAATTTCAAATTAAATCTGGGAGAGATAATTTGAAAATTATTGGACTATCTGAAAACCATAATCAAGAAAAGAGCCTAGACATCATCTTCCATGAAATTGTCAAGGACAACTGCCCTGATATTCTAGAACCAGAGGATAAAATAGAAATTGAAAGAATCCACTGATCAACTCCTGAAAGAGATCCCCAGATAAAGATTCCCAGGAATATTATAGCCAAATTCCAGAGCTCCCAGGTCAAGGAGAAAATATTGTAAACAGCCAGGAAGAAACAATTCAAGTATTATAGAGCCACAGTCAGAATAACACAAGATTTAGCAACTTCTACAAATGATATTCCAGAGGGCAAAGGAACTGAGATTACAAGAAAAAGTCAACTACCCAGCAAAACTTTGTGTAATCCTTCATGGGCAAAAAGGGCATTCAATGAAAGAGAGGAATTTCAGGCATTCTTGATGAAAAGACCTGAATAGAAAATTTTACTTTCAAATACAAAACTCAAGAGAAGCATGAAAAAGGTAAACAGGAAAAAAATCATAAAGGATATTAAAAGGTTAAATTCTTTACAGTCTTACATGAGAAGATGATATTTGTGACTCATGAGTATATTTTCATTATTAAAGACAGTCAGATGGAGTATATATAGACAGAGGGTACTTGTGTGAGTTGAATATGAAGGGATGCTATCTTTAAAAACATAAAAGTAAGGGGTGAAATAGGAATGCAGTGGGAGAAAGGGAAAGTGAGAAGTGGAATAGGGTAAATTATCTCACATATAAGAACCAAGAAAAAGCTTATACTGTGGATGGGGAAGATGGAAGAGGTGCAGGGTATAAGTGAACCTTACTCATCTGAATTGTCTCAAAGAGGGAATAACATACACACTCAATTGGATATAGAAATCCCTTACTCTGCAGGAAAGTAGGTGGGGAAGGGGATGAAGGAGAGTGGTGACAGAAGAGAGGTAAGATTCAGGGAGGAGGCAATCAGGAGCAAAACACTTATGAGTAGGGACAGGGTGAAAGGAGATAGAAAAGAGAGTAAATGGTGTGTGGACAGAATTAGATGGAGGGAAATACACTTAGCAATAGTACCTGTGAAAAAAATTTTGAATCAAATTTGTCTGATAAAAGCCTCATTTGACAAACATATGGAGACTTGAGTCTAATTTATTAAAATAAGTAATTCTCCAATTGATAAAGGCTCAAAATATATGAATAGTTTTCAAATGAAATAATCAAAATTATCTATAGCCATATGAAAAAAAATGCTCTAACTCACTATTGATTAGAAAGATGCAAGTCAAAACAATTCTGGGTTACTACCTCATACCACTTGGATTGGATAAAAGGACAAGAGGAAAATGAAAAATTTTGTAGGGAATATGGGGAAAATGAGACATTAATGTACTGTTGGTGGAGTTGTAAACTGATTCAACCATTCTGTAGAGTAATTTGGAACTATGGCCAAAAGGCTATAAAGCAATGCATACTCTTTGACCTAGGAATGCCACCATTAGGTGGGAATCCAAAAAGAAATAAAAAAAAAATTAAAGGACCTATATGTACAAAAAATTTTTATAATGGATCTTTTCTGGTGTCAAATAACTCAAAATCAAGGGGATGCCCATCAATTGGGGAACGGTGGAACAGACTGTGGCATGTGATTATGAGGAAATACTATTATGCTATAAGAAATGATGAGTAGGATACTCTCAGGAAAACCTAGAAAGACATGAGCTGAGGCAAAGTAAAATGTGCTATGTACAATGTAACAGCAATATTGTGAGATGATCAGCTATGAATCATATAAATCCTGGTTACCTTGCCAATCTGTAAGGGGGGCTTTAAAAGATAACCCAGGTTCGTTAAGCACTATACAGGCTAACAATCTGTGAAGGCCAAATTTAATATAGAAAGAGTTAATTGGGAGGCTACAAACAAAGGGGGACCTCTAGATCCGGAGCCTCTTCTGTATTCCACACTGCCCCCTCCCCAACTGCTTCTCCCAGACTAACAAGAAATGAGATTAAAAAGCCTCCTTTCAATAAAAGCAAAAAACAGGGTTTATTGATGTGGAACAAATTTAGAAATAAGGACAAGGAAAAGCAGGATACAACCTGTAACCTCAGCCACCGGACTCAGCTGCTTCTCTATCTCCCTGCGAGTCTCTCGCCTGCTGCTGTGAACTCTTCCTTCTCTTTCTCATTCACTCCTCTCTCCACATCTGGTCTCCTTGGTCACTCATTCCCTTCTCCCCTCTGCTCCACCCCCCGGTCACGTGCTCTTCTCTACCCATTTCCTTGGTCGCTCGTTCTCTTTCTCTTGCTCGCTCCCCCTCATCAGTACCTCTCTTTCCTTCCTCCTCCTGATTGCCCCTCCTCTCTATCCCTGCTCCAGAATAAAAAAAATCCTTCTCTCACAGGAAACTCAGGCCAACCACCCACACACCCCAAGCTAATATGTTGGAACCCCTAGGGGTGGCACTCAAGGCTCGCTGTCGCATGGGGTTTCCATGCAGGGTGTGTGCAGGGCTTGGGGTTTTCATGCATAGCCCTGGTGTAGGGAGCTGGGTGGGGCATGCCCAAGACTTTCTAATTTTAGCCAAAGATGGGCTCCCAAATCACAAATGATTCTTACAATACCTTGGCTACTTTCAGCAATACAATGATCCAAGACAACTCTAAAGGAATTATAATGAAAAATGCTATCCATCCTCAGAGAAAGAATTGTTGGTGTGTGAATACAGTTTGAAGGATTTTTTTTAAACTTTATTTTTCTTGAGGTTTTTTGTCTGTTTTCTTTCCCAACCTAATATGAAAATGTTTTGCATGACTGCACATTTATAACTTAGAAAAAAAAAGAAAAATGACATGATACTAAAAAAGAAAACAAAATCACTAATGACACAAAAAGAAAAATAGAGACACTAATGCACTGTTTGTGGTACTGTGAACTCATCTGACAATTTGGAACTATGTACAAAAGGCTATAAAACTGTGCATATGTTTTAAAATTTTTGTGATATATAATTAAATTATATCTATATGAAATATAGATATAATGTACACAACACATACATGTATAACATATATAATTTATATTTTCTATGTTATTACATTTAGATATATGTAGATATATTCTAGTACATATAACTTAGTATTTCAATTCCTTCCTTTTATTTTTTTTAAATAGGCAATTTTCTTCATATATATGTTTATATATATATATACACACATATATGTAAATAACTATTTTATAAATAATGTATACATACCTTATACATATATGACAAATTTGTTTAAAAATAATTACTATATAAATAAGATCTAAATAACTAATATATGTACAACATATATATTTATGTGTATATATAGAGTTGCATATATACATCCTGTATCCTTCCAAGCACATCCCCTCCCCCACCTTTTTTTTTTTAGGTTAAACATTTTTATTTATATTTTTCTGTTCCAATCTCTATCCTTCCTTCCCTCTCTCCCCTCCTCCCTTCCCAAGGTGGCAAGCAATCCAATATGAGTTATACATATACGATCATGCAAAATATCACCATATTTGTCACTTAATGAAATAATGTGAAAAATAGCATGCTTCAGTCTGTTCCATCAATAACAGTTTTCTTTGGAGGTGGATAGTATGTTTCATCAATATTCTTTTAGGATTGTTTTGGATTATTGTATTATTGAGAATAGTCAAGTCATTCACAGTTCTTCATCGAACAATATTGCTGTCTCTGTGTACAGTGTTCTCTTTGGTCTGCTCCTTTCCCAATACATAATTTCATACATGTCTTTCCAAGCTTTTTTGAAGTAATCTTGTTTGTCATTTCTTACTGCATAGTAGTATTCCATTATTATCATATACCATAGTTTGTTTAGCCATTCCCCAATTGATGGGCATATTTTCGATTTCCAATTTTTTGACACCACAAAAAGAGCTGTTGTAAATATTTTTGTACAAATAAGTCGTTTTCTCTTTTTGGGGATGTCTTTTGGATATAAACCAAATAGTGGTATTACTTGATCAAAGGGTATGCAAAAATCTATAGCCCTTTGGGCACAGTTCCAAATTGCTCTCCAGAATGGTTTAATCTTTACATAACTCCACCAACAGTGGATTAGTATTCCAGTTTTCCCACAGTCCCTCCAACAACCAACATTTTCCATTCTTGTTATATTTGTCATTCTAATAGGTGTAAGGTGATATTTCATATGCTTTGACCCAGTATTACTAGCACTATGTCAGTCTCCCAAAGGCATAAAAAGGAACAATTTGCACAAAAAATAGTCATTGAAACTCTTTTTTATGGTATCAAAGTACTATAAATTGAAGGAATACCCATCAATTGAGGAATAGAGGAACAAGTTGAGTAGGTGATTGTGATGGAATGCTATTGTGGAATAAAAAAAAATGATGAATAGGATGTCTTCAGAAGAAAAAAACTGGGAAGTTTTATATGAATTGAGACAAAATGAAATGAACAGAACCAAGAGAACACTGTATACAGTAACAGTAATATTTTAATGATGATCCACTGGTAAAGAATCGGCTACTCTGATCAAAACAATTACCCAAGTTAATTCCAAGGGACCCAGGATAAGGAATGCTACTACTGAGAGAGAGAAAGACAGAGAGAGAGAGATAGAGACAGAGACAGAGACAGAGACAGAGACAGAGACAGAGAGAGAAAGAGCAAACTGATGAACTTTGAGTGCAGATTGAAGCATACTTTTCACTTTAGTTTTCTTGGTTTTTGTGTTTTCTCCTACAATGTGATTAATATGGAAATATGTTTTCCATGACAATATTTATAATTAATATCCTATGCTTTTGCCTTCTCAAGAGCTACACAAGGGGCCAAAGAGAGAATTTGGAAATAGAAATTAAAAAGAAAATAAATGTAAAAATTTTTGAAAATGTAATTTGGAAATATTTCACAAAATAAATGAAAATAAAAAGAAAAAAATTTAATGTGAGTGATACGAAGGAGTTGAAAAGTTCACAGATTTTCCTTTATAAACAACAGAAATGTGAATCATATGAAGCCATGATTTTTCTGTCTGTCTGTGTCTCTCTTGTTTTATGTATAATGTGTGTGTGAATGTGTGTGTGTATTTTACTGTAGTAATTCAATCACTGCCCTACATGGCTTTGTGATTTTCTGAACTTTCTGATCATTTCTGCTCATTTTTAATTAATGTTCTTTTCTTTCTTTTCTATCTTTTGTTTTTGCTTCACTTTTCATTTTTTCACTTCTCCTTCCATGAAAATAATTTTAAAGTTCTCCGTTTTAACAGTCATGCAAAATAAATCCATGTCCTTAAAATGCCTCATTTTGTACTATTATTCCATTACCTCTTTGACAGTAGATGAGAACCACTCTTTTGAAGTCATAATTTGTCATTGATCATAGGTCTTATATTTCCCCAATTGTTTTCTTTTAAAATGGGTAGGCATTGTCCAAATTGTTCTACTTCTTACTTCATTCTGCATCAATTTATGAAAAATTCTGACAGGTTTTTTTTTTTTTTTTGGTGGGGGGGTGAGATCCACAAAAGTAGTTTCAAAAAGCTGTTTCAACTTCATCAGCAGTGATCTTTGTTCAGAGAAAGGAACCAAGTATTCCTAAGTAACAAGGATTTTCGTGTGTTCATTGAATAATACAAAATCTTCTTTGACTCTTCCTTCTCTGTCACCATATACATATCCAATCCTATATTCACCATGTATATGTATATGTATATATAATCACCTGGCAAATGTCATCTATTTTATCACAGCAAGAACTCTCAAATCCATCCCATTCACTTCAGTGTAATTGCAATGTCCTTAATTCTGGCCTTTATCATTTTTCACCTGGATTATGGTCAAATCAAGATGTCTGATCTCCTGATTATAGTTTCCCCATACCCACTTTCACCTAACATTTATGTTACTTTAAGAGTAATCTTTCTTTTCTTTTTTTAAAGAGTAATCATTCAAATATATAACTTTGATCAATTAGTCTTCTAATCTAAAGACTTATTGAGTATCAATTGACAATGGAATGGCATTTTTATATATTCCTAATGCAGTATTCAAGACATTTCACAATTTATCTGTATACTTTTCATTTTATGTCACACTACTCTCCACCATGTACTCTGTAATAACATTGGATTATGCTTAATTTCACTTTCTGTTTTCTTTGTGACTTTTCAAATGGTGTCTCCCATTTCTTGAATTAATTCTTGTAATCTGTCTCTAATTCTTGAAATACCTACTTTCCTCCCATTTCTATCTCAAGAATGATCTATTCCATGAACCCTTCTCTGATTTATCCTTCCCCAAGTTTTTAATCGTGCTTTGCCTGAATGATTTCATTTCACTTAGCACATTTTCTCTTGTGCTATAGTCATTTCTATTCATGTCTTTCCCACTTTTAAATTACAAGCTCCTTGAGAACAAGATTGTTGTTTTAATCTAAAATATACATTTGGTGAGACAAGTTCAAAGTCTTGAACTATGTATATGGTTACTAGAAATTTATTTAACTGAAACATTTTATAAGCAGTTGACATGTGAACAATGACCTTTATTTCCTTGTCTTTTTTCTTATTTCTATTTTCATTGGCATTGTTCCCACTTCATTTTCATTTGGTTAGTCAGATTCTGTCAAGGTAGAGCTGTCCAGAAAAGATGAGTTGGTCATAAAAGCGTCATCTTGGATGTTTAAAAAAATGCCTTTTCAGTTCATATGTTTCCCAATGTCTATGATTCATCTATGAGTTGTTTATTTGAAATGGGAGTGGGGGAATCTCATTTTCAAACTAAGAAAGGAAAACTAAGTTGTTTATAGGTAGCAAGACAGAAGAATATATGTACTATAGAAGTTGATATTTATTGGAAACTAGATTTGCAACAGAAAACCATTTAGATTATACTACAATTAAAAATTTGATATTTATAATCTAAACAAGACTCCTTATTTCCTTTGGTGCTTTCTTCATTTTTTTTTGTTTCATTCCTTCTATTCTAGTTAATTTTCAAGAAAACAGAGGGTAATTGCAGTGATCCTGAGGCATCAGAACTTTTCTCAGTTGTTGGATCTCATTGGAAATGCAGACTGTAATGTTTTTCTCTCTAATAGAGGCAATGAAAGATTTCAGTGATGTTGTCAAACTGACTAGTTAGCCATCCAACTCCTTTCATATTCCACACATTTCTTAGCATTGTCATCTCAGATTACTTTATATGAGAAGCATTGTTAAAACAGGGTAATTTGATTGATGTTGAAACAAAATATATAGAGTGATATATCAATATTGGGGATGGAGCAATCTGATTCCAAAGTGACATGATTTCTACAAACATGTTTGCAACACATTTTAATATATTCATGTTAGTCCCTTTAATGGAACAAATCACACATTTTTAGGACTTCTTGGACAGGTATATTTTTGGTTGTTTTCAATGCTAAATGTTAATTCAATTCAATTCTGCAAATTATATATATATATATATATACATATATATATATATATATATACACACACACACATATATATATATAAACATACACATATTTACACACACATATACATACATAGATATGTATATAAACCTTGTATTATATAATTAAACCTAGTATGTATATATGTATATAAACCTATTATTTGCATGGCTTTGCACACTGAGTCAAATACAAAGATGGATAAAGGCACTACCTCCAAAGAAGCCAATCCTACTAGGGAACCTTAATATAATGTAATATAATATAATGTAACATAATATAATATAATATGGAAGTTAAAATAAGAAAAAAGTGACTATTATTGGGTAGGATATGATAAGCTCTGTAAATGAGGTATAGACAAAGTAGTACACAAATTTGGATTTCACTGGATTTTGGAAAAGCAAATAGTACTCACTGACAAGTTGTTCTTGTTAATAACATGGAGTAATTTGGTTATAATATGATATTTGAGTGGCTTTTTGAGCTGTGTTGATAATTAGACTAGGACTCTTATTGAACAGACCAAAGTGCATTTGGAAGTCCCATGCATTTATCTTTCAATCTTGTAGTTTTCAAAATTTATCAGTGACTTAGATAAAGGTACAGATGGAAGGATTATCAAATTAACATGGCTCTGCCTTAGAAGGGATAAAAAAACATATTAAATTACAGAGTATGGATCTTAAAAGATTTTTACAGACTTTAACACTGAACTAAGTCTAAAAAGAGAAAAGTTCCTGATCATGAATATAAATTGCTTCACTGGCCTTCACCTTAAAAAACAAAAACAAAAACAAAACAAAACAGCATAATAATATTGGGAAAGGAAAGGTTTTGATAAAAAACACCTCTTGTGAGAAAGATCTAGAAGTTTTATTGTACTACTAGCTCAATAAGTCAACAGTTTGATATGGCAGTCAAAAATGCAACTATTATCTGAAGTTTCATTAAGAGAGACAGGGTAAAGCAGAGGTACCAAATTCATAGTCTGTAGCCCACAGGGAAAAAGTCTTAAGTGCTATTGGAATCAGATTAAAATGCCATTGGGGGGACAGCTAGGTGGTGCAGTGGATAAAGCACCGATCCTGGATTCAGGAGGACCTGAGTTCAAATCCAGGCTCGGACACTTAACACTTACTAGCTGTGTGACCCTGGGCAAGTCACTTAACGCCAATTGCCTCACCCCCAAAAAATGCAATTGGGAAATGTTTAACAAAATAAATAAAGATGCAATACAACATAGATAATGTTAACTTACAGTTTTCTAAGTCAGTGCTCAGCTGAAGGAATCCATTTCTATTTAAGTTTGACAAAACCAAAGTCAAGAAAAAGAGGAATGATTATCTCACTGCATTTTTCTCAGGTCATGCAATATCTGCAGTTATGGGACCAAAATTTAGAAAGACTACATACAAGTTGGAGTATGTCTTAAGATTAGAAGGGACTGATCATCAGTATATCTCAATACTGACTCTTGAACCATATTTTCCAACTTTTTCCCCATCTTTGTCACAAAGGTCCTCCTTTACACTCAAGTAATAGAGTATCATATTGCATCTTGACTTAATTTTGAGGATATTATTGAGTTCTTTGTAGAATGTCTACCTTCATATATCAATTTTCTACAGGTGATAATAGTGCAAAAACTGAAATTATTTTAATGGTGAAACGATTTTCAAATATCTGTCATGAGCATGTTGATATAAGAAGTTCAAATATCCCATGGAATATTGTTTCTTATTGCTTTAAGATCAACAAAGAATGGTTTTACCTTTCTCTTCACGTAGATTCTGTGAGGTATTCTTGCATTTACTTGCAACTTTTTCTTCGGTGTTTGCATGTAGTGAAAATAATAGATTCATATAATTTAGTAAGTTAGCTATTTGTTAATCAATTATTTGGCCACAGTAACCCACAGAAAGGGTCAAATTCCTGTGTGGCCAACTTCACTTTTGCACTAATTGGTGCTAAAGTAGCAGAAGGGTGGGGGGGAAGAAGGTGTATGAATGACACACTTTTTAAACCATCTAAAACAGCTAAGTAGCTGTTTAAATGTGAGATACTTGTCTAATGATCAATAAGTGGACTTAACATTGGAATAACTGAATCCTATCCTAAACAGACTGCCTAAAATAAATTTCTAAAACTATACACCTATTGCAAGGAATTGGAAATTGATGAGTTGCCCATTAGTTGTGGAATGGCTAAACAACATGTGGCATATGAATGTAATGGAATACTATTGTGCTGTAAGAA
Organism: Dromiciops gliroides; assembly: GCF_019393635.1. Classification (NCBI taxonomy): domain Eukaryota; kingdom Metazoa; phylum Chordata; class Mammalia; order Microbiotheria; family Microbiotheriidae; genus Dromiciops; species Dromiciops gliroides. Next base: position 330,351,750 of record NC_057861.1, on the reverse strand, counting down.
ATGATGTGCAGGCAGATTTCAGAGAAACCTGGAAGGATTTACATGAACTGATGCTGAGTGAGATGGGCAGAACCAGGAGAACATTGGACACATTATCAACATTATGTGTTGATCAACTGTGATAGACTTGGTTCTTCTCAGCAATACACTGGTCCAGGATAGTTCCAAAGGACTAATGATGGAAAATGCTCTCCAAATCCAGGGAATAAAAAGAACTGTGGAATCTAGATGCAGATGTTTCTAATGTTTTTGTTGGTTTTCTTTTTTGAGGTTTTTCCATTTTGCTCTGATTCTTCTTTCACAGCATGACTCTTGCAGAAATATCTTTAATGTGATTTTATATATATATAACCTATATCAGATTATTTGCTGTCTTGGGGAGGGGGGAAGGTGTGGAGGGAGGGAGAAATCTTATAAAAACAAATGTTGAAAACTATCTCTACATGTAACTGGAAAATATGGGGAAAAAAAGTATATACCTGACCATGTAACTCCTCTCCTCCATCACTTTTCACTGACTCCTAATTGCCTCTAAGATGAAATACAAACTCATAAGCCTGTTACTTAAAATACTTCTCAATCTGACTCTAATCTAACTTTCTGGTCTTATTTCACATCATTCTTCAACACATCTTATTCTCCAATAAGACTGGCATAATTCCTATTCACCAAACGTTATTCCATTTTCCTTTTCCTTGACTTTATACTGACTTCTCCCCATATCTATGGTGCCCTTCCTACTCACCTACTCATATTAGAATGTTTAGCTCTTTTCAAAGCTCAGCTCATGTGCTACCTTGTACAGAAAGCCTTGTAGAATTCTGCTATGACTGTTTTATTACATATATACTTATTTGTGTATACATGGTACCGCACCAAATCCAGGAGACTGGATTTTTTTTATTTGTCTCTGTATTCCAAGTGCCTAGACCAGTGCCTTGTATTCAGTAGGAGTTTAAAACACATTTTGGATTATGTTGTTTAAGAAATTACCAAATAATTCCTAGGATTAAACTGCTGTGCCCCTATTCACATTAGTATTGTAAGGTCTCTATATATCTATCCTCTTTTCCATGCTCATACTGTAATCAAGGACTGTTCTTTTCCAGGTGCAAGAATTCTTATTTATGACTCTGGAAATGCCTACCCCAGGTCTAATAGAGGAGAAATAGATACTACTAAAGAAGCCATAAAAAGGATTAGTCCTCCCTTTACTTGAGTATTAGAGAATGGTAAGTGAAGTAGAGACATATGAGTGAAGTTAAGTGAACTGAGGCACTGGAAGTAGAAAAGTGTCTGAACCTAGATTCTTACCCAAGGAATCTGAGATTCCATCTTTGAAATGACTGGAGCTCTGTGCTCCACCATTCCCTTTGGTAATAATGCTGAATATGATTCAGAATTAGCAGCTAAAAATAAGAAAAACAACCAAAGTATACATCTTGGAATGATGACTAACAGACGTGTGGAAATGGCCTACAAATCTTTGAAAAGTACTTGTGTTAAAAAAGTGAAAAGAAAAAAAAATCCTCATAGTGAGGTAAAGTTGTCAGGTGTAAAAGGGACCAACAATTTTCAGGGGAAAACACTTCAATTTAGCCTTTCATGCAAATTTGTAGAAGCAGCTTCTACTGGAGATAGAAATACTCAAAAATAATAATACTCAAACTCAGGCAATGGAGCCTTATTGTACTGGCCATTGGATTGGCTGATCAGAGGATTTCTTTGCCTCTTGTTTTCCTGATGATCCATTTTATTTTTTTCTTTTTATAAATGCATAAATGAACATCTGGTTTTGCTATTCCATGGGGAAATCAAGACATTAATAATTCAGATCACTTCCACAACTCCACTAATAACCTAGGATTCTATAGACAGAACACATTGATATCCACTCAGTGTTGGTCAGCTTTCATATAAACATACCACATGATAACTGACAAATATTCCACTCAGGATGTCCCATAGTCATGAAGCAGGATTCAGGAAGTATGTGGTAAACCAATGGCCCATAACACTTAGGTTATGAACCACACAATCCGTAATCTTGTATGTGATTACATATTGTTTTGTATTGGTCTTTAATTGATTCATGTGTTTATGCATTCTCTATTCAGGAAGACTACATGCCTTTAGATAGAAGGAATTATATCTTCCATATATCTTGGACCCCCATAGACCCTATCCCAACCAATTTCCCAAAGACAATGGTAGTTACTATTACTATTCCTTTCTTCATTTCTCTGGGGAGCCAGCATTGTACAGTAGAAAACAAACAACAGTACTGAATCATGGGTCAGAATACCTGAATTCAAATCCCAGTAATAACATTTCATTCTTGTTTGACTTTGAGTAAAACATGTAACATCTCTGCAATTCATGTTCTTTTTCTATAACAATGAAAGCATTGGATTGGATGCCTTCTAGGCTTTCTTCCAGATCAAAATTCATTAGTCTATGATCTGACAATTAAAATTTTCTTCAGCAATGGGGAAATGTTGGCTTTGTATGGATAAGTGGTACATTGGTTGAATTTCATAGTAGGCCTGTTTACCTATTGTCCTAGTTCTTCCCTCTGCGGCCAAGTACAACATATATAACCCTTCCTTCCCATAATAGTACCTCAGATCCTTGGAGTTTATTACCAGGCACATACTAACCTTGTGTACTGTGTCAAATCACTTACCCTCTTTCAGTATCCTCATTTGGAAACTAATAATAGCATTATTTCACCAGCTTGTGTGTGTGTGTGTGTGTGTGTGTGTGTGAAGATCAAGTGATGTATGCAAAGTGGTTTTATAATAATAAAGCAATATAAATGTTATTTATTATTATTATTATTATTATTAATCTGATTATATAGCATGATGCCTTATCTTCTTAAAGACAACTAAGATTTCTATGATCTTTTAAGGATTACAATGCATTCTACATATATTATCTTTGAAGCTCACAACTTTGTAATGCCAGTAATCTAAGTATTATAACCCCAATTTTACAATGTTATAAATGGGGAAACAGGTTTAGTTAGAATGGTTGTCAGTGGGTCAATATTGGACTTTTGGAATCAGTTCTTCCTGATGTTTAATACAATAGATTTTTATCATTGTGCTTACCTGCCTCAGGGCTTACTTCAGCTTGAGTACATCCTTGCTATTATGAGATATCCAAAACTAAACACATTGCTAAAAATGAGGACTGGCCAGTAAAGAATATAGTGAATTATCACCTTACTTATTTTGGATACACTTTTTTCTCTTTAATGCAGTATAATTTTGGGGATAAGGGTGGGATTGTAATAGTGTTGATGCCTGTGGAGCTCATATTCCACTAAAATTCCAGAATTTTTTTCAATTAAGACCCACTGTTTATTCATTAAATCACATGTGAGGATGAGTAGAAAATCCAAGAAAATCATTAATGAAGGGTCTCCTTTGATTCCATGAACTTCATATATTCATTGATTTAAATCTAGAAGGGGATTTAGAGGCCATCTAGCCAAACTATCTTTTTTTAAACTCTGAAGAAATTGAAACCTAGAGAGTTGAGCAGTCATGGAGTATCTAAGTTCTAAGTTCATTTGAGTCTTAGTGCTTTGCCAGATCACTCTGATGCGTAATTGAACTTGATGTAGTTTCTCTCCTGGACCAAGATGACCAATTTCAGTATTACATGAAGACACTGATTTTTTCTTATATAAGTTAACTTTCATGAGAGTTGGGGGTAGAAAAAGTTGGAATTAGTTTCTTCCAAATACAGGCTGACTTGCAGCTATCCTGAATACTGGCATCTGGGTAAACTTCAGATGATGCTCTGATTTGGTTAAAAAAATAAAAGTCAAACCTGAGGGTCTGTAATTTCTGTAGTTTCAGGGCTTATATTTGCCCAGAGAGAAACCTACTTCTTTCCTAATAAAGTTCTAAATACATGTATATTCACAATCAGATTAGGGTATTTGGAATTTCTGGGCCAAAGAGTTATGTAGGCAAGCTAGATCTGGACTTTATCCTGGGAAGGTAAAGGTGAAAACTTTCTTCCTTCTGCCTCTTGTCCCTTGTAAGCATTGATTCTTGCTGGAACTTCCAAATTCCTTTTTTTATTGGCACTTTTCATAGGGCTTTTTAGCAGAGCCAATTTCTTGGGCAGCCTGGAAATTACTTTTATCATAACCTCATACTCATTCTTCTTCCAGATCCTTGTTTTAAGGTCTTTCATTATTTTCTCTGGGGGATGATCTAAGTTTTATTTGGGGCTATGATATGACTGCATTTCTTCAGTCCTCAGCAAGCAAAAATCATGGTCACTGCCACCAGATTTTTATACCTTTGTTCCTAAAAATTCTGACTTCCTACCTGCACTATTGTGTCATCTTAGACATGAAGCAACCTTTATTTTAGCTACATGTAGCCCTTCCAAGCAAGGTTTTATTCTATCACCAAATGAAGATAGAAGCTGCAGTAGTTACTTAGAGGAAGCTTATAACTTGATGTTAACATGGCAATAAGTGAAAACAATAACAGCTAACAAGGTTGCTTTATAGCAACCTTGCAAAGGAGGTAGTATAATTATTATTGTGCCCATTTTATAGATGAAATAGGCTCAGTGAAATTAAGTGAATTTCCCCCAAAGGTCACATAGCTAGTATTAACATCCAAATTTCTCCTTAATCGTAGTGCAGTGGTCTTTATACTTCTCCAGTCAAAAACAAATTAGAAGTTCAGCAGGAAGAGTCTATTGTATATGGGTAAGAGTGGAGCACAGCCCAGTGTAGGCCATGCCAGCACAGAATTGACCCCAGCAAATCAGGAAAAGATCTTGGCAGCCACTGAATCAGTAGCACAGCAGCTGCTTCTGGAACTCTCATACCACAAATGGTAAGGTATTCAAACAACTGTTGAAAAGGAGATTATGGAGTCTCTTTGCTAGGCAGGACTGAGCAGAGCTCTGTTGTTTTGTCCATATTTGGATCCAGGTCATATTCTTGCATGGTAGTCCCAGGGAGGGGAGGAGCACTAGCACACCAGCGCTTACAGCTACAGTGGAGCTAGACTCCTCATAATTCCAGGGCAGAAAAGCCAGCTTGTGGTCACTCATAGAGAGGAGAGTGGTAAATATACCTCTCCTTAGACCATACCACCTCAGAAAGTTGAAAATTTAACAGGTCCGTAAGAGTGTCTCTGAAAATAGGTGCACAAAATCCATGAAGCTTGGGACAATGCACTGTCCACCCTGGAAGCAGAACTGTGCTTTAACAAAGAGTTAAAAGTCAATACATAGTCTGGGAAGATGAATAAACAACAGAAAATATTCTGACCATAGAAAGTTACTACATTGACAAAGAAGATTACACTGTGAAGATTAGAAATTCAAAGCTTCTACATCCAAAGCCTCGAAGAAAAATACGAATTGGTCACAGCCCATGGAAGAGGCTGCATGGAAAAAAGGCACAAAAATTCACTGAAGAAAAAAAAAAACTCCTTAAAAAGTAATATTGGCCAAGTAGTAAAGGAAGTACAAAAGCTCACTGAAGAAAAAAATTTCTTAAAAATTAGAACTGAACAAATGGAAGCTAATGACTTTATGCGAATTCAAGAAATAAACTAAACCAAAATAATGAAACAAAATAGAAAACAATATGAAATATCTCAGTGGAATAACTGACCTGGAAAATGGATGAAGAGATCATTTAAAATATTAACAGATTACCTGAAAGCCCTGACTTAAAAAAAAAGAGCCTAAACATCGTTTTCCAATAAATTATAAAAGAAAACTGCCCTGATATTCTAGAACCAAAGGGTAAAATAGGAATTGAAAAAATCTACTATTCGCCTCCTGAAAGGAATCCCAAAATGAAAACTCCCAGGAATATTATAACCATTCCATACCTTTCAGGTCAAGGAGAAACTACAGGAAGCAGCCAGAATGAAACAATTAAAGTATTGTGGAGTCACAGTCAGGATAACACAAGATTTAGCAACTTCTACATTAAAGGAGGGAAGGGCTTGGAATATGATATTCTGGAGGGCAAAAGAACTAAGAATCATCTACACAGCAAAACTGAGTATAATCCTTCAATGGGAGAAATGAACATTAACAGAAAATGAGGGGACAGCTAGGTCATGCAGTGGATAGAGCACTGGCCCTGGATTCAGGAGGGCCTGAGTTCAAATCCAGCCTCAGACACTTAACACTTACTAGCTGTGTGACCCTGGGCAAGTCACTTAACCCCAATTGCATCACAAAAAAGTGAGGACATTCAAGCATGTTTGATGAAAATACCAGAACTTAATAGAAAATTTGACTTTCAAATAAAAGATTCAAGAGAAACATAAAAAGGTAAACCAAAAAGAAAAAGCATAAGGGATTTAATAAGGTTAAACTCTTTATATTTCAACATTGGAAGATGATACTTGTAACTCCTAAGAATTTTCTTTTTATTAGGGCAGATAGAAGGAGTATATATAAATAAAGGGGACAGGTGTGCATTGAATATGAAGGGATATCTAAAAAAAAATTAAGGGCTATGAGAGACATTTACTGAGATAAAAGGAAAGGGTAAGGTAAAATGGAGTAAATTATCTCACTTTAAAAAGGCAAGAAAAAGCTCGTACAGAAGAGAAGATGAGATAGATGAGGGGGGGAGTAAGTGAACCTTACTTTCATCAGAATTGGCTCAAAGAGGACCTACTGCAGACACTGAATTGGATCGAGAAATCTGTATAACCCTATAGGAAAGTATGAGGGAGAGTAAGAGAAAGGGAGAGAGAGATAGAAGGGGGGCATGTTGGGAGAGGGGTAGTGGAATTTCTCAGTGGAATAACTGACTTTTGAGAAGGGACAGTTTGAATGGATAGACAGAATAGAATAAATGGGGCAGAGGAATAGGATGGAGGGAAATAGAGTTAGCAGTAGTAACTGTTAAAAAGATTTTGAAGTAAGTTTCATTGATAAAGGTCTCACTTCTTAAACATATAGAAAACAGAATCAAATTTATAAAAATAAGTCATTCCCGAATTGATTAATGATTAAAAGATATGAACAGTTTTCAGATGAAATAATCAAAATTTTATATATATACATATGAAAAAATGCTCTCACTATTGATTAGATAAATACAAGTTAAAACAATTCTGAGACAAGTACCTATTAGATTGGGTAATAGGACAGAAAAAGAAAATGACAAATGTTGGAGGGAATGTGGTAAAGAAGAGATATTAATGTACTGTGGGTAGAGTTGTGGACTGATTCTACTATTCTGTTGAACAATTTCGAACTATGCCCAAAGAGTTATAAAACCATGCATACTGTTTGACCCAACAAAACAACTACTAGATCTGTGTCCAAAAAGAGATGAGAAACAAAAAGGGAAAAGGATTCCCATGTACAAAATTATTTATAGCAGCTCTTTTCTCATGGCAAAGAATTGGAAATTGAGGAAATGGCCATCAATTGGGGAATGGATGAATAAATTATGGCATGTGATTCCGATGATATACTATCTTGCTATAAGAATTGATAAGCAGGATGCTCACAGAAAAACCTGGAAAGAATTAATTGGGCTGGTGCAAAGTGAAATGTACTGTGTACAAAGTAACAACAATATTGTAAGATGATTAACTCTGAATAACTTAGCTGTTCTCAGTAATAAAATGATCCAAGAAAACTCTGAAGAACTTATGATGAAAATGTTATGCATCCCCAAAGAAAGAACTAATGGTGTCTGAATACAGATTGAAGCAAGCTTTTTTTAAACTTTCTTTTTCTTGAGAATTTTTTGGTCTATATTTTCTTTCACAACATTACTAATATGGAGATGTTTAGCATGACTACACATGTATAACCTGTATCAAATTGTTTGTCTTCTCAGTTGGGGTGTATGGAGAGGGAAGAACAGGGAGAAATTAGAACTCAAGGTTTTAAAAGCAAATGTTAAAAATTGTTTTTTATGGGGCAGCTAGGTGGCACAGTGCATAGAGCACCAGCCCTGGATTAAAGAGGACCCGAGTTAAAAAAAAATCCAGCCTCAGACACTTGACACTTACTAGCTGTGTGACTCTGGGCAAATCATTTAGCCCTCACTGCCCCGCAAAAAAAAACAATAAATAAATTATATATATATATATATATATATATATATATATAATTTTACATGTATCTATAGAAAAATAAAATACTAAATAATAGTAGACCCAAAATTTTTTTAAAAAGGATGTTTGAAGAGTTAGTGAGTTCTGTCACTGGAAATTGTAAAGAATATTTTATTGATTCTTTTTAAAGATGTCACTGTGACTTCCAACTACCTGCTACACACACACACACACACACACACACACACACACACACACTTCTCAACAGTTCATCAAACTAAACTAACCCATCAACCATATTTGACTGTATATGTAGCATTTTATACTACTACTATTTTTCCATTTTTAATTGGAAACAAGCTTCAAGAGTCACCTGGATTCAAGACCAGAAATTACATTAATCTAAATTCTGGTGTTTTTTGGTGTTGTTTTCCTTTACATTGTTGTGGTCATTGTAGATAATTTTCTCCTTATATCCTTTTCTTTTCCTTTTCTTTTCTTTTCTTTTCTTTTCTTTTCTTTTCTTTTCTTTTCTTTTTTTTTTTTTGCGGGGGCAATGGGGGTTAAGTGACTTGCCCAGGGTCACACAGCTAGTAAGTGTTAAGTGTTTGAGGCCATATTTGAACTCAGGTACTCCTGACTCCAGGGCCAGTGCTCTATCCACTGCGCCATCTAGCTGCCCCCTATCCTTTTATTTTTAATTGATTTTAGTTGATTTTATTTTTTTATTTTTTTGCAGAGCAATGAGGGTTAAGTGACTTGTCCTTCTGAATCCAGGGCCAGTGCTTTTTCTACTGTGCCACCTATCTGCTCCCTACTTATATCCTTTTTTAGGTTTAAATCAATTTCTCCAGTTCCCCAGAATTCCTCCAATATGCCATCACATATATTTCATTAAGTTGATGTAAAATAATTTATTCAATCATTCACCAATTTATGAACACATTTTATTTCTTTGTTATTGATGGTATTGTTTTTCCTACCTCATAAGTGCTCCTATGAATAATTTTCAGTACATAAGTCCTTGAGAGATAATGTTATATAGTGGGGGGGGGGGAACCAGCTTTGTAGTTATGAAGACACAGTCTCAAGTGCTGCCTCCAGCACATACTGGCTGTCTAGCACTAGCTAAGTCATTTATTAAGTTATTTTTTGCCATACAACCCTCTAAAACTTGTAAAGTTACAAAACATTTGCTAATATGCATTGGTAAAAAAGAGTTTTCTTATTCAGAGGCCCCTATGTCAATGTAATTACAGGTGGTAGCAGGCATAGGATGTTCCCAAATGAATTTAATCTCTTTGGGTATAGTCCAATGGAAATAAGTAGTATAGTGACATTTCTCAAATATTTCCTAATAATTTTTCAGAATAATTGGGCAAATGTTCACCTTAATCCATACCGTATTATTGGCTTTGTCTTTATAAAGCTCCTCTAATGCTGATTGTATCTATCTTTACCATCATTGTCAATATGATGATTGTGAGGTAAAATCTCAGTTTTGTTATATTAACATTATTCTTATTATTACCAATTTGAAACTTTAAAAAATATGGTTGTTGATAGCTTTCACTTCTTTTTAAAAATGTTTATATCAGTTTTCTATTCCTCTGTTTGTGAGTTACCCTGTAATTTTATATTTGAGACTTTGGTTATCTTCAAACAGAAATGAGATTTTTCACTAGGAGATTTTTCATGGAAGATTCCTATTCAGATATAGGTTAGACTAGATGACCAATGAGTTTCCTTCCATCTAGGAGATCCCATCATTTCATGATTATTTTTTGGTGAAGATAGAGAACAATGTACTGATGGTGACAAGAATCTTCAAGGAAGAAAGAGAAATTCCTTTAGGTGTAATACTAATACTGTACAAAAAGAGGGAAGCAGGAGGAGATGGATAAATGAAATAAATACTTAGAAGATCAAGATTTGTGTAAAGGTTTAAGTTGTAATTGTTCTATAAAGTGGAGCTTCATGCCAGTTTTTATGGAGGCCTTTAATACCAAATGACATTACTTTGTCCTTTCTCCACCTGTGTAACTGGAAAAACATAGTGGTTATTTGCCTTATTCTGATCCTCTCCTCCTACACTCATTTCCTCTTTGAATTTGCTCTCAGTGTTCTAATTTACCAAGCTGTAACAATCTGGGGATTCACAGTTAAGGAGTCCAACATTCAATATTGGTTATAAACATGAAATTATAAAGTTATGGAGGATTATCTTTTTTTTTTATTATGTGAGGCAATTGGGGTTAAGTGACTTGCCCAGGGTCACACAGCTAGTAAGTGTTAAGTGTCTGAGGCCAGCTTTGAACTCAGGTCCTCCTGACTCCAGGGCCAGTGCTCTATCCACTGCGTCACCTAGCTGCCCCGAGGATTATCTGTGATGATCCAGCTTTCCTACTTCATGATCCTTTCCCCTTTGTGCTCAAAGTCTTACTCACATCTTCAGTAACAAATTCTCTATTATCCTCCTCCATCATCATGAACATCATCTTGCTTTCATATCCAAACCTTCATACACACATAAGTTTAAATGACTGGACACAGATCAATGTCTGATCTGGACTTAAAAAGGTTTCAAAGCCATAAACTGAGGTAATAGAAGCCTGTGGGGAGAATTTCAGGTATAATAGTATAGATAGGAAAATGATTTTGTGGAAAGAATTTTCTTATTTTTCTATAATCCTTAACAATAAAAAAAAAATTTGGAAAGCTTTGAAGGAACCCAGAGTACAGAAGGAAAGTGATTTCAAGATGCTATCTATATTTTAGGAATACCCCCCAACTACCTTTTATCTTTCATTTCAGTGATCCTACAGCACTGTGAAACATAAACTCAAAGAATTTTAGCAAGAGACAGCAATTTAGAGCTCACGTAATCTAAGATTTTCTTTCTTTTTTCTTTAGATCCAGAAACTGACAGTGAAAGATTGTAAGTGATGCAGTAATGTTAGGATCAGGGTGGATTATATATTTTCTTATGTAACAATGCCCATCTTGTTTCTCCTGAGACCAAGGGAAATGTAGCAATCTTTCCATGAAAGGGCCCCTCTTAGCATTGGACCAATGTACACTAATCTGGGTTCATTTCCTGTGCAACCTGGCCTCCAAAGTGAACAGCTAGTCTCTTTGTATCATATACTCTTTGCTTCTTCAGGTGCCATCCCCCATACCCCAGGAAAATTTCCTTAATTTTTAATATTTTCTCATGTATAGGATATTACATGAAAGGAGGGAAAAGAAAAGAACTTAATGTACAGAGTAAATAAGATATAGGACAGTTATTTATTTCCTCACCACACAGAAGAAATGCTTACTTAAAAGACTCACAAGAGCATGTTGACAGAAACTGTTAAACAAGGAACATAACTAATGTAATTTCCGATTATACTCTCCTGAGAGGTTGTTACTTAAACTTCAGAACATGATTCAGTTTGTGGTACTACTAAATAGGTATTTTACATTCTACCTTGACTCATCACTGTTTAAAAAATTCCCTCCAAGTCCATGTCATCTGTCAAGCAAAACCAGAAGTGAGATTCATCTTACTGTTGATTATCTACTCCAATGGAGGACCTTCTCCTGCTGCCAACTAGCTCCAGCTGTGTGACCCAGGAGCTCCAACATCTCAAGCTCAGATGGCTTTCTCCAAGGCTTGAAATCCATGTCAGGATCAACATTCATTTACCTATGCCTAGAAAAGAAACACAAAATGGAAAAAGCAAACTGCTTGCACCACAATTCAGGAGAAGAGAAAAAGTCAGAAGCTATGTCTCCATTTTATCTGATGCACCATCCTGACCCATTGCTTCTATCACAAGGTGAATATAGGACTAACGGACTTCCCAATCTTTCCATCATTGTTTTGTTTTGTGGGGCAATGAGGGTTAAGTGACTTGTCCAGGGTCACACAGCCAGTGTCAAGTGTCTGAGGCTAGATTTGAACTCAGGTCCTCCTGAATCTAAGGCCAGTGCTTTATCCACTGTGCCACCTAGCTGCCCTTTCTTTCCATCATTGTTACAAAGCATCAAGCTCTTTCAGCACTAGGTCACATGATTCCCCTGTAGCTACCAGGATACAGGCTCAGCATTTCATGATGCATGTATTAGTCTCAGGGAAAAAAACAAAATCAAAACAAAATCAACTAGGCTTACTGATTAGCCCCCTTTATATTATATTATTCTTCAATTCTTTTCTATGCCTTACTCTTATTTCTCCAAGTAGCACTCAAATTTCTGAGAGGAGAGATACTTATATTCTCCCATTTATTCCATAGTATCTAATAAAATTCTGAACAGAGAAAAGGAGCTCAGGAAATATTGGTTAATTCCTTCATTGTCCTCCATTAATCATACCTATAACATTCCCTCATATATAGAGACAAAGCTGCTATAATTGAATTGACTTTCAATGATCCTATATCATCAATCAAATACGCATTTAAATGCCTACTACTTTCTAGACACTGGGGATACAAAGACCAAAAAAAAAAAAGAGTCTCTTACCTCAAGGAGCTTACATTCTACCAGAAAAGCAATATGTACATTTAAAAATTAAACAAAAAAAAAGATAAATGCAAAGTATGGATTTATATCAAAGTTGGTAACTAAGGTGGGTTATGTGGGAAAGGAGGACTTCTAAGAGGCACAGGGGGTGGAGAAAAAGTACCTTCTGAGCCTCAAGGACAATTATTCCATATAGGAGAAGTATAAACAGCACATATTGGAGATGAAGTGTCACATTAGTGGAAAAATAAGAGAGCCAGTTTGACTGGACTGTGGAGTGTGAGAAGGCAAGTAACATATACAAAGGCTGGACAGGTAGGTTGTAGCTAGATTGTGAAGGACTTTAAAAGACAAATAGAGAAATTCATATTTAATGCTAGAGGCAATATGGAACCATTGGTGTTGAAGTTATATAAGGGTGACAGAAAGATATACATACTAAGAAAATCACTTTGGCATCTTTCTGAGAGTTGAATTTAAAATTTAAAAGAAAAAGAGGAAGACCAATTAGAAGGCTCTTACCATAATCCAAGCAAGATATAAAAGAATGTTAATTAAGGTGATAGCCATATGAATAGAAGGAAAGAACCCTGATATAATGAAATAAATGATAGCCTTGCTTCAATAAATTAAAGTCTGCAGGAGGGTCGAGCTCTGAATGCTTAGGTGTTCTTGGACAGGAAGGGTAGACCCAGAAAATGTTTTGTTGTTGTTTGTCCTTCATTTTTGAAAAAGACTGTGACATTTGTAGGTGATGTCTTGATGTGCACTGAATTGGATTTAAGTGAGGAAGGGTTGTGCAAAGTCAACAACTTCACTCTCTCCTCCAGAGCCATGCGGCTCCAGTGAGTGGCAAGACATATATCAGAATGATTGGAGATGGCCCCCGATGTTTAAGGCAATTAGGGTTAAGTGGCTTGTCCAGGGTCACACAGCTAATGTGTCTGAAGTGAGATTTGAACTCAGCTTTTCTTGACTCCAGGGATAGTGCTTTTATCCACAGTGCTAGCTCATTGCCCCTACCTAGAAAATGAGGTATTTAAGGTTGGTACCTGTTTGAGCAATGCTGAAAATTAAGTTCAGCTATGATACCAAACTTTACCTAATTCATATTTGGGTCTAGGACTAAGTCTTTTCTCCATATCTAAAATGGTGAACAGTATACCATTAATTCTGCATATTATTTTTGATTTAGTAATTACTCCCTCCCTCCCCTGCAACTCCACATAACCAAACTCCACTTTTCCTGAGGTTTGCTGATTCAACAATAGGCCTGAACTCTCAAGCTTAAGTGGTGTTTTTTTAACTTGCTTTAATGGAAAGATTTGTAATTCCTGTAAGAAATGAATCATTAATTCTGCCATGACATTATATATGAAATCTACCCAGGAGCTCCCAAACACTCTCCAATTCAGAGGAATCTAAAGTTCAGCAAACCAGGCTGATGTAGTATTATATTTGCCCTTTAAAAAAGGTCAGAATATTGTTCAATTGATGCCAACATCCGTGAACTAAATGAAAGAGGGTCTGAGAAGATTGGTTGTAGTTAAGGGTTTACTGAATTCATGAGGCTCTTTAGTCAGTATAAAATAAAATTTCCCATGCAATTCCCTAGAAAGTAAATCCTAGTAGTCCTTTGGTAGTGGATATGAGCAACAGGAGTGATTGTTTTCATTGAATTTGAGTTAACATGCATATTATTAAACTGCTCTATTTTTTGTTGGTGTTGGTGGTTTTTGTTTGTTTGTTTGAAGTATATTACCTATTAATCTTTTTTCCAAGCATATATATTGGGATAGAGGTATTTGCTTTATGGGTTGAAGACTGTGACAAAATTTGGTTCAGCATTCAAGCCACTTAGAGATGTGTGGTTGGGGTGAAATAGGTTTCACAGAAATTTTGATTCTATGGCTCGATGCTTTTGGTAAAGAAAAAACATCTACAATTTTTGGCTTACTGGGTAGGGGTGGTTTCTCTGTCAGTGGAAAAACAGTATGATATGATGTAAACATCTGAATTTTGAGGCAGAAAATTTTGATTCAAATTGTCATCTCTTCTATATGTTTTAAAAAATATAACTTCTTTGAGTTTGGGGTCATTCATCTTTAAAATTAGGTTAATAATACTCTGAGAGGTTGAATTGCACAGTAGACAGAATACTGGCCTCTGTCAGCAAAATTCCCCAAATTAGTTGTGGTAGGGAGGTCATGAATGGTGGGGAAGGCCTTCACCATCAGAGTTGCTCTCATCTATGATGATTGCAAGGGCTAAGTTGGAAGGAGGGCCAGTGACCTGAAGGCCCCTGCTATGCCTAGGGTTCTGTAAGATGAGGGTGCTAATTAAAATAAAACCCAAGTTTTCCTGTAGCCCTAAATCCTATTACTACTTCATAGGAAAAGCAGAAGGAAAAGTGGTGTGTAATAGTTTACTTTCTTTGACCCATCAATCCAAGCAGTAGGTCTTTGCTTTGCTTTTCTCTTTTCTTTCCCCAAATCCTTTCCCCTTTTTAAGAGCCACTTTTTTGTTCTTGAAATTTTTCTTAAGTCTCAGTTCGTATATTTAAAGGTCTGTGACTTTTAAAACTATTGTTATTTGTCTTCATTTGTGTCCCCTCACTTTCATTCTTGAAACATGAACTTTTAAAATTTGAGCCAATCACTCCAGTCCCCTTGTAAATATAAAGTTGTTTTAGGTACCACCCTCTTTTTTTTTATGTATGAGGTATTTTATTTTTTCCATTACATGTAAAGATAGTTCTCAACTTTTGTTTATACATGCTTTACAATTTCAGATTTTTCTCCCTCCCACCCCTCCCTCCCCCCTCCCCTAGACAGCAGGTAATCTGATATAGGTTATATAGATAGATAGATAGATAGATAGATAGATAGATAGATAGATAGATAGATAGATAGATATACATATACATATAGATATATATATATACACACACATATATATACACATAATAACATTAATCCTATTTCTGCATTAATCCTGTTACAAGAGAAAGAATCAGAGCAGTGATGCAAAACCTCAAAATAGAAAGAAAAAAAACCCAACAGCACCTAAAACAAAAGAAATAATATGGTTCAATCAGCATCTATACTCCACAGTTCTTTCTTTCTTTTTTTTTCTTGGATTTGGAGATCCTCTTCTATCATGAGTTCCCTGGAACTCTTCTGTACCATTGCATTGGTGAGATGAATATAGTCCATCACAGTAGGTCAACACTCAATGTTGATGATACTGTGTACAATGTTCTTCTGGTTCTGCTCATCTCACTCATCATCAGCTCATGCAAGACCCTCCAGGTTTCTCTGAACTCTTCCTGCTCATCATTTCTTACAGCACAATAGTATTCCATTGTATTCATATACCACAACTTGTCCAGCCATTCCCCAATTGATGGGCACCCCCTCAACTTCCAATTCTTTGCTACCACGTAAAGAGCAGCTATAAATATTTTTGTACATGTGGGTCCCTTTCCCCCTTCCATGATTTCTTTGGGCAAAAGACCTAAAAGTGGGATTGCTGGGTCAAAGGGTATGCACAGCTTTATTGCCCTTTGGGCATAATTCCAAATTGCTTTCCAGAATGGTTGGATCAGCTCACAGTTCCACCAACAATGCATTAGTGTTCCAATTTTCCCACAGCCTCTCCAACATTTATTATCTTCCTTTTTTGTCATTTTAGCCAATCTGATAGGTGTCAGGTGGAGGTACCACCCTCTTTGATATTTTCCTCTTTGGAATCAAGTTCGACTCTCTTCAGAGACACTCAGGGTCGTACAATCAGTTGTGATTAAATCCTAATGTGAGGGATCATTAGAAGAGTAGGTTCAGGTTGAGGAGAAAATGGTTGCAGCTCAATGTTACTCCATTTCTTAAGTTTAGGTGAAGTTCTGGGACCAAGTAACTTCCCATTAATTGATAACAGTATTAAGGAACTAATGAGCAGGGAGCTGTAAAAGAAAATGCATCGAAATAGTAAAATTCAGAGACCTTCATAATTTCCATACAGGAAAAAAAACAAGATTTTGTGGACTGGGCAAAGAGACTCAGAGATTAGAAATAGACTGGGACAAGTGCAAGTGGGAGTGAGTGTGTAGTACCTTTGCTATAAGAAAAACTAGGCAAAAACCTTAAAGCAGTAAATAAGTGTGATTATCAACTCTAAACTTAAATATTAGATGGGTTGTCTTATAGAAGAACAACTAGATTTATTCTGTTTGAAGGCAGATGCTGAGAGTCAAAACAATGCGTAAAAGCCATAAAGTGGCAGGTCTTAAATTAATATAAATAAGATTGTCCTAAACATTAGAGCTGATTGAAAATGGAACAAATTCACTTAAGAGGTGCTGTTTTTCTCTAAAATGGATATAATCAAACAAAAGCTGAATGACTACTTATCAGGGGTTTTGTAGAGATGATTCAAAGAGGTGGACTAGATTATCTCATAGGTCCATGCCACATCTGAGATTCATGATTCAGGAGTCTGGAATGTAGAAAATCTGAGTTCTTATCCTGGTTCTAGTACTATGCAATCATGTTACTGTGGGAAAGATAACATAACCTTGTGAAGCCTGAGTATACTCTTTTATAAGTTCATTAGTCTGGTTAGTATATAATA
Organism: Dromiciops gliroides; assembly: GCF_019393635.1. Lineage (NCBI taxonomy): Eukaryota > Metazoa > Chordata > Mammalia > Microbiotheria > Microbiotheriidae > Dromiciops > Dromiciops gliroides. Next base: position 330,334,522 of record NC_057861.1, on the reverse strand, counting down.
AAGTTCCTATTCTAAAAATATTATAAATCATAGAGGACATATAAACTGTTCCAGAGAAGAGATGGAGTTTATAGGATCAGAGGTTGAAGACTAGAGGAACATTAAAGGTCATTGAGTCCAATCCCTTCATTTACAGATTAGGAAGCAGAACTCCATAAAGGTCATGTGACTTACTGAATTATATACCTCAGTAATTGTATGGGAATGAATTTCTTTTTCTTTTTCTTTCTTTTCTTTGTGGGGCAATGAGGGTTAAGTGACTTGCCCAGGGTCACACAGCTAGTAAGGGTAAAGTGTCTGAGGCTGGATTTGAACTCAAATCCTCCTGAATCCAGGGCTGGTGCTTTATCTACTGCACCACCTAGTTGCCCTCTGGGAATAGGATTTGAACAGATGTCATTTTACTTCCTGGTCCAGCATTCTATCTGTAGCATCGTGTTTTCTCTGCTTTATACAAATTGACTAAAATATATTATCCCTTTTCCACGAAAAGCACAAGTTAAGGGGGAACAAAAACAACATTCATTAAATCATTGAGAGAATAGAAGAGTGAAATGTGAACATAGATTTATTTAACAAATTCGAGATTTGAAATACTAAGTAACTCTACAGGAAACTTGAAAGAGGACAAAGCAATGAAAGTGTTGTACACAGTAGGAAGAAAATGTTATATCAATACATATTGAGATATTCCAAAGAAGGCCTTTACCAGGTTCCCTAGCAACTAATATCTCTTATTATATATTATCTTCCATTTGTCCCCTATAAATCTTGTATGTATCTATTTGTTTAGATGGCCTCTCCCTCACAATGTGAGCACCTTGAAGACAAAACAGTTTTCTGCCTTTTCTTTGTATTCCTAGCATTCAGTATGGTATCTGGCACATACTGAATGCGTGTTCACTAACCTATGAGTTCATCAACATGGGTATTCACTCTAATGATACAGAACAAAACCCCTCGGCACCTACCCAACATATATGACTCTTATTCATATGCTCCTCTGAGATCACAGTCCAAAATACTTCCTTGAATTTTCTTCCTATCCAGAAGATATTAATGTGGCACATAGGCAGCACATTTGTTATTCCATATTTGGGACAAGATTACTGTATTTATTTGATGCCATTCTTTGTCTCATTTCTCCTTTCTGATTCCTTGTTCATAATGTGTAGCAGCTTTCATCATGTACCTCTCTATTTCCCTTTGGTGATCTTCAATTTCAATTATTTTGAGACTCCTACTTTTCCATTATATGAAGCCATACAACATCACCAAGGAATGTTGATATTAAAAAAAGATAAATCTTTGCTCCAAAGAGAACCTTGGAGTCATTAAAGCATTGCAAGTTCCTAAACTCAACCTAAGCCTATTTTCTTCCTCTCCAAATCTGGGATAGCTTCATTCTCCTTTTCATTGACTTAGAAATGTACACACACACACACACACACACACACACACACACACACACAAATGGGTAAGATCTTTAGTTCTCCATCCAACTGCATGTCATAATCTACACAAAATAAATGCAAGAATTGATGGTTAAATAAAGCATTAAACATTTAATTTGTATAAAGAACAATGCTAAGCATCATAGATACAATTGAAAAGCAAGACAAGCCCTTCTTACAAGGAGAGCACTTTTTAATGGGGGAGACAACACATATAAGACATTTTACTTGCAAATCATATGAAAAGGTGTTATGGTCATTAAGTTGCAGTAGTGACACACTTGGCAATGAACTTTATTTAATGTCATTTCAACTGATAAAATCACATTATTTCACAAGTTGAAGTATTTGACAGTAACAAGGATGTGGGTGGTGACAATGTTCTTTACTTTTCATCAGTAGATGTTGCTGTTAAGGTGGCGGGTTTTTAATCATCTGCAGAAGTAGTTGCTTAGTTCTATGTCACTGGACATTGCTTTGTAAAATAATGGCATTCTTCATACCTTTAAATAGTAAAACCATTGAATAATTATGGATCTCCAAATTTAGGACATTCTCCAATACTCAGAAAATTGAGGCAGTTAACACATTGTCATTTCTAAACAGCAATATCATAAAGATCTCACTATGTATAAGGAATTCTTCAGTGTATCATTGTATTACTTCTGTGACAGTGGCAAATACCTTAGATGAACATATTTTCATGTTTTATTTTTTCTTGTTTTATATGTGTGTATGTGTATATATATGTATATATATATATATAGAGAGAGAGACAGAGAGACAGAGAGAGACAGAGACAGAGTCAGAGAAACAGAGACAGAGACAGACAGACACAAACAGACACAGAGAGAGGGACAGAGACAGATAGAGAGACAGAAAGACAGAGAAAGAAATGTAATATACTTTAGACATGCATTGGACATACCTACTCTGAGAAGAACCTTTAAATAATTATTTTTCTCTATGGAAACAAGTTAATTTTATAATAAAATTATTTTATTCATATGCTTGGCAGCTAATTGCCCTGTGATAAAAATGTGAACCTTCACTTCCAAAATTCTTGCCAATTTCTAACATCTTCATCTAGGATGCTTAAAGCGTGGTGTGTGTGTGTGTGCACATGCATGTGCTTGTGTGTGTAGGATATATTTAAATGTTTCAATAGAGGACAAACAGGAATATGAATTAATGGTCATTGATGATCTTGTGGTTGACATTTTTAACCATAATATGATCTAAGGTTTCTCCATGACCTTGATCCCTTCTTAACCTTCAGATACATTGAGAATCAATCCCTCAATACCTTTATAACTGTTTCCCTTCTGCCAAGAACTTTGGTTATATTAAGTCTGCTTTAACTTCTCTACTTTTTTAATGTTATTTCTTCTTCCTATTGAAATCTATTTGGAAATGTGCTATAAGAACAAGCATTTGGTGGCTCCATTTTCCTTAATGATAAAAGGCATTTTTTTTTCAATCACTGCAGATCTTTGCCATCTTTTTTTTTTTGTTATCCCCTTCTAATTTCACACTTCAATGTCTTTGAGAAGATTTTCCTTATTTAAGACCCACATCAATATTTCTAGAAAATTGTTTTCTTTAAGATTTCTGGCAATTTTTGGAGGTGATACTCCTCACAATCCCTTAACATTCTTTAAGATTTTATAAGCAAGTTTGTATTCTAAATATATATTGTCCTTAGATTTGCTTTTTTCTCCCCTTGGCAAGTAGATCAAAATTTGCTGACTAAATTATGTTTTAAGTTCTTTTATTCCTCTTAAACTGGTAATTTATTTTCATACATTAAACTTCTATACTCTTTTTTGTAATCAGTATAGACATTTAATTCCTATTTAAAATCATCCATTATTTGTTTAAATAGGTCATATTGGAACTGTTTAAATTGCATGCTCTGCATTTACTTATTTTTTGCTTCCTCTAGTTTTACATTAATTTTGAATTTTCTCTAACAAGTCAGTTGTGTGATTTTATATGGACAACTGATTCATGGATGCCTCTCACATCAATAATAAGTTCTTTCCTGCCTGCTAAAATATACTTTGATCCTGTATGATGTTTCTCAGTGCTCAGCATGTCTAGTGCATTCCAATTCTTTTCTCAAAGAAAGGATTCATGATAAATAAGCATGAGGCTATATTGCACTTCAGATAGCAGAACCCTCTCATATTTCTTATTCCTGATTCATATTTTCTAACATTCTCACCTTTGTCTGAAAATAACTGAGTATCCAAGTATGTGTTCTTCATAGAATTTTTCTATTTCTTTTCTTTCTATACAAGATGTTGCTGCATAAGCTACAATTAATTTCTCAGTAGTATTTTACCAAATACTAAGGGATCTCAGGGATCTGAGGGATGAGATGACTAGATGTCATATGAAATTATGTTTTGCGTTACTATCAGATGCATTATAAAATCAACTCTGCTGCTTCCCTTTATTGCCTCCTCAGGAAGAACCTGAAAGTAATATTTTCATTTGGATGAAATGTTCAAGAAGTAATGAGACATGCTTTACTTCACTTCCTACTTCCTGGACATTTTTTCCATTGTTAATCCATTCGTGGATATAGGACTGAGTCTAGAAGACATAGGTTTGAATGATGCCTTAGACATAGGTCAGCTATGTGACCCTAAGTCATGTCATTTAACCTTTCAACCTCAATTGTGTCATATGCACAATGGGAATAAATGTACCTAACTTGGGATTGTTGTGAAAATCAAATGAGATAATACCTTTGTGGTGCTTATATAAATGCTATATGCATTATAGTCATTATTATTTTTCCCAGTGTTTTGTTTGTTGCTATTGTTACTTCCCAGAAAAGGAATTATGCCCAGGAGATTTTAATCTTTTCATTTCCAGAACTTCTGGTTTTGGCCTTCACTTTACTAATCGCTGATTGCCTTACCTGGCCACCTTTTTCAGGAAGGTTCCAGTCATAATTCACTTCAGTAACTATTCTCTGACCATCTCAACAGTCTCACTATAAGCACTGTCAGCACATATATATGCTACTTAGCTCTGTAAGTTCTGGAACCACAATCAAATCACTTCCACCAATATTCCAGGAAGCAGAGGGACAATCTATTCCTCTGTGTTCGTAATCATTATTCCATTAATTTTCAGAATGAAAGTAGTTAACTCTGGTCCCCAATTCCTTATGTATACTGTATCTCTCTCTTAAAATGAAAGGGACTATTTTATATTTGTATTTGTATCTTTGGCACTTAGCATAGTCCTTGGGACCTATTAAGTATGTATATTAAGAGCATTTGTTAACACTTTTTCATTTATTTGTTTGTTTCATCATGAAGTTTTATTTATAGCAAAAATAATTTGGATTTAAAAAAAAATTATATTTGACCCTAGAAGTAATAGGGAGTCAGTGAAGTTTAAAAACTAAATAAAGGGGTGACATGGTCAGACCTGAGCTTTAGGAAAATCACTTTTTAAACTGAGTGGACAATAGACTAGAGAGACCTGAGGCAGGGAGAGTGGAGGAGTTTATTTTTTTATTTATTTATTTTTTGGCAGGGCAATGAGGGTTAAGTGACTTGCCCAGGGTCACACAGCTAGTAAGTGTCAAGTGTCTGAGGTTGCATCTGAACTCAGATCCTCCTGAATCCAGGGCCAGTGCTTTATCCACTGTGCCACCTAGCTGACCCCCAGAGTGTTTTATTTTTATTATGTTGTTGAGAAGCTGAATTTATAATACAAAAAATATTACCTTTGACACTAGCCATGTAGCCAAAGCTGTCATTTAACCTCTCAGAGCTTTATTTTTCTCCTCAGTAAAATAACCATAATAGTAGTTATACTACCTATCTCTCAGAGGTGTTATGAGAAAATAATTTAAATTGCGATAACGTGAATTACTATTATTTTGACTACATCCATATGCTTTGGATGTTGACCTTCAGAATATTAATTCTACTCATTTACCAACATATATCCACAATCAGAAACCAAATAATCATGTGTAAAGACTATGTGTCTACTCCTTGGTCAGTTGATGATGTTATTTATGAAATTCTGGAAATTAGTTTTAAATTTGTTATCCATTGTGGAAAGGAATGAAGATCACTGAGGGACAAAAGAAACAATACCGTAGTAGGAGAATATCACATTCAGTAAAAGAGGAGTTTTACAACAGTGGGAGAAATATTGATTTGGGGGAGCAAGGAACAACTTAGGTCAGAAATAAAGTGAGGCAGCTAGGTAGTGCAGTGGTTTGAACCCTGAATTTACAGTAAGGGAAATCTGAGTTCAAATGTGACCTTAGACACTTATTAGAGGTCTAAGCCTGAACAAGTCCCTTAATCTCTGGTAGCTTCAATTTCCTCATCCACAAAGTGGTTGCTGTGATAATAAAATGAGACAATATTTATAAAGCACTTAGTATAATGCCTGACATATAGGAGGTACATAATAAATGCTTATTAAACTAACATCTAAATCTAAAAAGGTAGAGGCAGTGTGTAGAGGAGTGTGGCCATTGGAGGATACTAATAAATGCACAAACAAACAAACCATAAACAACAAAAACAACAACAGCAACAAAGTAGATCAATAATTTAGATTTGATCTATTCATTAACAGGGATTTATAAAATGTAAGACAAAAGTCTGTTTCTGGTTGCCTCAATTTCAGCTTAAAAAGGTAAGAGATATTTATTTCTGAGGCACAGAAAAATCCTTGCATTGCTATTGTTAAAATGTTAAAAAAAATAGTCCAGGGTTATATCTAAAAATGATGACCAAGCATCTCAATGAATACAAAATCATTCAGTTAATCATCTAGATATGTTGTCTATGCATCACCAACATCCAGATGTTTCTTAGTATTTGGTTGCTCAGTCGTTGTGAGACACAGCTGGCAGTTCGCATGCCAACATACGTGTTTCCACTTTGTTTCTTCATTTCTCTCTTCATTGAATTTTAATAGACAAAAAATTGTATCAATAATTCACATATTTTTACCGTTTTCAAATGTGTGTGCATTCCAAATAATATTCTCCAAGGCTAATACTTTTATCTGCACTTTGTCTCTTGAATCTTCTGCTCTCCCAACAGAATGTTCTGTTTTTATTCTCAGTAACTGCTTGAAAAGTGCCCTGTCTCTTAAGGGAATCCATCTAAATAGTTCACATTACCCTACTCCCTTCCATTTTGTCACTTCCTCTGCACATCTCCCACCTGAAATCTATAATTGCCATTCTACCTTGCCTGTCAGTTAACCCACAGTTCATGATTTGCTCTTCTTTTAAACACATCCGTGCTAATTTCCTCTGAAAGTCCTCTGTGCCAGCTGGCCTGCTCCCTGCAGATTTCCAGTGTCCAAATGTTACTACACCTAAGCTCCTGCACCTTCAGTGATTTCACTGAGCATTTGTTTCAACCCTATCAATCATTATCTTGCAATAAACAACAGCATTGCAAATGGAGAGCAAGGCTGGTGTAATGATTGATGCTTCCAGAGTCTCCTTGGGAGAGTCACATGGGCCTTCTCCCTTTGTGTTAAAGACTCTGGCACTATCCAACACCACTTGTGGTGAAAACAAGACTGAGCTGCCCATACTGGAGCTCTCTTCTCATTCTCTTATTACATTTCCTTATCAGTTGTGACAATATGCCACAATTAATGATAGCAGAAATACCTATGTTTGATACCGCATACATCACACTTAGGCATGATGGATTAGCAATCAAGAAAATTAATTCTGCCATTACAAAGTAACATCTGAACTTTGAAGTTAGGCAATCACATAGTATGGAGCCCTGGTTATAAATTCTGCCATAAATATAACATTAGGCAAGCTTATTTAGGTGCAGAACAGATTCAGAGAGGTTAGGTTCCCATTTCCTGAGCCATGATTTCAATTTTTAGTACCTCCCCCCATCATCTTATTTATGTTGAAAGGATATTAGAATCATTCAATTTCTCTGTCAGAAATACAATGGATTATGCAGACCATTTTCTGATTGAATCAGTCATGTTTTCAACAGACAGCTCATGTACATATGACCTTTTCAATCAAAAATTTTTCTTACCTCAGAGTTTTTTCTTACCTAAGAATGCACTGGAGAAATATTTATACATTTCTGTTTCTTCCACCACCCTCTCCACCAATCCCATCCCCAACAGGTGACTAAGCAGGATAGGATATAAATGGAAACAAAATAAATGGGGCAGCACCAAGATGATGGAGGAAAGGCAGTGCCTTGCCTCAGTTCTCACCAAGATCTGTCCAAATACCTACAAATGATGCCATAAGACAATTCCTGGAGCAGCAGAACCCACAAGAGGACAGGGTAAAATCATTCTCCAGTCAAAGACAACTTAGAAGATCAGCAGAAAATGTCTGTTGTACTGGGGTAAGAGTGGAGAGCAGTCCAGCACAGGCCACGCCAGTATAGACTCAACCCCAAGAACAGCAAAAATGGAGTAGGCCTTGGGAACCACTGAATCAGCAGCAGCAGCAACTGCTTCTGGAACTCAGCCCACAGATGGTAAGGGGGCTGAACAATTTGCCATAAGGAGATTATAGGGGTCTCTTTGCTAGCACTGAGGCAGAACTCTGTTCTTTTGCTCATACACAGATCCAGGTCATGGTATTGTGTAGCAGTCCCAGGTGAGGGAGGAGCACAAGTACACAAGAGCTTGCAGCCACAGTAGAGCAGTATTCTCTTCATAGTTTCAGGGCAGAAAAGAAGGCCTGTGGTTGCTTGCAGACCAGGGCACAGACCGGGAGAGTGGTGAACATACCTCTCTTTAAATCATACAACTTTTGAAGAACTAGGGAATTACAAATACCTAGAAGCATCTCTGAAAACTGCTGCTCAAATCCCCTGAAGCTTGGGACAGGGTGCCCTCCACCTTGGAAGCAGTGCCCTACTTTAACAAAGACTTAAAAGGCAAGAAATAGACTGGGAAATGAGCAAAAATTTTAAAAATGGTGACCCTATAAAGTTTCTATGGTGACAAGGAAGATCAAAATATACCCTGAGAAGAAGATAACAAAGTCAAAGCTCCTATATCCAAATCTTCTAAGAAAAATATGAATTAGTCTCAGGCCATAGAAGCACTCAAAAAGGAATTTGAAAATAAAGTAAGAGAGGTAGAGGAAAAAATAGAAAGAGAAATGTGAGTGCTGCAAGAAAATCATGGGAAAAGGTCAACAACTTGGTAAAGGAGGCACACAAAAAACTCAAAAAAATAACACCTTAAAAAACATACTGAGGGGGCAGCTAGATGGTGCAGTGGTTAAAGCACCGGCCCTGGATTCAGGAGTACCTCAGTTGAAATCCAGCGTCAGACACTTGACACTTACTAGCTGTGTGACCCTGGGCAAGTCACTTAACCCCCATTGCCTGAAGAAAAAAAAAAGTTAAAAAAAAAAAAAGAAACATACTGAATCAAATGGTAAAAGAGGTACAAAAAAGCCAATGAGGAAAAGAATGCCTTGAAAAGTCAAATTGGCCACATGGAATAGGAGGTACAAAAGCTCTCTGAGGGCAGATAGGTGGCACCATGGATAAAGCACCAGTCCTAAATTCAGAAGGATATGAGTTCAAATCCAGCCTCAGATGCTTGACACATACTTTCTGTATGACCCCAGGCAAGTCACATAACCCACATTGCCTCCCCCCCAAAAAAAGCTCTATGAATAAAAGAAAGTCCCTAAAATCAGGATTGAATAAATGGAAGCTAATGACTTTTTGAGAAATTAAGAAACAATAAAGCAAAAGAATGAAAAAATAGAAGCCAATGTGAAATATCTCATTGAAAAAACAACTGACTTGGAAAATAGATCTACGAAAGATAATTTGAAAATTATTAATTTTTGAGGCCAGTGCTTCTGATAATTTTTGAGGCCAGTGCTTCTGATAAAGGCCTCATCTCTAAAATATATAGGGAATTAAATCAAATTTATAAGAATCCAAGTCATTCCCCAATTGAGAAATGGTCAAAGGATATGAACAGGCAGTTTTCTGATGAAGAAACCAAAGCTATCTATTCCCATATGAAAAAATGCTCTAAATCTCTAATGATTAGAGAGATGCAAATTAAAACAACTCTGAGGTACCACCTGACACCTATCAGATTGGCTAAAATGACAAAAAAGGAAGATAATAAATGTTGGAGAGGCTGTGGGAAAATGGGAACACTAATGCATTGTTGGTGGAACTGTGAGCTGATCCAACCATTCTGGAAAGCAATTTGGAATTATGCCCAAAGGGCAATAAAGCTGTGCATACCCTTTGACCCAGCAATCCCACTTTTAGGTCTTTTGTCCAAAGAAATCATGGAAGGGGGAAAGGGACCCACATGTACAAAAATATTTATAGCTGCTCTTTACGTGGTAGCAAGGAATTGGAAGTTGAGGGGGTGCCCATCAATTGGGGAATGGCTGGACAAGTTGTGGTATATGAATACAATGGAATACTATTGTGCTGTAAGAAATGATGAGCAGGAAGAGTTCAGAGAAACCTGGAGGGTCTTGCATGAGCTGATGATGAGTGAGATGAGCAGAACCAGAAGAACATTGTACACAGTATCATCAACATTGAGTGTTGACCTACTGTGATGGACTATATTCGTCTCACCAATGCAATGGTACAGAAGAGTTCCAGGGAACTCATGATAGAAGAGGATCTCCAAATCCAAGAAAAAAAAAGAAAGAAAGAACTGTGGAGTACAGATGCTGATTGAACCATATTATTTCTTTTGTTTTGGGTGCTGTTGTTTTTTTTTTCTATTTTGAGGTTTTGCATCACTGCTCTGATTCTTTCTCTTGTAACAGGATTAATGCAGAAATAGGATTAATGTTATTATGTGTATATATATGTGTGTGTATATATATATATCTATATGTATATGTATAGAGATATATATATATAACCTATATCAGATTACCTGCTGTCTAGGGGAAGGGGGAGGGAGGGGAGGGAGGGAGAAAAATCTGAAATTGTAAAGCATGTATAAACAAAAGTTGAAAACTATCTTTACATGTAACGGAAAAAATAAAATATCTCATAAAAAAAAAAGAAAATTATTGGACTACCTGAAAGCCATGATCAAGAAAAGAGAGACAATAGCTTCCAAGAAATTGGCAGGGAAAATTGCACTGATATTCTAGAAGTGGAAGGTAAAATTGAAATGGAAAGAATCCACTGATAGCCTCCTAAAAGTGATCCCAAAACGAAAACTTCCAGGAATAATATAGCCAAATTCCAGAGCTCCCAGGTCAAGGAGAATATATTTCAAGCAGCCAGAAAGAAACAATTTAAGTATTGTGGAACCACAGTCAGGATAACACAAGATGTAGCAGCTTCTACATTAAAGGATAAGAGGATATTCTGGGAAGGCAAAGGAACTGGGATTAAAACCAAGAATCACCTGTCCAGCAAAACTGAGTATAATCCTTCAGGGGGGAAAGTGGGAATTCAGTGAAAGAGAGGACTTTAAGGCATTACTGATGAAAAGATCTGAGCTGAATATAAAATTTTACTTTCAAATGCAAGACCTTAGAGAAGCATAAAAAGGTAAACCTGAAAAATAAATCATAAGGGATATTAAAAGGATAAACTGTTTACATTCCTATATAGGAAGATGATATTTGTAACTCATAAGAAATTTCTCACTAGTAGGGCAGCTGGATGGAGTGTGTTTAGACAGAGGGCAGAGGTGTGAGTTGAATATGAAGGGATGATATCTTAAAAAAATAAAGTTAAGAGGTGAGAGGAATGCACTGGGAGTGAGGGATAGGGAGAGGTAGAATGGCACAAAGTATCTCACATAAAAGAAACAAGAAAAGACTTATACAGTAAAGTGGAAGATGAGGGAAGTGCTGGGGATTGAGTGAATCTTACTCTCATCAGAATTGGCTCAAATAAGGAATAACATTCAGACTCAAATGGGTATAGTAATATATCTTACACGGAAGGAAAGTAGGAGGGGAAAGGGTTGAGGAGTAGAGGGGGTGATAGAAGGGAGGGCAGATTGGGGTAGGGGGCATTTAAAAGCAAAACACTTTTGAGGAGGGACAAGGGGAAAGAAGATAGGAAATACAGTAAATTTCATGGGGGTGGAATAGGATGGAGGGAAATACAGTCAGCAATGGTAACTGTGAAGAAAATTGAAGCAAGTTTCTCTGACAGGCCTGATTTTCCAAACACATAGAGAACTGATTTGTTAAAATAAGAGCCATTCAGGGGCAGCTAGGTAGAACAGTGGATAAAGCACTAGCCCTGGATTCAGGAGGACCTGAGTTCAAATCTGGCCTCAGACAATTGATACTTATTAGCTGTGTGACCCTGGGCAAATCACTTAACCCTCATTGCCCTGCAAAACAAACAAACAAACAAAAATAAGAGCCATTCTTCAATTGATAAATAATCAAAAGATATGTTTTCAGATGAAATAATCAAAGCTACCTATATGAAAAAAATGCTCTAACTTCCTATTAATTGGAGAGATGCAGGTCAAAAATTCTGGGGTACTATCTCATACCTATTGGATTAGATAGGACAGTAGAGGAAAATGACTAATATTTTAGGGGATATGGGGAAAATAAGACATTAATATACTCTTGGTAAAATTGTAAACCGATTCAAATATTCTGTAGAGCAATTTAGAATGATGGCCAAAGGACTATAAAACCATGCATACTCTTTGACTTAATAAGACCACTACTAGTTCAGTATACAAGAAGAGATAAAAAAACCAAAAAAATGAATTTGAAATTGAGGAGATGTCCATTAATTGGGAAATGGTTGAACAAATTTTGGGATAAGATTGTGATGGAACAGTATCTTTCTATAATAAATGATGAGAAGGATGCTATCAGAAAAACCTGGAAAAACTTACATGAGCTGCTCCAAAGTGAAATGTACTGGGTACGAAGTAACAGCAAAATTGTAAGATGATTAGCTGTAACTGACTTAGCTATTTTCAACAATGCAATGATCCAAGACAATTCTGAAGGACTTATGAAAAATGTAATCCATCTCCATAAAAAGAACTGATGATGTCTAACTACAGATTGAAGCATCATATTTTTAGTTCCTTTAAATTTTTTTTGCCTGTTTTCTTTCACAACCTGACTTATGTGGAAGTGTTTTGCATGACTACAGATTTATAACTTATATTGAATTGCTTGCATTCTTAGGGGGTAGTAGGGAGGGAGAAGAAGAGAATGTGGAACACAAAGTTTTAAAAATCAACATTAAAAATTGTTTTTACATGTAATTTTGGATAAAATAAAATTCTAAATAAATAAAAAATAAAATAAACCTTAACAAGAAGGATCTACCTACTCTTGTCTATTTCCCTTCCATCTATTTCTCTAGCCCATATTTGGCTTTTAAGTCCAAGTTTGTAAACTGCATTGTCATAGTGGAAAATCACTGTTTACGATCAGGTGACTAAGGCCTCTAGCTAAGGAGACTTTCTAAGATTTAGGTAGACTTTCTGTCATTTTCCTCCATTCCTTATGCTTTTCCCTCTATCTGTGCTTTTCTTTCTTTCTTTCCACTTAATTCCCTTCCTTTTTTTCTCTTTACCCAACCCCAAATTACTTTGCAATGATTTAATATGTATTTTCATTTATTTAAGTATGTTTATACTTTCCTCCAAAAGAATGTAAGGGCAGAGATTGTCTCACTTGTATCTTTCTATCTCCCATACCAAGAAAATGCATGAAAAACAGTGGGTCCTTAACAAATGATGTTAGTTGATTAGTTCTCTTCTTTCCATGTGCAAAGCATCATATGCATGTGTGAAGTACTCAAGTGGGCATATCTGTAGAAAGCATAGTAATACTACATTGATATAGAACACGCAAACTTGAAATTCATAATAATTCAGATATAATGAGTTAGAGATAATGTATAAGACGATTCTTAGGAAAATTAATAACATAAATAAGATTTTAGAAGACATATTTTAGTAGTTGCAATTTACACTGTAGCTAACTGATGCATTAGTTGTATTCTTTTTTAAACAATTCAGTAAAGCATATTGCTAAAGACGTTTTACAACACTTTGTTAACCTCATCCATAATACTATATGAATTTGCATTTAGGATGGTCATATTTCTTGACTGACTCATAGTCTCTATTATGGACTTTTCAAATGAGGCAGGTCTTTCCCTCAATTTGTCTGAATGTATAAAGTCTACTCATATAAAATATCAATATAGAAACAGTAATAATAATTCCTGATATTTGTAAAATATTTTATACTTTTAAGAGCACATCCATATCAGTTATCTTAATTTGTGCTCACAATAGCCCTTGAGACCATGAGAAGTGAGTTTATCATTTCCATGTTAGAAAAGAAAATGAGGCCTTGAAGTTTACGTAAGGTTATGGCATTAACAGTACCACCAGAATGAGAAGTCACATCTCCCAATTCCCAGACCTTTGTTTGCCCTTTCCTCTGAATAAATGTTTATTAACCAATGTCTATCTAGCCCTTTGAAATGAGTACCATCTAAGTGGATGATATAAATGTGGATAGACACAGAGCTTTATGATATTCCCTCTATGTTTACAATATATACAAAGGGAGTGTCATAATTTGAGATAAAACTATAAAATGTTTAAATTCTTTATATATTTAATGCTGCCACTTTGTAACCAGAATCTTTATGCTATGAATTAATTTTAAAACCTCATAAATATTCCGAGTGATGGGGAGCTCATGGCCTTCTTCCTCAATAGTTTCCCCAGTGACTTTTGCCAATTTCTCCAGTTTAAATGCTATACTTACATTTTAACTTTAGAATACTAACCAATATTGTGATATTTTCAAATGTAGTGACTAAGCCTTCTCACCTGCCTTCCCTAATCCCCACCCATCATTGGCCCAAAATTCCCTAGTCATTTTTGTTTTATATACCCATCTTAAATTTCTGCTTAAAAATCATTGTACTTCTTGACATTCAATATTTTAGATGAATATGACAAAAAGCCATATGTGCGTGTATTTTATTTTCATGTTACAGATGAGTAACTGACTTGGCCAGGGATACAGATCTAATGAGTGTCTGAGAGACTACATCTATAACAGCATTATTTATGTCTGTATTAGCATGTGAAACTTGAATGTTATCGAATCTGGCATGACTCCTTTAAAAGGTAATGTGATGTGGCAGTTAGGTGGTGCAGTGGATAAAGCACCGGCCCTGGATTCAGGAGGACCTGAGTTCAAATCTGGGCTCAGACACTTAACACTTACTAGCTGTGTGACCTTGGGCAAGTCACTTAACCCCTATCGCCCCACCAAAAAACAAAAAACAAAAATTAAAAAAAGGTAATGTGATCCTTTGGTATAGTAAGAGTATCCCTAACATCTATCTATGACTATTCTACCTCCACAATATGACTAAAATTTCTCCCCTCCATTCGCATAGCCACCACCTGAACAGGATGTCCTCATAGCACCAAGTGAAATTTTAGTTACAATGTAGTTTCAGTAGATATGTGTTTATTGATAGCTTAAAATTTAATGCAACAAGGCATGACCTTATGGAGCATGTTTATTCTGTAATTCTCCTGATGCCCTAGATTCATTTCCTAAATGTCTGCATTGTCACCCTAGAAATTTTCCGGCTGAAACTTTCCTCTCTGGATTGGTAATTCCTTCTAAAGACCATAATTTTAGGAGGACCCTCAGTCATGCTTCTTCCCCCATACTTTTGAACACTGTAGCTTGCTGAATTGCCCCTGTGTAGGTTCTATTCCCACAACAGATCCCCTACACACTGCCAGCTTTCCTTTATATGTAATCTTGCTCCATTAGCATATAAGCTCCTTGAAGGCAGAGACTTTCATGCTTGTTTTTATTTTATCCAAGGCTGGGCATAATGCCTACTACATAGAAACACTTAATAAATGTCCTATCTATATGTCTATTTAATTAATCACCCCTCTATCTATCATCTCATTATTCATTTATCTCTCATCTATCAACAGTCTGTCTCTTCATCCATTGACTCATCAAAAATGTATCCATCTATCATCAGTATCTATCTACTGTCTACTATTTATCATCTCTCTATCATCTATTTTTATACAGTATAGGTTTATTCCTAAACTAACAAGTTATTTGACATTTGGGAAGTCAATCATACATGTTGGGTACGAGTTGTTTCATATGTAAAATTAAAGGGTTAGATTGATGTTTTTTTGCATTTCTTTCAGCTCTTACGTCATATGACTTTATGACTTCCTTCTATATCTGACCTTGTCAAAGACTTGATTTCACTAAACATGAGATAATCCCTCAGATGGGTTATGTGAGGAGTAGAAAATCTTGCTACTGGAAACACTACTTTTCTAAAATGGAAGCAATTTTTCTCAAGTTTCTCTTCCCTGTGTTCTCTCCTTCTGCCCAAACTAAATTTTTAAGAAAATTGAAAGAAAGAGACTATCGTTTTCTCATGGAACGTTGGCCTGCTGAGAAAGGATACCAAAATCAGAAAAAGGAAGGCATTTTTGACATATGCTTCAGCACTCTGTAGAAATGGGAGAAGATTTTGAAACAAGATTCTAGTTAGAAATTCCAGTTTGACATGATCCAATATGTAAGCTCTGATTCAGGGTTGTAAGAGAAAATGACCCCTGGGGAAAAGAAAAGAACAAATAATTGTGCTTAGCTAAACTTCTCCCCTTGGTTATAAGTGCTAATTTTTCTTCATAAAGAGTCTGATAATCTGATTTTTAGCACTTTATCTCCAACAAATCATTTAATTCTTATGACCCTTTGAAATAAATACTATAAGTATTATTATCCCCATTTTTAGAACAGTATACCTAAGGCTCAGAGCACATAAATTTTCTCATAACTATTAAGAATCAGAGGTAGGACTGGAGTCTAAGTATCTACTGAATTTAAATCTAGTACCCAGTTCTGTTCCACTATGCTATATTGTTGTTAATCAATTTCTTACACGTGTTCCTTCTATCAAAAATTGTTACTGGCTCTTATCTACTCAATAAAACTAAATGATAATAAGAAGGTAAAGCCTGTGGTTTGTGGTTTGTGTGTATGTGTGTGTGTATGTGTATATACACGTATATATGTATATATATATATATATATATACATATACATGAATATATGTGTGTATATATCGAGGTAATTATAGGCATACATATGTGTATGTATACACATATGTATATATACACATACAAACCAACATTTGTACAAATATCAGCTTCATTTTCCAGCCAGTCTTTCATTTCTATATCCCCTTTCCTTCTCCTCTTCTACCCATTATTCAGTCCGCAGGACATGTAATCCAATTATTAGGCCTAAATTTTCCTGTTCTTTTCTCTGGGGAATAGGATTATGATTATATATGTGAAGCCATCAGGTGGGGCTCACCAAGGAACTATAAAACTGGAAAAATTTCCACAGATCAAATCCAGAGACCATGAAGCAAGCAGGAATGAAAAGGGTTAGCTGTTAGTAGAGACAGTTGAAGAGGAGTAGGGCAATTGAAGCTAAATGAGTACAGGTGACTTCATCCAAATAAAGATCAAAGAACAGAGTTCTGTAGTCTGGGAATCAACAACTACCAAAGAACTCTGGAACAAGACAAGCAGCAGTGGGATGCCATCTGTGAGTAGCAACCACACTTTAAGACACCTTCTGATCACTGGGAAATGTCTATCTATGTGATAGTCACATTTATGCCCTCATTATCTCTTTTTTCCCCATATAAATATTGTATTATTTTCCAGTTACATGTAGAGATAGTTTTCAACATTTGTTTTTATGAGATTTCTTGTTTCAAATTTTTCTCCCTCCTTCCCCTCCCTAAACCCCTCCCCAAGAGAGCAAGTAATTTGATATAGGTTATATATGTAAAATAACATTAAACATATTTCCACGTTAGTCATTTAATGAGAGAAGAATCAGAGCAAAAAGGAAAAACAACAACAAAAAAATAGAAATAGTATGGTTCGATCTGCATCCAAATTCAGCGGTTCTTTTTTTTGTTTGTTTTCTGGATTTGGAGAGCATTTTTGATCATGAGTCCTTTGGAACTATCTTGGACCATTGTATTGCTGAGAAGAATCAAATCTATCACAGTTGATCAACACACAATGTTGTTAATATTGTGTACAATGTTCTTGACTTTTTGTTTCTCCAGATGAATTTTGTTATTATTTTTTCTAGCTCTATAAAATAATTTTTAGGTAGTCTGATTGGTATGGCACTGAATAAGTAAATTAATTTAGGTAGAATTGTCATTTTTATTATATTAGCTCGGCCTATCCATGAGCAATTGATATTTTTCCAATTATTTAGATTTGATTTGTGTGAAAAGTGTTTTGTAATTGTGTTCATAAAATTCCTGGGTTTGTCTTGGCAAGTAAACTCCCAAGTATTTTATATTGTTTACCGTTACTATAAATGATATTTCTTTCTATCTCTTGTTGCTAGACTTTGTTCTTCATGTATAGAAATACTGATGATTTATGTGGATTTATTTTATATCTTGCTACTTTCCTAAATTTGTTAATTGTTTCAAGTAGTTTTTTAGTTGATTCTCTAGGATTCTCTAATATAAGATCATATCATCTACAAAGATGGATAGTTTTGTTTCCTCCTTGCCTATTCCAATTCCTTTAATGCCTTTTTCTTCTCTGATGGCTAAAGCTAACATTTCTAGTACACTATTAAATAATAGAGGTGATAATGGAGATTCCTATTCCACCCCTGATCTTATTGGGAGGGCCTTTAATTTATGTCCCTTACATATAATTCTTGCTGATTGTTTTAGGTAGCTACTGCTTATTATTTTAAGGAAAGCACCACCTATTCCTAAGCTCTCTAGTGTTTTTAGTAGGAATGGGTGCTGTATTTTGTCAAAAGCTTTCTCTGGGGGCAGCTAGGTGGCACAGTGGATAGAGCACTGGCCCTGGATTCAGGAGGACCTGAGTTCAAATCTGACCTCAGACACTTAACAATTTCTAGCTCTGTGACCCTGGGCAAGTCACTTAATCCCAACTGCCTCACCAAAAACAAACAAACAAAAGTTTTCTCTGCATCTATTGAGATAATCATATGATTTTGGTTAGTTTTCTTATTGATGTGGTTGATTATGTTAATAGTTTTCCTAATGTTGAACCAGCCCTGAATTCCTGGTATAAATCCCACCTGGTCATCATGTATTATCCTGGTGATTGCCTGCTGTAATCTCCTTGATAATATGTTATTTAAGATTTTAGCATCAATATTCATTAGGGAAATTGGTCTATAATTTTCTGGTATGCTCTACCTGGTTTTGGCATCAACACCATATTAGTGTCAGAAAAAGAGTTTGGTAGAACTCCACCTATTTTTCCTAATAATTTGAATAATATTGGAATTAATTGTTCTATAAATGTTTGGTAGAATTCACTTGAAAACCCATCTGGCCCTGGAGATTTTTTCTTAGGGAGTTCATTAATGGCATGTTCAATTTCTTTTTCTAATATGGGCTTATTTAAGAATTTTATTTCCTCTTCAGTTAACCTGGGAAGTTTGTATTTTTGTAAATATTTATCTATTTCATTTAGATTGTCATATTTATTGGCTTACAGTTGGGCAAAATAGTTCCTAATTATTGCTTTAATTTCCACTTCATTGGTGGTGAAATCACCCCTTTTATTTTTGATACTTGTAATTTGGTTTTCTTTCTATTTTTTAATCAAATTAACCAATGGTTTATCTATTTTATTGGTTTTCTCATAAAACCAATTCTTAGTTTTATTTATTAATTCGATAGTTTTCTTGCTTTCAATTTTATTAATTTCTCCTTTAATTTTCAGAATTTCTAATTTAGTATTTAATTGGGGATTTTTAATTTGTTCTTTTTCTAGCATTTTAAGTTCCATGCCCAATTCATTGATCTCTGCTTTCTCGTTTTTGTTGATATAACCAGTTAGAGATATCAAATTTCCCCTAAGCACTGCTTTGGCTGCATTCCATGGATTTTGGTATGTTGTCTCATTATTGTTATTGTCTTGGATGAAGTTCTTGATTGTTTCTATGATTTGTTGCTTGACCCACTCATTTTTAGAATGAAATTATTTAGTTTCCAATTGATTTTTCTGTCTGCCTTTCCATGTCTCTTTATTACATGTAATTTTTATTGCATCATGATCAGAGGATGCATTTACTATTTCTGCCTTTCTACATTTGACAATTTTTGAAAATGTCATTTTGGTCAAGTTTTTGAAAATGTGCCATGTAATGCTGAGAAAAATATATATTCCTTTCTATCCCCATTCAGTTTTCTCCAGACTTCTCTCATGTTTAACTTTTCTAACATTCTATTCACATCTTCAACTTCTTTCTTATTTATTTTGTGGCTATATTTATCTAATTCTGAGAGAGGAAGATTCAGATCCCCAACTAGTATAGTTTTACTTTCTGTTTCCTCTTGTAACTCATTTAACTTCTCCTCTAAGAATTTGGATGCTATACCACTTGGCAAATACATATTTGGTGCATATTTCTTCATTTTCTATAGTTCCTTTTAGCAAGATGTAGTTTCTTCCTTATCTCTTTTAGTTAGATCTATGTCTGAAATAAGGATTGCTACACCTGCTTTTTTTCTTCAGCTAAAGCATAATATATTCTGATCCAACCTTTTACCTTTATTCTGTATCTCTCTGCTTCAAATGTCTTTCTTGTAAACAACATTTTGTAGGATTCTGGTTTTTAATCCACTCAGCAATTCACTTCCGTTTTATTGCAGAGTTCATCCCATTCACATTCACAGTTGTTATTATGGTTGTCTTTTTCCCTCCATTCTATTTACCCCCTTTGTACTTTTCCCCCTTCTTTCACCCTATTCCTGCTCACAAATGTTTTGCTTCTTACCCTTGCCTCCCCAAATGTGCCCACCCTTTTATCAGCCCCACTCCCTTTTCTTTACCCTTTTCTCCCCTGCTTCTGCCCTCCCTTCTATTAGACCCCCCTTTCCCATTTCCCTTTTGCTTCACACAAAAAAATAATATGCTAAGTTTCTTTAATCAAATGAATGTATATGTTATTCCCTCTTTGAATCAAATCTAGTGAGAGTATGATTGAAACAACGTTCACCCCTCCCTTATTTCCCTCTATTGTAATAGGGTTTTTGTACCTCTTCATATGATGTAGTTCACCCCATTCCATCTAACCTTTCCTCTTCTCCTCATAAACTGCTTTTTGACCCCTTAATTTTCTTTATATCATCAGTTCAAAGACAATTTATATTTATACCCTCTGTGTATAACCCTTCTGTCTGCCTATATATATATATATATATATATATATATATATATATATATATATTTCTCAAGAGTTACAGGTATTATTTTTCTGTGTAGAAATGTAAACAGTTTAAACTTATTGAATAACATTTTCCCCCTTGTTTACCTTTGTATACTTCTCTTACGTCTTATATATTAAGATCCAATTTTCTGGTCTTTTCATCAGGAAACCTTGAAAGTCCTCTATTTCATTGAATGTCCATCTTTTTCCCTGAAAGAGAATGCTCTGTTTTGATGGGTAATAGATTCTTGGCTGCAATCCAAGCTCCTTTGCCTTCCAGAATATCATATTTCAAGCCTTGCAATCCTTTAATGTTCAAGCTGCCAGGTTCGGAACAATCCTGAATGTGGCTCCATGATATTTAAATTGCTTCTTTCTGCCTGATTGGAGTATTTTCGCCTTCACCTGATAATTCTGGAATTTGGCTACAATATTCCTTCGACTTTTCCTTTTGGGATCTCTTTCAGGAGGTGATTGATGGACTCTTTCAATGATGATTTTTTCCTCTCATCCTATAATATCAGGGCAGTTCTCCTTAATAATTCCCTGAAATATGTTGTCTAGACCCTTTTTCTGATCATGGCTTTCAGGCAGTCCGATGATTCTCAAATTGTCTCTCCTGCATCTTTTTTCCCAGGTCAGTTGTCTTTCTAATGAGGTATTTCACATTTTCTTCTATTTTTTCATTCTTTTGATTTTGTTTGACTGATTCCTGGTGTCTTATGGAGTCCTTAGCTTTCATCTATCCAATATGAATTTTGGAGGCATTGTTTTCTTCAGTCAGATTATGCACCTCCTTTTCCATTTGGCCAAATTAATTTTTTAAGGAATTCTTTTCTTCAGTCAATCTTTGTGCTTCCTTTTCCAAGCTGCTGATTCTTTGTGCTTCCTTTTCTAAGCTGCTGCTTCTTAGTCCTTCCTTTTCCAAGCTTCTGATTCTTTTTTCATAATTTTCTTGCATTGCTTTAATTTCTTTCCCCATTTTTTCTTCTACCTCTCTCAATTGATTTTTAAAATCCTTTTTGGGCTCTTCCAAGGGGGCTTTTTCTTCTTGAGACCAATTCATCTTCCCTCTTGAGGCTTCACATATAGGCAATTTGAGAGTATTGTCCTCATCTGAGTTTGTGTTTGTCTCTTCCCTTTCAATACAGAAGCTCTCAATGGCAAGAGCTCTTTTTTGTTTCTTGTTCATATTGCATATTATTATTATTATTATTTTTTTTTAGTGAGGCATTTGGGGTTAAGTGACTTGCCCAGGGTCACACAGCTAGTACGTGTTAAGTGTCTGAGACAGGATTTGAACTTAGGTCCTCCTTACTCCAGGGCCGGTGCTCTATCTGCTGTGCCACCTAGCTGCCCCCTTATTATTTTTTTTTAAAGTTGAGGTTCACTCCTGAGACACCAGGGTCACTGTTTCAAACTTCTTGGGCTAGGAGATAGGGTCTGTGTCACTGCCTTTCTGCTCTGAGGCTTTTATGGCTTGTGGATTTCTCACTGCCCTAGGCTTGTTCCTGGTTTGTGCTGGGATGACCAGGCCTGGTTGCACCTGTCCTATGGGTGACCCCCTAGCTGGCAGCCTG
Source organism: Dromiciops gliroides (assembly GCF_019393635.1). NCBI lineage: Eukaryota > Metazoa > Chordata > Mammalia > Microbiotheria > Microbiotheriidae > Dromiciops > Dromiciops gliroides. The sequence continues at coordinate 330,312,146 of NC_057861.1, read as the reverse complement.
ACCTCTCAGGTGGTGCTGGTGTATCTCATCACTGGCCCACTGTGCCACTAGCCTGCCACCCAAGATCAAGGGGCCTCGGTTACTTCCTGCTGACTTTCCCCGACCCCCTCCACATTGTGCTGCACTTAGTTGTCCTGCACTCCCCCCGGACCTAGTGAGACTGACCTTTCCTGAAGTATTTTAAATTATCTCTGTTTGAAAGATTGTTATCCTCTTTCTTTTTGTAGGTTCTATACTTTCAGAATCTATTTAGAGGCTTGATTTAATGTTGTTTTTAAGGGAAATTTGCGAGAGCTCAGGTAGCTTACTGGGTTCTCTCTGCCATCTTGGTCCGCCTCTACCCTCATTATCTCTTGATGTGGTTACACAGACAATAAAATGTAATTTATACTTTCTAATTCTACTCCTAATGCACACTATCTATGGGAATAATTTATGATCTTCTTTTGCACATAGTCTATACTATATAATATACATCTAGATATATAGACTGTACTTAATATAACCCAATTATTTTGGTATGTTAATCCTGACTTCCTAAATATATTATAAACTCCATGCAAGCAAACTTTGTGTTTTGTATTTCTTTGAATCCATCTTCCCCCACCCTACCTTCACTCATTCATGAAAACAAAACAAAATACCTGATGGGTATTCAAAAAGTAGTTGCTGATTGATTGAATAAGTCCAAAGTGCCTACCTGCACATACAATTAAATGAAAATGAATAAAGCCAAAAAGTGATTAATAGCAACATTAGCTGATTAATATTTTCATTTCCCAACCACAGCATTCCTTGGACTAGATTCTATCATGATCATGCCCCTGGGAAACCTCATCACCAGGAAACTCATCATCCTGTGAGACTGCATCAGTTTTGGTACTCACACCCCATCAATATTCTCTGTACTGTCTACTCCTCTGTTTAGAGGGCTGGAAGACAGAGCAAAGAATTTTTCCTAGAGCATTGGTTTCAAGAGGGATCATAGGTCAACCAATTTTTAAGTTTCCCATCATCTGTACTCTTTGGACTGGATCCCACCAATACTCTTGAGCAGAGTGTCTCTCCCCTTTCCCTTTAAATTTTTTTTGGGGGGAGCAAGGGGGGATCCTCAACCTCCATTAGATTGTGGGTTCCTTGAGGACTGTCTCTTTTTTTCTTTTGTATCCCCAATGCTTATCATATTGTCTGCCACTTTAGGTGCTTCATAAATGTTTATTGATTATTAACCAACAAGAATGTTAACAAATACAGTTGTCTACCAAGTTAAATAATATGGGGGTATAATTCAAAGCATTATCATGATAATATTAAGCAAACAGAGAGGATATGTGGACAAAAGCTTCAGTGTATTCTTTTTTTTATTATTATTATTTTGTGGAGCAATGAGGGTTAAGTGACTTACCCAAGGTCAGACAGCTAGTGAGTGTCAAATGTCTGAGGCTAGATCTGAACTCAGGTCCTCCTGAATCCAGGGCCAATACTTTATCCACTACACCACCCAGCTGCTCCCTCAGTGTATTCTTAAAGAATATTAGCTAGCTACCCAGATTTTTAAAGCTACTAATGCTCAATACTGTGTTCAAAGACTGACAAACAAAAAATGAGATAAACCCAAATAGCTCTGATTATAGTAGGCAGGACCAGCTAAAAGCAGAAATTGTGAAATAGGCATGTCTTGGGTGTTAGTGGGAGAGGCAGGTGACATGGGGGTGGTTACTCTCAGTTCTTTCCTTGTTCCACTCTTTTTATTTTCCACAAGTGGTCCAAATTGTAGTTGCCTTACTTTCCCTTAGTTGATTAACCAACTTCCCCTAGTCTTATTGCTGCTATGCTCTTCCCCATGTCCTATCCTATCATTGCCATTGAATCTCATCTCAGTATCTCATCCCCCAGGGTTGAGCTTTCTGTGATTTTCAAGGTGACAATTAGCTAACCTGATTAAATTTATCCTTGTAAATGTGCTATTGGGAGAAGGCTGGAAGATATTCCCTGGAACCTCCCTCTCAGGTGTGAGAAATGCATTTAAATAGCTTGCTTCTGAAGGTAATACACACATATATATATATATATATATATATATATATATATATATATATATATATATATATATATATATACATACACACACATACACACACACACATACCTACCAACATTAAACATAATTCTGTATCAGTCATGCTATAATAGAAGAATCAGGGGCAGCTAGATGGTGCAGTGGATAGAGCACTGGCCCTGGAGTCAGGAGTACCTGATTTCAAATCCGGCCTCAGACACTTAGCACTTACTAGCTGTGTGACCCTGGGCAAGCCACTTAACCCCAATTGCCTCGCTAAAAAGAAGAAGAAGAAGAAGAAGAAGAAGAAGAAGAAGAAGAAGAAGAAGAAGAAGAAGAAGAAGAAGAAGAAGAAGAAGAAGAAGAAGAAGAAGAAGAAGAAGAGAAGAATCAGAGCAATAAGGAAAAACCTCAAAATAGAAAAACAACAGCATCAAAACCAAAAGAAATAGTATGGTTCAAGCAGCATCCATATTCCATAGTTCTTTTTTTTTTTCTGGATTTGGAGAGCCTTTTCCATCATGAGTTCCCTGGAACTCTTTTGAACCATTGAATTGGTGAGAAGAATCCAGTCTATCACAGTTGATCAACTCACAATGTTGATGATATTGTGTATATAATGTTCTTCTGGTTCTGCTCATCTCACTCATCATCAGTTCATGCAAGTCCCCCCAGGTTTCTCTGAACTTCTCCTGCTTATCGTTTCTCACAGCACAATAGAATCCCATTACATTCATATACTACAACTTGTTCAGCCATTCCCCAACTGATGGGCAAACCCTCAATTCCCAATTCCTTGCCACCATAAAAAAAGCAGCTATAAATATTTTTGAACATGTGGGTCCTTTTCCCTTTTCTATGATCTCCTTGGGAAAAAGACCCAACAGTGGTATTGCTGGGTCAAAGAGTATGCACAGCTTTATAGCACTTTGGGTATAATTATAAATTGCTCTCCAGAATGGTTGGATCAATTCACAGCTCCACCAACAATACATTATTTCAATTTTTCCACAGCTTCTCCAACATTTATTATTTTCCTTTTTTGTCATATTAGCCAATCTGATAGTTGTCAGGTGGTACCTCAGAGTTGTTTTAATTTGTATCTCTCTAATCAATAGTGATTTAGAGCATTTTTTCATATTGGAATTGATAACTTTGATTTCTTCATCAGAAAATTGCCTGTTAATATCCTTTGACCATTTCTCAATTGGTGAATGACTTGGATTCTTACAAATTTGATTTAGTTCCTGATATATTTTAGAAATGAGGCCTTTATCAGAAGTACTGGCCATAAAAAAAAAAAAAAATTTTCCCAGCTTTCTGCATCCCTTCTAATTGTGGATGCATTGCTTCTGTTTGTACAAAAACGTTTAAATTTAATGTAATCAAAGTCATCCATTTTGCATTTCATAATATTCTCTATCTCTTGTTTGGTTATAAACTGTTCTCCTTTCCAAAGATCTGAAAGGTAAAGTATTCCTTCCTCTCCTAATTTACCTATGGTATCACCTGTTATGTCTAAATCATGTACCCATTTTGACCTTATTTTAGTATAACCTGTCAGATGTTTGTCTATACCTAATTTCTGCCATACTATCTTCCAGTTTTCCCAGCAGGTTTTGTCAGATACTGAGTTCTTATCCCAGAAGCTGGAGTCTTTGGGTTTATCAAACACTACATTACTAATGTCATTGACTACTGTGTCTCCTGTGCCTATCCTATTCCATTGATCCTTCACTCTATTTCTTAGCCAGTACCAGATAGTTTTGATGACTGCTGCTTTATAGTAAAGCTCCCAATTTGGTACAGCTAACCCACCTTCCTGTGCATTTTTTTCCATTATTTCCCTTGATATTCTTGACTTTTTGTTTTTCCAGATGAATTTTGTTATTATTTTTTTCTAGCTCTATAAAATAATTTTTAGGTAGTCTGATTGGTATGGCACTGAATAAGTAAATTAATTTAGGTAGAATTGTCATTTTAACTATATTATCTCTGCCTATCAATGAGCAATTGATATCTTTCCAATTATTTAGATCTGATTTTATTTGTGTGAAAAGTGTTTTGTAATTGTATTCATAAAATTCCTGGGTTTATCTTGGCAAGTAGACTCCTAAGTATTTTATATTATCTACCATTACTTTAAATGGAATTTCTCTTTCTACCTCTTGCTGTTGGACTTTGTTGGTCATGTATAGGAATGCTGATGATTTATGTGGATTTATTTTATATCCTGCTACTTTGCTAAAGTTCTTAACTGTTTCAAGTAATTTTTGAGTTGATTCTCTAAGTATACTATCATATCATCTGCAAAGAGTGATAGTTTTGTTTCCTCCTTGCCTATTCTAATTACTTCAATGCCTTTTTCTTCTCTGATTGCTAACACTAACATTTCTAGTACAATATTAAATAATAGAGGTGATAATGGACATCCCTGTTTCACCTGTGATCTTATTGGGAAGGCCTCTAACTTGTCTCCATTACATATAATGCTTGCTGATGGTTTTAGGTAGATACTGCTTATTATTTTAAGGAAATTCTCTACCTATTCCGAAACTTTCTAGTGTTTTTATTAGGAATGGGTGCAGTATTTTCACAAGAGCTTTCTCTGCCTCTATTGAGATAATCATATGATTTTGGTTGGTTTTCTTATTGATGCGGTTGATTATGTTGATAGTTTTCCTAATGTTGAACCACCCCTACATTCCTGGTATAAATCCCACCTGGTATTATCCTGTATTATTCTGGTGATCACTTGCTATAATCTCCTTGCAAATATCTTATTTAAGATTTTAGTATCAATATTCATTAGGGAAGTTGGTCTATAATTTTCTTTCTCTGTTTTTGCTCTGCCTGGTTTTGGTATCACCATCATATTTATGTCATAAAAGGAGTTTGTTAGAACTCCTTCTTCACCTATTTTCCCAAATATTTTGTATAATATTGGAATTAATTGTTCTGTAAAATTCACCTGTGAACCTATCTGACCCTGGAGATTTTTTCTTAGGGAGTTCATTAATGGCTTGTTCAATTTCTTTTTTTAATATGGGCTTATTTAAGGATTTTATTTCCTCTTCAGTTAACCTGGGCAATTTGTATTTTTGTACATATTTATCCATTTCATTTAGATTGTTGAATTTATTGGCATACAGTTGGGAAAAATAATTCCTAATTAATGATTTAATTTCCACTTCATTGGTGGTAACATCACCCCTTTCATTTTTTGTACTGGTAATTTGTTTTTCTTCTTTCTTTTTTTAATCAAATTAAGCAATATTTTATCTATTTTATTGGTTTTCTCATAAAACCAGCTCTTAGTTTATTTATTAATTTTATAGTTTTCTTGATTTCAATTTTATTAATTTCTCCTTTAATTTTCAGGATTTCTAGTTTAGTATCTAATTGGGGATTTCTAATTTGTTCTCTTTCTAGCTTTTTAAGTTGCGTGCCCAATTCATTGATCTCCTCTTTTCTTTTTTATTCATGTAAACAGTTAGAGGTATAAATTTTCCCCTAAGCACTGCTTTGGATGCATCCCATAGATTTTGCTATGTTGTCTCATTATTGTCATTCTCTTGGATAAAATTATTGATTGTTTCTATGATTTGTTGTTTGGCCCATTCATTCTTTAGAATGTAATTATTTAGTTTCCAATTGATTTTTGATCTAGTTTTCCCTGGCTCATTCTTACATGTAATTTTTATTGCATCATGATCTGAGAAGGATGCATTTACTATTTCTGCCTTTCTACATTTGACTTTGATGTTTTTGTGCCCTAATACATGGTCAATTTTTGAAAATGTGCCATATACTGCTGAGAAAATGGCATATCCCTTTCTATCCCCATTCAATTTTCTCCAGAAAGCTATCATGCCTAACTCTTCTAGTATTCTATTCACCTCTTTCACTTCTTTGTTATTTATTTTGTGGCTAGATTTATCTAATTCTTAGAGAGAGAGATTCAGATGACCCACTAGTATAGTATTACTGTCTAATTCCTCTTGTAACTCATTTAACTTCTCCTCTAAGAATTTGGATGCTATACCACTTGGCACATACATATTTAATATTGATTATTACTTCATTATCTTTAGTACCTTTTAGCAAGATGTAGTTTCCTTCCTTATCTCTTTTAATGAGATCTATTTTTGCCTGTGCTTTGTCTGAGATAAGGATTGTTACCCCTGCTTTTTTTTTTTACTTTAGCTGAAGCATAATATATTCTGCTCCAGCCTTTTACCTTTACCCTGTGTGTATCTCTCTGCTTCAAATGAGTTTCTTGCAAACAATATATTGCAGGATTCTGTTTTTTAATCCACTATGCAATTCGTTTCCATTTTATAGAAGAGTTCATCTCATTCACATTCAGTTATTACTGTCAATTCCCCTCCATTCTATTTACCCCCTTTGCACTTTTTCCCCCTTCTTTCACCCTATTCTTCTTCACCAATATTTTGCTTCTTACCCTTGCCTCCCCCAATCTGTCCACCATTTTTTTCACCCCCTCCCTTTTCTTTACCCTTTTCTCCCTTGCTTTTGCCCTCCCTTTCTATCAGCCCCCCTTTCCCTTCCCCTTTTACTTCCCTAAAGAATGAGCTAAGTTTCTTTATCCAAATGAATGTATATGTTATTCCCTCTTTGAATCAAATCTAATGCCATTGAGAGTTCTCAAGAGTTATAAGTATTATCTTCCCATGTAGTGATGAAAACAGTTTAACCTAATTGAGTAACTTTCTTTTCCCTCTGTTTACCTTTTTAAACTTCTCTTGAGTCTTGTATGTTAAGATCGAATTTTCTATTCAGTTCTGTTTTTTTTTTTTCATCAGGAAACCTTGAAAGTCCCCAATATCCTTCAATGTCCATCTTTTCCCCTGAAAAAGAATTATCTGTTTTGATGGGTAATAGATTCTTGGCTGCAATCTAAGCTCCTTTGCCTTCTGGAATATCATATTCCAAGCCTTGTGATCCTTTAATGTTGAAGCTGTCAGGTCCTGTGGAATACTGACCATTGCTCCATGATATTTAAATTGCTTCTTTCTGGCTGCTTGGAGTATTTTCTCCCTCACCTGATAATTCTGGAATTTGGCTACAATATTCCTTGGAGTTTTCATTTTGGTGTCTCTTTCAGGAGGTTATCAGTGGATTCTTTCAGTAACAATTTCATCCTCTGATTCTATAATATCAGGGAAGTTCGCCTTAATAATTTCCTGGAATATGGTGTCTAGACTCTTTTTCCGATCATAGCTTTCAGGAGGTCCACTGATTCTCAAATTGTCTCTCCTGTATCTGTTTTCCACGTCAATTGTCTTTCCAATGAGGTATTTCTCATTTTCTTCTATTTTTTCATTCTTTTGATTCTCATTGACTGATTCCTGGTGTCTCATGGATTCCTTATCTTCCAAATGTCCAATTTTAATTTTTAAGGCATTGTTTTCTTCAGTGAGATTATGCACCTTTTTTTTTTTTCCATCTGGCCAGATCAATTTTTTAAGGAATTGTTTTCTTTAATTAATCTTTGTGCTTCCTTTTCCAAGCTGCTGATTCTTTTTTCATAATTTTCTTATTTTGCTTTCATTTCTCTCCCTATTTTTTCTTCTACCTCTCTCAATTGATTTTTTTTTGTTTGTTTTGTTTTCTGTTTTGGTGAGGCAATTGGGCTTAAGTGACTTGCCCAGGGTCACACAGCTAGTAAGTGTTAAGTGTCTGAGGCTGGATTTGAACTCAGGTCCTCCTGAATCCAGTGCCAGTGCTCTATCCACTGTGCCACCTAGCTGCCCCTCTCAATTGATTTTTAAAATACTTTTTGACCTCTTCCTAGAAGGCTTTTTGTTCTTGAGACCAATTCAACTTTCCTCTTAAGGCTTCACATGTAGGAAATTTGAGAGTATTATCCTCTTTGAGTTTACCTCTTCCCTTTCAATACAGAAGCTCTCAATGGTGAGAGCTCTTTTTTGTTTCTTACTCATACTGTAGCTTGCTTATTTATTTATTTATTTATTTATCTATCTTTTTATTTATCTATCTATCTATTTATTTATTTATTCATTTATTTATTTATTTATTTACTCATTCATTCATTCATTCATTTATTTATTTATTTACTTATTTATTTATTTATTTATTCATTCATTCATTCATTCATTCATTCATTCATTCATTCATTTATTTATTTATTTATTTATTTATGTTGAGGTATGCTCTGGGGGCACCAGGGTCCCTGTTTTGAGCTTCTTGTGCTGGGGTATAGGGGCTGTGTCACTGGCTTTTTACACTGAGGCCTCTATAGTTTGTGGATTTCCCCCACCCTGGACTTTCTGTCTGAGCATGCAGGCATCAGTGGGCCTGGTCACACCTGTGCTGTGATTGGCCCTCCAGCTGGCAACCTGCCCTCTCAGCTGGTGCAGGTGGGCTTCACCACTCTCCTGCTGTACCGCCACATTTTTGAGCAAGGATCCAGGGGCCTCAGTTGCTCAGCTGTGGCCCATAGCTTCCTGCTGATTTGCCCTGACTCCCTTGACTCTGTGCTGCTACTCTGCGCTGTGCCTCCCTTTTGCCAGAGTCAGACCAACCTTTCCTGAAGTCTTCTAAATTATCTCTGGTTGGAAGACTGTCTCTCGGTATTTTTACAGGTTCTGTGGTTTCACAATCCTTCCAGAGGCTTCATTTAATGTTCTTTTTGAGGGAACAGAAGGAGAGCTAAGGCAGCTTGCTGATTCCTCTCTGCCATCTTGGCTTGACACTAACAATTTTTAAAATTAAAAATAAAAAGATATAGAACCTCTGCTAAAGTTTATTCTGTGAAGGACAGACTCTCTCCAGGGTGAATGTTATACTTGTAAAAGATTTCCTGACAACCTAAGCTCAAATGAAGAAGGAAATTTCAGAATGAATCCCAAAATGACTCATTCACAGGAATTATCTATTGCTATTATTAATATCCATCACCATTAGTATGTTTTTTTTATTAGTCCAAATGCTCACAGTAAAGAAAGGACATAGCTGGATTCCGTGGGCTTCAGATATTAAATTCCAGCTCAGAAACTATTTCATTCATTTTATTATATATTTTTTCTCCCTCTACTTATGATTTGAGTCTGATTAGGAGAAAGAAATCTCAGAAAGTTCATAGGTTCAGTTCATATCAGCACTCAAAAGTTTGGATGGGTCTTCAGATCTCCCGAGGCTGAGAAATTTGGCTGGAATTGCCGTTAAAAAAAAGGTTGTACCTTCATACCATTTTTGGCAATTCTGCCCCTACTCCCTGGCTGGAAGCTGAAGGGCAGAGATGCATGAAATTGAACAATGATAATAATAAAAATTTTGCAGAAACCATTTTGAGGGTGGAAAAAAAATAGTAGGATTTTAGGCCTCAGTAGGCTGGGTGAGAGGCTCAGGTTTGATTTTAGCATCAAAGAGGTTCATTTGTTCCTCCTCCTGACCTATTTGTTACTCATTTTGTGTTCATTCTACCCCTTTTCATAGGAAAAAAAAAACTCAAAAAACCAACAACTTCAGTTCTGTGCAAAGAGCTACTGAACCAATATGACAGAAGTTGATTATATTGAGGTTGATTATTTCCATTTGCAGGGTATCCAGGCCCTTTTTATCTATCCCTTCACCTCCAAAAAAGGGAATAAACTCAACCCAATCAAGCTGGTCATGGTATTACTATTTTGTTTAAATGTATGATGAGGGATCTGGTTAAAATGATTGGACAGGCCATAGTCAAGTTTTGGCATTCTCTATGGAGCTCATTAATTCTAACTCCTTGTCCCCTCCATTACCCATTAGCAGAAAAGGAAGATTTGGCTGTCTATCTATAATGTTTAGCTATTGTGATTTCTGGGGAAATTGATTTCACTTCCAAACGTTGGTTCTTCGATGTTAAAGGTCCTGAGAGAAGCTTGAAGTGAAATCCCTGTGAAGAGAGGTGGTGAAAAGGGAATTAGTTTTAACCCAATTTCTCCCTCAAATAAACCAAACAGTTCTCTTCCTCTCCAAATAATCAAAGCTTATTTTACAATTAAGAAAGAAAGAAAGAAAGAAAGAAAGAAAGAAAGAAAGAAAGAAAGAAAGAAAGAAAGAAAGAAAGAAAAGCTTGTTGAATGGAAACCTCAAGGAGGGGAGGAAATGGATAAGCAGGTAAGAGAAAGTGACACTTCTCTAGACTGCTTCCTTTGTGCAATGTGGGTCTCATCCCATAGAAGTTTAAGTCCTTAGGGTTCCTGTGTTAATCAACAAAGTAATGACTCCTCCCCACACCAAAAGAATCTCTTGTCCCTGTGTACTTCAAATAAATTACCCACATACACACACACACACACACACACACACACACACAAATACTCATAGATACAATACTAGGAAGCTTGCCTCACCTGCTTTCTGATATGTAGGGCAAACCAATGGCAAGGTTCAAGGTGACTGCAGGTTAGCAGCGATGGAGAGGGGGAGCATTTATTTAATTAGAGTCTTAGTTAAATAATTTTTGACTGTTTACAATCTCTCCATGGAGATGTTACCTAAGGGCTTGATGTCCTTTTACCCTAGCCCAAGCATATTGGCTCTTTGAAAAGTCTATTTTTATAAAATGGTCATAAAAAACAGGACTCCTTAATAATCCTGCACATGGCATTTTGTGTGGTCATATAAATGTTCCATTTATTTTCCCTTCCAGACATATTTATTTAGTTGGAGATTATTTTTATATAGACAGATTATGGTGATTAGAAGTTTCCAAAGGCGTTTGCATCCACAATAAATACTGATGGTTTTAGCCTACTGAGAAGTTGTTTATAGCAGTTTATTTTCCTAACTGTAGTCCATAAGTCTAGCTTTTAGAAACAGCAGGGCTGATAAACCATGAAAGGACTATTTATGGGAGATCCGGTAACTTGAATTGCTGGAAAGAAGTGAAAGTAAAGAATTTTAAGAAATGACCACTATTGATTGGTTCATACAGTGGATGGTGTTTTGCCTTCATCTGTGGGATAATTGGACCAGGGGATTACAAATCCATAGCAATACAAGGCTTTCCTTACTAGACAGTTAATGCACCATAAATCAGCTAGTAGGAATAGCTTCTGTGTTGCAGTCTAAGTATGTTTTCATTCAGCTCATTTGCACTTCAAAGCTGAAGTCGATAATTCAGGCCCAAGTAGGTGCAATTTGGGCTATTTCCCTTTTGTAGCATATGAACACAAGCTGAGAAAATCTCTAAATTCATTTGCACAGGACATTACTGGCCAAAGCCAACAAGGCAGAAAAACCAGCTGGCTTCCTCTACAAGTCTGGAGGTGAGTGTTATTGCTATGCATAAATCCCTCTGGAACTGGGGTTTTTAGAAAACAGGGTTTACTCATTATTGGTGATCAATGAATGGGCTTTTTCCAGAAGAAATAGGAACATTCTTTGTTTTGCAAAAGATCTCGGAATCTTCAGAAAGATTTCTGTGATCAGAATGAATAATTTCAAGGCTAACAATTAACACTGTTTAGGCAACTTTATGTGAGGAGGTGTGTGGAGGAGAGGGGGGGACGGTGTTGAGAAGGTGGCCTGTCAGTGTGATACAGGGACATAATGGTTAAGTTGTTGTTTGCCCTTCTGTTTTGAAGAGGACCCTGACATCTGTAGATGATGTCATCACTTGCACTAAATTGGATTTAAGTGAGGCAGGAGTATGCACAATCACAAGTCTAACTCTCTTTTCCAGAGCCATCTGAGTCCAGTGATAAAATATACATTAGGATGACTGGAGGTGGCCCCAGATGTTTTAAGACAATTGGGTTAAGTGACTTTCCCAGGGTCACACAGCTAGTAATGTCAAGTGTCTGAGGCAGGATTTGAAGTTGAGTCCTCCTTACTCCAGGGCTAATGTTCTATCCACTGCAAAACCTAGCTACCCAAAATGGTTAAGGATTCAGAGAAAACAGCCATCAGAACAGAGGTTAAAAAAAAAAAGGAGCTACTCTTTCAAAAAACTTAATTGCCACTTTTGTCCCATCTAATACCTATCAGATATTATGCTTATGGTTCTAGTTCTATCTCCTCCATTATCTGTTGTATGCAGTAATTTGTCTATGCAACATACATCAGAATACACAGACTGATTGATGCCTGCTTTATAGATGATAAGTTAGTTTGCAAATGACAGGAGTTCACTGAATTTGATAGTTATCTAAAGTCCTTTTGCCTTAGGGAAGCAGATGAACTGCCAAGTCAGGAAGAATTGGGTTCAAGTTTGGCCTCTGATAAATACTGAGTCTCCCTGAGCAAGTCACTTAACTGCTCCTTGCTCCAGGCAACTCTAGACAATAAGCTACTGTTACTGTTTATCTACATTTATTAAGGGAGTTTCCTCCCTAGGAGTCCTACCTCCCCCACCCCACTTCTCCCAACCCCCAAGATAAAATCAAAAGATAAGACAAAAAAAAAAGTAATCAAATTTAAATTCCTTTTCCCCAAAGTGGATGGCAACAAAATTATTAATATTTATTTACTACCCTTTTCCAGCATTCTTCATTTGTTTTAGCCAGGCTAGTCTCTACACTGTCCCCTATGTATATTACTTGTTTCCAACTGTTTGCCTTGGTTAAAATTCATAGAATCACACACCTATACATATGAGGGACATGAGATGCCATCTAATTCCACATCTTCAACATTTTCCAGATGTAGAAGCTAAGATTCAGGAAGGTGGAAGTCTTAGAGGTAGTAATAAAACCTAAATCTTTTTATTTCAGAGCCAGTGCTTTTACATTCTTTAAAAATGTATTATTTGTTTTTAATATTTTAAAAAGATTGAGTTACAAATTTCCTCCCTCTTTCCTACTACTCCCTCAGCCGCTAACAAGACAATCAAAATTACATCAATTGTATATATGAAACCATGTAAAATCATGAAAAATATATTTCCATGTTAGCCATATCACAAAAAAGGGAGCAAGAGGGGGAGTGGGGATGAAAAAAAAAAGAAAATTATACTTAAATTTATACTCAGGGTTCAATAGTTCTCTCTCTGGAGGTGGATAGAATTTTTTTTATCATGAGTCCTTTGGAATTGTCTTGGATTATCACATTGATCATAATAAGCAGGTCTTTCACAATTGATCATCATTACAACATTGCTGTTACTAAGAAATGATCTCCTAGGTCTCACTTCATTTGCATCAGTTCATATAGGTCTTGCCAGTCCCCTGTTCCCTCTTGCCCCTCAACCCCTGCAAACCAACCCTTTATAATTTCTTTTTTTTTCTTTTTTTTTTTTTAGTGAAGCAATTGGGGTTAAGTGACTTGCCCAGGGTCACACAGCTAGTAAGTGTTAAGTGTCTGAGGCCGGATTTGAACTCAGGTACTCCTGACTCCAGGGCCAGTTCTCTATCCACTGTGCCACCTAGCTGCCCCATAATTTCTTATAGCATAATAATAACTCTATCACAATCACAAGCACTTGTCAGCGCTTCTCCAATGGATTTGCATCTCCTCAATTTCTGATTCTTTGCCACCCCAAAAAGAGCTGCTATAAATATTTTTTGTGTATATGGGTATTTTTCCTTTTTCTTTGACTTCTTTTAGGTACAAATCTAATAGTGGTTTTTCTGGGTCAACAGGTATGCACAGTTTTATACTCCTTTTGTCATAATTTTAAATTGTTCTCCAAAATTGTTGAACCAGTTCACTATACCAAAAATTCATTAGTGTACCTATTTTGCCTCATCTACTTCAGAATTTATCATTTCTGAAACTATGAGATGGAACCTCACAGTTGTTTTAATTTGTCTTTCTATAATTTAGAGCATTTTTTCTTATAATTGTAGATAGCTTTGATTTCTTTTTTTTGAAAACTCCCTGTTCATATCCTTTGACAATTTGTCAATTTGGAAATAGCTTTTGTTCTTTTAATGAATTTGACTCAGTTCCCTATATATTTGGGAAATGAGATCTTTATCAGAAAAATTGCTATGATTTTTATATTACTTCATTTCTATGGTACCTTTTTCAAAATGTATTTTTTTAATTATTTCTTTTAATGAGGTTTGTTTTTTCTTTTGCTTTGTCAGAGATCATGATTGCCACCCCTGCCTTCTTTTACTTCAACTGAAGTTCTTTTTGAAAGTAATATTTACCTAGATCAAATCCAACCCAAGCTTACAAAGGAAACTTGGGTGGATACAGGTACTTTTGTATAGATAAAAATAACTTTACTGAGGAGATTTGGCTTGTACAACCACACCTAGGTTGAAACTACTTTTCTCTGATCAGCTTGGGTAAAGGTTTTACATTCTTTCTCTGGTGTCATTTTTTACCAAGATTTGAATGAAAAAATGAAAAAAAGAAGTGAATGAAAAAAGTCATGTATTCCAGACTTCATTTTAATATAACACATCTCCAGATCATGTCAACCAAGTGGATTTGATTGCTATGCGATGGTTAGAAAGGTTGTGCAAAGTCACAAGCCTCAATCTCTCTTCAGAGCCATCTGGGTCCAGTGGTAAGATATGTGTGTATTTATATGAGTATGTATGTATGTATGCATTCATGTATGTACATGTATGTGTATATACACACACATACATCAGTACAACATGTGTCCTGGGGATCCTGGGGATGGCCCAGGATATTTTGAGGCAATTGCATTAAGTGACTTGACCAGGGTCACAGCGCTAGTAGAGCCAAATATCTGAGGCAGGATTTGAACCTGGATATAAATTGTGACCCCACTGCTATTAAGGGTCTTTGGTCTGAGAGAAATGGCCATAGACTGTCCTTTTATTAATAATATATTGGCCTGTTAATGAAATGATTAAATTACAAAGAAACTATGTCATATTTTAAATCATCACATGGGTAAGATAGATTTCTATATCCAACTGTGTGTTTATATGTATTCTTCCTTCTTTGAACCAATGCTGATGAGAGTGAGGTTCAAGATTGCCAGCTACTTCTTATTTTATCTTCTACCATAAAAGCTCTTCTTTGTGCTACTCTTTTATATGAGAAAAGAATTGCCCCATTCTTCCACTCCTTTTCCCCTTCTCCCAGTGCATCCCCCCTTCTCATCTCTTCATTTATTTTAGGTCATCTCAACATATTCAACTCATCCGATACACTTTGTCTATGTAGAGTCCTTCTAACTGCCCTATTAATGATAGATATCCTAGGAATTACATATATCATATTTCCATGTAGGAATTAAATGCCTTACCTTAATTGTCTCATTATTTTTCTTTTATGATTACCTTTTTATGCTTCTCTTGAATCCTGTCTTTGAGTGTCCAATTTTCTATTCATTTCTTGTATTTTCATCAAAAATGTTTGAAAGTCTTCTAGTTCAAAAAATGTCCATTTCTGCCTTGAAGGATTACACTCAGGTTTCTGTAGTAAACTATTTTGGGTTATAATCCTAACTATGTTATTTTCTGGAATATCATATTCCTGACTATGTTTGCATGATATTTGAATTGTTTCTGGCTGCTTGCAGTAGTTTCTTCTTAACATGGGAGCTCTGGAATTTGGCTGTAATATTCCTGTGAGTTTTCATTTCAGGATATCTTTCAGGATGTGATCAATGAATTCTTTACATTTCTCTTTTCCCCTCTGGTTCTAAGCCATCTGGGCAGTTTCCCATTTTAATTTATCGAAATATGATGTCTAGGGTCTGTTATGACCATGGCTTTAAGGTAGTTCAATAATTTTTAAATTATTTTTACTTAATCTCTTTTATTTTTCCTAAGAGATAGTTCACATCTGCTTCTGTTTTTCATTCTTTTGATTTTGTTTTATCATTTCCTGATGTTTTATGGAGACATCAGCTTCTACTTGCCCAATTCTAATTTTTAAAGAATTATTATTTTTTCAGGAAATATTTGTATCTCTTCCTCATTCCCCCTCCCCCCATTTAACCTATTTTCCTTTTTAAGGAGTTCTTTTCTTCAGTTAAGGTTTGTGCCTTCTTTATCAATAGACCAATTATGTTTTTGTTCAGGTATTATTTTCTTTAGCATTTTTGGTGTTTCTTTTACCAAGCTGATAATTCTCTTTTCTTCTTTTTCTTCTTCTTCTTCTTCTTCTTCTTCTTCTTCTTCTTCTTCTTCTTCTTCATTATTATTATTATTATTATTATTTTTGCATTACACCCCTTTATTGCTTATCCCATTTTTTTCTCTACTACTCTTTAATCTACCATCTCTTTCTTTAACTCCTTCAGGAATTATTGTTGGGGTTTGGTCCAGTTTGCATTTTTCTTCAAGTCTCTAATTGTAGTTATTTTCATGTTGTCATCTTCAGAATTTATGCTTATTGTTCTCTACCACTATAGTAGCTCTTTATGGTTAAGTTCTTTTTTATGTATTCATTTCCTAATTTGTCCAGTCTATTTCCTGACTTTGAACTTTATGTTCATGTTGGGTTTTGCTAACCTGGGGGTAGGGATGCATTGTCCTAAGCTTTACTTTTTTGTGCTAGTTTTGAGCATTCCAGAGTTTTTGATGCTGCCAACGTGATGTGATCTGGGGAAAGGTGTTGTCACTATTGTTTAATTTTCCTATGGTTCTCAGGGAAGAGCACTGCTCCACTGTAACCAGAAGCACTAGTCTTGGCCCTTGTCTTCTACTGCAGTTACAAATGATAGTTCTCTTCTTTGCCTTGTAACAGTGACCAGGGCCTCTGATCCCTTTTGACTAGCAACATGAGTTCTTTTCAGCCCTATAACTATGACCTAGAACAGTTTATGGTCAGTAGAGTTGCCAATCAGTGCCAAGTTCACCCAGTGACACAAGAGGGTCCCCTGTAATCTATTTTTGACCAGATTTTACTGTATCTCGGCTGAAAGTTCCTGAAGCTACTGCTACTGCTACTGTTTCTACCACTGTCACATACACCTCCTTCATTCAATTAGACTGGGAGAAAAATGTCTCCTTCTGACCTTTAATTGGCTCTGATGCTCCTAAATCTGATGAGTTGTTGTTGTCACCATCATCATCATCATTGCCATCATCATCATTTTGGATGGGAATGTTGGGAGAGTTTAACAGGGTTCTAGCTTGTATTCCACCATCTTCGTTCCATCTAAGCCAGTCCTTTTTTTCATTCTATTACAGAGTCCTCTAGATCCCCTTGCCTAAAATATCTTCACATCTTTTACCTTGCCACCTTCAAAGTCTAACTGTCTCCAGTAGACATGTTAAGCTTCACCTTCTCAATGACATCTCCCTGTTCACGACATTTTTCATGAATTTCTCTCTCCTCTGACTTTCCTGAAACTTCATTGCTAATGAAGGCAACCACCTATTCTATTCTGTCTAGGTAGAAAACCAGCTCTAACTTATGAGGTGCCACCCATACCATAAAGCCTTCAGAGAATTTGGTTTAGTAATTTTATTGATCTTCCATTGACAAAATTAGAAGAAAATGAGAAGATTCTGCTGCAAGATCTGTGGTCCTTTCCTGCAAATCAGAATGCACTCTTTTCTGTGTTTTCAAGCCACTGCCATTATCTAATGTTGAGAAAACAGTTCAAATAAATCAAGGGAAATTTTTAGGCTGAATTATAATTAAAAAAATCTTGCTAATGATGGGATCCATTACACTGTATTAGAAGTTCCATTGATTGAGTCATTTAAAAGTAGACCATATAGAATGCATTGTAAATAACTGTGCCACCCTTGTCTCTGTGAGCATGAACCAGATAAAATCAATGAGTCTTTCAGTTTCTAATGTGGGTAAATCCCCACCCCACCCCAAATCCTCTAATTTTACCTTCAAGTCAACAAATCATGTTATCAATTCACTCAGAACTGTTAGCAGAAATTATTGCTCAGAAAGTAAAAAAAGAATGTCATTTTTGTCATTTTCTTAGGGAAATAGATGGAGAGACCAGGTAGTCTATATTTTCTCTGGCTTTGGTGGTACAAATCTGAAGGCAGAAAGAATGCTACCCAGCATTTTTCTGAAGTTGAAGGCAGTTTTAGGGGGAATTCAGCTTGGCTAGTTAGCCTTGATATGAGCACAGGAAGTAAAATACTTTGCCCACTTGTCTTTTTTATAACAAAGAAGAAAGAAAGCAACCTAGGCTTTTCCAAAAGACCCATTCCATTTCTATGCTAATTTACTGGGGAAAAGAATGCTTGTTAAGAAAACTGAGTTTTAATCCTAGATCTTGCATACACTAAAGGTGCAACCCTCAACAGATTCTAGAATGTTTAAAATGACATAGTTAAGTTGGAATGTATGCATGTGAGAATGACAAGGATGAGGAGAGGTCTCAAAACCATCCCATGATAGGTTTTCTTGGTGGTACTCAGGGTATTTAATAGAAGAAAAAAAAAGAAAATAGCAGAAAATATCTCTCCTCAAGCATTTTTGAGGCTCTTACATTGGGCAAATATATAAATGAATGAATGAATGAACAAATGCATAGATTAATGATTGAATGAAAGCATGAAATATCAGATGCATTTATCAATCATTTTGAACTAGGCATTTTAATGTGCTGGAGATGCAGACAAATATGAGACAATCTCTGTCCTTAAGAAGCTTATATTCTACTCAGGAGAAACAGTACATAAAAGGGAGTGATGATGTGGGAAGGATGTTTTTCTGTAGGAAGTTTCAGGGATCTAGAAAGGAACAATAGGACAGTAAATGCGTACAACAGTTTTAGAACAAAGGTGGTGTTTATTTTAATGACTATTTGTCTAGTTGGAATAATAACTAGACTTGTTTTTCTTGTTTTCAGACTACAGAACCAGGACTAATGCATGGAAGTTTCAGAAAGACACATTTCATTCTAAAACAAGGGGGAATTTTTTTCAAATAATCAAGGCTATTCAAAAATGGATTGGCTTGCCTTAGGAAGTTTTGAGTTCCTTGTCATTGGAGGTCTTCAAGCAGAGGCAGGATGGCTACTTCTTGGAGTGTGGTAGAATCTGACAACATTCTCATTAGACTTATATCCAATCACAAGATTTCTAAGGTCACTCGAAGCTTGGCATTTTATGATCTTCTCCAACTTCCTCAATGAAACAAAATCCTATTAAAACATGACTGCCTGGTGGTTATGCTGTCTCTAATTGAATTTTTCTAGTGACTACATTTCATTATTCATACATGTTGCATTGTTAAACTTCACTACTTGTTTGGTATACTTTATATTTAATAAAAACTCCATTCATCTCACTTTAACTCATTGACCTTATTGTGGGTCAAAGGAATGTTTCCCCAAGTCTTCCCTTCTTCAGGCAAAAAAAAAGATTTCGGCTTACTCCAAGACTCCTCCTGGTCTTAAGACTCCTCATCATACTCTTGGGGTAGCACTTTGTTTAAATCCCCTTTTTCAAAAGTGACATCAAGAAGAGAATACAAAGCTTCCAATGTTGTCTGACATGGTAAGAAGTCAGAGGATTCACTTCCTAGATCACTAGGTACCTATGAGTCTTCTTTTCTTCCTTCTCCTCCTCCTCCATCACCATCATCTCCATTGTCATCATCATCATCTTTCTCCTCCAAGCTTATGTCTCCAAGTTGCCATGAGGATCAAATGAGTAAATGTGTCAACAATATAGACGGGCAGGATGAGAATAACCCTATAATGTTATTGCCATACTTGTAAGCTCAAAGGAAGGGAGTTTCTTATGACACTTCCCTAACTCTTATTTTCTATGTGAAGCCAGGATTATGTCTACAGTTGAAAAGGGCAACTGATTTATTCCTTGCCCTAAAACACAGGTCACCCAGGTCTTGAGCCAAATCAAATGACCAATTGCACTCTTTAGAAATCAACTGCCAAGTCAGCCATTCCCTGTAGCCACAGATCAGATGGTGCTGTCATTCTCAGAGATAGTGATTTGAGCGCACTATAGTACCCAAGTGGGCCCAGTAGGCCCTTTCTAGGGATCATGATAATGCCAAGGAGAGAGAAAACCCTCAGATTCATCAAGAAGAGAAATAAGAACTAGCTGTGCATCTCTTTGGGTGGCATGGGAAAAGCAGAGAGTAGGGGGAAACATAACCATTATTCACAGGGACACAGTGGGAGCCAGTGCTTATCACGCAGGTAGCTTCGCTGCTGGGGATCTTGCCTGGGACTCATGTGCACGGTCTGATGCTGATGTGGAAATTGTGCTGAAACGGGAATGGGTCTCTGGGGAAAGCCACAGTGGTAGATGGGGAAGTAAGCAAGTATATTATTAATGAACTAATAAATATGCCAGGCAAGAAGCAAGGCTGGTGCCAAAAGAAGCAGAATGCTTTCTTTTTAGAAAAAGGAAAATAATAATAATTTTTAAAAGGGATCCCCAACTGGGTCATGGAAGAAAAGAGGTCTTTTCAAGTTAGGCCAGTTCTGGGATTCTCAATCTCCTTTTCCCTCTTTTGCAATACTACTGAATGGTAGTTAGAACCAGCTCGAAGTTTTCTAGGAGAAGCAAGTAAGAGCCAGAGCATGAAAATGGGAATCATGTAAGCTTGGCTTCTATTTCTGGCTCTGTCACTAACTAGCTATGGGAACTTAGGTGAATCAATTCAAGTTTCTGTACCTTGTCATCCTCATTAGCAAAATAACTAGTTGATCTTTAGAATGATTTGTAGCTTAACTGAAGTATAGTTGAATGTTTAACATTCCTCAGACTTTGGAATCAGATTTGTTAATTAGGCCACTTACCTATTTGTTCATATATCTGTTGATGTAAGTCACAACCACAGTGACTATGTCTGTGAGCAGAATAAAACAGAGAGGCCCAAGCCTTGGTCATGGGATCACCAGGTATTCCCTTTACACACACACACACACATACACACACACACACACAAACACACACACAGACCTATACTGTTTGATCTAAAGGAAGTTGGATCAGAGATCAGGTAACAGATTTGACAAAGTCAAGTTGTTAACAGATGTTGTTACTAAGGGTTCAGCACTATGAAGGGAGAGAGAAGAAGAAGAAGAAGAAGAAGAAGAAGAAGAAGAAGAAGAAGAAGAAGAAGAAGAAGAAGAAGAAGAAGAAGAAGATGAAGAAGAAGAAGAAGAAGATGAAGATGAAGAAGAAGATGATGAAGATGAAGATGATGAAGATGAAGATGAAGATGATGAAGATGAAGATGATGAAGATGATGATGATGATGATGATGATGAAGAAGATGATGAAGATGATGATGATGATGATGAAGATGATGATGATGATGATGGAGGAGGAAGAGGAGGAGGAGGAGGAAGAGGAGGAGGAGGAGGGGGAGGGGGAAAAGGAAACATGCACTATTCTAAAGTTGTTTTGGGGTTTTTTTTTTGTTTTTTTGTTTTGTTTTTTGGCAAGGCAATTGGGGTTAAGTGACTTGTCCAGGGTCACACAGCTAGTAAGTGTTAAGTATCAAAGGCCGGATTTGAACTCAGGTCCTCCTGACTCCTGACTCCAGGGCTGGTGCTCTATCCACTGTGCCACCTAGATATTCCCCTAAAGTTGTTTTGTTGGAGAAAAATCAAATCACATGAAATAATTAAATAATACAAGACAATGCAAAATTAAATATAGATAGGATAGTATATAGGACCTTGTGTAAAGTACAAAATCAGCTAGTGTGGGCTAGAGCTGTTGGAGAAAAATTTATAGGGAAAAAATGAAAGAAAAGTAAAAATTTGGCTGATTAGAAGGGTGGATACCATTTGCAAAGATGGAAGGAAATGTGTAGAATAGGTAGTCTACTGACAACCTATATGGAAGGAGTTTTTATTTGGAAGTTTTCCCATATATTGTAGTATATATCAGATTGAAAGAAATGCACAATTGAAAATTTGATCTATGAACAAATCCACTACCCACATTAAGAAACTAACTTCTATGTCCATAAGAACTAGATTTTTTTTTTAAGTTGGTGCAGGAAAGGCCAAAAAGTCAAATTCTTTAAGAAATCAAGCAACATGAATTAAAATTAGAATGATTAAAAAGTATGGTGAGTACAATTAGTCATGGCTCACAAACACTGCTATCAGCAGGGACAAAGACTAACATTTTCCCTTAATTCTATAAACTTTTCCCAGAGAAATGATCCCCTTCTGTCTTCTAAGTTTTATTAGTCAGTAGCCACCAAGCTTATATAGACAACTCAAATAAGGATGTCTCTTCCTTTCAATAATGAGACTTAGTTTGAGGGTTAGTGGGATTAATTTCCTGAAGTTAGTAAAGGATAGCTCTCTGAAGAGCTTAGTCAAGGGACCAAAGCTGTACACTATAGTGAGTTTGGAGCCAGGTCATGCTATATCAAGTTCAAGTTAGTAAAATCCATTCAACCATAGAACTTGCCTCTTCCATTTCTTTTTGGTTTCAATCTGTCCATTTTCAAGAACTAATATGAAAACTTTGCAAAGACTTCATAAAAAGCAAGTAGGGGAAATGATCAAAGCACTAGAAAATAGAGGCTGAGCAGGGAACATTTATGACTGCCTACTCACTTGGTATGGGGCAAGGGGTTAGGAAAGGTGCCCTAAATACTGCCTGACTCATCCAAATCCCATTCATCAGAATACCATGTCTGGCAGATCTTATCTTTGGTGACATGCTAATGGAAATGTAACACCAAGATTAGCAAATTCATACTGGAATAGAATAAGGAAGAGGCTATGAGAAGACTGGTTTCTAAGAAAGAGTGCTTGTTGCACACCAACTATCCAACAACATTACTGAACTGAGGAGAAGCAGATTTCTAGATGATGGACAGGCTCTGAGAGAGTGAGCAGGCTTGCTGTCTTAAGAAGTTTTTCCTGCAATTAGATGCTGGTTTTGTACTCATTTCCTTTCCCAGAGGAAACAGGTCCTACTGCTCCTTGGACTCTTTTAGGTCAGATCCAAAGCAGCCTCTGCAGAACCATAATGACTGAAAGAATCAGCTGAACATGCCTGAGGGCATTAGTGACTGATGTCTTTTTCCTTGGTCTTAAAATAGAAGTGCTCCAACAGAGGCAGCATAAGACACCCACCCAACATGACAAATATTAATGAGGGGAAAAAAAGATTCTGAAAGGAGCTGAAGAGTTCTGCTAAGGAAAGGACTGATGTTGATGGTCATGATAATCACAAAAACAAAAATTACTACTACTACTACTACTACTACTACTACTACTACTACTACTACTACTACTACTACTACATTGATATAGTACTTACTATGTGCAAGGCACTGTGCTAAGCACTTTACAACTATTATCTCATTTGATCCTCAGAACAACCTGAGGTCCTATTATTATTCCCAATTTACAGATGATGAAACTAAGACAAACAGAAGATAAGTGATTAATACAAGGTGACACAGATGGTAAGTGTCTGAGGTGAGGACTGAACTATTTTTCCTTCTCCAGAAGGAACCCTCCATCCACTGAACCACCTAACTACCCAAATAAGATTATTCCAGATAATCATGGGACACCTCTAGGATGTGCAGAATATTAATCAAATTAGAGAGTAGTCAGGGAAGAAAACTGACCTGGGATTCAGAAAAGTTGAAGATAAAGTTCCAACTGAGATCATTACTAGCTGCGTGGCACCAGGCCAATCATTTAACCTCTCTGAACCTTAGCTTTCTAAACTTCAGAATGGAATAACAGTTGTAATGTCCACCTCATGGAGTTTACAGATGGACAATTAAAAGAGATCATACACGTGATCTAGAACAATCTTGTTATTTTTTAGATGAATTGAAGTATAATCTAGTCACTCAGCCAGACCCTATTTGGATCCCACAAATGTTTAGGGCAGGATCATCATTGAAATGTGTCAGTCCAGGTAAACCCTGAGAGACTAAGCGACCAAGAGCATGCAGGGAAAGGTTAAGTGACCAAAACCACCAAAGGAATAAAGACAAGTAAAGGGATTTGAAACCAGGTGCAGTTATTATAAAGGAAGGTCTTTGTAAACCCTAAGTACCATATAAACAATATGACATGTGGTGATAAAGCTTGAGGTAACCTTATTGTTTAGAGAACTCTAAAATGAAAGATATTTCTCACTTACCCATTTCAATAGTTTTGGCTCTGCCCAAAGTGGCAGACTTTGTCCATTTGGTTTATTCTGGTTCATTCTGTGCATTTTTTATTTATAAAGGCATAAGAACCATGTGAATGAAATATTAGCTATTTGCTTTACATTACCCATATCCACTACTGGGCAAGCAGGTGGTTCATTACCTTAGTTGTACTGCTAGTCTGTGCTCAGTCACTGGTAGGCACCACTAAATCTTTTCATATTACTTGGTCTGATCCCTGGACTTTGGGGATTCACCTTGAACAAAACTAGGGGAGTAGAAGACTTATTTCCTTGGATCACTTTTATATCATAGACCGAGCTGCTTAGCATTACCAAGTTAGTGCAGCCAGATATCAGATCTAAGGCACATTGGACAGCAGAAGAATAGAGACAACCTATGACATCTCAAAGTCTTGATTCTGGAAGTCAGTGATTTACTCATTCACCAATTATTGATGAGTTCAGTCTGTATACTGCATGATGTTAAGCACCATAGAGGGATACAAAAGAATAAAATTTATATTAGGATAAAATCTGGAAGAATTTCACTACCTCATGGAATAGTGGGGGTGGGTAGGCAAGAACTGAGGACTAAGCTAACCTTTCCCTAATGGGAACACCCTTCATGTTCTCACCACAGGCCACAGATAACTAATTTGTATCTTCACACCCTACTGTATAATTTCAAAGTATCTCCCTCTGACATGGAAACAGGATGGCAATATATCTTTTTTTTTTGATTTTCAAACCATGAGCTTGGGAGACTCTAGGGAGGTGCAAAGAGACTTATGGAAGTGGAAGGCACATAAAAGTGGAAATTTTCTGGTTAAAGGTCATGTCTCTTGCTGGATTTCTCTTTTCCTTCCTTCTTTCCTTCCTTCCTTCCTTCCTTCCTTCCTTCCTTCCTTCCTTCCTTCCTTCCTTCCTTCCTTCCTTCCTTCCTTCCTTCCTTCCTTCCTTGCTTGCTTCCTTCCTTCTTTCCTTTCTTTCTTCCTTTCAAGTGAGACAGCTAAAGCCAACTCTGACCCTACAAAAACTGCATTAGTCAACATGCAGTTCTCCTTATGCAGGTGCCTAATTGCAATGATCCTGCAGGAAAGGAATTGGAGAGGGTAAATTTAATAGGCTGTTCTGCCTATTAAATGTTAGATGCTATCAGACCTAGGTTTAATTTCCCCTGCCCTGCCCCGCCAACACAGACAAATTTTAGAGAATCACATTATCTCTCATCCTCTAAGAAATACTCCTTAAGTTCTGAGTTGTTTTGTCATTTTGTTGTTTGTTTTTGGTATGGAGTGTACACCTGGGCCATGAAGAGAAATCCTTATGAGTAATTTTGATTTACCATTCAATGGCAGGTGCATAAACTCTTTATTGGAGTCTTTGAAATGGCATTAGTCAATTTTGACACAATTTGGTAATGATCCTGACCCTAGAATTGATGGGAGACAAATCAGGTCCAGCCTAATGACTAGACTAATTTGTGATGGAAGAAGATGTAACTAAACAATAGAGGGATCAGGCACAAAACTTGGGAGCTGTCACCTTCTGGGTTCAGGAGCACATGGACCTTATCAGCAGGTGAAGTTTAACTCATAGTAAGGCAGACTGGATGATATTGTGGTAAATAGAACTTGTCTTCCTTTCTTTAAGCCTCTGCTTTCTGGACTCTTCCACCTTTCCCTTCCCCTTTCCCATGGTGCTCTCCCTTCCCTCCTGCAGACATCTAATATCCTTATAATCTTTCCTAGTATTTTTTCTAACAAAATCCCTTCTCTGGAAAAGTTCTAAGGTGCAATTTACACTGAAGTGCCAATACCACTCTCTATCTACTTCTCTAGGGATATTTGTACCTTAAACTACTATCTATCATTGTGAAATTAAAAATAAAACAAAACAAAAAACCTTGTTTCCTCAGTCTTTAATTCATAGACCTTAATAATATGGCTATAAACTACCTTCCTGTCTTTGTTCACATCATTCCTTTCAGAGAGTAACTCTTCCAGTCCAATTAAACTATGACTTGTTTCCCATACATAACATTCTAAATTATATATATGTTCCCATATTTGAGCATTTTATCCTAGAAGCCCTATGTTACTTTCTATTTATCACCTTTCAGACTTTACACATGTGCTCCCATATTTGTGTATTTTATCCTAGAGGATGTATGAGCCTCAGCACACTTGTGCATGAGGTTTATAAAAGTAGTGAATACTCCCTTTGAGAACTTGTTATCAAGCCCCATGGTTCGTCACCTACTAAACGTAAGCCCATAGCCTGCTCTAGCCAGGATCAAATACCTGTGTACTTAACAGTAAACAGAAGCAAGCATACAAAGCCCACTTGTGTTTTGTTTTGTTTTCTGGACCAGAACCATCATCACTATCTATTGACTCATTTTCAGGCATTCAGGAGCACTGGAAAACTGCACCTTCACTAAAATCCCCATTTACCTGTCATGGAGATGGTTTTTTAATAAGCCTATTTCTGATTACGTCACCTAGCCCAATAACTTCTCTGATCCACTGTCACAAAAGGGAAAATTATCAGTCCTTTGTTCAGGTTTAAGAGAACTCAGACTTTTTAGAAGAGTCTGCTTTCTTTCTATACTCCCTCCCTCTGCTCCCTGCCCGCCCCCCCCCCCCCCCACATATACACACAAGCACCTTGAATAGCCAATTATCCTCGGGTCTAACTGCAGATGTTCCTTTATGTAACTACACCTTGTAAAGATCCGCATTTACTAATGCTTTCGTTTATATACCTACAATACATTTCACTTACAGCAAATTCCCCCATTTAACCATTTTGCCAAAAGAAAGGTCACTGTAATTAACACTATACATTACATTAGAAAGAACACCCCCAGTCTCAGTTTGATTAGTCTCCGTTATTCTCAACACAGCTGCTCCTTTCAGTGTTGCTGTTGCCTATTCTTGTCTCACTTTGGACTTAGGTGTCATTTGGTTAAAGGTCATCATTCAAGTTTCCAGGTGCAATGGAAAAATACTTTTCTGGAACACAAGCTCAATGTTATTGGGTCATGCTGAGATTTTCTACCTTTGTCTCTAGACTAGAATTACCAAAGGGCCAGATGATTCTGGAAAGCAATCATGCTTTCAGAGGTACAGTGGCATATAGAAAAGACTGCTGTAGGCAAAGGTCCTGGGTTTGACTTGCCCTTTTTTTATAGCTATTTGTGGTTTTAGGAAAGTCATAGCATGTATCTAAATATAATCCTCCTCTGTAAAATTGGGAAAATAATAATTTTTGGATGTCTGAAACCAAACAGAATAGGTTAATATTGCTCTTGTAGACTGACCTTCAAATGCTCAAAGATAATTATCATGCTCCCACTGAGTCTTTTATTCCTCTCTAATCCTCACCAGTCCTGTCAACCATTCATCATATGATATTGACTCAATAACATTCAAAATTCTGGTTGCTCTCCTTCAGATCCCCCTATACCTTAACAACATGTTTTTCCCAGTCCTTAAACAGTGGTACCTAGGACAGGATACAATACTCTAGAAGCTGTCTGGCTAAGGCAGGGCACAGAGGAACTATCACCTCCTTATTCCTCAAAGTGATGACTGTCTTCATGGAACCCAAGATCACCTTAGCTTTATTGAATGCAACATCACACTGCTGACTCATAATGAACCCACTTCCCACTAAAATCTCTGGCTATTTTTTTTAAAGATAAACTGATATGCAATGATGGCATCCTCTCCTTATATTTTTTTTAACCTAAGTTTAAGACGTTACCTTTGTCTTTGAATTCAACTTCATTAGATTCAACCTAATACCTGCCAAGAAGTTTATGGAACTGGACTTTGTTTTCCAGCATGTTTATTATCCCTGCTAGTTTTGTACCATTTGAAATTTTAATGAGTTCAACCTATATTCTTATCCAAATAATAAAAATATTTAAATAGCTAAAATTGAAGTACAGATTGTTGGATGTACTCCACTGGAGACCTTCTCCAAATATATATTGAACCATCAAGTCTGTGTTTCCAGACATTCAACTAACCCTGAATCCATATAATTTTATTATTGCGTAGTTCACATCTCTCCATATCTTCCACAAGAACAGTATGAGTCACTTAATCAGCTATTCCAAGATTTCATTACTGAAGGTAAGACAACATCATATAGTATAACCCTTGCTTTTGATACACAGTGTCCTTAAGAAAGCCCTTGTAAGTATTTGAGATTCTTCTTCCCTCTTGTAATTATTAATTATTTTTGACATTGAGGATGCTTACCTTGACTCTTTTTCCTATGTAGCATATTTGTCCTAATGTCACCTCTACCATGAATTAGCAAGGAGACTTTAGGCATACTATTTGAAATGGGACATTGTCCTTCCCTACTTTAGAAATTGTTAGTCCAAACAAGATAACGCATTATTGTTTTGACAGGTTACATGGGTTATGTAAATCAAAAGCATTATGAGCTCCCATTACTTTTTGTAACCACATGTTGCCTGAAGCCTCTAGGTCCTCTAGAATAAAATAGATCTTTGGGACACATGTGGAAAGTTTGAGACATGGGGCATGTAATGTTAAATATGGGGAGCAGCTAACAGACCAGTTTGGAAGAAAGAGGACATGAATGGGAATAATATGAACATAGAAAGAAAAATAGATGGGAACCAACTTTTGAAGAGCTCTAAATGCACAGAGGTGGATATGAAGTCTTTTATTTCATATTTTGTAGCTTAATATATATATATATTTATATCTGAAGAAGGAAATAGATAATTACACTCAAATTTAGTTATAAACAACTCATTAAAGCATTTAAGGAATTTATGTAATATTAAAACAAAAAACAATTTAGACTTGAGCCAGAGGAAGTAAAAAATAAAAATTCCTCCCTCTTCCATACACATTTTCCAATTAATTAGCCCTATTGCATGTTGGTTTCATTAGAGAATCAACATTTTCCCCTGATCCTTTGAGCCAGAATGAGTCACGGTGTAGTACCAAAGGATGATAAAGCCCTATCCATGGAATCATAGTACAACTATAAAGACACTTGGAGATTAGATTTGCCTTTCCATATTATGGTTCTGTGGAACTTAGAACACCCCTGTTATAGAATCTTCAGTGGTTCCCTTTTACTAATAGACTAAATTGCAAACTTCTCAGTTTGACATTAAAAAACTGTGGCCATCTGGCTCCAACCTACTTTTTCTAAATTTATTTTATTGCACAGTCATGAATACACTCTGAGTTCCAGCCAACGTGTTCTATTATTTTTGCCTAAACTCAGCATCCCTTCTTCCCTTTGTAAACAAAGGTCATATCTATTCCTCTCCTTTTCCATCTCTTAAAGGGTTAAATGTCCTTCCAGGCTGAGCTCAGGTGTTCTGTCTTATGGGAAGCTTTTCCTGATCTAGTTTTCAGTGTTCTCTCTGTTTGCAGGTTGTCTTGTACAATACTGTACTGGATTTACTCATTATGTTGATATTTTATAACCTTGGGTGGAATGTAAGTTCCTTAAGGGAAGGGACTATTTTCCTTTCTCTTTTTGATTACCAGAAAATAGTTAGGTATCCTAGACATTACAGGTACATAGTGAATGTTTGTTGAATTAAGTTCTACTGGTTGCAGCACCTCATAGCATCCTCAGTTTAGTGGACACACCAATTTTCTTTACAATTTCTCCTGGTATTCTTTATGTTCACATTTATCCTGGGAACCCATCCCTCTGGTGACTTCATAAATGCAGTGGTCTTTAATTTAGGCCTCTCTCAAGTCCACCTTTCTCATCTGGCTTTCCAGTAACTCCACATCTACTCAGCATAGCTCTTTCTGTCTTCCCTCACTCTATATTTTACAAAGAAGCAGCTGTACTCTAGCAAAAACAGGCCAGGAAGCACATCTCCATACATGATGGAGGTCCCCTTGAACCACAGCCCTGAGATTTTAGCTTAGAAATTCTTAGTTGTACTTAATGTTTATTCTGGTTTAACATTTAGTTTTCTAGAATCGAATAGAGATTCAGCAAAGTTCCTTGTCCATAGTTGAGAAAGTAATAAATGTTTGTTGTGTTGGAGGAAATTTTTTGGTTGTTATAGGTGTTTGATGAAATTAATTTGATTTCTATATGGAGGAGAATTTCCTTGTTCTCTATCCATCTATACTTAGATTTAGTTAAGGCACACAGTCTCTAAGCTAACAAATTGTTCTCTTTCATAATGTAATGCTCAAAAAAGCAATGCCTTTATTAATGTTCTCATTGTTCTACCTATTTTCAACAAAATTTCTGCTAAACTAGAAAGGCAGCTTACAGGCAGAGGGGCAAATGAATGGCCATGGTGTTAAATGACTTGGGTTTGAGTACCACAGCTCCCATGTCTAAGTTGTAGGACCATTTAAGTCAATCACTGAATCTCCCTAAGCCTCAGGGTCTACATCTAAAAAATTGAAATAATCATACCTACATTACTGACCTCACAGGGTTGTTGTGAGGAAAGTACTTTGAAAAATGTCAATAATAGTAGTGATTGCTACAATGTATACAAGACTTTCAGGTTTCCAAAATGCCTTAAAATGTTTTCATTTTATCCTCACAACACTAGGAGTAGGGGCTAACAGCTATGTTAATGTGCTTTTGTAGATGTAGTTCTTTTAGCAATGGGGACAACATGGATTAATACATAGATAACCATCTTCAGAGGCAGGGCAAGCTGGGTACAAGTACCATCTCAGACTCATGTTGGTTCTGTGATTCTAGGCAAGTCATTAACTTTCAGCATCCCAGGCAACTTTCTAAGGACCAAAATTGAAGAATATCATTGCTGAATATTAGTGGTGGGAATTTGCTTCTCTGGAATTCCCTACAATAATGATGTTGTAAATTTTGACCAAAAAAGTATAATCGTTCTTATGAATAAAACCTGAATATGCTATATCCATATTGAGGACAGCTAGGTGGTATGGTGGATAGAGTGGATTGTCTAAAGTCAGGAAGACAGGAATGCAAATCCATCCTCAGGCACTAGTTGTGTGATCCTGGGAAAGTCACAACCTCTGTTTGCCTCAGTCTCCTAACTGTTCCCAAAGTTGTTGTAAAGATCACATGAGATAATAATTGTAAAGTGCTTAGTACAGTGTCTAGCATAGAGTAAGTCTATGTAAATGTTGGCTATAATTATCATCACCATCATCATTTCCAACAAGCTCCTTTTCAGTCTTTAACCAAAACATATGCAAGAAATAGAACTCAACAGCTTTAAAATGTCTATAAACATCCAGTAACCATGATCACAAAGTACAATGGGGAAAAAGTTGTATGAAAGAAATTTCCATTAATTGGCATATAAACTTTCTCTCTTTTCATCTTTTGATTCTCTCTTCAGGATCTCTCTAGAATTTGATTCAATCTGGAGTCATGTTCCGCTACACTAGTTCCTCAAGCTAGCCAATTATCTATAAAGGTTTCTTCCTCAATGCCCTCAGTTAGCTCTGTTCATTCAACAGAAAACTTGTGGTACTGAATTCATTTCAAATGACAGGCAGAAGAATCTGTGCCATTTGAATGGCAACTTAAATATACACTGTGAGGTATTTGATTTAAGTTAAATTAAATTAATTTAATTTCAGCTGTCAATGTCCCAACAGAGATGCTTAGTATTTAATATTAAGTGCATACCTATTTGGTATGTACATGTATATATGTCTGTCTATGTTTATTTTTTATAGACATATAATTTCCAATCCCTTTGAAATAACCATTTTAAACCACAAAAGCTCCCCATATTAATATTTTAGAGGTTATACAGCAAGTTTAGGGCAGTTCCCATTATTACATAGATCTCTTAATCTCAAACTGCAGCTGACAATTCTAAGCCTCTATATAGAAGTCTAATGGAATTTAGTCTGGACCATGGTTGTACCAAGCAGCCACAGAAGCAAATCAATCTGGAATGAGTTGTGAGTGTAGGGAATGTAGCTACCCTACAGATGTCAATCAAGCAATCGATAAATGTCAATCAACCAATCAATACAGTTGGGGCCTACTCTATTCTCCACACTGTATCAGGTCCTATGACAGTAAAAATGAATAGCCCTATGTGATTTAATTAATTTTAAAAGCATAAGAGGTAAACTCTAAAAAGCATCACATTTGTAAATGGAGGACTTAAGGGAAAATTCTGGTTGTATTACTCACTATATTTGTGATCTGGACTAAGTCACTTTACATCCCTGAGGCTGAGTTTCCTCAGCTGTAAAATTCAGGGAGTTGGACCAGATGACTTTTAAGGTCCATTTCAGGTCTAGCTCTGTGATTCTATGAAACAATAATCTGGAGAAGTAAATAATACACATATTCTTATTCCCATTTTACAGATGATAGGATTTGCTAAGTGGTTTTCCTCTAGCCATAAAGCTAGTAGTTGCCACAAATGGGAATTGTATCCAGGTGTCTCCTGACTCTCAGAAACATAGGACATGCTTAAGAAATGCTTATTGTCTGCTTACCTTGAAGTCTAGCATGCTTTCTGCCAGACCATGCTGATTTTTTTTTTTTAGTGAGGCAATTGGGGTTAAGTGACTTGCCCAGGGTCACACAGCTAGTAAGTGTTAAGTGTCTGAGGCCAGATTTGAACTCAGGTACTCCTGACTCCAGGGCAGGTGCTCTATCCACTGCACCACCTAGCTGCCCCCATGCTGATTTACAATAGGATAAATGATCAACAGGCCAATAAACTTACAGTCTATTTGGGGAAAGGACATTAAACTAGGCAAAATCATTAGAGAATGGCATGCATAGTCAATGAAGATGTAAGAGCAACTTGAGCTGGGACCAGGAAAACATATGCATGAACTCTATTAGTTGAGAAAGGCTTAAGTAAGGGGTAGATATGAAGTGCTTCCACAGAACTCTTTTTGATTTCATTCTCCAAGAGGCTTGCCAGTAGCAAACCAAGAATTGTGGTGAATATTGTGATTCTTCCTAACTAATTGAAAAGTGTGAGTTAGAGGCTGGGAAGGTAGAAAGATAACAAGAGTTCTGAATTCAGTTGTGGATAAATTATTCCATTTGCTGACTCTAGTAAGAATTTTCCTAGACAGTGATCCATTACATTCACATACAATTTAATGGATTATTATTGTGTCATAAGAAATGACAAAAGAGATATGCT
The DNA here is from genome assembly GCF_019393635.1 of Dromiciops gliroides. Classification (NCBI taxonomy): domain Eukaryota; kingdom Metazoa; phylum Chordata; class Mammalia; order Microbiotheria; family Microbiotheriidae; genus Dromiciops; species Dromiciops gliroides. Next base: position 330,278,911 of record NC_057861.1, on the reverse strand, counting down.
CAGAGAAATCTGTAAGATTTGAATAAACTCAGGTTGAGTGAAGTAAGCAGAATCAGAACAATATATACATTAACAATAATATAAACAACAAGCAAAGAAAAAAAACTTTGAAAGTCTTAGGAACTAGTAAACTAGAACTTGGGAAGTCATGAAAATACATGCTATGTATATCTTAAACAGAGACATAAGATGCAGAATGAAACGTTTTTTTTTTGAAAATGGCCAACATGAGAATTTGTTTTTACTATGTTCAGTTGTTACAAGTTTTTTTACTTGTTCTTTTTTTCTTTTTCTTTTTCAATGGCATCAAAAGAGAGATAGAGGAAGAGACAGAGATAGAGGAAAAAAGAAAGGACATGAGAGGAGAAAAGAGCAGAGGAAAGGAGAGGAGAGGACAGAGTGAGAAAGGGAGAAAGGGAGAAAGGGAGAAAGGGAGGGAGGGAGAGAGGGAGAGGGAGAGACAGAGACAGAGACAGAGACAGAAAGAGATTGGCCAGAAGGATCACATGCAAGAGGACAGCTTTGAAAGTTACATGTTAAAGGTATGATATATTTTAAAAGAAATGCAAGATTTATGTGATGGAGATTTACAATCTTATATACAAGCCTATTCTCAAATTTATATGCTAATGCCTATTGTATTTGGCATTTATTAAGTTAAAATAAAAATGAAATGAAATGAAAATAAAACTGAAATCAGCTCAAATAATTTTTACTTTTGAGAATTTTTTTTTTGGTTTGAGTAGTTAGGTTACATCCAAATTTTCCACAGATGATTTCTGATATTTTTAAGTGATATTTTTTATGATCTACTAAATTTTACAAAATTTGGTTATTAGAATCCCAACTCCTACATTGCCCAAAATAGATTAATACAGTGATTATAACCTAAATATGAACTTATAGACATGAAATGGCATGTAGAAGAGAGCAGAGTGGCAGAGCTTTTAGGAAACATAGCCACGCAAACCTATACAAACACAATAAAACAATAATCACAAACCCAGCAGTAAGGTAGAGCCCAGAAATGGAGCTGAAAGGAATTAGATCAGACCTAGTCTTCTGGACTTGATCATATCCCATCCTAGTCTTTGGGCCTAAAATGACATCACTGTTTTAGGACATTCTACCCAGGTGTTGTTCTCATCTACTTTCTGGTTTGTCCCATTCTTAGATAGATAGCTAGCTTTATACCCCTAAGACAGGCCAGAAGAAACAAGACCATATGTATACTCAAATATGGCCAGTATTTTGATTTCACCTGTTAAATTATGCACACTTGTTAGAAGGAAGGGCTCATACTCAGCCAGAATGAGTGGAGTGAGGAGTGAGGGATATGTAACAACAGAAGCAGCAACAACAACATTTAAAACATTTATAAAACATGTTTAGTGCACAAAAATGTATACAAGGGGACATAAATAGAACAATTTAATTACTTTGTTAAATCATATATCAACTTTCTACCTCTCTATCAAGCTATCTATAGATATATCTATAGATAATTGATATATATATATATATATGATAAACTACATACAATATAAATTCACATTCTTATATAGACTTCTTTTTTTCTGTTTTGTGTATTGAAATGTTTGTGTCACCTGATAATTGGAAAGTTCTCAACAACAAACAAAAACAAATGAGAACAGTGCTGTTGAATGAAAAGAACACTGAATTTAGAGTGAGGGGTCCTAGATTTTTATGCCAACTCTGTCATTTACTACCTGTATATCCTTGGGCAAGTCATTTCAACACTCTGGGACCTAGTCTCTCTCTGTACAATCAGGGAATAGAACTAGATGATCTCTGAGGACCCTTCCAGTGCTAACTTTATGATCCTATAATGTCTTATTGGACCTGGTGCTCTGCCCCTCTTTTGTCTTACACACACACAGACACACCTGTGTCATCACCATCCTATAACTACGTAGGTACCATACACTGATTAATACAGCCCATTCCAAGTTTTGCCCCCAAGATCAGCAATTTTTTTTCATTTCTCTACAGGCACTAAATAATCACTTGCTAAATGTTTGAATTGAAGCACTCCCTAGCATTTCCTAGACAGGATGGAATCTGTCAGTATCTGAAGAATTTCTCTTGTTTCTCCCTGCTACCCCCACCTCACCTCTTCCTTGATTGCTCTGAACCTTGGTGCTAAAATGCACCACTTGGTTTTGCAGGTGGCCATCTGCTCTAGCTGTTCATTGCCCCTCCTGCCGTGAGAATGATCCCTTCTGGATCCTGACTAAAGATGTTTGATGTTTCTAAATGAGGATTATGACTTTAGGTGGAGAGTGAAGAACTAGGCCAGATGGACACCTATCAAGCCAAGGTCCTATCTTCACAGCAATAATCTGAGTTAACATTAGGACATTGAAAGGCAAAGAAAAAGAAGTCAATCAAAATAACTGTGTCATAATAATTGATATGTATATAGGATTTTAGATTTTTTTCAAAGCACTTTGTACTTATTATCTCATTAAAGTCTCACAACATCCCTATAAGGGAAATACTACAGGGATTACTGTTGCCGCTCCTCCTTCCCCTCTCATATAGTAGAAATATAAGCTCTGAGGGGTTGAATGACTTCTTTGAGGTCATTCAGTTAATCAGAGGAAAGATCTGTACCTAGCTCTTTCTCACACCAAAATTATCAATATACCCACTATGACACACTGCCTTTCATACCTGTAGTGACTATAATTTGTTGCCCTTGAGTAAACCAGGTACGTAGGTGAAAGAAGGGGGTAAAAACCCAACAAATAATTATTCAGCGGTTAGGCTGGAATGTTTGGATAGGATGAGTGTTCGGAACCCTGGGAGAGGAATGCCTGAGATTTTAACTTACTTCTGGCAACAAAAGCAAAATTTAAGACAATAAAGCTTAGCTTTGAGCTATTCAGTCTCTCTACCAACACAGAAACCAATCTAATTTACAGATTCAAAATTGCAAAGGAAGTTTGTGAATTTCAAGGCCTCTAAGTACCACAAATCCAAATAATATGAGGCTTTTCAAAGAATAACTGCTGTGATCATCCAAAAAATATCATTAAGCTTGTGTCGAAAGGACAATACCATATATTTTATAATACTGAAATTGTATCAAAAAGACCTGGTTTGTTGCTTCTATTCAGTCATTCCATTCGCATCTGACTCTGTGACCCCATTAGGAGTTTTTCTGGAAAAGATACTAGTGGTTTGCCATTTCGTTCTCTGGTCATTTTACAAATGAGGAGAATGAGGCAAAGGAAACTGAGGGTCACACAGTAAGTGTCTGGGGCCACATTTGGATTCTGGTCTTCCTGACTCCAGGCCTCGTGTTCTATCCACTACACAACATATTTGCCTGAAGACCTGGTTTAACTAGTTTCAAATCCTGGCTCCAGAATTTCCTTGTCATATAACATTGGACAACTGGGGTGGTCACAACCTCTCCTAAGCCTCTATTTCTCTGGATTTGTATTCTCTGTGTTTGAATACTGCCTTAGCCATTGATGCTACCCAAATGACCTTAAGTCATGTAACCTCTCTGGTAACTATCTATAAAATGACAGGGTTGAACTAAATTAGCTTTTTGCCAAGTTCTCTTGACACCCTAATATTTTATTATCCTGTGATCATATGATCCTAGCCTCACAGGATCATTGTGACAATAAAATGAACCATTATTTTCCACCATTATCTGTAGCATTATCATTGAGTACACAAAAATCATCATACACAAATAATGAGTAAAAAGAGTCATCAAATTCACAATATGCATATACATAAAAGTAGCATGCTACATTCAGGCATAGAGACGAAATACTCCATTTGGTAATGGGTGGCTGGAGAAGCCAATTAAGAGTTTGCAATGATGGCAGTAGTCAGCACTTGATCTTAAAAGAGGCAATGTCAAGATGGAACCATCAACTCCTCTGATTATTAATAAATAAATATTGACATTAATTTAGCACTTTCCATCTTCAAAGCTCTTTAGAATTATTAATTAATACTCTTGGGATAAGAAGATATTTGAAATATAATTTATGAAGTTTGCATTTAAATAGAAATTTCATGATTGGTGTTTCTTGGGTACAAGGGCAATATTTTCTTTTTCCTCTTTCCAGAATTTCCTGCTAAATTCAAGATACCTTTTGTGGAAAGGTGTCATTATGAATCTGAATATTGAACCCAAAAGTAAAGTGGGACTATTTGGAGATCCTCACTGAACTACTTTTGGATCTGGGTATATAATTTCTCTTATTGCCAGTGTACATGGTATACAGATTAATGTATATGGGTACTAAATCATAGAATAATTGATTTATATCAGTAAGGACCCCTCAAAGCCATTTGGTCCAAATTCCTTATTTCACACATTAGGAACTAGGGCCAAAAGAGGTGAAACAACTTTCCCAAGGTCACATACATAATGAGTAGCAGAGCTTGGATTTGGGTACTCGGGCTCCCAAATCAGTACTCTTCCTACTGCACCACAATATGTCAATATGTGGTAACAAGGTTAAAACAATATAGAAAGTAGGACACTTCAAGCTCCATTAGAGCACCAAGAAAAAGGTCTGTGGATTTTCCTCCATTCCTTCTGTATTAGATTCAGGAAAGTTGAAGAGAAATAAGAGACCAGTTCAATCCTGGCACATCTCTCCTTTTTTCTGTGACTTTACCTGGGGCCTGAATGCTTTTTCTTCTTTCTTCTCTACCCCCAAACATCCTTCCCAACCAACAAGTCCAGCTCAAACTCTGTTTCCTCAATGGAGCCTTCCCTGATCATCCTACCCTTAGGGAATTTTGAAAAGTATATTTCAATGAAATTAATTTCCTATGTAAACATACATATAGTGTGTGTCTGTGTGTGTAGAGGCATATGTTTTCTTTAAAAATCTAACTGTGGGTTCTAATCTGCCCCCCCCCCCAGTTTTGGGGGGGAAACTGGCTAAAATCACTAATAAACTTACCAAGAGTTTAGGCTTTTAAGGGTTTATTAAAAGATATAAGATAGTGAAGAGAGAGAAAGATTAAGAACAGATTCCTTATAGCATGGAAATTCTAGCTTTCCTAACAGCCTACATAAAGTCCTGCCACCAAGACAATGTCTTGAAACCAAAAGAGAAAGATCCCATCTGCCAGCCTTAGCTTCCTACTTCCTGTCCTCCTCCCAGAAATGGGAGGTTCGTCAAGTTGATTGGTTGAGAGTGGTCTCCTGTTGATGTCACAGTCCATAGCCTCTGAGAACACACTCTCCTCAGGTTTGGCTAAATTTAAAATAGGTGGCTAACAGGGCAGGCCAGGTGTGACTAAAATCTAATCACCTTTAAGTGGGTACATAGTAGTTTCTCATTCACACCCAATTCAAACACTACTAAGCCAATCAAGTGGAACCCCTGGGTGTCAGCCAAATTCCTTTATTTTACCACACATAGAAACACATATGTTTTATGCATTTAAAAACAATCTTCTGAGAAGAGATCCTTAGGCTTCACCAAATTTGCCAAAGGGGACCAAATCACAAAAAACAAAACAAAACAAAAACAAAAGAAAACCAAACAAAAACCCATTGAGCTCTTCTTTAACCAGAAATCTCTTGTTAGTAAGCCTACTTCCAGAATCTTTGCACTGCATTCTAGATTTTTTCTGTCTTATTGAGGAGAACAGTGATGTTCAATAGGTTAGGAGGCCTCACATACCAGATTAACTCCTTGGAGTCTAAGGCATGGAACTCTGGAAATTAGTGGATTACATGACAGAAACCACCAATTCATACAAAGTAGATAGTTTTTTCTTTAGAGCCAGAAACCAAAGGAGTGTCCTAGATTTCTCTATGACCTAAAGTGTTTTATCATGGTGATTTGGCTAATCCACTGGCTTCGATCTGCAGGCAGTTAAGAGTTGGAATATAGAGAGCACTAAAGTTGGAGTCTGTAAGAACTGAGTTTAAATTTGTTCTTAGACATTCTGATACTTACTTGTTTTTGGCAAGTCACTTAAGATCTCCCCACCTCAGTTTTCTCATCTGTAAAATAACAATGATAATAGTATCCACATCCTGGAGCTATTCTAAGGATCAAATGAGGCAGTATTTGTGAAGTGCTTTGCAAAACTTAACATTCTAGATTATTTTACTGTTTTTACCTTGGCATGTTCTGTGGTCTAACCAAACAAATCCTCTCTTTTCTTTACATACAGCATTCTTTCCCCTATTTCTGCATCTTTTCACTGGGCATTCTCCATGCCTGGAATGTACTCTCTCCTCTCCTCTACTTCATAGATTCTCTTTCTTCCTTTAGGATTCATTTCAAGCACCCTTCTACATGAAGACTTCCCCATCTCCTCCATCCATTAGTGTGCTCCCTCTTTAACTTATATTTAATTACTTCATATTTATTCTGCACGTAATTATCTTCTATATACTTATATTGATGTATCTCCTCCCTCTTCATATAGAGTATAACCTCTTTGAGAGCAGGGTTTTTTCATTTTCTAAAAACTTTATATCCCCCAAACTATTATATTTCTGGCATGCAGAAGAAGGAAAAAAAGTTTAATAAATGATTGTTAGTTGACTGATTTAACACCTATACTGATCTTTTCCTTGAAGTGTCACTGTCTCTCTTTATGTAGTCTCTGACTTCCTGAAATGTTACAGATTTCGGAATACCCATTTGAGGTTTCTGTCAAGAATATACTCCTGACTATGCCCAAAGGGATATGGTACTGTTCATATCCTTTGACCCAGTGATACCACTGCTGGGTCTGTATCCCAAAGAGACAATAGAAAAGGGAAAAGGACTCCAACATGTACAAAAGTATTTATACCAGTTCTCTTTGTGGTGGCAAAGAACTGGAAATCGAGGGAATGCCCATCAATAGGGGAATGGCTAAACAAGTTGTGGTATATGACTGTAATGGAATACTATTGTGCTGTAAGAAATGATGAGAAGAAGGAGTTCAGAGAAACCTGAAAGGATTTACATGAACTGATGCTGACTGAGAGGAGCAGAGCCAGGAGAATATTGTACACAATAACAGCAACAATGTGTGACACACAGTGGTGATAGACTTGGCTCTTCTCAGCAGTGCAACAATACAAAACAGTTTCAAAGAACTCATGCTAGAAAATGTTCTCAACATCCAGAAAAAAGAACTGTGGATAATGAATGCAGATTGAACCATACTGTTTCTACTTTTGGACTGTTTTCCCCCCTTCTTTTTTGAAGTTTTTCCCTTGTGCTCTGATTCTTCTTTCACAAGATTACTAATGTAGAAATATGTTTAATGTAATTGTACATATATAACCTATATCAGACTGCTTTCCATCTTGGGGAGAAGGGAGGTAAAGGAGGGTGGGAGAAAAATTTGGAACTAAAAATCCTATGGAAAAAATGTTGAAAGCTATCCTTATATGTAACTGGAAAATAAAAAAATATTATATATATATATATATATATGTATATATATATATGTGTGTGTGTATATATATATATATATATATATATATATATATATATATATATATATATATATATACTCCTGACTTGTCTAGCAGTTTAATGCTAAGGCAACTCATATTAGCCAAATGGTTTGGTGAATATGGTGTCATTCACCTGCATACAGGTTGTCTGTAGCCTAATGCAGCTATCATTATTCATACTGGCCTTTGTTCTAAAAACTGTAATAACCCTAGCCTGTCTCACTCTAGATTCTATCTAGATATGTGTTATTACTGAAACCCGCATTGATTTGCTCATTCCTACTTATGCTAATAACCCTCTTTCCACTTATAAGGGACAAGGCATCTTCTTCTGACCTTCCTTTTATCTGTTTTATTCATGTGTTTCCCAATATCACAGAATCTCAAAGTTTCAAGTAAAATCCTAGGATATCTTGTTCAACATGTAGCCGATCAAGAACCGCCTTTATAACATTCCAATCCAAATGATCAGTTAGTCTCTACTTGAAGATTTCCAATGATGGAGAATTCACTATAACCTGGAGTAGCTCATGCCACTTTTAGACAGATCTGTTAAGGCTTTTTTAAAATTTTCATCCATATACAGAGCAAAATATACTATCCTGTACCTTCTACCCATTCCTCCAAGTTCTGCCCCTGGGGCCAAGAAGAATAAGTTTAATTCTTCTTTCTCTTGACACCCTGCAGATGCTTGAAGATAGCTATTATTTTAAAGCTAGATCCAGTCTTCTCTGGACTTAATATCCTCCCTTCATTCAATGTATCCTTGTATAATATGCTATTCAGTTCTCTCTTCATACTGATTGCCTTCTTCTAAGTTTATCAGTTATATATACCAGTTCTTTCCATATCCTGCAATACTGATTCATAATATAGATTAATCTACATATGTCTTAATCACTCTGTGGCTGTTTTATTGTTTCAGTCATGCCAAACTCTTCATGCCCCCATTTGGGTTTCTTGGCAAAGATACGGGAGTAGTTCATCATTTCCTTCTCCAGCTCATTTTACAGATGAAGAACTTAGGCAAACAGGGTTGAGCGACTTGCACATGGCCACAAAGCTAGTAATTGTCTAAGGCCTGGCATTCTATCCACTGCACCACTTAGCTGCCCCATTTTCCCTTTGTTACCTTTTAATCTCATAGATGTCTTTGGTCAGGTTTGCATTCATTTAATACTTTTTAAACTGCCTGTTGTGATAAAAAACTAAGCCAGGTACTCCTGTGAATATAAAACATAACTAGACTTATTGAAATTAAAATGAATAGCAATATAAAATATCTTGCCCTGTCACTTCCTTCTAGATTGGTTCCAGAACCATAGGTTCATAGATTTAAAACCATAAAGGATCTTTGAGCTTGACTCATTTATTTTACCGATGAAAAGTCTGAAGCAAAGACAAGTTAAGTAAGGGAAGAGGTTAAGTGACTTTCCCAGGGTAACATAACTAGTAAATGTCTGAGTCAGAATTTGACCCTAGCTTTTCCTAACTGTCTAGTGTTCTATATACAACATCATGATGGCTCTCATCTTCAGGCTCCAAAATCTATTCCTCAGTCTTATCCAAGTTGTGGTCTTCATCTATATAGTTTGCCTCAAACAACAGCTCAATCTACCAAAAATGTAAAATCAGAAAGGACCTAACTTCATTGGATTTAAAGGCAGCCTATTACGTTTTAGATTGGTGACCCAAATGATGTTGGCAGTTAGGTCCAGGTTGCTCTGCTGAGTGTTTTTTCCCCACACTCCACCCCTATTTAGCTATTTAAGGACAAGAGGACCTTTTGATGCATGAGATTTTCCAACCCCATCCAGCACTGGGAACACTGAGATTGGCTAATGCACCATGTGTGCTTGGGAGTTTAGGTAAGAAGTACTTGGTCATATGCTATGATTAAACTAGAAACGCTGTGTGACCCTGGGCAAGTCACTTAACCCCCATTGCCCCACAAAAACAAAAACAAAAAACAAAAACAAAATAAACTAGAAGCAACAGGACTCTTGATGGGGGAATACTGAATGGTTCCTATTTCCTGATGATTGTGACCTGGGCAGGGTACAAGAAGAAAACATCTATGTGTGGAGGGGTGAGTTAGGGGAGGTTTGGTTTGGGGGATACTGATGGAAAGAGGTGAGCTGACATTTCCCATCTCAGGAGTACAAGATTCATTACCTCTGATGAAAAGTCGCCTGGCTGCTGTGAGCTCTGACATACTCCATGATGGGAGAAAGTGACATGGCCATTTGACATTCAGGGCTAGAAGGTTACCAGTCTGTAATCACTAGTTAAAATTGAATCCTGTACAGTGCATCCCGCCAGCACAGCTCGACTGCTGATAATTATTTGGACGCTACTGTATTTGGATCTTATTTCCTCAGCAGAGAGGGGAGGCTGGATTTATAGTTCACTGCCGGGTTAAGATTGGAACAGGGTAGATCTTTTTTATAGTTAACATGGCAGAGCCAAATAAATCTGGAGGGTATTTTTTTCTCCTTCTTTTAACACTAAAACCCTCTGCAGAGAAAGGGGAATGGGGGGGGGGTAAGGGGGCAGAGTGAAAGGACTTTTTTCTTCTAATTTTTTCACTAGTAGACTACAATTCTACAGCGATATTTCCTTCTTGCTCTTTTTACTTCATGGTGTTTTAAACAGGCCATCTGGACACTAAAGGGAATAAGAAACAGTCACCATTTCGTAGATGTTGCAGTCTGGGATACTATGAAAGAGGGGAAAAGCTTATGTAGATAAAGACGGAGAAGTTCAATGTCACTTTAGTGGTCAATTCAGGGAGACAGGGGTGGGGTGGAGTAGTGAATCATTCCTGGCTGGTTAAGGCAATAGGATCACAGCATGGCCTTGAACTCCCTGCCTGAGTCAATTTGGATGTACTCCAAAAGATCACAGAATGGTTAACCCCTGTATTTGTGATAGCAGTTGGTCACAGGAGGGTCAAGAAAGGTCATACTCTCTCTTATCAAACTACTCAACAGTTTAACCAGATGAACATAGTATCACAGAATTTGAGGTGCACAGAGTTTTAGAGGTCAGGTTATCTTCTCCTCCCTTCCCCCACTGTTTCACAGATGAAAGAATCAAGGTACTGAAAAGCTATTACTTACCCAAATTTACACAGGGAATAACTAGCAGGGCCAAATTTTGAACCCAGACATTCTGATTCCCCTTTCCTGAGCCCCTACACACTATATTTTTCTTAGTAGTTTGATCAAACATAAAGGGAATGGAGATGTGGCTTTCAATATCAGCCTTATCCATGAACAGTGTAATTTGAAACTCTCATCTACATTACTGACCCATAAGACGTAGGTTTAGAATGGAACTTGGGGGTCATCTAGTCCAATTCCCATATTTTACAATAAGGAAACCAAAGCTAAGAGTGATGAAATGACTGTTTACATATAAGTATCAGGTTGAAGAGTTGGTTCTCTGTACTTTTTCCATGATGTGGCTTAACAACAGCTCCCTTGCTGACTCTATACAGTGTTGATATTACATTATTAGAAATATATTCCTCTTGGAATCATTGTGCTTCTCAGAGTTCTCTAGTTAAATGTAAATCCTCTATTTATGTTAACCATGCTAAACCATGCTTATTTATTAACACTTTGATGTATATCATTCACCCATAGGGCCATGCTGGTGAGATTCAGGGCTGGTAAGTTTTGACAGAAAATAGGGCACATTATACTTATAAGGAAGTAAGTGGTACAACAGATTGAGGTTCCCAAGATAATTAAGGAACAGTGGACAACACTAGGTATTTAAGGATAATTAGAATAAGCATTTAGAAGAGTTATTTAGAAGAACATAGAAATGAAATAGAAGGATGAAAACAAAACATAAAACAAAAACATTTCATACAATCTTTTTAAAGATGGTCCTGATTACTGAAGATTCATTTCTAAGTATTTGATGGATCCAGGTTTTGCTGAATCTGTTTTACCATGGGATAATTAAATGGTGACTTACCCTAAGAGGCATATCTGAATTATAGAGGTGGGCATTACTGAATTGAAGAAATTCAATATTTTGGTAATGTTTATCCTGTAAGGTCATCACTACAGCATCAGTCTAAGGATAATTATTCTGTTCCTAAAAGGAATAGAGAGGGACAATCATCCTTAAGTTTAGTGTTCACAAGGCTGTAGAATGTGAAGGATGCTTTAATCTGTGATCCTCAAAATCAATCAGAGGGCATTCTTCACCTTCACCTGGTTTGCAGAAGAATTCAAAGGCTCCTTGCCAACTCAACCAATCTAAATCCTGTGAATCTGACATTCAAGGCATATTTGTTTTTTGGCAGGGCAATGAGGCTTAAGTGACTTCCCCAGGGGCACTCAGCTAATAAGTTTAAAGTGTCTGAGGCTCCATTTGAACTCAGGTCCTCCTGAAGCCAGGGTCGGTGCTTTATCCATTCCTCCAGGTCCTGAAAATTTTGCCCTTCCCCAGATACCTATAGCATTTACAAAAAGTATATTTCCTATATAGTATTGAATATTTATTTCTTGTGTTTAAGCCAACTTAATATTCACCACGTAACTATGTGATCTTTTGATAAATCACCTCACTGGTCCTCAATTTCCTCATGTTGAAAATGAAGAGATTTTTCTTGTTTATCTCTATTGTCTGCATCAGCCCAGTGTCTGATATCAGATTTGAACTCAGGTCCTCCTGAATCCAGGGCTGGTGCTTTAACCACTGTGCCACCTAGCTACAACTAAGCTCGAAATTTTAATTTATTTTCTTCCCACCCTTCCTCACAATGCTTACTATTTTGCTAAGTCAGGCATTCCATATCTGTGTGTTAAGTGGCTACTTATACCAGACTTAGAGGACAAGATTGAAACAATACTTGCCCTCAAGGAGTCCAATATAGATTTGTAATAATTACTGACTGAATGCAAAAATGGTAGTATTTGTTTCTCCTATGACCATTGTGGGGACCAATTTTTAATTGGGAAGTGCTAGCTAAGTGGCTCACTGCAATATTGGGGCAAGTAAGGAGACTGGCAGCCTCCCTCAAAACAGAACAAGATTTATTTTAACAAGAACGAACTTAAAAAAAAACCAAAAACACAAACAGGATCAGTAGGATCAAGGGAAAGGAAATAAAATGGGGAAAGGGAAATTATAATACCTGAAAAAATACCACCGCCCAGGAATCAGCTGAAAATACACAGCAGAATGCCTATCTTTTTCCAGCTTCCACCTAGAATACCCAATTATCCTCCCCCAAGCCTAGAAACACCCCACACAGCCCCAGCCAATGGGATGGCTGCTCTGACAGTCACATGACTGCCCTCACTAGGCTTCCAATCATAATTTTGCCAGGCCCATGTAGGTGTCAGCGAGTGGTGATGACATGAGGTGCCAGAGCCTTGGCAACGGCTACAACCAGTGGGTGGAGCAACATGTGGTTTGCGGAGCACCATGTGGTTTGCGGAGCCCCAGGCCAGTGCTCGCCCAGGCAAAAAAACCTCAAATAACAATTAATTCTTTACACCATATAGATTGGTCTTTTGCAATATCATCCCCAAATATAGAAATTTATTGCATGTTGATATCAGTTATTTTTCATTATTTACACTCCCTAAATACTTCTTATCAAGCTGACTGATCCAGAAGGCAATTATTTTTTGCTTCTAACTCACTTTCCTTGAAAACTATATAATAGCCTAATTTTACATCAATTTTACCTGTTTACTTTTTGGAGTCAGTGAAACCCTGTTCACAAAATGAACCCTGAGGTCCCTTCTAACTCTGAAATTTTATGTTAATGCAATTCATCACTTCCATAACTGGTTATTACAGACATCCAGATTTCCCATGTGTGTGCCCAAATTTCATGTCCCCACAGGTAACAATGAATCAGAATGACTGAATAACAGAATCTTGAGTTGGAAGAGAACTCAGCAGCTATCCAGCCCAACCCTTATCTACTGTAAGGAGTAAGACAAGGAGGAAAGAGGAACCATTACCTCTCTCAAGGTAGCATATTCTATGTTTGTATAGCTGTGATTGCTAGGGAGTTTTACTTTTTTATTTTGTGGTGGTTGTTTGTTTTATTTTTCTTTATTTTCTGTTTTTGTTGTTGTTGTGGTGGTGGTGGTATTAAGACTATTATATAAAGATACTGGCTGTGCTCTGTTCTGCCACCTGTGTGACCCAGGCAGGTTATTTAAACTCTTCCTGCTTCAATTTCCTCTCTTTTAAATGAAACAGTTGGACTGAAGAAACTCTAAGGTCCCTTTCTAAGCTACATCTATGATCCTATGTTCCTGTGATCCAGGATGATCCCTATCTATCGTGGTTAGTCTGTGACTGTGGGAGGCTGGTACTGCTGTCTTCCTCTGCATCTGCCATAAGAGTTCTGCTGTTTTCAAATAGAATTTTTTCCAAAATATATGTAAAAACAAATTTTAACATCAATTTTTTAAAACTTTGTGTTCCAACTTCTCTTCCTCCCTCCATCCCCACCCCCCACCCACAAGAACTCAAGCAATTAAAAATAAGTTAAACATGAGTAATCATGTAAAACATTCCCATATTAGCCAGTTGTAAGAGAAAACACTCAAAAAACCCCCCAAACTTCAGATTAAGGAATTGTCAAAGAGAAAAAGAAAAAAAATTTAAAATGTGTTTGCGTCTGTTTTCAGATACTATCAGTTCTTTCTCTGCAGATGGGCTGCAATATTCATAAGTCCTTCAGGGTTATATTGGATCATTGCCTTGCTGAAAATAACCACAGGCTTCCCAGCAGATCATCCCACACTATTGCTGTTATTTTGTATACAGTCCATTTCACTCTGCTTCAGTTCATGTAGGTCTTTCCAGGTTTTTCTAGTAGTATCCTGTTCATCATAACCTGTATATTGTACCTGAAGCTTGACAGATAATTTTCTTCGTAATAGCCCAGCAAAGTAGGTACCATACATTTTGCTATTATAATAAATCATAACTATTTCCCTTCATCCCACTCCCTTCCCGTGACATTTACTCTATCTTCTTTTTACCTATTCCTCCTCAAAAGTGTTTTACTTCTGACTATCCTCTCCCTCACTCTGCACTCCCTTTTTTCACCCTTCCTTCCTTATCCTCCTTCCCTCCTACTTTCCTGCAGGGTTAAATATTTTACTCCTCCCAATTGGGTATGAACACTATTCCCTCCATGAGCCCACTCTGATGAGATCAAGGTCCCTGGGCTAATTCTTTGTTCTAAATTTTTCTTCCTCCCTCTGTCCTCAACCCTCCCTATGAGATCAACCAATTCAATATGTCATACTGGTGCAGTAATGCAGAACATCTTCATCTTCCTTGAAAGTGTTTTGCTTTTTACTGTTCTCTTCCCCAATCTGCCCTTCCCTCCTTCCCTTCTTCCCCCCACTCCTTATCTCCCTCCCCTCCCTCAGGGCAAAAATATATTACTATACCTACTGATGTATGTTAGTCCTTCTTTGAGCCAATTCTGATGATATTAAGGTTCACTAATTCCCCAATTCCTTCCCCTTCTTCTCCTCCCCTCCATAAGCTTTTTTCTTGTTTCCTTCATGTGAACTACCTCTCCCCAGACCATCTCTCCCCTTCTCCCTCCCCCAGTCTATTCCTTCTACACCTCAAGCCTATTTTAAAGATGTCATCATGGGTTAATTAGGTGGCACAGTGGACAAAGCAACAGCTCTGGACCCAGGAGGCCCCAAGCCTAAATCCGGCCACAGACATAAGAGACCCCACCCTGTCTGCCCCACAAAGAACAAAACATAAATGCTTTCCAGATATCATCCCTTCATATTCAGTTCAGACCTGTTTACATTCCTACATGGGAAGATCATACTTTGAACTTATAATTTCTGCTGTTTTCAGTGGAATTCTACACTTTGCTTTTCAGTCTACTTATCCCCATCAGAAAATACCTTTCCAACATTGTCTTCTTGTGTCTACAGGAGCCCATGCTAAGCAAAGACTTGTGGACCTAAATGTGTACTCAGAACTTCTCTCCCCCTCCTGCCCCTTCAGCCCTTCCTCTTTCCTGTAGCCTTGGATGTAATTAATATGCAATTTATCGAACAACAGGACCCTTACCATGTGATATGGGATTATTTTACCAAGTGAAAATAGTATTGTTGCAAGCAAGGGAGAATCCAGAACCTCACATTTCTCCCAGGAGAATTCAATTCACATCTCTGACTATCTAAGAGGAGGAAAATTGGTGTTTTGTTGTTGTTTTTGTTTTTTAATGCTTGATGTCAACCTTTTGGGGAGCATTGATTACATTCTTCATGACTACAGCAATAGGGCTGTATATACCAGGTATATCATTGAACTGGAAAGGGTGGGGAGAGAGCTAGTGGCAGTCTGGGCTGAGGCACAAAGATTATAGGAGTGGATTTCCATAGATTTCCTTTTCCTGTTTCAGAGTCTCTTTAGATTTGGAGAAAAGAAGGTCCTTGATTCTTTGTGGGAATTGGAACCCTTTTGTTTTTCTCAGGAATACAATTAGGACTAGAAGCCCTAGGCTTACTTATCATCTAGTAGCAGCTCACCCATCAGCAGGGTTCCTCAGCAATGTCCAATTCAGAAGCTGGGGGAAGTGTGGGTTAACTCCTTATGGATCCCTGGGCCAATACAATTTTCAGAAAGGAAACTGTGGGAAATTGGTGCTTTTATTTGGGGATCAACTGTGTTTCAGACAATGGCAGGGGAGCCTGAGCCCCTCCTTAATGTTTCAGGGAAACAAAAGCCATTTCTACCTGAAAGGCCTCTCTACTTGTCTTCAAAGGATTTTGCAGGCTGTTCCCGTAAGCTGCTTTCTCCTTATGTGAAACTTCCCAATCCCATTCACCAACTGTTGCCATGGTAAATAATTATATCACAGATGAATTGTGTACACTTCCTCTTCATAGCTGGAAGAGAAATTGTAGAGGAAAGAGGGGGGGAAATCAAAATCCTTTAAAATTACAGGGGAGATAGCTGAGGAACGATTGCCTCCTCGTTAACATAATTAGCTCCATGAATTATAAATTGGTATTAGAACTTGCTCTTCATGACAAAAGGAGTAATTATATTTACTCATGTAAAATTAAACAATACCAAAAAAAATTAATGGGACTCACCAGAAGCTCTCTTGACATTATCATAAAATTCAGAGATGCGAATACCCCACAATCTGAAGTGATTTAAGCCACGTAAACTTTAATGCTGTTCAAACTTGCTCTGTGGAGATATATCTCCTGGCTAGTTTATAATGGAACTTCATGCAAAAAACAACCACCACAAACAACAAGCGTTAAATGGTTTCTTTCATAGACAGATACCCAGAGAAGGTTGAATTTTCTGCATCCAAGAATGAGGCTGTGGTAATTTTCATGGATGAATGATTTATGGACTGTTCCAAAGTTAAAATATCCACACCAGAGAGGGACCTGTTTACTTAAATGACCCCCAAAGATACAAAAAGGGGGGACTGAGATTAGTAGAGGTTGATTAACTATTAATGGAACCTCAGAAAAATTTGTTTCTCTGAAACACGGGACCAAGTAGCAGAGGTATAAAATTAAGTTGGGGCAAGCAAGAAGCTGAAAATTAGAGGGTACCAGTGATGCGTCCCAATGGTCAAACCCCAGTGGCCTTTCCTCATGATCTTCCTTGCCCTCAGTGCCAAAATTCCTACTTACAGCTTCTGTAAAGTGATATTGTCTCTCCTAATTTTTTCTGGCCCATCTGCCACCCAGAATTTGGGAATTATGGTTCATTGTACATACTGCCTGTACAGACAAACTGAATTGGTGATGAAGAACAACAAAGAGATAAACCACATTGAGCCCTATAGACTCACAGAGTTGGAAGATCAAAAGTCATACCAGATCTAGTACCCTACACAACTTTCTATAATAATTATTTCAAGAGATTTTTACATGTAACCTTGCTTTGCCTACAATTACTACCCCTATGTCAAGATATCCTAAAGTCTCAATTTCTCATGAAATAACATGTTATAATATCCTTGCTGTATTTTGCATTTAGAATATGGGGATTTAGAATTGTGGATTTAGAATAAGGATTCTTCTTAATCAAATGGTATCTCTGATATTTCACTTATGAAAATTGTGCTATCATTTATAAATAACTCATTAAATGTATGTGCTATGGTTATTTACTGCAGTGAAAAATTAATCTGGACATTTAATTTTTTGACCCAAGAGCAGCTTGATGGTAAATGTACAAATTTAAAAAAAATAAGGGAATGCAATATTTTATAATTTTGGAAATTAATAGTTATCTTCTCTATGTGTTGCTTAACAATTTTCCCTTGGTGTGCCTTTTCAATTATTTTCTATTTAGCACAATAACCAATACTTTACTCCCCTAGTGCCTGGAGAGTGATTTTCCCATAGTGCCCTTCACTTTTTAAGTTTTGCATCCATTATACCATGTATATTATTGAGTGGAGTATCTTTGACATCAACTTCTTTTTATAAAAAAAAATCTCCTCTGATTAGGAGATGATAATGTAAACTAGGACTTCAACCTGAAATAAATACAAAGTCTGTCCAAGTGAGAAGAGAAGCATCTGATAACTTTTGTAATGTAAAGTGGGAAATATCATGAGACCCAAATAGGTCACTTTGTTATCTGATATTGCAATCTGGGGAGGGTAATATAGGTGACAGACATGTTTGTAAGGCAAATACAAAAATATTCTGTAAAACATGCTATGCATTTGATAATAAGGACACATGATCACCATGTTCTACACTGTTGCAAATTCACAAAGTTACAAAATATTAGACCTTAGAAAGGACTTGAGAGCTCATCTAATTTACCTTCAGTATTCCAGAAAAAAGAGCTAAACTGTCTGAGGTTATTCAGCCAACTGGGATTCAAACAAAGGTCTTTTGACTGCCAATATATTATTTGTCTTAAGAATTTCAGATATCCCAACAACACTTTTTAATTAATAAAGAACAATGTACATAAAAGGGAAAGGGGAATATTGTCTGAATTGAATGTTATTTATGAAGAGCAGAGGTGTTATGTCTCTTTAATCAGTAACAGATGAGACATTCAGGAAGTGATAATAGCTAACATTTATAGAGGGCTGACCTTGTGCCAGACACTGTGCTAAATGTTTTATAAATATTATAACATTTAATCTTCACAACAACCAAGGAAGGTAGATGTTATTATTTTTTCTCATTTTATGGTTAAGGAAATTGAGACACAAAGAGGTTATGAGACTTGGCCAGGGTCACATAGGTAGAAAGTGTCTGAGAAAAGATTTTAAACTCAGGTCTTCCTAATTCCAGATCCAGTAATCTATTCACTGCACTACTTATCAAATGAAAGGGTTCAAAGCTCAGAGATACCATCCAGATTATCTAGCTCAAACCTGCCATGTTATAGATAACAATAACTAATATGTAACAGTTTAAATTAAAAAAATAATTCCTTCAAAATCTATAGGGGGGTCATTTTTGGAATCACCCCTATTTTATAGACAGTGAAAGGAAAGTCTAGTAGTACATAGTGATTTTTCTAAGGTCACATAGGTGGTGAATGGGGAAAAAATAAACCAAAAAAACTTCAAAAAAATCAAACTAGAATTTTAACTTAGTGATAGGTGCCAGCTATTCCAATCCCTTCATTTAGCAAATGATGAACCTGAGAAACAGAGATAATGTGACTTGATCAAGGTACTGCAGTATCAAAAGTGGCATTTTTGTAAAGCTTGTATAAACAAAGGTTGAGAACTATCTTTACATGTAATGGAAAAAAAATAAAATACTTTATTAATTAAAAAAAAAGTGGCATTTTTTAGCTTGTCATCTGAAGTAAGGATCATTCCAAAGTTCTCTTTCCCCAAATACAATTCCTTCTCAAAATTTGTTTGTTTTTTGGTCCATACCTGTGATTTCATCTTTCCATTATAAATACTTTTTGAATAAATGAATAACTGCATGACCTACTAAGTGAACAGCTCTCTCAGGAATAAAAGAAAATTATATAGCCCTATTGTATTTTTTGTTTGTTTTGTTTATGTTTTTTTTGTGGGGCAATGATGGTTAAGTGACTTACCCAGGGTCGCACAACTAGTAAGTGTGAAGTGTCTGAGGCCAGATTTGAACTCAGGTCCTCCTGAATCTAAGGCTGGTGCTTTATCCACTGCACCACCTAGCTGCCCAGCCCTATTGATTTTACTAAGGACATGATCTTTTCTTGTTTAATACTCTGTCTCTCTCTGTCTCCACACTCTCAGATATCCAGAGTTCTGTGTTTAGTATCTGTTTTTACATGACCGACAAGTAGAATAAACACTAGAAGCCCATTAGAAAAAAAAAATATATATATATATATACCATCCCACTGATCATCAAAAATCTAAAAGGACTCAAATTCAGAGTCCTAAAGGGAAAAAAGGTGAACAATAAATAGAAGCATTTGAAATAATAGCTGTGCTCACATAGAAAATTTCCACTTGGCGGGGATGCCTTGTACCAAGCCTAAGTAACAAACAGAGCGGGTGGGCTGAATTTCATTTAGAATGGCTCTTCGCCTGCTGGCTAAAATCCTCATCAGGGCAAGCTCCAAAAAGAGAAGTTATTTCACCCAAGGCCTGTCGACTTCTATTAGATCACCCAGGGCATTAATTTCAATTTTCATGTTTTTGCACTTAAAAAAAAAGGGTGGGGGGAAGAAATGGGGAGAGGTGGGAAACTTTGTGCCAAAAGCTTAGCTGCCAACTCTTGGAAAAAAATTGATTTCTATTGAATACTGCACTTTGGAATGAAAGAAAACATTGTCTAAATGAAGCTGGGTCTCTCATTCACCTATGCCTATATTACTGTGAAATCAATTATGTGGGCTCTTTCGAAAGTTACTGATTGTAGCAAATTGAATGGCCTTCATTTCAGCATAATTTGGAGAGGTTGATGTAATCAGAGACCTTACACCACGGTGAGATACAAGATTCGTGATATTCAGATGGGAAAAAAGCTACAGTGGTTAAGCTTGTTCCGCACCTTCCGCTTACCGGCTGTAATGCTTTCATAAGTACAAATGAAATTGTTTTGATGAAGGCGGAGACGGTTCTGAAGGGATGTGTGAGGTGGGAAAGGGAGTGGAAATAAGGTTGCCGGAAATCACAGTATTGTCCTCATATGCAAGGAAGCTGTAGAATCTAATCCTGGGCATAATTGGCTGCAAATGAAACACTTTAATATCAAATCTTGAGTTATGCCCCAGAGCCGAGGTTCAGGTTTATATGAGCTACATATGAACAGAGGTGAAATGCCCCCTTTTTCTTGCAGTGAATATTTGTTCCACTTCATTCTGTTGGAAATCTGGAGACCCAAATAATTGCTCTTCAAATTATAAATTGAGTCTCTTTAGCCCCAAGACAATTGTAAGCTTGAAGAAATTCATGGTGCTTTTGCTTTGAGGACATTAGCTTGAATGAAACATTCAGTGTTGTGGGGGACTTGTAATGGGCTGTATTTTGAAACTATTTTTTTTTAATTTGATGTTCCCCTGTTCCCCTCTTTGAATGGGACAACCAGCCCCACGCTGAAATGAAGAGATAATGGAACATTCAAAATAAATTGAGAGTCAATATAAGTGGAAATAAAGAGAAAGTTACTTAAATTTCTAAGTACAATAAAAGTACAAATTTAAAATGTGGTAGAATACGAGGTAAGCATAGAAAAATTAGACAGGAATGAGTTAGAACAGCAGTTAAAGAGAGCATAGCCAATTCTTACAAACTCAAGACAATAGGCTTCCTATGTCCAATCCCCTATGCACATCCTAACAATCTGTCATCTAAAAATTCAAATTCCTATTTCTTGTAGGTGCTGCTGACAAAACTCTCCTCAATTGAACAATTATTGTATATACTTCCTCCACAGGGACAAATAAAACAGTCCATCCATACTGTCTCCTATGCAATTCTTATCCATGGTCTTCAATAGTCTTTTTAATTTTCTTTTTAAATGTTCATTCATTCATTCATACACACATACATTTCAATAATTTATTTATCAAGGCTGCGGCTCTCTGTTTCTGACGTAGAACAATTTACTTTTCTCTCAAAAAATTGCTGACCCTAGACTCTGGGGTCTCACCATATGTATATAAGACTTAGTGTGGATACTCATCACCTTATCCCACTCCAGTTCAGAACTTTCTAGCTGAAGAGATCTGTCAGCATCAACTTCTCTCATAGCAGAGATAACAGATATGTCACTATAACTGGTTGCTATGCCTTCTTTTTAGAAGTTGTATTTATACTGTTTTTGTTTGTTTTTACCATATTTTACCAGTATTTTACCACCTTAAACCCATTTCAAAACTATCTTTTTTTATTAAAGAAAAACAGTTATAAAGGATGATACCATAAGCAAATTAAGAGGGTATGGAATCATTTATCTGTCAGATTTATGGTCAGAGGAAGAATTTAGGACCAAAGAAGATATAGAGAGTAAAACAAAATGTAAAATAGATCATTATGATTATATAAAATTTTAAAAGTTTTTGCACAAGTAAAACTAATTTAACCAAGATTTCAAGGGAAGCAGAAAACTGGGAAAGAATTTTTGAAATAAATATCTTTGATAAAAACCTATTTCTCAAATACATCCAGAACTGAGTCAAATGTATAAAAATACAACTAATTCCCCAATTGGTCAAAGCATATGAACAGGCAGTGTTCAGAAAAAGAAATCAAATCAATAATCATATGAAAAAATGCCCTAGATCACCATAGGAAAGAGAAATGCAAATTAAAACAACTCTGAGGTATTGCCTCATGCCTATGAGAGTGGCAAATATAACAAAAAAAAAAAAAAAGGAAAATATTAGATGTTGGAGGGGATGTGGGAAAACTCGGATGCTAACCACTGTTGGTAGAGTTATAAAAAGATCCAACCATTCTGGAGAGCATTATGGAACTTTGCCCAAAGGACTATAGAGGTGAACACATACCCTTTGATCCAGCAATGCAACTGCTAGGTTTATGTCCCAAAGACATTCCAAAAGGAGAAAAAATATTGTTGTACAAAAATATTTATAGCAGCTCTTTTTAAGGTGGCTAAGAATTGGAAATCAAAGGAAAGACAATCAATTGGGGAATGGCTAAACAAACTATGGTATATGATAGTGATGAAATATTATTGTGCTATAAGAAATGACAAGCAGGGGGCAGCTAGGTGGCACAGTGGACAAAGCACTGGCCCTGGATTCAGGAGAATCTGAGTTCAAATCTGACCTCAGACACTTGACACTTACTATCTGTGTGACCCTGGGCAAGTGACTTAATCCTAATTGCCCCACAAAAAAAAAAAGAAAAAAAAAGGAAATAATAAGTAGGATGATTTCAGAAAGGCTTGGAAAGACTTGTATGAACTGATATATAGTGAATTAAGGAAAATTAGGAGAACGTTGTGCTCAGTGACAGCAACATTGTTTGATGATCTGTGAATGACAACTATTCTCAACAATACAATGATCTAAGACAATCCCAAAGGACTATTAATGAAACATACTACCCACCTCCAAAGAAAGAACTGTTATTGATATAACACAGACTGAAGCATGATATTTTTCATCTTCTTTAATTTTTTCCCTTTTATTCAAGTTTTCCTATACAAAATGACTAATATGGTAATGTTTTCCATAATTGTACATATATAACCTATATCTGATTGCTTACTTACCTCAGGGAAGGGTGGAGGGATGGAGGGAAGGAGGGATAAAAACTGGAACCCAAAACTATAAATAGATCTGTTTATTACTTAAAAAAATAAAGTAAAACTGTTAAGCAAAACCAATCAACCTAGCGACTTAGTGACTTAATATGTATTCCTGCTTAAAGAAAGAGGCTCTTAATTCAAATGTTCCTGAATCTAATATGAGTCAAATCACTTGAGTTAGCTAGGTGGTATAGTGGATCTAGTTCAGGCCCTGGAATCAGGGAGAAGTGAGTTCAAATTTGGCTTCAGACATGTACAAGCTCTGTGATTCTGAGAAAGTCACTTAACATCTTTCTTTTACAGTTTCCTCAATTATAAAATGGGTATACTATCTGTATCTACTTCAGAGTTGCTGTAAGTATGAAATGATACAATATTTGAAAAGTGCTTAGCACATTACTTAGCATATATTACACACAAAAATTTTTTGTTCCCCCTCCCCACTCCACCATCCCATGTAGAATTTTGCTGCCTTTATGTGCGTCTTCATTCTTGCCTAAAATTTTCAAAGCAGATACTCTTGGAGTCCTTCCTCAGCTCACTAAATATTTTGAGAATGCTAGTACATAGCAATGTAACTTGGGTTATATTTCTTTTATCTTGAACTCTCACTTCATCACTGGTGTACTATTTGGTCATACACTGATGATTTCTAGTGAAATTTCATTATAGTATAATATGCTCATACTGCTTCAGTATTTTCAAAGTACTTTACATATAATGTCATATATACAGCCTACTTATTCCTACCATGTAGATTTTTAATTGCCCTTTGAATTATTTGCAATTTCTAGTTTTCTGAGATTGTGGTGTTATTTGATTCATAATTACATAGCATCATAATCAGGCTTCATCAATATCTTATATCAATCATTAATGTCATTGAAATGAGTACTCCCTATAGAGGTACAGATTCCAACCTATCCTTATCTTTTCATCCTGTATGGCTCTTGTCCATGTCATCCAACAATACCTTATATAAAGTCTACTCAATATGCTGGAGACAGTTCTAGACATTTCTGGACATTGCAGGGACATAGGTAGAAGGACCATCCACCATCCAACTCTATTCTCCCACAATTTGCCAAATTATATTTTCAGGTCCATATCTTTTTAAAAATCATGCTTCTGATGTGCAGTTCAACATATTCAATATTCTGCAGCATATTGATGCACACCACATGTGCCTTTTCATTACCGTGTAGGTGACCTACAACTTTAGTTCTTCAAGTACTATGATCTTCCATTGTTTGTAGCCATATATTATAGGTCAGCAAACTATAGCCCAAAGGTCAAATCTAGCTCACAGAGTTCTTTTGTAGGATGGCCAGACAAAAATGATTTTTACATTTTAAAAATAAAGTTGTATTGGGTTTAAAAATATTAAAGTCATTTTTAGTTCAATGATTCAGGATTTGGCGATTGGCCAATAATTTGTCGACCCCTGATAGAATCATCAGAACGAAATTGATATTGAAAAATAGGCTTTTGTTTCTGGAAGAGATTTGAATTCATTTAAGACGTTTCTCAATACCGTTAATTCAATCTAACTTATACTCTTCCTCATTCAATTCTGAATCAAATGTATTGTCCATACTCATTATTTCTTTTTTTTTTCTGTATTGATTGATCAGCTTTATTGTGTGGTTATTCAACTCTAAGCCATTATATAAACATTGACAAATCTTTTCTATTCTCTGTTCATTGTCATTTTGACACATTTATGGCTAAATAGGTCGAGGATGACCTGGTCTAATTGAGTCTCTCACTAATCTTTCTGCAAACTCTCTCTCTCTCTCTCTCTCTCTCTCTCTCTCTCTCTCTCTCTCTCTCTCTCTCTTTCTCTCTCTCTCTCTCTCTCTCTCTCTCTCTCTTTCTCTCTCTCTCTATCTCTCTCTGCTTCTCAATCTTATGTAATGTTAATATTCATAATTATTCATCAAATTATGTGTAAAATCCTATAAATTAACATGCAGTCTAAATTCTTATTTTCCTTTCCTCTCTTGTTTGGCAAAGAGGTAAAGGATTTATTGACTGAGTGAATTCTTAGACTGTTTTGGCCTTCCCCTTATGGTGATTGATTTACATTGGTTAAAATTATTTAGGACTTGATAGTAAGCTTTTCTGGTATATGCTATTTTGCCCATTTTTCATATTCTACATTAATTAGCTTTTCTAAATTAGTTTAAATATGTTTTAATTGTATGGCATATCTTCTTATTTCTATTCTTTAATTTGGAATTTTGTATGATTTCTATTCTAAACAATCAGTGATCTGACTATGCAGATTGCTTATTTAAAAATAAGGGAGGGGGGGCGGCTAGGTGGCACAGTGGATAAAGCACCGGCCCTGGATTCAGGAGTACCTGAGTTCAAATCCGGCCTCAGACACTTGACACTTACTAGCTGTGTGACCCTGGGCAAGTCACTTAACCCCTGTTGCCCCACCAAAAAAAAATAAATAAATAAGGGAGGAGGTAGGTAGGTGGTGCAGTGGATAAAGCACAGGCCCTGGATTCAGGAGGACCTGAGTTCGATTCCGGCCTCAGACACTTGACTTTTACTAGCTGTGTGACACTGGGCAAGTCACTTAATCCTCATTGCCCCGAAAAAAAATAAGGGAGCATGGAGGTTGGTTGAAGAGTTT
The DNA here is from genome assembly GCF_019393635.1 of Dromiciops gliroides. Taxonomy (NCBI): domain Eukaryota; kingdom Metazoa; phylum Chordata; class Mammalia; order Microbiotheria; family Microbiotheriidae; genus Dromiciops; species Dromiciops gliroides. Next base: position 330,253,020 of record NC_057861.1, on the reverse strand, counting down.
TACTTTTATAGTAAATATATATATATATATATATGTGTATATATATATATGTATATGTATATGTATATGTATGTGCATGTATAAGTTATGTATATTGTCTGTGTCCATACTGGTATGTCTATATGTTGCTTTAAAGGAGGCATAAAGATTTCTAGAATCTCTTCTACCCATTCTTTTCCAAGGAAGATTTTTATTCTTTATAGGAAGGGATCTGCAGTGCTGGACTACAAGGCTAGAAAATCAATTCTTCTAAGAGAGGGAGTACTGGGCTTGAATTATATCTATCTACCTTTTCAATTGTTTTCAGTCTAGAGGAAATAATTTTTACTTTTCAGCTGCCCCCTCCCTTAACAAGAAACAAATTTGTGTGTATATGAGTGTATGTATGTATGTATGTGTATATATATATATATATATATATATATATATATATATATATGGTTTGAGTCCTTTCACACTAAATGCTATTCACACAAATATTACACATAGTAAATAACAAATAAACTATTTATCCAAGCCAATAGCAAACATAAACCAGAGAAATTATATAGAAGAGGATAGAACAGGTAATACACAACTTCCATGAAATGAGATGAAAGAGAGAGACAGACACAGACACAGAGACACAGAGAGGGAACAGAGACACAGACAGAAACAGAGACAGACAAAGAGAGACAGAAAAACAGACAGCAACAGAGAGAAGAGAAAAGAGGAGAAGAGAAGAGAAAAGAATGAAAGGGCAGGGATGGCAGGGGAGGGGAGAGAAGAGAGGCCATAGAGCTCACCCAGGGGAAATTTCCTCAAGTATGGTAAATTGGAGATAATGAAAGCCTTGAGATGCTGTCTTATCTACACTTTAGATTCTTCTGAGCATCTTTCTCTTCCTTCAGAGTCATCTATCTGAATAATATCTGGAACCATGTTTTCTTCTCTTTCAGAGCTGGAATCCAGAAAACCAGACTTTCTTTCTTCTCAAGTACTATTATGCAAATGAGCTTGATCTCTTGATTGTAATGATTTACACCTAATTGTTCCTGGAAAATTGGCTCTGTTATTTTTCTCTTGGTTGTAGCATTAATAAAATTTTGGTGGAAGTTAGCACTTTTTTCTGGAGAAATGATACAGCCATGATCATATAAAATAAAATAGCACCACAGGACCCAGATGCATCCATTTTTAAGATAACTGTCTGTTTAAGATACAGTCTTGGAAGAATCATTTAGCCTTTTGGTCCCCAGTTCCTTACCTATGAAATGAGTGTATTGGACTAACTTACCTCTGAGATTCATTCTTGCTTTAAGTACAATATCCAATGATTATAATAAAGCATTATAAATAAGAGTACTTTTGAATTCATTGTTACTAAGTTAATGGCCAGGTTGAATTTACTTTGTAGTACCTATTGAAAAACAATAATTTATTAAGTTATTTTATATTATTTCAATATTTAATTGGGAAGACTAATTTTGGGGGTAGACAATATTTAATATAGATTAAAGGTCCAAATGTTTAAAGATAGAAAAAATAATCCAGCAATTTTTCATTTGCATATAATATACTAATTATGAAGGGTTTTTTAATTTAAATTCCTCAAAGTGAGTCCTTCAAGATGTCTACTTGGCAATATTTTATTGAATTAGTATTCTGAAAATACTAAAATTACATTTCTTTTAGAAGTTACTCTATATTCTAATGAAACTCTTAGCAAATATTGAAAACCCAGCATCCTCAGTTTTGTATTATGCATTACTGGGATACAAATATAGAATGAAACCAGGTTTTTGACCATCATCTCAAAGTATAATTGGGAATATGAGACAAACACATGAATCCACAGTGCAATACAATAAACATGGATTCAAAGGTTAGACTGTAAAGTGTAGATAATAACTGCCAAAAGAATTAAAAGATAACAGAATTGTTAAAGTCTGTTGAGAAGTCAAATTTGACTTGCCTTAAATGGTGGATAGCTTTTGGTTGGGAGGGGAAGAGGCAAGAATGCATTTTTTTTCTTGGTGAGGCAATTGGGGTTAAGTGACTTGCCCAGGGTCACACAGCTAGTAAATATTAAGTGTCTGAGGCAGGATTTGAACTCAGGTCGTCCTGAATCCATGGCCGGTGCTCTATGCACTGTGCCACCTAGGTGCCCCATGATTTCATTTTTGACAGAAAAGAATTCTGGAAAAGATAAGGAAATAAAAAAAGAATATGACATTTATGTTCTGGGGGACAGAAGGCTTGATCAGAATATAAGATTTGATCAAGCTCTTGCTGCTTCCCAAGTAAAGTTAGTAAAATTACAGAATATAAGTGGAAAGTAACATAGACAATGAAGTGTCACACTGTCTTAAGTGAACTGAAAAGGATAGTTCACACTTTGTTACCCATTTAAAAGGTGTGAAGATTTTCTTTAATCCAATTAGATAGAATTATAGGGTGGTTAGTTATTGATTGGCCCTTTAAAGTACAAAACACAGCTCTAAGATGTGTTAGTGCAAGCGGATTGGAATATTTGGTATTTAATGAAATAGAATAACTCCCTTGTCACAGACTGTTCCTTTTGGGAGGAGAGGGTTTCTCTCTCCTCTACCTTCAGTCTCCCCATGAGCCATTGCATCTTGCAGAAGAGCTACTTGCCCAGTAGGAGGCACAGCATATAATGGAAAGCAATGCCAGTCATTCAAGCCACAGGACAGGTACATCTTTGTAACCTTAAGCAGAGATAGCCTTGACTCTCAAGAACTCTAGAGAGAAAAAGACTCAGGGATGTCACATGATTGACTTACCCTAAAGAGAGGTTAAGCACTAGGAGAGCATTATGAGAACAGCATAAGAACAGACATGAGCCTTCAGTGCTAGAGGTGTAAATTGTCTGTTTTTTTAATTCCTTACATATGTACCATTACTATTGTACACTATAAGTGTGCCCACTCTTTCCACTGGTGCTCTACATAGCTATGGGGAAGTATATTCCAGTTTTGTGGGGGAACACGTGTTTAGTTACTGTTCTTATGATGCCATTTTAGTGAATGCTTTTACATTTGCCTATTTTGTACTCTGCCTGCCTTTTGAAGGCATACACCCTGGTAGAGGCATGTAAGCTATAGTTTTAGGAGTTTGTATCCACACAGGACCTTAAATGGATCTAGTAACCCCTTGTGGGGCTCCAAACTCTGAATTAGACTTGGATAGTTCCAGAAGAGGTTTGATAGATAGATAGATAGATAGATAGATAGATAGAATGCCTCATCATATATTTTTATTTCTTTAATTCAAATAAAACCTTCCTTTATTCCATGTTTCTTGCATATGAGTAACATACTCAATAACTTATGCTGAGACTGTCAAAATATACTTATTGTTTTCTTTCATTTTCTTCTCTCTATATACAAACATCCATATTGGATGGAGGGATGGTTATGGTGGTAGAAAGTTATCTATTAAGGAAAGCAAAATACACACAACTATAAGAGAGTTCTCTCACATCAAAATGAGTCATTTTGTCTAGTCAAACTCTTTCCAAACTGTTGTTTCAATATCCATAGGATAGGGAATTTTCACTTTTCATCCAAGTGGTTGACATTTTTTACAATCTTTTACTTTAATGGGCTTGGTGATGTCAAAAAATAAATATTAACTCATATTGTTGCTTAAATGCTTCCTACAAGAGGAGTACATATTTACCTTTAAAATCTCAAGAAAAATCATCTTTTAATGATAGCTCTGAGTAGTCATGGAAGACCTGTAGCACTCATATCAGGAAACTTAATAGAAGTGCAGTTTTGAAAGTCTAATAGGCCCAAGTCTTGAACATACTTAGTCTGATCTTGAATATTATCAGATCATAGAAAAGACTGGGTGTTGCTGGATTATAAAGGGTTAATAGTTTACACCTAATTGTTCTTGGAATATAGGCTCTGTTATTTTTCTCTCGATATTTCCTTTTTCTTCTCCAAATACTTCATTTCTTCTCTTTTAAATAGCTTTTTTATTTTCCCCTCTTCTTCTCATAATGCTGTCCTGTTCTTTTACTTACTTGCCTTCTCCATATTGACTATTACCTCAAATGATATCATGTCTCTTACTTGATCAAATCATACAACACCGTGCATTTTCTTAAATATACTTTAGAGGCATCAATCAATTAACAAATATAAATATTCTTTCCTGTCTCCACAATAACTCATCTCTATTCCCTACTTTCTACTCACAAAGTCATCATCCTAGTTCAGGCCCTCATTGCCTATCACCCCAACTATTACAACAGTCTTCTGATTGGATTCTATGCCTCAAGTCTCTACTTTCTCCAATCCAGCTTTCTTGTAGTTGTTAAACTGCTTTTCCTAAAGTATAAATCTGGCCATGTTATTTCTACTCAATTTCTATTATTTCCAGGATCAAATATATTCTCCTCTATTTGATATTTAAAGACTTTGATGACAATTCCAACCTACCTTTCCAGCCCTACTGGAAAATCCTCCCTTTCTGGAACACAGTAGTCCAACCAAACTGGTCTTTTTAAAAATTTTTCCTTATATATGCTACTTCATCTTCCATCTCCATCTCTTTGTGCTGGATGTCCAGGGGGGCTGAATCAAACTCCTTTTTGACTTCTGTCTTAGAATCCCTAGTTTCCTTCAGTGCTCAGCTCAATTGTCATCTTCTAAAAAGATACATTTCCTGATACCCTAGCTCCCAATACCACCATACCTCTCCAAAATGCAGATACACTCCTTCACCTTTTATTCATATATGTATATGTGTGTGTATACACACACACACACACACACACATATATATATATATATATATATGAATCCCCACTACTTAAAATTAGTCTGACACAATGTTTCATACATTGCTGTTTGATTGATTAAATTATGCTGAGCCCTCATTCATGTTCTTTGAAGTATAGGAGGGATACATGCAAAGTGAAAACAAAACAAAATATAGCTCCTATCTTCAAGGGGTTTATAGATTGGAGAGAAAGAATACACACAAAGTATAATCCTATCAAAATGATTAAATGTATATATAAAAGTTATCCCTATCCATATCTATGTCTATATCTCTTGATATGTACTTATATATGTATGTATAGATCTTTATCTCTGTAACTGTATGAGCTCTCTCTTTTTCTTTATGTATTTATCTAAATTATTGATAGTGTGATATACAAATGCTATTGGAAAATCATCAAAGAAATGTGTGATTGACAAAGGAGATAAACTACTTCGTATCATAAAAGTAAAGGATGACAAATGGGTAGCCTGACTTTACATTATTATTATCTACAAAAAGTAACAAGAGCTTGGTTGGATCATTTGTGAAGGTTCTGAAAAAAAAAAAAGGACAGTTATTCTACAGGACTACAAGGAATATATGGATGGCAACTTCTACCAGTAGAAGGAATAGACACTCTTAATAATCTGGTTTCTAAAAAAAAGCTTTCTAGTCTCTCAGCATCACCACTGTCCTCTGTGATCCAATGACACTGCCCTCCTTCCTGTTCCTTGAACAAGATACTCCATCTCTAGACTCCAGGCATTTCCCCTGGCTTCTATCCCTGCCTAAACTCTCTTCATCTCCATTTTCTGACTTCCTTTAAGTCTCAGCTAAAATCCCACTTTCTACAGGAAGCTTTCCCTGATCCTCTTTAATTCTAGTGCCTTCCCTCTGTTGATCATTTCTAATTTATCCTGCATGAAGTTGTTTTCATATTATCTCCTACAGTAGACTGTGAGCTCCTTTAGAGTAGGGACTTCGTGTTTGTTTGTTTGTTTGTTTTGTTTTGTTTTTCTTATCTTAGTGCTTACATGAGTGTCAGGCACTCATTTATTTAGTAGACACTAAATAAATGTTTATTCACTGACTGAATAAGTGATTACACACCAATATATCTATATAAAATGTGGCCATTGTCTACATTATATGTTGTTGTTGTAGTGATGGTGGTGGTATTTTCATGACTTTTCATGACTGCATTTGAGGTTTTCTTGGCAGAGACATTTGAGTGGTTTGCCATTTCCTTCTGCAGCTCATTTTACAGATGATGAGCTGAGGCAAACAGGCTTAAGTGATTTGTCTTGAGGTCACAGAATTGGTAAGTGTGTGAGGCCAGATTTGAACTCAGGAAAATGAGTCTTCCTGATTACAAGCCCAGGGCTCTACTCACTGGGCCACCTAGCTGCCCCATGTTATATGTCAAATGTAATATAGACATAATGCTGAAATAGTTATTATTAATACATGGTATGGATATTATTCTACTCTATGACTATTTTATTGTTAAAGTGTGGCCTCAGTATAGTTGTTGTCCATATTTGTGAATTTTTTATGTACATAATGTAGTTATACACATTATATACATAGCTTGCATCTTGTGAAAATGCAATGAAGCTTGTATGATTATAATGTGGGCATGGTGAGGGTATTACATGCATATTGGTTTTCAAAGGCTCACATAATTTGGTTTCATATTTATTTCCAATTTTTTTATCTCCACTACTTCTCTATACATATCCTAAATTCCAGTCATGGCACAATATTTGCCTCTCCCAGAACATGTTTTCCCTGCCTAGATTATAACTTCCTTGAGGGTGGAGGCAATTTTCTCTTTTGTCTTTGGGTCCCTAATATGACTTATTTCCTTCTTCTCTCAGCTAAAGGTGTTAATTCCTCCTGTTATGTTCTTCCCTCCATTATCTTCACTTTGAAAACTTCTTTCATTTTGAAAGTGAAGATCTAATGTCACCCCTTTGAGGAAGATTCCCTTGATTACTTAAGTCAAGAAGTCATCTCCATCTCCCCTTAATGTCATTGAGCTATGGCACCTTGTCTGCATCTAGCAGATGGTACTTTTCTCCTAATTATTTTTGAAAATATTTTCTATATTACCTCTGCCCCTGCCTGAGATTGTAAACCTGTTCAGGGCAAAGACCATAACTTATAGGGCAGAGATAGTTATAGTTAATTAAACTTGAAGTCAGAAGGCCTACATTCAAGGCCTTGTTGTTCCACTTTCTAACTATACCATTTAAATCTTATTGGGGACTAAGTTTCAAAATGTGAAAAATAATATTTTTTCAAAACTTATATTAGTATATTTGTAAGAACCAAATTATAGATAGATGTATGTGTGTACACAACCAGTTTAAATGTATATCATGTAGTTATGCACATTATATACTTAGCTTATATCCTGTAAAAATGCAGTGAAGCTATTGTATGATTCTAATATGGTGACAGCGAAGGTATTATGTGCATGTTGTACACACATTTATACATATATACATATATGTGCATATATACATATATGTATGTATATATATGTATATACAGAGAAAACTAAAGGGTTACATAAATGTGAATGATTATTCTAACAGAATTGTTTTGTAACCTCTACAGTGCATATAGCCTAATCATTTTCTCATGATAAGTAATAAAATCTTATGTCTAGATCTGGAGGAATCCTCAGAGGCTATGTAGTCCAACTCTTTCATTTATAGATGAGGAAAGTGAGGCTGAGAGAAGTTAGCTGATTTGTCTTAGGTCCCCCCAGGTGTTGTTAGAGGTGTGATTTGAATTCAGCTCTTCAAATTCCAGGTTGAGTGATGTTTATATGGTTTCATGATTACACTTATGTTCAATAACTTTGTTAAATTAATGAGAGAATAACATTTTATGCTTATAGTGCTGTAATTGAGTGAATATATGTTGAAACAGGTTTCAATTTATGTTATTATTCTTTTTCTTTTACTGTGGAGGTAGTCTGACTCTTGTTGCAGGTATTAAACATTAAACATTTTTTACCTTTAAACTTTTCAATATGATCTAATCCTAGTCTCTTAGTCAATTACACCTCTCCCTTATTTCTCTTCTTTCCTGTGACTTAGCCATGTTAGCCCTGGACTTTCTAAAAAATAAGACCCAGGTTTGGATTTATCTAATTTAAACCTTTACCTGATTCCCCAGGCTAGAAGTAATCTCTCCCTCACTAGCCTTTTTTGCTTCTCTATCCTTTTCGCATATATTCATTGAACATTAAATACTGTTTTTTTATTTTTCTAGCTACTTTATCTTTCTTATAAATTGTAAGTTCCTTGAGGTCAATGAAAATGACATGTTTTATTATATTTATGACTATCCAATAAGAGCTTAACAGATGGTGAAAATGATTTAGTATGTAGTGACAAAGACTATTTGTGAGCACTACTAAACTTTTTATTCTGAGAGAACTGCCACACCCGCGAGGACTTCAAATATAGGCCACTATCCATAATGTTGCTGGGAGCATTCTTGTTCAGGCATAAATTGGACTAGTTGACCTTCCATTCCATTCATCACTGAAATTCTGTGAAAATGTAAATCCATATCCATAATGCTCTCCTAGTCAGTTGCATGGTCCATATTGCCCTACATTATATTGGTGCTTGGGATAGTGAGATGGCAAGAGATGCTTTATAGGGAGATGATCTGTGAAATAAATTTAGCACTTGTATCCTTGATTCAGCAACAGGATTCATCTACAAGACCCTGCCTCATTTCAGGCTATAGTAATAATTATGAATCTTGGCCCCCATATCAGGAAGTATTAGACAGAAAATTAATCATTTGGCAAAATCTCCTTTCCTAAAATCTTTTTCATTATAAGTCTTTCGGTTGAACCTCTGATGACCCTGACTCTGGATGCCATCTACCTAAATGTCTTCTGCCTGCTTATTGATCTTCTTGTTGAATCACTTCCCTTCCTATACCTCAGGTACCTGAAAGACTCCAAGAGTTCAGCTTCGACTGAATTCTGTGTGCTAACTTGCCATCTTGAGAGTTGGTTCCTATGACTTTGTTCTCAAAAAGGTGAGTGATGATCTACAAATATCTTCCAATTCCTCAATTTGATTTTCATTTCAAAATACATGCAAATCTTCTTAATACCCTTCCTCAGTTTTTTTTAAGTCCAGACCTATAATTTCATATGTGTTCAGACCTCTTTGGTGTGGAAAATCCTGCCACAGGTACAGATCAACATCTACATTGAAATTGTGGTCTTGCAGAGTTGCCTGAATTTAGAGTTTAAGTAACTTGGCTATGTTCATCCAGCCAGTAAGTGTTAGAAATTGGACTTCAACCTGAGTTTTCAAGGGTGGTCTTCTATTCACTGTACCATTCTGTTTATTTCTTGAACCATTACAGTAATGATAAGAGGGTAATTTATGCCATGCCATGTGGCAATGTAAGGAAAGACATACAAAGAAGCATCTTGGCTTATTTCTAGATAGAGAAAGCTGGGGAGCTCTGGCCACATAATAAGTCAGAAGTTGCATAGTTTGGGGAACAAATAATAGGCATTTCCACAAATTTCCTTTGACTTTAATAGACACCATGTGGCTAAGCTCCCAAAAAACATTTTGAACATTCATCTCAAGGTGTGAATGAACAAAATGCAGTTCCTGACCTGCTGGGTATTCTTGCTTAATTAATGTGATTATAATGACAGCCAAGGACTGTCAATTTCCTATGTCATTTTAAGTCCTATAAAGATTCCATGGAGTAATCAACTCTGCAACAGAATGAGTTATTTGCATGGGGAACTTTAAGTACATAATTTAAAGGTAAAGGAGGAAAAGGAGGAGCATGAGGAGAAAAAGAAATAGTAGTAGTAGTCATAGTCATAGTTGTAGTTCTAGAAGAAGATGAAGAAAAAGAAGAAGAAAGATAGATATTAGTGCAAATCGATATATGTGATCCAAAAAAACCCCCAAAAAACTCAAACACACACACAGTTGTCAATAAGGATGTAAGGCTATGCATTTTAGAACCAATTCAGCACTAATCCAAGGCATGCCTATATTATATCTCAAAGACCAAAACATTGCCATAAATTTGAATTTGTCCTCTATTCACTCTTTCAACAAGTATGTATTGAGTTCTTGTATTGTACAAGGAGTTAAGCAGATGGCTTGTTGGTAGCTAGTTGGGAATCAGAGTATGGGAATTCAAAGAAATATAAGGAATGATTCTTTCCCTCAGGAAGTTTGTATTCTTGTTAAAGAGATTAAATAATCAAAAGGCAAGACAGCCAATAGAATCTAAGTGCTGAATGAAATATAGTAATATCTACTCTTGTTATTTCCACAAATAAACTTTCTTTCTATAAGATAGTTTTGGAGTTTTCACAACACTGTCCCTGTTGTTTAAATTAAAAGAATTGATGATAATTTGTTGCCTTAAGGTAGAGTTGTGTTTGTCAAATAGTAATCCATGATATGGAAAGTAAACTTATAAACATGGATAGATGTATGGTTACTTGGAATTTATATTTGCAATCACACACATATGCTTGTATCTTCTGACTATACTGTAGTGTGTCAGGATACCTGGTGGGAAAAGATAATTCTGTACCAGGAGGCAACAAGTGTGTATCTATGTGAGGGAGGGGTGGCTTGAAAACCATTGAGGTAGCATGTAGAAATATGATTAGCAGTATAGGCAGATAAAATAACTAATTCATACCAAATCTTCTCTTGGGTAGAATTAGCATCAAAGCCTGAGAATTATCCAGTTATTTGACCAATCTAAGATTATTGATGGAAAAGTAATTTTCTATGGAAAAGGATATCTATTTCATAGATAAGAAAAGTGAGTCTCAGCTGGTTAAAGGGGTTTTCTAAGGTTACAATCAGCTGTAGAGCCAAGAATCCAACATAAGTCTTATGACACCACACTGAGTTCCCCAAATCTGCTTAATCTGAATGAATGAAAAAGCCTTTATGAATTTCGTCCTATTTGCTAAAGAGGCAGTAAGTCATAATGAATAGAGAGCTGGCCTCTATGTTGAGAAGACATGGCTCAAGTATTGCCTCTTCCAAGTAGCAGTAAGACAAGAAAGTTTCTTCCCTAATTAACCTGACTAATCTTGCTCTCCTACCTGAACAGGGGCTTCAATAACTCATATCCTGGAGTCATCATTCATAGAAAGAATGATAGGATCCAACTGATGTTATTTTTGAAATTTGAAATAATATCTGCTTGCCTTAAGGAGAAAAGAGAAAGAAAAGAAAGGAGGGAGGAAGGAGGAAGAAAGGAAACAGAAGAGAGAGGAAGGAAAAAGAAAAAGAAAGATGAGGGAAGGGAATAATGAAGTTAGGAAGGAGGGAAGGAAATTAGGAAGGAAGGAAGGAAGGAAGGAAGGAAGGAAGGAAGGAAGGAAGGAAGGAAGGAAGGAAGGAAGGAAGGAGGAAGGAAGAAATAACTGTGTCTGAATTCTACACAGTGTTGACTATCAATATAAGGGTGGATTTCACCCCACCTTAAATTAATCATAGAAGGACCAAAAATCTTCATTAAATCAATCCATCAAAAATAACTCTTGGTGTGATAAGCCATTAATTATTTTCAAAGTATCAAAGGGACATTGGATCATTAGATGAAAGTAAATGATGCCACATAGGAAATATCTTGCGTTTGGTTAAAAAAGAATCAGTTACTGTGGGACTAAATATAAAAGAAAGAGCAATTCTGGGAATTCTACCAGTTTCCACAGCAGGTAAATCTAGTAGTAGAATAGCTTTAGCTAAGCACTTAAGGTGGAATCACCTGGAAGACGTTGGTGAGAGACATTCAGCCTGTCTGTCCCCCAAACCATCACCAATAAATTGTATGAGTTAAGGATATACAGGTGTTCCCATAGTGATTCAATTGCTGACCAGAGGAGGTATCAGTTACTAAAGTAGTGGGAGTGGCTGATGACAGAAGAGGTTTCAGTATATAATGATAGCATATAGGAAGTGAGACCCCTTCTGGCAGAGGGGAGTGCTGGCTGTGTATTCTAGAAAGATATTTATTTTCAGAGCCCAGGAGTTAGCTACACATAAAAGAAATTTCATGGGGTCTCTAGGAAGGGAGAAAATATTTCCAGCAAGTTCTTTTTAGTATTTGCCAAGTGTCCGTTTGGCCACAAATGTTCTCTATATGTATGCCTCAACAACAGTGTAGTGTTCCCCTGTTCTAAGGGACCTTGTGTATAAAGAGGAAGTGGCATCAGTTTGAGAGAAATGCCTTGTACCAACTCTGTGAACCACCTTAGTAAACCCCAGTTCTAAGAGTTAATTAAATTCAACTTATTCTGATTGATGGAAAGTAAATGGGTAGGGATTTGTGAATGATGTTAGTACTCACAACCCATAAATGATATCCCTAAGGTCCTAAGAATAGTCAGTCATTCTCTGAGGACACAAACTGCCAAAATGAACTAGAGTTGAAGAAATAGTCTCAGAGGAGGTGTTTAAAGAGAAGTAATATGTGACTTTCTGTAAGTAATTTTGTAAGTAATTAGTGACCCTCAGAGTTGGCAGGTCAAACACAGCACCCTATATCTGACAAGAAATTCTTTCTCCCAAATCCCCTGGAAAATGATCATCTAGCATTTTTAAAATTATTTTAATATTTTATTGGCTTTAGTTAGCCAAAATCCAATTTTGAAACCATTCACCCTATGACCCTCCCCTCCCCCAAAATAAGAACACACACACACACACACACACACACACACATACACACACAAGAAAAACAAAATACAAATACACACAAACAGGCAATCAAAACTAATTTGCAAGTTTGCTGTGTCAAAAAAAGTCTCATTTTATATTCTGAGTCTTTTACCTCTCTATCAGGAGATGAGTAGTATGTTTCATCACTCTTCTTCTAGAATTCTGGCTGGCTATTATACTAGTAAAAGTTCTGGATAATAATATTACAACAAAATTACCTACTATACCTTGTTCATCCATTCCCCAATTTATGAGAATCCTCTCAGATTTCCATTTGTTTCCACCTTAAAGATAGCTATAAATATTTTCGTACATAGTTTTTTTTAATGTTAATTTTGCTTCAGACTAATTCCTTCATTGATGTACCCTCCCTTTCATTCTCCTCATCCCTCATCCCCTTTTCTTCCTACTCCCTTTTCAAGTGAAGGGTGCTTTTAAAAACAATTTTGCATGTGTGCTTAAGTATTATTATTATTATTATTATTATTATTAATGCATATGAGTGTGAGACTCAGGTGTTCATCTTTCCCCATCTCATTGTTTTTTATAAATATCTAATTGTACATCCATGTTGTATGAGTTAATTTTTCTTTCATTTCCCTTTCCTTTCCTTACCCTCCAGTATTTTTCTCTTCCTCTCTTTTTTTCCTGAGATCAAGGACTATCCGCAGTCTTTGTCTGTTGGAACTCCTGATAATGACAGAGATCAGAGAAAACATATTTATTATCTCCTCGTATTTGAATGTTAGCAGCTTGTACTTTTAAAATTGTGTATCATTTTTCATTTATATTTATATTTTACATTTCTCTTCACTTGTGTTTTCAAAGTATCTCCACACCTCTGAGTTTCTTTTTTAAATTTTGTTTTGCTTTGTTTTTTATCGTGAATGCTTGAAAGATCTTTATTTTATTGAGATCCATCCCTGTAGCTTTATACTCAGTTTTGCTTGGGAAGTTATCCTTGACTGTAAGTTTGAATCCTTTGTTACTTGGAATCTTTCTTTCTCCCTTTCTTTTTCTCTTTCTTTTTCTCTTTCTTTTTCTCTTTCTTTCTTTCTTTCTTTCTTTCTTTCTTTTCTTTTCTTTTCTTTCTTTCTTTCCTTTTTTCTTCCTTTCCTTCCTTCCTTCCTTCCTTCCTTCCTTCCTTCCTTCCTTCCTTCCTTCCTTCCTTCCTTCCTTCCTTCCATCAATAGCTTTATCACATGTGCTGGATAAAGAAATAAAATAAACTTTATTATTTTATTATGTACAACTTGGTATTCCATTCTAATATATAATAAAGATATCATGTAAATTTCTTTTCTTCCCCCTGCACTAGAGATGGCTACTATTATACATAATTATACATACATACATACACACATACATACACATTACATAAACACATACCCATTTCTCTGGGTGTAGATAGTGTCTTTTTTATATGTCCTTTATACTTAATTTAGGTATTTATAACAAGCAAAATGACTTATTCTCTCAATATCATTCTTTTTTTTTAAAATTTAGGCTTACTTTTTAAAAAAATATATTTAGAATTTTCCCCAAGTTACATGTAAATTTTTTTTAATTTCACATTGATTTTCTAAAACATTCAAAGGAATGTAATGTTTGTAAATTATGCTTAGCATAATACTTACCACAGAGTGATAGTAAATAAATGCTTTTTTCATCTACCTATCCATCAGTCCATTCATACGTGCTCTAAATAACATAATTCTATGATCTATATAATGCATTTCCTTAATTCTATTATTCAAGATAATAATTTAATAAGGAAACAATGGTTATACTTACCATCTGACTGACAGAAAGATTGAATGAGTGAGTGAATGAATGAGTGAGTGAATGGCTCTCTACCTAAGACATTGATCACATGGAAAATGCCTATGAATTCTTATAAAATGTCCATACTTGCTTCTGCCAAAAAAAAAAATGTTTTGCTGGTTTGATGCACAATAGGAGTCACCGAAGAGTCCTTACTAGGATGTTCTTGTTTTCCAAGAAAAAATCTAAAGCTGGTTCTAAAGGAACCAAAATCCCTTGAACTTACAAGCAATGTGTGCTCTGCATGGCTTTCATGCTTCCTGTTTTGAGGCTGTCCTATTAGCTAACAAAGGAAGCTGAAGGAATAGAGCACCACCACAATGGATATTTTTGTAGATGTCAATTTGTTCTACTCCCAAAACAGTGAAGAACTTTAACTAATAAGCTGTTTAACAAGTAACATTTTCTAAATTCATTTTTTGTACATGTGTGTGTGTGCGTTTAGTGTCACTAGGAGGTTTTATAATTAAGATTGCAGTTTTATGCACATAATGCTCTGAAAATGTCAACTTATAATTCACATCAGTGAATCAAGAGAGCATCCTGTCCTCCTCCTAAGTTATTACTTGGATACTATGGACATTTGCAGGCATGAAGCTGATACCCTGGAATGCCCTTAAAAAAAGTAGTCATGGGGGTGGAGACAAGATGGCAGAAGAAAGGCAATGACTTGTCTGAGTGCTCCCCAAGATCTCTCCAAATACCTTCAAATATTGTCATCAGACAATTCCTGGAGCATCAGAACCCACAAAAAGACAAGGTGCAATATTTTTCCAGCTAAAGACAACTTAGGTCAGCAGGAAAGGTTTGTTTTACTGGGGTGAGAGTGGAGAACAGCTCAGAACAGGCCGATCTGGTGTAGACCAAGCCCCAGCCACAGCAAACCAGGTGCAGGACTTGGGAGACTCTGAATCAGCAGCAATGGCAACTGCTTCTGGAAATCATCCCACAGATGCTAAGGGGGTTGAAGAATTTACCAGAAGGAGATTACAGGGATCTCTTTACTAGCACTGAGGCAGGACTCTGTTGTTTTGTCCATACTTAGATCCAGGTCACAGTCTTATGTGGTGGTCCCAGGTAGGGGAGGAACACAAACACAACAGCTTGCAGCCACAGTGGAGCAGGAGTCTGTTCACAATTCCAGGGCAGAAAAGCAGGGATGTAGTTGCTTGCAGATCAGAGCACAGGCCAGGCAAGTGGTGAATATACCTCTCCTTAAATTATACCACTTTGGAAGAACTATGAACACTATAATTTCCTAGAAATATCTCTGAAAACAGCTGCTCAAATCCCATGAAACTTGGGACAGTTTGCCCTCCAACCTGGAAGCAGTGTCCCACTATAACAAAGAGTTAAAAGTCAAAAAATAAATTGGGAAAATGAGCAAATGGAAAAAAAAAATCCTGACCCTAGAAAGTTTCTATCATGACAAGGAAAATCAAAATGTACCTTCAAAAGAGGATAACAAAGTCTTCCAAGAAAAATATGAACTGTCTCAGGCAATAGAAATTCTCAAAAAGGACTTTGAGAATAAAGTAAGAGAGGTAGAGGAAAAATGGAAAGAGAAATGAAAATGATGCAAGATAATTTTGAAAAAAAGTCAATGGCTTGGTAAAGGAGACACACAAAAAATAATAATGATGAAAATAACACCTTAAAAAACAGACTGGGTCAAATGGTTAAAGAGGTACAAAAAGCCAATGAGGAAAAGAATGCCTTGAAAAGCTGAATTGGCCAAGTGGAAAAGGAGGTACAAAAGCTCTCTGAAGAAAATAATTCCTTAGAAAATATATTTGAGCAAATCAAAACTACTGACTTTATGAGAAATCAAGAAACAATAAAGCAAAACCAAAAGAATGAAAAAATAGAAGGCCATGTGAAATATCTCCCTAGAAAAAACAACTGACTAGGAAAAGAGATCCAGGAGGGATAATTTGAAATTTATTGGACTCCCTAAAAACCATGATTAAAAAAAAAGAGCCTAGACATCATCTTCCAAGACATTGTCAGGAAAAATTGCCCTGATATTCTAGAAGCAGAAGGTAAAATAGAAATTGATAGAATCTACCAATCACTTCCTGAAAGCGATCCCAAAATGAAAACTTCCAGGAATATTAGTCAAATTTCAGAGATCTCTTGTCAAGGAGAAAATATTACAAGCAGCTACAAAGAAACAATTCAAGCATTGTGGAGCCAAAGTCAGGATAATACAAGATTTAGCACCTTCTACATTAAAGAATGGGAGGGCTTGGAATATGATAACACAAAGGGGAAAGGAATTCGGATTACAACCAAGAATCACCTACTCAGCAAAACTGATTTTAATCCTTCAGGAGAAAAAATGGGAATTCAATAAAAGAGAAAACTTTCAGGAATTCTTGATGAAAAGACCTGAGCTGAGATGAAAATTTAACTTTCAAATACAAGATCTGAGAGAAGCATAAAAAGGTAAACAGGAAAAAGAAACCATAAGGGCTGTTCAAAACTTAAACTGTTTACATTCCTACATAGGAAGATGATATTTGAAACTCATAAGAGCTTTCTCATTTATTAGGGCAGGTGGATGGAGTATATTTAGACAGAGGGGACAGGTATAAGTTGAATATGAAGGGTCTATAGCTTTAAAAATAAAATTAAGGGGTGATAGAGGAATTCATTGAGAAAAATGAGAGGTAAAAGTGGAATTGGGTAAAGTATCTCGCATAAATGAAGCAAGATAAAACTTATACAATGGAGGGGAAGATGAGGGAGGTGCTGGGAAGTGAGTGAACCTTACTCTCATCAGAATTGGCTCAAAGATGAAATAAAATGCACACTAAATTGCGTATAACAATCTATCTTACCCTGTATGAAAGTAGGAGGCGAAGGGGTTAAGGGAGGGAGGTGATAGAAGGGAGGGCAGATTATGGGAGGGACAATCAGAAACAAAATACCTTTGAAGACAGAAAGGGTAAAAGGAGATAGAAAATAGAGGAAATGACATGGGGTGGGAGGAGGATGGAGGAAAATTCAGTAAGCAATAGTAATGGTGAAATGATGAGCAGGGTACTCTCAGAAAAACCTGGAAAGACTTACATGAGCTGCTACAAGTGAGATGTACTGCATACAAAGTAACAGCAAAACTGTAAAATGATCAACTGTGAATGACTTGGCTATTCTCAGCAATGCAATGATCCAGGACAACTCTGAAGGACTTATAAAAAATGTGATCCAACTCCAGAGAAAGAACTGATGGTGTCTAAATACATATCAAAGCACATTTTGGTTTTGGTTTCTTTTTCTTAGAATTTTTTGACTGTTCTCTTTTACAACCTGACTAATGTGTAAATGTTTTGCATGACTACTCATGTATAACTTATATTGAATTGCTTGTGTTTGTAAGGTGGGGTAGGGAGGGAGGGAGGAAGAGAATTTGGGACACAAAATTTTAAAAATGGACATTAAATTTGTTTTTACATGTAATTGGAGGAAAATAAAATTCTAAATAAATGGGAAAACATTTTAAAAAAGAAAGCAACTACAAAATAGTTTTTGTTTTTTTGTGAGGCAATTGGGGTTAAGTGACTTGCCCAGGGTCACATAGCTAGTAAGTGTCAAGTGTCTGAGGCCAAGTTTGAACTCAGGTCCTCCTGACTCCAGGGCCAGTGCTCTATCCACTGTGCCATCCAGCTGCCCCTATGAATTTTTAAGACCCATACTTATGGATTACCTCGTGAGGTTCAGAAGTGTTAGTATGTGTGATCACCCTGGAGTGAATAACTAGTGGTTGTTCATCCAAGTACCAAGATAGTCTCAGCATAGCATTGGATAACCAACAGGGCATTGATAGATACTAATAATTCCTTATGGGCCATGAATTAAGCATAAAGTAGACAAATACTCAAAAGTGTATCAATAGACAGCAGAATACCAGGGAAATAGGAAAACATCAGATTAGGTAGACTCGCCAGTACAATCTAAAGACTAGGTCATATAGTCAAAGACTGCCAATGATCAGAAGTCATCAGGCAACAGAAAGTATGTGGTCCATCCTACTGTGTCAATGAAACATTATTTCCAAATAACTTCCTGCCACTATTTGTGAGTTTTTATATGATTCCTGCAGGGCATGCATGTGCCACTGTCAATAAAGCTGTCATCTGTAGGCCTGAAGACATAATTAGAGCATAGAATATCAGATTTTCTACTTGGGAGAACCTTTAGAGATTGTCTACTTCAACACTTATTTGGTGCGGTGAGAGATTGGAGACCCAGGGAAGTGAATTGCCCATGATCAACAGTTCAACAATAACAGAGATTGTATTAATGTCAGATCTCTTGACTTCCAGTCTAAAGTTCTTCTTTGGCAGCATATAATTGTGTAGGGACAGTGAATTCTACAAAAGTGTTTACTGCTTCCATGTGTGGGTAAAAAAGAACTATGGAATACTTAATCCAAGCTTTAGAGTTTGAATGGAGATTTAACAGTAGAATTATTCCACGGTAGGAAGGATCTTCACTTGGCTTCTGGGATGCAGGTCAAAGGCTAACTCAATACATTGCAACTGTATTTTGAGGATGTTAAGAACAAAATGTTTAACTTGTCAAATAATTGTTTGTAGACCAATTGAGGCATTTGAACTGTTTCTTTTCAATGTTTGCAAGAACTTGGAGAAGAGAATCCCTGTCATACATATAAACATCAATTTCCTGGTATCTCATACCTGCTTATACAAGTCCTTATACATCTTTGAAGATACACATTCAGTTTCACCTATCCCATCAAGTTCACCCACAACTCTCATAGATTTTTAAGACTTTACAGAATGTGTCATGTCTCAATCATAGAAGACCTATATCCAGCTTACATTCCCAGGATTGCTGAACATTATTTTCATTTATACATTCAAACAACATTCCAGCCAAACCAGTCTCCTGGTTATTATTCCTCATACATGATTTTCCATCTCCTTTCTTCATTTGAATAGACCACCTGCTCTATATGCCTAAAATTTACTGCCTGAACATTTATACTTCATAGGATCCCTTCAAGACGGAACTCAGGTACTAACTGCTAGAGGAAGTTTACTATGATCCTCCTAATTACTAGTAAACATCCTTCAGAAATCACTTTCTATCTGCTTTGTATATATTTGTATTTAGTTTCTGTGTATATACTGTTAACATACTTGTCCTCTTCCCTCACCACCTGATGTATGCTCTTTGAGGGCAGAAGGAGTTTTATTCTGTGTCTTTGCATTTCAAGTGCTTTTTATAGTCAGTATTTAATATTTATTTTTTTCTTGTTTAAATATATTTAGCTGTAAAACTGTCCAATCTCCTAATAGAATATAGCCTCTCAGAAGGCAGGGACCATGTCTCACCTTTCTACATTATTTCCTAGACTGTAAGCTTTGTCAGGTCAGGGACACAGTTATGCATTTCTTTTTATATCATTCTGATACTTAACATAGTACATTGTACAATAATCACTTAAATGCTTGTTGACTGTTGACTGCTGTATTAGGCAATTATTGCTTGCATTGTTACTTAACTTTTTGCATGTTCATGTCTCTGCAATTAGATTGTAAAATCGTTCAGATTATATACTGGGGGATTTTTTAAAAATCCTTTATTGGATGCAACAAAGGACCTTGTACAGGCACTAGCAGTAGAAAATCAGTAAAATCTTGTTGACTGGATGAGCACATATCTTTTCATTCATGTTTAAGACTTATATTCATATAGTGTCTATGGCTAAATCCTATTGGCTGACTCTGCTGATCCATTTTTACCTTGTGCTGCCAATAATAAGGAAACAGTTCAATTGTCTTTCTCATTTGGGCAGAGAGATATCCTGGGACTATTTCTCACTTGTCAGAATTGCTTTCTGATGTAAATACCAAGAGAAGGGCTTGGGGAGGGGTTGGGTACAGGAGAAGAAGGGAGGGATGCAGGCAAAAATCTGCTGATAAATTTAAAATTTTTACTAAAACCATAGCCATGAAATGGCTGAAACTCAAATGTAGAGAATCATGTCTCTTGAAAATAAATATCCCCCAAGCTCATAAACACCAAGGCTAGTGGTCAGGAATGAGCAGATGTTTATTGCCTCATGCACCCTCTGCTACTCTGGGATAATCTCTTAAATATCCCAAATCCAGTTTGAATTTAAATTAGATTCATATTTTCTTTCACGATTATTCCATTAAAAATATCATATGATTAGCCAATTAAATGGAGGAAAAAAATCAGTAGGAGAGCAATCCCCTTTAATATTTTCAATTAAGATGTAGTGTGGCCAATAAAACCGGCTTACATTTTCATTTTATGGGTACCTATGGAGAGCATTATGACACAAATGACTCAGAGGAAGGTAATCGTTTCAAAATATATTGTAGTGGAAGACTGTAAACAGTGCAGTGTGTTAGCTTACAGGGGATGTGATGAAAATATAAAGTTTTTTTTCAAAGGGGATTCATGTTTATTTTATGATCTTTAAGGGTGCCCATGCCTGCCTACTTACAGTGTATATTTCTAAAATTCTGCCAACTGTTACCTCCTGGGGATGAATGAGGAAGGGCAAGAAATGTGCATTAGGGGGTCATGCTTCCTTATGAAGAGAGAACCATGCAGCTCCTCCCTCCCATCTACTGGCTAAGGTCAAGATACTACTTCACCTGAATTTGTAATAATTAATGATGATGGTGATGATGATGCAGGCACTTTTACAATGCTTTACAGCTTTCAAAGAACTTTCCTCAAAATAGCCTGTGGAATAGGTAGTATACATATTAGGTCCCCTCCTCCCCATGCTTTACAGATTATAAAACTAAGGTTTAGAGGCATGAAATGAGGGTTTCACAGGACATTAGTGGTAGAGTCTGTCCTTGGGCTCAAAATAAAGGTAAGTTTATATACACATATTCACATATATATATAATATATATATACATGTATATGTGTGTATATGTATATATGTATGTATATGTACACGAATATACATATATGTGTATATGTTTGTATATGTACATGTGTGCATACACACATATATGTAATAGACTATTATCTTTTCTTGGAATTGTAAAGGGATAATAGGGTTATCCATGTCCCTTCTTTGCCAAAGGAAAGTGAACAACTTTAGAGTTCAAAATGAATTTTTTTTATTATGATTGTGTCTGAATCCATTAGTTTTCATCTGACTATTTGAGCTTTTGGATGATCTAATGATACCTAACATTCTTCATTTCTGCTTGAGGAATACTTAGTCTATTTTTACAAAGCATGTGTGTGTGTGTGTGTGTGTGTGTGTGTGTGTGTGTGTGTGTGTGTGTGTGTGATCTCAAATGAGACTCACAAGAGTCCCATTATACAGATTACATAACAGTCACAGCTATATTAATCAATTTTACTAATGTCAAGCAATTATTGATATTGTTGGGGCTAGAACACAGGTTTGTTAACTCTAAGTAATATATTATCCATTGCCTAAGATCACCACCCCCCCCCCCCAGATCAAACCTTGGAAATTTCTGAAATAAAGATTTTAGAAATTTAAAATATCTTCACAAGGAAGCTAGGTCATGACATAAAAGATATTTTTTTTCTTTTATTCTTGAATTATTCTTTCTGGGTAATTGCCTTTCTCACTTCTAGGCATACTTAGGTTTTGAGTAGTAGAGGGCACTGGAGGGCATAAATATTGTTTGCTAACTGTGAATACAAAGTAGAAATTCAGTAGATATTTGCCGACTCCATTATCCTGTTAACATTTGTTTTGCTGGCAGACTAGTTGGCGTGGGATACCACTTTCTTTATGGTTAAACTGATATTCCAATAATTAATATTCAACTACAATCCCAAATTTGTACAGAGCATAAATATTCATTTAGAGCAAGAAATATCAGAACAGGAATCTCGAGGACAACCTACTTTACAATTAGACATTCAAAACCTGTCTGGAGACCTCCAGCAATGGAGAAGCAACTATTCTCCAAAGAATTCCTTTGTATTTTTAGGGAGCTTTCTCTAACTGTTGGAAAAATTATTTTCTGTACATCAAACTTAAATCTGACTACTTGAAACTTCTAACACATTCCCCACTCTTTTTTTGGATAGTTAAAGAACAAAAAGTCTATTTCCTTTTCCATGTGACAACTTGAAATCAGTCAAAATATTTCTTTTGTCTTCTCTATTTCTTTTGGCTAAAATAAGTCATCCTCAGTTCCTTCAATTGATTTTCATATAGCATGATATCAAAGTCCTTCTTCTTCTTTCTTGCTATCATATGGATGTTCTATAGCTTTTCTTTTTTTTAAATAATAATATTTTTATTATTTTTCAGATACATGTAAGGATAGCTTTTAAAATTTGTTTTCATAGGATTTTTAGTTCCAAATTTTTCTCCCATCCTCCCTTCCCTGCCTCCTCCCCAAGAAAGAAAAGCAATCTGATATAGTTATGTATGTATAATCACATTAAACATATTTCTGCATTAGTCATATTGTCAAAGAAGACTCAGCAAACAAGGGAAAAAAAAAAACTGACAAAAGAAGGGAAAACAAAATGGTCCAAAAGTAGAAACAGTATGGTTCAATCTGCAGTCATAATCCACAGTTATTTTTTTCTGGATGTTGAGAACATTTTCTATCATGAGTTCTTTAAAACTGTTTTGTATTGTTGCCCTGCTGAGAAGAGCCAAGTCTATCACCATTGTGTGTCACACATTGTTTACTGTTATTGTATACAATGTTCTGCTGGTTCTGCTCCTCTCAGTCAGCATCAGTTCATGTAAGTCCTTCCAGATTTCTCTGAGCTCCTCCTGCTCATCATTTCTTACAATGTAATAGTAATCCATTACATTCATATACCACAACTTCCTTAGCCATTCCACAATTGATGGGCATTCCCTTGATTTCCAATTCTTTGCCACCACAAAGAGAACTGCTATAAATATTTTTGTACATGTGAATCCTTTTCACTCTTCTATGATCTCTTCGGGATACCAAACTAGCAGTGGTACCACTGGGCCAAAGGGTATGAACAGCCCCATAGCCCTTTGGGCATAATTCCAAATTTCTCTCCAGAATAGTTGGATCACTTCACAGCTCCACCAACAATGCATTAGTGTTCCAACTTTTCCACAGCTTCTCCAATATTTATTATTTTGTTTTTGTCATATTAGCCAATCTGATATGTGTAAGATGGTACCTCAGAGTTGTTTTAATTTGCATTTCTCTAATAGTGATTTAGAGCATTTTTTCATATGGCAATAGATAGCTTTGATTTCTTCATCAGAAAACTGTCGTTCATTTCCTTTGACCATTTCTCAATTGGGGAATGACTTACATTTTATAAATATGATTTAGTTCCCTATATATTTTAGAAATGAGACCTTCATCAGAAATACTTCCCGTAAAAATTATTTCCCAGATTTCTGCCTCCCTCCTAATTTTGGCTGCATTTCTTCTGTTTTTACAAAGACCTTTTAATTTAATGTATTCAAAGTCATCCATTTTGCATTTCATAATATTCTCTATCTCTTGTTTGGACATAAATTGTTTTCCTCTCCATATATCTGAGAGGTAAACTACTCCTTCCTCTCCTAATTGATCTATGGTATCACCCTTTATGTCTAAATCTTATACCTATTTTGACTTTATTTTGGTATATGGTATAAAATGTTGATTTATGCCTAGTTTCTGTCATACTATCTTCCAGTTTTCCAATCAGTTTTTGTCAAATTCCAAGTTGCTATCCCAGAAGGTGGAGTCTCTGGGTTTATCAAATAGTAGATTACTGTAGTCTTTTACTACTGTGTCTCCTGTGCCTAACCTATTACATTGATCCTCCATTCTATTTCTTAGCCAATACCAGATAGTTTTGATGACTGCTCCTTTATAGTAGAGCTTCAGATTTAGTATAGCTAACCCACCTTCCTGTGCAGTTTTCTTTAGTTCCCTTGATATTTTTTACTTTTTGTTCTTCCAGATGAACTTTGTTATTATTTTTTCTAGCTCCGTAAAATAATTTTTAGGTAGTCTGATTTGTATGGCACTGAATAAGTATATTGATTTATGTAGAATTACCATTTTTATTATATTAGCTCAGCCTATCCACGAGCAATTGTTATTTTTCCAATTATATAGATCTGATTTTGTGTGAAGTGTTTTGTAATTTTGTTCATAGATTTACTTGATTTTTCTTGGCAAATAGACTCCCAAGTGTTTTATAATGTCTATAGTTACTTTAAATGGCATTTCTCTTTCTATCTGTTGCTGCTGAGCTTTGTTGTTCATATATAGAAATATTGATGATTTATGTGGGTTTATTTTATATCCTGCAACTTTGCTAAAGTTGTTAATTGTTTCAAGCAATTTTTTTAGTTGATTCTCTAGTATTCTCTAAGTATACCATCACATCCTCTGCAAAGAGTGATAGTCTTATTTACTCTTTGCCTATTCTAATTCGTTTAATTCCTTTTTTCTTCTCTTATTGCTAGAGCTAAAATTTCTAGTACAATATTAAATAATAGAGGTGATAATGGAAATCCCTGTTTCACCCCTGATCTTATTGGGAATGACTCTAACTTATCCCCATTATATATAATGTTTGCTGATGGTTTTAGCTAGATACGGCTTATTATTTTAAGGAAAGTTCCACCTATTCCTGTGTTTTTAATAGGAATGAGTGTTGTATTTTGTCAAAAACTTTCTCTGCATCTATTGAGATAATCATATGATTTGGGTCAGTTTTGTTATTGATGTGGTTGTTAGTTTCCCTGATGTTGAACCAGACTTGCATTCCTGGTGTAAATCCCACCTGGTCATAATGTATTATCCTGGTGATCACTTTTGTCATAAATATTCATTAGGGAAATTGGTCTGTAATTTTCTTTTTGTTTTGGTTCTGCCAGGTTTTGGTATCAACACCATATTTGTGTCATAAAAGGAATTTGATAGAACTCCTTCACCTATTATTTCAAATAATTTGTATAGTATTTGAATTAATTGTTCTTTAAATGTTTTATAGAATTCATTTATAAACCCATCTGGCTCTGGAGAGTTTTTCTTGGGAGTTCTTTAATGGCCTGTTCAATTTATTTTTCTAAAATGGGCCTATTTAAGGATTTTATTTCTTCTTCAGTTGACCTGGGCAATTTCTACTTTTGTAAATATTTATCCACTTCACTTAGATTGTCATTCTATAGCTTTTCAATGTCTTTCTGAACATGTGGATCACTGAATTCAACTCTTACTCTGAATGTCTTCTGATGTGAGCAAAGTACAGTGATGCTCTTTTCTCCTAAATCTCAGTCATCACTTCCTCTCTTAATGCAGTCTTAGAATTCATTCTTACTACATTTTGTTTGTAGTAATTCCGTATTGATATTACAACTCACAGAAACCTTTTGTCTCCTTAAAGTGCCATCTGTACTTTCCCCATCATGTACTTGTGAATTTGATTTTTGGAATCCTAATGGAATTCTCTACATTTATTACTATTATATTTCTTATAAGAACCCATTCACTATAATATCCTTTCAAGTTCTTTTTAGATCCTGTTTCTGTCATCCACCATGTTAACTATCTTCCTAAACTTCACAGGATCTTTAGATCTGATAAGTGTGCCATCCATTCATTTATTCAATTAATTGATTAAAAAGTGACAACTTCTCAGAGCAAAAATAGATCCATTTCAAGCTTCATAAAAGGATTCTTTACAAATTGACAACCTTCAACAGGATCTGAATCCACTAGTTGTTTTGTGACTTTTGTGCTCTTTCCTCATCACCCATCCATATCTGGTTAAAGCCATTTTCACTTAGGTTTTCACTACCCAGGTCACTTGCTATATCTATAGTTACAAGCTCATATTCTATTCCCAAACACCAAGCCATAGTCCCAAAATTCAAAGATGATTCATAAACACCATCTTTGAAAAGGGCTGCTCCTTAACTATTTCTGTCTCTGTCTGCTGAATGCTTTATCTTTGGCCTGCAGGTCATGTTCCTTGTCAACCTGTAAGATCTTCTACTCCTTACTCATGATTTCATTATCCTAACATGTTTTCTAGATCATTCTTTGCAACCTTATTTATTCCCAGGTGAATCACCAAAATTGTTTAATAGCTACCAGTTTTGACATTTATGATGTGTTTCAACAGAAGCTAGAAAGCTAGATATAATTACTACTGATACAAGAGTCCCTGCTATTGTTGGTGCCAGATGAATGAAAAACATCAGCTTTACTTTCTCAGCAGAGTCATTACCTCACTGTCATTTCTTTTTCTCTGATTCACTCTGTATGGTCTCTTACTTGCATTGGTATCTCTATAACATTATTCTTTGGTATAAAATCAGTTGATTCCTCCTCCAAGGGTCTAACTACATTCTTTTTAGGAATAAGAGGAGACAATGTAAAAAAAAGTATAAAATATACTGCATTGAAAATGAGAAGGACTAGAATTGATTACTGACTATACTATTTAATTTGATGCAAGATATGGAATTTCTCTGAGCATCAAGGTCCTCATATATAAAATGAGGGGGTTGAACTAGATATCCTCTATGTCCTACCTTTTCAACCCTAACTCAGTTTTCTCATGAGACTCTCATATCTATCTCTGGAACCTAAAGGTATACCTACATACCAGTGAATGGCTAAACAAATTATGATATATGGATGCAATGGAATATAATTGCACCAGAAGAAATAATGAAATACTTTCAAAGGAAATGGGAAGACCTTTATGGAATGGTGCAGAATTATGTGAGAAAAACTAAAAAAAAAATAATGTATCAATGACATCAACATTAAAAAGAAAAACAATTTTGAAAGACTTGAGTACTCTCAGCAATGCAACAATAAACCATGTTTCCAGGGGCCCAGGGATGAAAAATAGTGTCACCCATCTTCTGCCAGAGAGGTGACAGATTTAAAATACATAATGGCCAGGGCCAGTATGGGGATTTGTGTTGCTTAACTACAAATATTTGTTATGAGTCTCATGTTTTCTTTTATCTTATTGTTCTGTGGAGGAGGGTGTTGGAGGGATATAAAATAAATGTTACTTGGGAAATATGATAATGTTCAATTAAAAATTCAATTCACAGCTATGAGAATGCATTTCCCTTTCATCTTTGCAGAAGTGGGAGAACTACAGGAGTGGAACAATGCTTGTATTATTTTACTTGGTTGATACATTGGTTGAGTTTGCTGAAATGCTATTCTTTTTCTTTTTTATTCTTTGTTTTTATAAAAGGCTTTCTGAAAATGTAAAAGAAGGTAGATACTGATAAATTTAGTCAATAAAACTATAAAAATCACATATGTATATGTATATATATTTTTAAGTGTGCATATATGTGTGTGTGTGTGTGTATACATTGCGAAGGAGAAGTAAGAGATTTAGAGTGAGAATAAACTATATATTTGAATAAAGCAATTGGAGACAGTTACTTTGTATTGCTCTACAGATTTCTTATAAGGAATTTGCTTTGCTTTACCCCTTCCTTCCATTGGGTTTGAGAAGTTTGAGGACAAGAATATCTATTTTTGATCATTTAAAAGAGAGATCTTGGGGTAGCTACAGACATGAATGGTACAAACACTTTCAGATGAGGTCATTATATTCTAAATTTTACTTAATTGTTTACTTTGTCATCAGAGACATCTCAGTGGGTGGGGACAATGTGTTACTTATTATGTAAAAACAAAACATCAATACAACTTTTAAAAAAATATTGTTTCATTTTCAAATTCAATCCCTTCTTTCATTTTAAAAGAAACATTTCATTGCTTTTCATATTTATGACAAGGGAAATGCTTTGGGAGACCGTCCTGCACTTTGAAAATTAATATCACCCACTAGATCATAGTAGAAAAACAAAAATCTCACACTATAGATAAACTACTACATGTTCTCTGTATCAATTAATCAACTAATCAATCATTATTTATTAAATGCCAACTTTGAGCCAAACAGTAGGTGTTTGCTAGGTGTTAGGGATCCAAATATGAAGAAAAAAATAACCAATACTCTCAAACATTCTAATGGGGGAAATGTATATAATAATAATAATATGCACTTCGCATAGAAATAATTTGCACATTGGCTTCATATAGCATATATATCCATGTATATATGTGATATGTGCATATACACATCTATCTATAATCTATCTCTCTATCTATCTATCAAGGTAATAAATACTAATACATACAGAATAGATCAAGGCAGTTTTGGAGGTAGGGCACTAGTAGGTGATGAGATTAGGAAAGATTCCATGAAGAAGATGGTGCATGAGCTCCATTTTAGAGAAAGGAAGGCACTTGATGAGCAGAGGTAAGAAGGGAATACATTCTAGGTAGAGGGCAACAAGTTTAGAGGAATGGTAATAGGAACTGGAGTGTCGTGGTTGAAGAACTGAAAAAAGGCTAGTTTGGTTTTGTCATAGAGTGCAAAAGAGGAAGTAATATGCAATGAGCTGGAAAGATAGGTTGGTGTCTGGTTGGACTTTAAACTCTAAATAGAAGAGCTTAGATTTTATCCTTAAGGCAGTAGGAAGTCAGTGGAATTGGTTGAGTAGGGAGAGTTACTTAGTCGTATCTGTGCTTAAAGAAAATTTACTTTGGCAGAAGCATGTTGTTGTTCTTGTTGTTTATCATTTGTTCTTTTTTTCTAGACAATAGGGGTTAAGCGGCTTGCCCAGGGTCACACAGCTAGTAAGTATTAAATATCTGAGGCCAGATTTGAACTCAGGTCCTCCTGACTCCTGGACTGGTGCTCTATCCACTGTGCCACCTAGCTGCCCCTTTGTCATTTGTTTTGAAGAGAATGATGGCATTGGGAGGTGATGTCATGGCTTGCAGTGAATGGATTTAAGTGAGGAAGTGCTGTGCAAAGTCACTAGTCTTATTCTCTCCTCAAGGGCCATCTGGGTCCATTGGTAAGATATATATCAGGATGACTGGAGATGGCCCTGGATGTTCTAAGGCAATTGAGTTTAAGTAATTTGCCCAGAGTCACACTGTTAGTAAGTATCTTAGGTCGGATTTAAGCTAAGGTGCTCCCAACTTCAGGGCCAGTGCTCTATCTGCTCTACCACATAGCTGCTAGACAGCAACATTTAGATTGTAATGGAGTGGTGAGAGAATTAGGCAAGGATACCAATTAAGAAATGTTGCAGTAATATAGGTAAGAATTAATGAAAGCATAAACTAAGGTTCTAGAAGTGAGAGCCTCAGTCTTTCATAATTCTTACCATTAACTCTTTGGGCCAACTGTCTTAGAAATTTCCTTTGGTTTAGACAGGCCTCTTTCTCCCCTCTGTTTTATGGATAAATGAGTAATTTTAAATCCAGTTCAATACACCTTTAAGTGTTTGCCATATGTGAGATACTGGGACAGGTGCCTGTGCTACAATCACAAAAAAGAAAAGAACCTCAGACCTCAAGGAACTTACATTCTAGAGTGAAGAGGAACATCACAACCTCTCTATGTAACTTTTCAATTAATACATTAGTTGGGGCCAAGATGACGGAAAGAAGCCAGCAAGTTGCCTGAGCTCATCTTCGGTTCCCTCAAAAAGAAAATTAAATCAAGCCTCTAAATGGATTCTGAAACTACAGAACCTAAAAAAGACAGAGAGACACAATCTTCCAACCTGAGATAATTTAGAAAACTTCAGGAAATATTGATCTCATTTGGGCAAAATGGAGGTACAGGGCAGCTAGGTGGCGAAGTGGATAGAGCATTGACCCTGGAGTCAGGAGGACCTGAGTTTAAATCTGGCCTCAGGCACTTGACAGTTACTAGCTGTGTGACCATGAGCAAGTCACTTAACCCCAACTGCCTCACCAAAAAAAAGAAAAAAAAGGGAGGTGCAATGCACCTCAGCTCAGAGCAACATGGAGGGGTATGGGCAAGTCAACAGGAAGTTCTAGGCCTCAGCCAAGCAACTGTGGCCCTTTGATCCTAGCTTAGCAAGCTGGTGGCACAGCAGGCCAGTGGTGAGATCGACCAGCACCAGCTGAGAGGGCAGGCTGCCAGCTAGAAGTCAAAGCACAGGACAGATGCGACCAGGCCTGGCAAACCCAGCACTCTGAGAGCAAGAACAGGGAGCAACTCCAGGGTGGTGAGAAATCTACACGCCATAGAGGCCTCAGAGTGGAAATCCAGTGATACAGCCCCTATACCCCAGCAAAAGAAGCTTAAAACAGGGACCCTGGTGACCCAGGGGCATACATCAACTTAAAAAAAATAAGCTACAAAAACAGTAAGAATCAAAAAAGAGATCTTACCATTGAGAGACAGGAAAGAGACAAACACAAACTCAGATGAGGACAATACTCTCAAATTGCCTACATGTGAAGCCTCACGAGGGAAAATTAATTGGTCTCAAGACCAAAATGCCTTCTTGAAGAGCTCAAAAAGGACTTTCGGAATCAACTAAGAGAGGTAGAAGAAAAAGTAGGGAGAGAAATGAAAGCAGCACAAGAACTTATGAAAAAAGAATTAGCAAATTGTTAAAGGAAGCACAAAGAATCAGCAACTTGGAAAAGGAAACACAAAGATTGACTGAAGAAAATAATTCCTTAAAAAATTAATTTGGCCAAATGGAAAAGGAGGTGCATAATCTAACTGAAGAAAACAATGCCTTAAAAAATTGAATTGGACAGTTAGAAGCTAATGACTCCATGAGACACCAGGAATCAGTCAAACAGAATCAAAAGAATGAAAAAATAGAAGAAAATGCGAAATACCTCATTGGAAAGATGACTGACCTGGAAAACAGAACAAGGAGAATCAATGAGAATCATTGGATGGCCTGAAAGCCATAATCAGAAAAAAGAGTCTAGATACCATATTCCAGGAAATTATCAAGGAAAACTGCCCTGACATTATAAGATCAGAGGATAAAGAAAGAATCCACTGATCACCTCCCGAAAGAGACCCCAAAAGGAAAACTCCAGGGAATATTGTAGCCAAATTCCAGAATTATCAGGTGAAGGAGAAAACACTCCAAGCAGCCAGAAAGAAACAGTTAAAATTTCATGGAGCCACAGTCAGGATTGCTCAGGACCTGGCAGCTTCAACATTAAAGGATAACAAGGCATGGGTATGATATTCTGGAAAGCAAAGGAGCTTGGATTGTAGCCAAGAATCTATTACCCAGCAAAGCTGATCATTCTCTTTCAGGGGAAAAGATGGACATTCAATGAAATAGGGCACTTTCAAGGTTTCCTGATGAAAAGACCTGAATGAAAAGAACTGAATAGAAAAGTCAAGCTTAACATATAAGACTCAAGAGAAGTTTAAAAAGGTAAACAGGGAAAAAAATATTTAATAAGGTTAAACTGTTTACATCCCTACATAGGAAGATAATATTTATCTTTTGAAAACTGCATATATATTTGGGAAGACAGAAGGATTATACATTTGTTGTTACATAATTAAAAATTAAATGGGCTAATTGTTATTTTGGAAAATTAACAAAAGGAGTGAACTAAAAGATTCAAAGAATTCAATAGTATTAGGCTTAAGAGCAACCAGAAGGAAGGAAAAAAGAAAAGGAGGGAGGGAGAAAGGAAGGAAAGAAGGGACAAAGGACAGAAAGAAAAAAGGAAGGAATGAAGGAATGAATGAGTGAAAGAAAGGGAGAAGGAAAGGTAGCAAAGAAAGAAGGAAGGGAGAATACAAGAAAGAAAGAAGAAATGGTAGAAATAAGAGAGAAAGAAAGAAGAAAGGGGAGGAAGGAAGGAAGAAGGGGCAAGGAAGAAAGGATGCAAGGAAGGAAATTAGAAAAGAATGGGAGAAGGAATGGAAAAGGTAGCTAAGAAGGGAGGAAAGAAGGTAGAAAGGAAGGTAGGGAGGAAGGAAGGAAGGAAGAAAGAAAGGAAGGGAGGGAGCGAGGGAAGGAGGGAAGGAAAAATGGAGGCAGGAAAGAAGGAATGAATGAAGGAAGAGAAGGACAAAGGAAAGAATAAAGGAAAGAAGGAAGGAAATAAACATTTATTGATCACCAGTTTTGTGCTTAGCACTGTGCTAAGCACTTTACAAATATTATCTCACTTTATCCTCACTGGTTAGCTTTGTTGAATGAGAAAGGGATGTTAAGATCCCCAAGGTGAAAATGATAATAACTGAAAACTATAAAAATAAAATAGAGATTTGAAGCAAAATATCACTATTTAAATGTTTGCCCAGAGGGCAGGCTGTCATATAGGATATGCATACTTTTCTATACCCACTGTTGTATTTATCCAGCCATTTTGTACATTAATCATTAATTCAGATTGCAAATTTCAGATTTTTATTATAGATTGATTTTATTTATGACAAAAAAAAGATTCAGGAAGCTATATTTTCACAATGTAGGATTACATAAAAATGGTGCTAGGCCTAGACAAAATTATGAACTCTCAACTTTTTTCTTCTGTGCACCAAGCCTCAAAAATCATTTTCTTACCCTGAGAGTATCAACCCCCTTTCCCCGTCATTCTATCCTTAGATGTCCAATAGTCTTTTGTTTAAAAAACAGATATCTAAGTAGAATATGAAACTCAAGTACACTAAAGTTCACTCTTAAAGTGAACTTTAAAGTGAACCCCAGGATTTGCATTTCAAAAAGGATCAAACTTAAATTTCTGCTATGAACCTGTACATTTTAAAACATAAAGTGTCGAGGGACAGCTAGGTTGCACAGTGGATAAAGCACTAGCCCTGAATTCAGTAGACCCAAGTTCAAATCCTGGCTCAGACACTTGAAACTTACTAGCTGTGTGACCTTAGGCAAGTTACTTAACCCTCATTGCCCAGACCCGCTCCAAAACCAAAACCAAAACCAAAACAAAATAAAAAGACATAAAGTGTCTCCCTCCCTCTAAACCCCCACTCCTGCCAACCATGGGCCTATAATCATGTCTCATGTGCAATTCCCCAGCAAGGAAAGAGCAAGGATTTTATATGACATTGCCTACCCATAATAGCAACTTTTTTATGCATGTCAGTATTTTTTTTAAATAAAAAGATATTTATTAGGAGAGAGAAATATAGCCAGGGAACAGAACACCTTGGTGACTATCCCACTTGAGTAAGAGAAGACTGGTCTTCTGTATTTTTACCAGACAAAAAGTGAGAGAAGAGCATTACCATGTCTGTATTTAAATAGGATTCCTTCATGATGTTTCTCATAAAAATTTATTTTTTTCACAAGATTTGTTTGCTTATCTTATTCTATGATTGTCTTCATCTGTCTCCAAATTAAATTCTGTCAGTTAACTTTTCTACATTCAACATTTCCAAGACACTAACAAGAAACACATAGTCACAACAATTATAACAAAAGTTACTGGGCTTCTACTAGAATGCAGAAAAAAAAAATTAGGGTTGGGAAATAGGAAGACAAAAGCCATCACGACAGCAACTTCAATCTTGCTATATAATGCTATTAAAATAACTTTTTTTGTGGGGCAATGAGGGTTAAGTGCCTTGCTCAGGGTCATACAGATAGTAAGTGTCAAGTGTCTGAAGCCAGATTTGAACTCAGGTACCCCTGAATCCAGGTCTGGTGCTTTATCCACTGTGCCACCTAGCAGCCCCAAGAATTACTTCTAATGGATCTACTCTAGGGACCACAGAAAAGATACGTTGTAAAAAAATATGTTCATGGAGAAGCAAATAACTCCAGTTACAGGCATAACCTAAGTATCTAGTAGATGACTGATTGTGTTTGCAGTTCTAATTTACAAAAGAGATGAAATTTTGACTTTGGAGCCATGTACAAATAGCTGAGACTATCCTCTTCTGTAGAGAAGAGAATGAAGACTAGGCAGAGAACTTCATCTAGGCATGTTTTGATGGAACTGAATAAGGTGGAGAGCATTCATAAGAGGACATCCAATATGATTAGAGTATTGATATCTTGCCATATGATGATTAGTTGAAGGAACTTATTTTATTTAAAATGGAGAAGAGAACATTTAGGAGGTCGTGTTAGCTGTATGTAAACTTTTTTGTTTATATATTTTTTTGTTTTTGTATTTTGGTGAGGCAGTTGGGGTTAAGTGACTTGCCCAAGGTCACACAGCTAGTAAGTGTCAAGTGTCTGAGGCTGGATTTGAATTCAGGTCCTCCTGACTCCAGGGCCAGTGCTCTATCCACTGTGCCACCTAGCTGCCCCTGTATATAAGCTTTTTAAAGAGTTTCACAAATTGAATGAATTAGAGTAGCATGCAGGTACCAAAATTCAAGCAAGGAGTAATAAGACAAAATTAGAATTGATGTAATGAAAACATTTCTAACATTTTAAGCTATCTAGAAATTGAATAGCCTGAAGCCAAGATGGTGGAGGAAAGGCAGAGACTTACCTAAATTATCTTAAGTTCCCCTCCAAACAACTTTAGTGCCTTAAAATGAATTCTGGAGCAATAGAACCAATAAAATTTGTGGTGAAACAATTTTGCAGACCAAGACAACTTAAAAGGTTGTCAGAAAGAGTACGTCTCACTGGGGTGAGAGTGGAACATAGTCCAGCATAGACTGTACCTGGCAAAAGAGTAGTAAACCTTGGGGCACCTAAATTAACAGAAGCAGATTCTGGAGTTCTCAGTCACCAACAGTCAGGGGATCAGACAACTGGTTGAAAGGACATTACAAGGTACCTTTTTCTGGCATTGTCTGCAGGACTCTGTTGCATTGCTTATACACAGTTGCATTTCCAGGGTGAGGAGGAACAGTAGGAAGTAGAGCTTATAGCTTCAGGGGAGTAGGGACCCTGATCATAGTTTCAAAGTTAAAAAGAATGTGGTCACTCACTCACAAGCTAGAGCACAGGTTAGGAGAACAGGCACCACACATTTCCATAGATCATACCATTGTGAAGAACTGAAAACTTACAGATTCCCCAAACTAACATGAAAAACAGCAGCATTCCCCCCAACAACCAAAACAACAACAACAACAAAAATCTGAAGCTTGGACACTACCATCTCTATTCCAGGAATACAGCTCAACTTTAACATAAAATTTATTTAAAAAGCATCAAGAAATAATCTGAACAAATGAACAAGCAAAACAAAGCAAAACAAACAAACAAATAAAAGTGACCATACATAGTTACTATATTGATAAGGAAGGACAAAGGGCAAATTCAGAAGAAGAAAACAAAGTCAAAAGAGCTACATGCAAGGTGTCCAAGAAAAATGTAGATTGGTGTTAGACTCCAAAAAGAATTCCTGGAAAAGCTCAGAAAAATTAAAAAAAAATAAGAGAGGTAGAGGAAAAACTAGAGAAAGAAATGAGTGATTCAAGAAAATTATGTAAAGTGGCAGTTATGTGGTACAGTGAATAAAGCACCAGCCTTGGATTCAGGAGGACCTGAGCTCAAATTCTTCCTCAAACACTTGACACATACTAGCTATGTGACCCTGGGAAAGTTACTTAACCCTCATTGCCCCACCCCACCCCACCCCCCCAAAAAAAAGAAGAAAAGAAAATCATAAAAAAGTCAATAGCTTAGTAAAGGAGGCAAAAAAATTACTGAAGAAAATAATCTTAAAAAACAAAACATGGGGCGGCTAGGTGGCACAGTGGATAAAGCACCGGCCCTGGAGTCAGGAGTACCTGAGTTCAAATCTGGCCTCAGACATTTCACTCTTACTGGCTATGTGACCCTGGGCAAGTCACTTAACCCCAATTGCCTCACTAAAACCAAAACAAAACAAAACAAAAAACCAGCAAAGTGTTTGATGAAGAAAAAAAGTAACAATGAAGAAGGAAAAGGAAGCAGTATGGTACTACATTTGAGAGTTATTGAATATTTCCCATCACATTGTGGTGAGGCCAAAATTTGTTGTTATTATTCAGTCATTCAGTTTTGTCTGATTCTTCATGACTCTACTTGGAGGTTTCTTGGCAAAAATACTGGAGTGCTTTACTATTTGCTTCTCCAGATCATTTTTGCAGACAAGGAAATAAGACAAACAGGAATAAGCAACTTCCCCAGGGTCACACAGCTAGTAAGTATCTGAGGCCAGATTTGAATTCAGGAAGATAAGTCTTCCTGACCTCAGGTCTGGCACTCTATCCACAGTGCCCCCTAGATGTCCTGAGGTCTAAATAAGGACACATAAAATATTTAAAATATCTGTAATTTTGAAACACTTGACCAATTTTGTCAACTTCAGAATCCTACCTCTTCTGCAAGGCTCAATGTTATGTACAAGGGCATTCCCTTACTTTAGTAAACACTAAGTGCCTGCTCCCTCCTTTTAATTGCTCAATGGTCACACCTCATCTGACACAATGTTTTTTTTTTTTTTATGCCTTCCATGGTACTCGTTATGCAACATTGTGCTTTATCTATGTATTGTAGACCACATTTTATTAGGTGAGGAACATAAGCAGATGGTCCTAAGGGAGGTAGAAAAGAATATGACTAAGAAAGAGAAAACATGCAATTATTCTTTTTTTTTTCATTTTGGTGAAATGATACTTTCATATGTAGTGAAAACACAAAAAATCAAACCTTGAAGCCAATTAGGTACTTAATATATAATTTTTCGCTGGTTATTGAAAATGGGAGAAATGTTCTAGGAACCCAGCAGTGGGCAGTTGATGGTAAGGAGAGAGAAATAAGAGACAATACTCATTCCTATTGAAGGAATAAGAAGATCAGATGTAAAAATGTTTCCTCAACCTCTCAACCTTTAAAGCAAATATTTCAATTAATTCTTGAGGGCAAAATATGAAGAGAGAGAGAAGACCACCTACTGTGATTCTCCTTTTTCTTTCAGTAGAAATAGCAGTAGAAGAAGGGAAAATGTTAGAACTATGTAGACCCAGAATTCCCTGGTAGTTTTAATTGGAGGGTAGGTATCTATATCAATTCTGTATTTCTAGCAACTTGACAAGAGTTTTTAAAAAATCTTTAGCAATGTACTACTCAGAGCAATCCTACAATGGGAGTGAATAATTCAGTTCAAACATGACATTTTCATCAATTGTCTTTCCAAGGTAGCTTACTTTCTTCTTCTTCTTCTTCTTCTTCTTCTTCTTCTTCTTCTTCTTCTTCTTCTTCTTCTTCTTCTTCTTCTTCTTCTTCTTCTTCTTCTTCTTCTTCTTCTTCTTCTTCTTCTTTTTTTTAAGTGAGGCAATTGGGGTTAAGTGACTTGCCCAGGGTCGCACAGCTAGTAAGTGATAAGTGTCTGAGGCCAGATTTGAACTCAGGTACTTCTGACTCCAGGGCCAGTGCTCTATCCACTGCGCCACCTAGCTGCACCAGCTTACTTTCAAGAAAAGTACTTTCACAAAAAAGCATCAAAATGTCATACATACTCATTCATATACAATTTCGTTTCAAGGTATAGTTTTATTTATTTCTTCTAATATACACTCCATAAAACTTTTAACTGTATAAATAACCTGCAAATGTATAAGAGCATAAAGTCCCTTTTAAGTTAATACAATGATTTACAGTGAAGATTCAGTCTCTGGAAAAGGGCATCACTGGGGAGGGTTGGTTTATGGTAGTACCAACTTCAGCTTGTAATGTAAGAGACAGAAACAAGATTGCTGGAGTAAGCATTTCAGATGAAATCTCCCAATATTCACCTCCAAAATAATTTAAAATAATGCATGGAATCAAATTCTGAAAAAAAGCATAACCAACAGAAACTTGGGTCAATTTTTTTTCTAAAATATGAGAACTTAAGAGGTTTGAAAAAATGATCTAAGGAGCAGAGGTGGAAGTTTGCTGGGTGCCCAGCAGGTGGCAACACCAGCTGTGGTCCTTGGCCATGGCTGCAACAATAGCCACAGCACCAGTAGCAGGAGCTCATACTACCCAGAGAAGATATGAGAATTGGAGAATTAATAACAAAGAGATTATAGGGGACCACCAAGCAGAAACTGGATTTAGGACCAATAACCATTTGGTGACTCCACTGACCAGTAACGAGTGCCAGTTCACAGTTCCATGGTAGAAAGGAGTGCTTTGTCACAGGAGAGCAAGGGCCCTAACTAGGTAAGTACTAGAATGAAAGAGCAGTGACCATACCTCTCTCCAGATCACACCACTCTGGAAGGATAGGAAATTTATAGCTCTCCAGTCCTATCTATGAAAATAGCAGGGTAAACAAAG
This sequence comes from Dromiciops gliroides, assembly GCF_019393635.1. Lineage (NCBI taxonomy): Eukaryota > Metazoa > Chordata > Mammalia > Microbiotheria > Microbiotheriidae > Dromiciops > Dromiciops gliroides. The sequence continues at coordinate 330,214,524 of NC_057861.1, read as the reverse complement.
CTTAAATCTTGGGACGTGGAACCCTGCCCCCCCAAAAAACACACAGTCATTCAAAGTGATCAAAGGCCAAATCTAACATAAATTTCAAAATCAAGAAATAAGCTGGAAAAAATGAGCAAACCACAAAATAAATTGTTCATAAAAAGCTACAATGGTGATTCAGAAATTCAAGACAACATCAGAAGAAGACAACAATTGCATAACATCTACAAACAATTTGAAAAAGAAAAACATTAGCTTGGAAACAACCCCAAAAAGAATTCTTAGAAGAGTTAAAGAAATTTTTAAAAAAAACTTTTAAAAATCAATTAAGTGCATAGACAAAAAATTGGATAGAGAAAGGAGTGCAACTCAAGAAAAGCATGAAAAGAGTTGGTAAAAGAGGTATAAAACACTGAAGAAAATAAACTACTTTTTTTTTTTTTTAGAGAGGCAATTGGGGTTAAGTGACTTGCCCAGGATCACACAGCTAGTAAGTGTCAAGCGTCTGAGGCCAGATTTGAACTCAGGTTCTCCTGACTCCAGGGCCAGTGCTCTATCCACTGCATCACCCAGCGGCCCCCCAAATAAACTACTTTTAAAAAATGAATCACCCTTAATAAAGGGTACCCAGTAGAGTACCAAAAATGCCACTGAGTGAATTTCTTTCCATAAAATAATATTATTACTATGTGTGATTAACTTGATCATCAAAAATTATGTATTAAATCCACATTCATTTCAAAACTGCTTCATATTCTATACACAGAATTCTGGCTATAATCATTGCCTCCTAGAAGCTGAGTATAAAATGAATAATCTAGGTCAAGGGATCATTTGATACTTTTTATTTTTTAAAATTGTTTTTACCATTCATTTAAAAATATGAGTTCTGAATTTTCTTCCTCCCCCATCAATTGAAAAACTTTAAAAAAGTGATTTCTATTATCCATTTGAAAGCATACAAAACATTTTTTTCATATTAGCCATGTTGCAAAAAAAAGGTTAAAAATCTGTTTTAAACTGCAGTCAGACACTATCATTTCTTCCTTTGGAGGTGGTTACTATTAAAAACTTCTTTATAAAATAAAATTTGCAAAATGGAAAATGAAGTACAAAAATTATCTGAAGAAAACTTCAAAAACCACAACTGTTGAAATGGAAAAGAGGTAGAAAAGCTCACTGAAGAAAATAATTCCTAAAAAATAAAAATTGGGCAAGTGGAAGATAATGACTTCATGAGATAGTAATATCAAAAACCAAAGCCAAATAATGAAAAAATTAGGGAAAATGAAATATTTCATTGGAAAAATGACTTTGAACATTGATTGAGGAGAGATAATTTGAGAATTATTGGACTATCTAAAAATCATGATAAAAAGAGCACAGATATCATATTTGAATAAATTATCAAGGATAACTGTGCAAATGTCTTATTACTGAGAGCAAAATAGAAATTGAAAAAAGCCTCTGATCACTTCCTGAAATAGACCCCAAAATGACAACTTCCAAAAATATATAGTTGGATTCCAGAGTTCTCAGGTAAAAGAGAAAATATTTTGAGCCATCAGAAAGAAACCATTCAAATTCCATGTAGCCACATTCACAATCACACAAGATTTAGCAGTTACCACATTAAAGGAGCTTAAAGACTTGGGACATAATATTTTGGAAGGGAAATGAGCTAGCATTATACCCAAGAATAATCTCCAAAGCAAAACAATGTAATCCTTCATGGGGAAAAAGCTAGATATTTAATGAAATAGATAACTTTCAAACATTCCTGGTGAAAAGACCAGTTCTGAATATAAAATTTTACATTCAAACACAAGACTGAAGAGAAGCATAAAAATGTAATCATGCAAGAGAAATCATAAGACTTCGTAAGACTAATCTGTCTACATTCCTATGTGTGAAAATTATATCTGTGACTTAAAAACTTTATCATTATTAGGGCAATTGGAAAAAGTCTACATAGACAGAGGCAATGAATATGAGTCAATTATGTTGGGATAATCTTAAAAAAATAAAGAATGGGATGGTGAGAGAAAAGGATGCACTGGGAGAAGGCAGAAGGGAAAGGAAGAATTGGAAAAATAGCTCACATAAAAGAGGCATGAAATAGAGAAGAAAATGGGGAAAAAAGAAATATTTGACCCTTATCCTCATCTGACCTGTTTCAAAGAGGGAAGTATATAATTACATACCTACTCGGTTATAGAAATCCATCTTACTTAAAAAATGAAGTAGGGTAGGAAAAGACTAAAAGAAAGTGATGAGATAACAAGGGGGCTGTATTTAAAATGGTAGAGGTCTGAAACAAAAAGACTTTTGAGGAGAGACAAGGTTAAAAAAAGAAAGAAAGAGAAGGAAAAATGGAAGAAAATATGATGGAGAGAATTGTACAACAAGCAAACACAAAGTTTCTACAACAAATTTCTCTGTTGTAATCTATTTCTCAAATATGTACGTTATTTAGCCAAATATATGCAAAAAAGTCATTCCTCAATTTATAAATGGTCAAAGGCTATGAACAGCAGTTTCCAGAAGAAGTCAAAGCTATTAATAGTCACATAAAGTAATACTCTAAAGT